>NC_133898.1:5034673-5639173 GCF_964199755.1 Larus michahellis | reverse complement strand
CTTTTCCTGCCCACCCCCCGTTGCTGAAGGGAGTCAGCAACACTTTTAGCGTCCCTCCTACACATTGCAAGCAAGAAAGTGGAAGTGTCAATGGAAATACTATCCTGGCCCAGCAAGGAAATAACCAGATATTTCTCATCAGGAGCCCATTAGAATCAATCTCTTTACAGAAAATCTCTGAATAATACAGCACAACTTCTTTCTGCATCACGGTAATGTGTGAGCTTTCCTCCATGGCTATTTCTTTGCTGAATCCTAATTCAGTGGCAAGCAACTGTATTGTTTCAATATCTCTGCAGGTGTTATCTGGTTACCTTGTTTTATGAAGCCTGTCTTCACTCCTCAGGTGAGGTTGGCCACCACAAGATGTACTGGTGGGATCCATTGCCATGAGCATGCCCTGTGCCATTGTTTACAGTGCCTTTTTGTTGAATTTGATATCACATTTTGCTCTGCCTATCTTTTTCCTTGTCCAAATATCAGCCTTTCCTTAATTAATCTTTCTGAAAGCAGAATCAGCTTTAGGTGTTTGATGTGAGGAGATGCAGCTTACATCCGCCATCTCCTGACATGCCATCCTCTTCTGATGGATGTCAGTACAATGATTCCTAGACATTTTGCCAGAAGCAGCATCTGGCTCTTCGCCACTCTCCTCAGGCACTATATTTGCAGCTTTGAACTTGCCTCTGCATATATCACACAGTTAACATGTCACTATCTTCCATTAGCCTTCTCGGCTGCTGTGCACTTGGTTGGCAGTTTCCAAAGGCAACCTTTAAATTTTCACTAAATTGTAGCCTCTGTAATGTGAGTTTTTGAGAGTCTGACTTTCGGGGGGGATCCTCTCTTCATCTATTGCCTTGCACTGCGCAGGAGTTCAGGTCACACGTCCTTGTGCAAAGTAAATGGAAGGATCTATGCAGAACCACGGTAACGCCGTCAGAATTTCTGCATTGCTTTTACACGGTGTTACTTCCTGATAAAAACAGTGCTTTTTTTCTCTGCTGCCCCCAGTTCATCCTGAAGTGATCTACTGCTGTAGAATATGCGCAAAGGGTCTCGAACCACTCCATTTGATATCCCTAACTAACCTTAGCAATACACACATCAGTGTTCCTTGTAGTAGCAAAGGCTTTTTATTATGAAATACTTGCTTAGTTCTTACAGACATATCGATGGGAAATATCTTACTGTTTTACTGAATTCCAGCTCTGGGTTTATTGCCTTGGCACGTGCTAACGGGCAGGTATTTTTAAGGAATCACAAGATGAAACTAATGTAGTACGGAGTTCTTTGTTTTCTCTATATGAGGATGAGTTTGAAAAATCGGTTCCATTTTTTATGAAATTTTCATATGGCTTATTCGGCAAGAGAGTTAATGTCTGGTAGCTGTAGAATCATTTTGTTTATCTAAAATGAATTATGCATGAATTTGCACCTAATGTAAGAGCAGTACCAGTTGTGATGAGATCAATATCCATTGTGGATAAAATTCAGCTCCGTGCTAGCGTCCAGTTGAAGGCCTATGCATCACTTACGTCCTAATTTAAAGTCTTAAATGAGACTGAAGTGGTTCACGGGTTTTATGCCGTCCTTCTGCACAGAAATGAATTTTACCCGGTATGCACACGCAGAAGATATATGCCAAATGACCTTGATGCCTTAGGAAAAATACTTTGTAATTGTTGCTTGTGATAATTTTGCTTTTTTTCTAGCATGATTTTATTGTGAATTTTGCATTGCTTGCTCGTCTTAAAGCCTGAGGTCTTGGAATCACTTAAGAATCTTAGCTTTCATTGAAAAGGCAAGAGTTCTCCTCTTCTGGGTGGCTATAGAGGAAACTGAAGACCCAGTGTAAAAGTCTAACAAACCTGGAGACAGAGAAAAGAAACCCCAGTCTTACAAAAATGTGACATAAGAATGTAGAAATGGTCACAATGACTAAAACCAAATGTTAGGCTGGCCTCTGCTCTGTTTCTCTGAGTAACCAATGCGAGGTGAAATAAGAAATAATATGTGAAATACAAAGTGTTCTCCCTCACCTCCCTGTTCGTTTCTGCCAGATTGTAGCGGTCGTTATTTTTGGTACTTTCTCAGATTTATTTTTGTTGGTCTGGCATCACAAGATAATTAACTTTTAGGAAAGTAGTAGATGTGCCATGTTAGATTTAAGATTGTCCTTGAGTCTTTTGTCGTGGCCCAATCGTGCCTGCAGAAATCAGAGATAAATATGTATTTGGATTGTGTTGGCAGCATGAAATTTATTTGTTGCTGATCGATGCCACTAATGAAGCTTCTTTGATGTAAACAGAATATTAAGTATTTATTTGTGTATGTGCCAGAGCAATCATGGAGTTTTGACATAGGCAAGCTAGATGTGAGCTTGGATAAGCATTGGGAAATAAACACTTCACACACAGTGTAACTGAGGGTCTCCTGCTATCCCTTACTCTAATTTTAGGGGATTTTACTCAGTGAATACCGGGTGGTGCCAAGAGCATCTGACTATGAATGTTTATTTTCACAAGCAGCCCTTCACACTAATAGATCCTCCAACCTCAACTGGATCTGTATATGAGTTTTTGCACTTACATGAGTAAATAGAATTTTATTCTGGTTTACTCAATACGTTATTTTTTGTTTGTTTATTGTTGTTATGAAATGATCAAATGCCGCACTGACGCTGCTCATACTTCACTCCTGAGAACTAGACTCTTAGTTATGTATCAGCTGATTCAGCATCGGAAGAACAGCCCTCACTCAAATTTCTTACCCTTCAAGTTTTGCTTAAGGAGCACCGATGACAAGAGGAGAGAGCGAGTGCTGATACAATTTAAGTAAAAAACAAATGCTAATCCCATCAGCCAGTAAGTCTGGGGAATGGTGGTTATATATGGAGTTCTTCTGCATGGGAAGTAGTTACTCCTGTATAGCGTCCTTAGACATTATAAAACCTTCAACTCTAAGTCTTACTCCTCTGACATGCCTTTCTTTGATGCCCAACAGGATGCTAACCTCTCACTAGCTATGAAGGCAAAGTGAGATACAGTCACAAATCTAAACAGAAATCTCTTCCTCTTCTTGTTTATTATTTATTTTTGTACTTGTTAATGTAGCCAGGTCTATTGCTCCGTTGAGAAATAGCAGAGAATACTTTTAATAATAAAATGGCCAATTTCTTAAATATGAAAAGTCATAAAAATCTTCTCCTGTATTTATTTCTAAGTCTCCAGAGTATTTAGGAACAGTTCACTGGGAATATTTGCCATTCATAATTTGTGGAGTGCTAATTAGTCTTATAAGTCACATGGTGATGTTGATGTTACAGGGTTGAATGAACAGCCATCTCAGCATGAATCAGAAAGTCAGCACATGAACAAACTGTAGATGATTTCCTTCTGAATCTTTTAGTAAGATCAAAATGTGCTGTTGGTGAGCAGCACAGTGAGTAAACTCGTGTGCCTTGGATTTTTGTGGTTAATGAGCACAAAATAGATGTTCAGAAATGTATGGTGGAATGGATATTTGCAGAGAATGTTTTCCACTGTTACTTGTTTCCAACTTTGTGAGAATTGGTTGGATCACTGTGATTTACATTTCCAACCGTGGAAAGATAAGTAAAATTATATAATGCAGATTTATAGTTAGAGTTTTCTGCTTCTATAGTTTCAGCTATTCAAAATATAAATTCATTGTGTGATCCTATTAACAATTTCATGTTTTATCAATACAATTTAATCTAAAAGTCATTACAGTGAAGTTGCTTACTGTATGGTGGTATGAAGATGGTATTATAACTAGGAAGGTTTGCTCTTAGTTAGCTAAAAATAAATTACTGTAAGCATCAAAAGTCCAGTGAGATGCTGATGAGAACTGATGACACTTCAGGTTTATGGCCTATGCTTATCTTGTTCGACGGGAATTCTTCACCCGAAGCAATTCTGCAAATTAATTTGGGTGTACAAGTGTGATATTTACAGCTCTGCAGAGTGTTCAGATGGAGAACAAGTATCTGTTTCTGACTGAAGGCAGTTTCCTTGGGATCCAGTGCCCGATCTTTATTTCTTGGGAGTCATAAATGGAGCGCTCACTTCTGTCACTCTTTGAGGCCTGCTGCTGAACTACATCTTGTTCAGTGAAGCATACTGACTCGGAGGAGGAAAATTAAAAAGGGTCATATAAGTCTGTGTTTTCTTTCAGGCATGTCATGAAAACAGCCATTCTGGGAACATCATAAAAGCTTTACCCATCTGTCCATTTCAGACTGACTGGGGAGTCTTTCAGTTCTGGCATCTCAATGAATAGCGCTGTAATGATATGATGCACACTAACAAGATAAATTTCTTGGATGCTGAAAATGTGATGCAAGTAGTGGATTTGTGTCATTTTTTTTTCATATGGCAACATTCAGATTTATGGTTCTCCTGAGCTAGACTATGAATTCTCGCTTGTTTTTCTGAAGTCCTTGTTTATATTGAGGTGATTTACTTACAACAAAAATGAGCTTACTGTGTGAGTTGTGTCAAGTAAATAGCAGGTTTTGATATACTGCCCTCTTATAGTTTCCCTATTAAATGTAGTATGTTATTTATGGTTATATGTTTCCTCCTCAGTGATCTTGAGTAGTGAAGTGTGTAGCACAGTGTAATAGCTATTTTTAACTTCTGAAGACCTGGTTCAAAGCTAAGCCTCTTTTTTTTTTAAATGTAATTAATTTGATAAATAGTACGTATACAGATACACAAACACTTTCTAACCTTTTGGAGTATATGTTATGCACTCTAGAAAGTTGTTTCTGAGGGGTGGAGAGTTGGTTTGGTTCTGGGAGAGGATGGGGCAGCGTGGGGAGAGCTCTTTGCTCCAGTGAGCACTCATCGAGCTGTGCGTGCACCAGGAATAATTAACGGAAAGTCAGTGTTTTCAGTGGCGTTGCTCCACAGTCATGCCCCCCACTCAGCAAAGCACTAAAGCATGTGTATAACTAGTATATGCCTCGATGCCTTGCTCACCCCTTTGAACATGGGATGGAGTACCTTGCACGATGTCATTTCAGGCTCGCATCGTTCCTTTAGATGTGGAATGGCAATACGAGCTGAAATCAAATGCAGTTGCTTTGTATGGAGAATTGAAATTCAGCTGCCTGTCCAGCCTTTTATCTTATTTGGTATTCTGGAGTGGCATGAACCTCTATTTATTGTTATAAAACATAATATACATGTATGTAATATAAATACATATTCTATAGGAGAAGCAGAATATTGAACCAAAGCTGATAGCCCTCGTCTCTGCTAAGCTACTTCTCTTTTGGGCAGCGAGGGAGGTTTAAATCTTCCTGTTTCTTGATTTGCTATCATATTACCTTCTGAGCATATTTAGCATACAATCTCTCTTATATGTGCTGTTCACCATGCAGAACATCATAAACTACTTTGCAGTCAGAGATAAACTAGAAAAAGACTGTTGCAAACAGTGAGTTGCAGGCAGCCAAAGAGGGAAAGAGCAGTGCATTAAGATGGAGTAAAAAAAATGAAAGTTGGAAGTTTAAAAGTAGTAAAAATGCTAATCAGCATGCTGAAGTGATTCATTGTGGCCTCTTTTCAGAGACGTGCACTGTAGTACACTGCTTTCAATGCCGGTATTTGCAAGTATCAGCATATGCTCTATAGTGTATGTTCCTAGCTTCTGAATGCTGGGGTGTGGATGTGAATGAGACAGAAAAAGAAGAACTTTTCTGGGAAATTGGATTAGATCTAGGGAAAGAAACACCACAGAAGCGAATGAAAAAAATATGAAGTGCCGTATTTATAATGATCACAAATACCTGTTCACCTTTAAGAAATCTGCAGTTTGTTCCATTGTTTTCAAGTCAGAGTTGATATTTGTGGTGGTCTAAAGACTTTGGCAAGCTATTTATTTGTTTAAAGCATTTACTCAGATGTATTACAAGAAAGTTTTCTCTGATGCTGTGACCAAAAAAATGTTTACTCCATATAAATCAATAAAAACACCCCACGCTCAGCTTTCTTCTGCAGTCATGGCTTCGCTGAAAAAGACAACGACAAACACTGTGCTTAGAATAGCATAGCTGTTATTTTAGTGCGAAGAGGCATGTGGGCTTTTTTATATAAGATGTAGTGTGCATGATCCACTTTTGATTGCCAGTATTCTGCCAGATAGTGGTCCCCAAACTACTAGATGTTATTACCTTTCCCCCCCCCCCTCCTGTGGATAGGCAAATGTTAGAGATGTGATTCACATAGAATGAGAGTAGTCTTTAAATTTAATCCCTGAAATAAAAAGGAACATCGGGGGAACTGGAAAAACATGCAGTCGGTCTCACTTTCAAAGTATGTCATTATCCTACATGTCTTGAATTTCTTCATTTCTGGGATCCAACTAGAGCTCAGAGCAGGAGGCACAAACTACATAAGAGGAGCTGTTCTAGTGAGATTATCAAGCCTGTTCCATTCACTTCAGAAAATGGTGTAAGTTACAACTTCTGGGCATTTTCTCTGAAGAAGTTTGGAATGTTTTGGTGCTTATGTATTGTGTCAGGCAGGATACACTAAACTGTATTCAAACACAAACTTTCCCTCATTTCAGTGTAAGCTGCTTTTTCAAAAACTAGTACTTTAAAAAATAAACCTTAATACACTTGACAATGTTCAGGAAGTTTTAATTGCAGAGTGCTTGGCTGTAAATGACAGTATATTTTAGAACCTCAGCTCAAATAACAAGACAGACTATGTAGTTTCACTAATCAAATATATTTTTAGGAAGATGTACTCTTTAAAATGGAGAATTAAAGTTTACTAGCAGAATTAAAATGTGAACTTTTTAAAATTGACTTTCCACTGTGGGTGGAGCTGCATGCCTCCATAAGTAGAGCAGACTTTTATCATGTTTTATTAGTGTATTCTATATGAAGTTGCATAAAAGTGACATATCTGCCACCAGTAGACCAAAGTTAAATGCTGTCATCACCACGATTGCTTTGTTTTCTGAAATCAATGCTTTTTGCACCTCGTTGTCGGTGACGGGGTTTTGCCTTTGGATAAAAATCAAACAAAATCATTTGGCACTGAAATTAAGGTGGCGAAAGTGCACAGAATGCTCCCATGGCATCTTCAGATAACTCTTTAGCCTTTGTTGTTTGCAGTAAATTATTTAGCAGAAGTTATCATTAAACCGGCACATACAGTGACTTTGAGATGCTTTTTCCTTTGTAACAATATAAACCTAGAGGGATTTTGAGGGAATTAAAAGAAATATCAAGACAAACCATGGTGTCGTAAGAGATACTGCAGAATCTCTTCCTGACATCTTCCTGATGTTAAACAAGTACCTGTTTAATGCTCTGAGCACATATTGTCATGTATTGTTTGAGTATGATCACCGTTTAGATCATTGAGCCATGTAGGTAGAAGTCCCTGTTCTAAAGAAGTAACAGTCAAATTTGAAGTCCAAATGTGACTAATGAAATGAACAAAACAAAGAATAGCGTAAACTAATATTGCCCTGTTACGCTGGCTATTTTTTGCATCATTATTTGCAAAAAGCTTATTTATTTCTTTAATCAGTTATCCCCAGCTACTACTTAGCCATAATTGGTTAGTTGCTTTTTGTTTGTTTTGGTTTGTTGTTTTTTTTACAGCTTCAAAGTAGAGGTGAATCTTGGGGATGGATTTGAAGTGGGAGAGAGTCAGTGCAGCTTGATTCAGTTTAGAGGCAATTTTGTCTTCTGGCCAGCAATTCTTTGGAAAGAGATCTGTGCTGGACCATGGCATCGCTATTTGCTGCGTGCTGGGACAGTAGGTTGGAATATAGATGCAATTATCCTTTTGTATGTCTTTGACACATGAAACTCTGACAGCAAATTGGGAAAAGTACTTTGGTTTTCCTGTGGTAAGAACATGATTGTCCCTGGGAAGGGCTACTTATTGACCAAGGCCAGGATAATAAACCCTCTTCAGGAATTTGTTTCATTTGACTGCCCCTCTTGTGTTCCAGATAGGCTTCATCTCACAACACTGTTGCTAGATGTGGCAATACTGCCTTATTTAGTAGGAGCAACTTCCTGACTTCCTGCCTTTGTTACTTCACTTTTTTTTTCTTCTCGTTCGCTCTCCTCGCTGCCATCGCCAGGCTTTGCACTCCTACTCCAATAGCAGTAGCTCAGAGCCCTCCTACATCTTAAACAGCTTTTTCTTGCCGTAATGGAGTTGGTGTTTCCTGTTTTTTTTATTTCAGCCTTCCTTTCCCAGCAATGGCTGATCACACCTTTCACTATAAAAGTGGTTCTCATCCCGGCTTAGTTCACACATTCAGAAGCTATCTCAAACCGTCAATTTTAGCTACCCAAGTCGGCAGCTCTCCTCCTGGTATAGGTTAGTTTCATATTCTCAGCTTAGTAGAGATTAGTTTCAAATTTCTGACCCAGCAAGACGCTGCCTGTCCTCGACTGCTGTCACGCTCTCTTGTTCTCCGCTCTCCTGGGAGAAAAAAGGGTGACCACAAGAAGGCAAAGGCAGTGCTGGCGATGGTTCTTTTTTTTTCCTTCCTCCTGAGCTATGCAGTCTGACAGTTGCCCTGTGCTATTTCCTATCTCTGAGAGGTGCAGGCTTTGATTTAGTTAAGTGTCTCTTGTCCTGACCCTTCCTTCAAATAACCTGGCAGAAGGCTCCCCATTTCTGCTTGCGCTTGTCTCAGAGGTGTGGAGGCAATTACACTTCTGCTTTTTTTTTCTCCCGGAGACTGATTTTTTTTTTTCCTTCCAGATTAATCCTACAAATGCTTTTCAGCTGGTCTGTTCCTCAGAGTAAGTCTTAAAAGCCTCATGCCATCTCTGTTCATACCAAGTAATTTCTCTTCTGTGAGAAACCCCGCTGATTTCCGCATCACTTTCAAAGTAACACATTGTCAGTGTGCACATGCATAGCATCATCGTACTCATTAATATTGACTACATCATGGAAGTATGCTTCTCTGAAAAATTAAAGCTAGCACAGATAACGGTTCAAATAAAGACATTCACTGAGAAGGTAGGGCAGAGACAGGGTGCCTCACAGGAATTAGTATATGGAAATGAATATTATCATAATGAAGGTGGAAGCCAAGCTCTAAAGTCTTTACATAAACGGCCTGAAGTCATGGGAGCCAACATAATCTCCTTTCCAGAATTCAGAAAGACCTGATAATATGAAATGACTTTTCTAATAGCAAGGGTTGGTGATAAATCTTTCAAATCAGGGATGACCAGTCAAAAGAGGAAGACAAAGTGATCTGGCCCACTACAAACTTGTTAATCTGTTCTGAACAATATGTAGATTTTTTTGAGCAAGAAAGGAAATAAAGAATAATTAAAGGTACAGAGGTTAATGGGGAACCGGCATAAAATGCAACCATAACTTTGCCAAAGACATTGTTTCAGATATTACCTAATACTTTTCTTTGATAATTGGCTTAACTTCCTATTTGAAGTGAAAAAATTAGATCTTACCTGCATTTTGATAAAGCACACTGTGTAGGAAATTTTCATTAGCTGAAGAAGGTGAAGACCTGTAGAAAATTGTATGATGACTGGCCAAGGCTGTGGAGGTGATGAGATGCCTACAACAAGTAGTGGGCTAGAGAAAGGTCACAATTCTCAAACTTAAGCTGTGTTTTTGATTTTCTTTATTTCCACTGACGGCTTTGGTGTGAGAGTTAGAAGAAACCGAAGGAATTTGTTGATGACAGTTGTGGGGCGTTTGCTATCCATAACAATAACGGGTAACATTGAAGACTGAGTAACAGAAACACGATTAAGCTTTCAGGGCAGTTATAAGGTAATACACACTGTGGTTAATAAAGATTTCTGCTGTATCATGTAGGTTCATCAGCTGGAAATGACAGAGGAAAAAGACTCAGGTTTATTAAATCACTGAGATTATTAAATGACTGAGAATGAGGAAAGTGATGAAGCCATGGCTAAGGCAAATGCAGTCTTAGGGAGGTGTGGTGTGAAATATTCTAGTACAAAGAGGGGCACAGTTGTCATGTGAAAGACACTAGAGAAACCTGGTCTGGTCTTGAAATCAGTTTGCCATTGTGGATCACTTGTGTTTAAGAAGGATGAACACAGACTGGAACTGGAAAACAGCAGGTAGAGCTTACTTATTGAGGGGAGGATAAAAAAATTTGGCTTATTAAACCTAGCAAAAGTAAGCTGAGAGAGAAGATGTCATTGCGTTCTGTAAATACATCAGGCAGGTAAACAGCAAAAGTGGCTGCTGAAGCTAGAGGGTAATGCTAGCACAGGAGCAAATGGAGATAAACTGGCCACAAATGACTTGAAGCTGGCAAGAAGGTGTTTAACTATCAGAATGGAGAAATTGTGAGCAACCTGTCCAGCAGGGGACAAAATAGCTCCATTAGTTTTAAGACAGACCTTAATCACTTTATGGAAATGGGATTCGTGAGTTTGTTGCCAGTGGCAAAAGGAGGCTGAATTCAGAGAGGTGGAGTTGTAGAGTCCAAGTTGATCTTTGTCTAAATTTTCAAACAGGAACACCTAATGCTACAGTGTTAAGTCTGTATTTAAGCAGCTGAACAGAAATAGTTTAGGTTTTTTAGGTTTTGGTTTCTCCAGGAAGTACTGGCATCTGCTTGGATTTAGTGAGATCTGTAGAACTTGGGCTTTCACATAGTTACTTTGGTATTTAAACACATTGCAGAAGTTAACACCAAGAAGAGCTGCTGCTGCTGCAGCAAAATATTTGATCATCGTAAATCTACAGAAGCCAGATGTGAGGTTTCAGAGTCTGACCTCAGTGTTTTAACAGAAATAAAAATGTTCTATTGACTATGTTTCTTTAGTTAATATTTGTAAGTAAGTGCTTCACTAGGATCTGCATGGAATTACTAAAACGGGTATGTCATATTCCCTGTGTTGTTCCAGTCTATACGTGATGCTGATACAGGCTTGTAATTTTTATGTGGACTTACTGCAAGTACACATTGACATTTCTGAATGGCCATATTCCACATTCTTGATATTTGTGGGTTTTTTAAATGCATGTAATGGGTGAGGCTCCCATCCTTTAGGAATACTTAGAAATGTATTTCAAGCAGCAGAACACAACTGTAAAATCTTGACAGTATTAATTCCTCTGACAGTAAAATAACATCTAACTGATAAATCAAAATATTTTTCATCACTCTCCCACCACTTCCCATAAAAAAACCCAAACACTTCCACCCCCAAAAAAAACCCCAAACCCACAAAAAACACCCCCAAAAACCAGCTCCCAGAAATAGAATTTTTCCTCCCAGAGTGGAAGAAATAAGGAAGGGATTATACAGATAAGGTAATATACTTTGTCATTTTCCAGAGTTTAAAAATTAGCTTTATACTGGACTGGAACAAAATCTCAATCAACTATTTAGCTAGAAAAAGAGTGCGCTGCCTCCTGGGCTCATCGTGGCAAGAACAGAAGTCTATGCAATCTTCTGCTCATGTGGTCTGATTTTAGCATTGCTGAAACAAAGGGCAGCATTTTTTCCTCTTTCCTTTTGTTTCTATATTATTTCTTGGTATTAAAAAAGAGATTTGAATAAGTTCATTTAAATCAGCCAAAACTTGTGCTTGGGCTGGATCCCCCTAAAATTCCTTGTGTGTACGGTTATTCCAGATGGTTTACATATTCCCAATTTAATATCAACGGTGAGTGACACTGGAAGAGTATTCGCTACACCAGTTGCTCTGTCAGTTGCTATCACTTTAAATCGTAGCAATAACGATATTCAGTGAGTATATTACAATACAGCCCCAAACCAGTAACTGTTTCAAATACTGCATTAAGAAGTGTTAGCACATTTTAGTTGCTATCCTTCGAGGTTGTTATACACAACATAACTCTGACAGGCATTTGACAGAAAGTGCCTGCAGGTCATCTTTTGTTACAGGCTGTAGAATATGTAAAAAAAATTAGAAATTATGAAGAGGATGTATCTTATCCCATGAGGGAATATAAATGAGTCTGCTTTCTTTTCCTCAGTACCGTTTTGCCCTCTGCATATTGAACGATATTTTTATTTTAGACTACTTCTACTCCTTCAGCGGCTGATTGCGCACACCATGCAGGGGCGTTGCACAGAATGAAGCTCTAAACCACTTCACGTCCTGTTGAGGATGTTGTACTGTTGATATAGCTGGTACAAGGCAGGTAGATGGTACCATAAGCCACGGTTAGCAGAGCTACAGATCACAGGAACAAAGAGATGATTGCTCTATAGTCTGTAATAAAATCTTTATTTACACATGGTATTTTTACAGTTCTTTTTATAAATGATTCAATGTTTTCCAGTTGTCAGCAGCTCCACTTAACCTGACGCTTAACCTCTAACCTCCTTAAAGGTTTCTGAGCAGAAGGCTTAACAAATGCAAATTTCCTTTCCGAATTCCCAAGAGAGGTTGCCTATAGGTGAAAACTGAAACAATCATAAAAGATGCTTCCAAGGACAACTTGTAAATCTGCTAAATGTTATAGCATAACTGTATGTGGGATTTTATAATCAACTCTTTCAGAAGAAAAATGGAGATGTTCTCATTAAAACGTTTCTATTATGTAGGCTAATAGCTTGGGTGGTGTTCTAGAGGGATTTTATTTGCTTGTTTTGTTTTGGCAGAATTGAGTAATTTTAACAGAAGACAGCATTGTAAGTGAATCATCTTGCATGATAATGCTGAAAAGGGCTTTCTTGTGAATCTGAACAGAACTGGCTCAAGTATTTGAAAAATGGCATCGAGGCTTTAATAAAAAATAAATGTTATTGCACAGATATGGCAAAATGTCAAGGACATATGTACACTTAAGCAGCATTAATGAGGATGAACTTTGCTCATATGCAGGGTTTTTTTGATAAAGTAAAAATTTGAAAAGTCATTGGGTTTAAACCATTGTAGCTTAAAATGAAATAAAAAGAAGGTTGGAAAAGAACTGAATCTCTTAAGTCTGGTGGTAAAAATACAGCGCTTTTCACCTTAGGGATGTATGTTCCACTCTTTTCCTTGGTTCTTATGGAGCCACCCCAAATAAAATATGTCAATATAATAAAATAAAAATAAAAAAAGAAAAACAAAACACAAAACACCAACAGAGAGGACCACAGGTATTCCAAAAATCCTCATGGGTCTTATAGTTCATTTTCTGAGCTATGTTCTCCCATCCCTTCCCGTTTCACTTCCAGGACTGGCATCAGGAACACAAATAGAGATGGTCAGGGGTGTGGGAGGGTCTCAAGGCTGCTCCTTCCAGCACCTCTACTTTTAGCTGAGGTGGCAGCACACCCGGTTGTGTTCTTGTGAGCCCCAGCAAGTAGCAGAGCAAAATGATAAGAGTGATTGGCTTTTTGTGGTGCTGCATATTTAAAAGAGGAAAGGAGAAAAGAGAAGTAACATTGTGACAAGATGTCACATCTTACAATGTTCTCTTTTCCTCTGTGTCGTTGTCTTAAGACTTTTTTCCTAGGGTTACCCATAGAGGCTCTTCCTGTAGTGGCCAGAAATCGTTATCATTTGACAACTGTTCGCCTCTGTGAAATCAGCTGAATAGTCCAGTGCCAGGTATCCATTTCACCACACAGAAAGCGTTATCGTCATTGGCAGTAATTAGTGTGCTTGTTGGCAGCCTCGCAGGAGATGTGAAGGATTGAATGGTCCGGGGGGGACGGTCACCCCTTGAGGTCTCTGTGGAGAAGTGTGTTGGCAGAGCATTAAGCTCCATGTCGTAAAAGTGGATGAACAGTGCTTCCTTTTCAGGCTTTTGTCGTTTACTTTAGCTATTTTAATTTCTTAAAATGCATAGAAAATAAAAAGCTTGAGATAGCATTAATAAGTGTTAATCAGGGTCCATTTGCATCCTGAAAGCCTGTCTCTAACTTTCAGTGTAAGGGGGATTCTTTTTTTCCCCGCCTTCTCTATTCTTAGTGAGTGAAATTACTTGTGATTTTACATGGAAGTCCCTCCGTACCCATTAAGGAAGAAGGGCCAGGTCTTTGAGATCTGTGGTGATGGAAGTTTGGGTGTTGCTGTCATGTGAAAGAAAGGCTTTGGAGTTTATTCTTATGCCCCTCCAAATCTCCAACAGCGCAATAACTAGTAACGATGGTAGTGGTTTGTTGTGTAAGATCTGTGGTTTAGATTTGTGCATCACATCAATGTGCAACAGCAAAATTAACATATAATGTCCTAGTGCATATAATTTAGGGAGGGCTGATTTCAAGATCTGTAGTTGACACAGCCCATTATGTCCCATTTTATGACCTGCTTTCCATTGCTGAAAAGTTTGCCAAGCGTTTGCTAGCTACAGGTTTTTTTTTTCTCCAGGATGCACAGATGGCATGTGCTTTGGACAAATCACAGCTAAGTAGAAAAAAGATGCTGTTGTTTCAAGGAGCTTCATAAGGATGTTGTGTCACACCATATGTGGCAGAATTGAGAAGATGGAAAAAAATGATGGATGCTTGTAAAAGAGAGAAAGGATCATATGGTGGCCAAGAAAGCTGCCTTGAGAACTAGGGCCTGTCTGGGCCTGCATGACTTTAACAGAACTTCTTTACGTGTCCGAGGAGAAACATTAAGATGTGGCTTTCAACAGCTAAAGGACTAGAGTCAGCATTAGTGATAAAGCTGAGTTACCTCGAATAGGATGCTCATAAATAGTGGATAATTTCTTTAGCTCATCCTTCCTGTTGTCCCCAGTTCCCTGTCTGTAAGTTGTATTGCAATATTGCTTGTTCACCCTGCTGGCGTAAATCCGTAAATGTCTGTAAAGCTTGGAGAAACACCATACTTGGATACTAGGGAAAAGTTAACGTCGTTTAAGAATATGTTTAATAGCATGCAGTTAGCAAAATGGGGATGTAGGGAAAGAGTTCCTACCTCTTTAGTTCCTTCTCTTGTTCAGAGGTAAAGAATATTAAACCTGTGCTTGTTTTCTGAGTGTTAGTAGTCTGAGTACTGGTTAATAATGAACAACATGGAAAAATATAGTATATGATCATATACTTGTATGATTCAGCTTACTTAGCTCTTTCCATCTGAGTGCTTTAGCAGACTTTGTGTGCGTTTAAGGCAGTAAACAGAGCAAACAGGAAACTTTACATTTCCTACATGTGGGTATAGCATATGGAGGACAATGTCAAGAGCAAGTTACCAAGGGTTTGCGTTGGTGCATTCTTGCAGGCAAGGGGTGGATTATCTTGCTTCACTGTGTAGTGTGGGCTGCCAAATAAATGTTACGGTCTTACTGAATGACAGGGCACGCACAAGAACCGTGTGGCTGCATTAAAACTTCCAGGCTATCAAACTGACTGGCTACGAGAATGAGACATTCATTCACTTACCTTGGGGAGAGTCCGTATGACACGTGGGAATTTGTTAACAGCATGGCAAAGCTTGTGCTTACACACGAGGACAATAGAAAGGGATTTGTGCGTTTAATACCTATTGTCGCTTTTCCTGATCTGAGTTCTGAATGGCTCCAATTACCTTTTGTCTATTCAACTACAGAAGACTTTTCCTGGGTGCTGCATAAGCATTGAGTCCTGTTTCCCAGGCTCCAGGGAAAGGACTGATCTGATACAAGGGAAGTAGAATAGAAGTATCATGCTTTACTCCCAATCAGATCAGCATTGACTATACAGTTAGTTAAACATCCATACCCACTCTCTGCTCCGAAACTTCTTGTATTCAGTCCCTGGAAACACTTGGAGAAGTGTCTGAAAGATGTGATGTATTTGTAGGGTGTGTACTGCAAAAGTTTGTTTTGTTCAGAAGGAAAAAGCGGATTAGTCCCGAGATGGGTGGGGTATATTTTAGTGCTGTTCCCAAAAGTTGAGAAAGGCAATGGGGGATACACGGTAGGATGTGAGAGGATACATTTCTGACCACCATAACACCATCATGATTCTAAATATGAGAATAAAGATATAATGTAGTATTTTTAATCTAAAAAAAAAAAAGTCAAGTCACCACAAGCCCTTTATAACCCCAGAGAAATTTATTAGCATCGTGTTTGTCCAGAGTCAAGTCAGGAGTTACACGTGTTTATATCTAATGGATTTGTAGTGATTGATGCAGGAGCACTGCGGTAAGTCAGGGAAGGGAAGCCAGGAGAGGTTTCCTCCTTTTGTGAAAGCAAGGAGAGAGTTGCTCAGTAACCACTCCGTACTGGCATTGTGTCTTACAGAGCCATTTGCATCTCTAAGGGAGGAAAGCAATGATTATTTTATTAGAAAAAAATAGTAAGGCCGTCTTCTGGATAAGGAGAGATTAGAGTGCATTTTGGAATGAAAGATCAGATCTGTCTGGACACCTGGGAAACTTCAAAGGAGAGATTAGCTATAAAAGCTTGCATGCTCAGGGAAGATGGAGCCACGTGAGGGTGAGCTCTGACAGGTGCTTCCAAGGGTTTTCTTTTTATTGGAAGCTCTCCATGGGGGAACTCTCCCTTAGAGGGAAATTTTCTGACAAAACTCAGATGTAGGTGCTGTCTAGCAGATACAACCTCAGGCATAAACTATGCACAGAGAGTGAAACTGTACAATAGCAGAGATGTATAAAGGAGACGGTATAATTAAAGCATTGCTTTCCTTTCATTTCTTCACCTATGTCTTTTATAAAGTTGTGTAACTGTGCTGCTTATTTTGAATATTCCAAATAAAGTGCTTTTATTTTTGTTCATCTTAAATTGGCTTTAACAAGCTGTAGGACCGTTTTAGCTACGTGAGCCAGGTGGGAAAGCTTGGCACCGCGGGGGTCAGGAGAGGGAGGAGTGTCGCGCAATGAGCCTGGCAAGTGTTTGTAAAATATCAGGGTGCCTGCATGAAACCAAAGTCTTCAGGGAGCATGCTGCACATACTGCAAACCTAAACATTATTTTACTCATCTTTTTCTTGTACTTTAGGAGCACGGTGTGGCCGAACCACTGAGCTGGGGGATATTCTGTGATTTATCTGGATTTGGTTCCAGCAAGTGTGACTTAAAGATGATTAAATGGACTGAGCTTTTGGCCTGATTCTATTATCGTTTCATTACAGAAGTTTGAATTGAACGTAGTAAAAGGCAAGCTCTGCTTTTACCTAGGAGCCTTGTTGTGCGGAGAGAGCCATAACCTACAATTCACAGTTTGTTAGAAAGGGTTTGGTAGGACCTTGAACTGAAAAATATGTACACGGGTAGAATCTATCGTGCTGTTTTCTGTTTGAATTCATCCAGCCTAGAAAGGCTGAGACAAGCTGCTGATGGTTTTCTAGTCTGCCTTGTCAAACCTCACTTTGCATGTGTGCAATGTCATTCTCTTAGAAGCTTTTAGGATTTGCAAGCCTTGCTTGCTTTCCCCGAATTGCCAAAAACAATTGTCCTTTCCTAGTTTTAACAGGATTAGTCAGAATTTACACTTTTGCTGCTTTGATTCAAGTATTATCTTGTGAAGCGGTAAGAATTAACGTAAGAAAGCATGTTTTCTTTTTTACTTAAAGGGCATTTTTAGTTTTATTGGAAAAGGTGTTTGTGCTAATTGCCTGTCAAACCCTAATATTTAATTTTTAGTTCTTCTGATAACCTCCTGAAAATGCTACGAGTTTCCTCCCTAGGGCAAACAGTAATGTCATTGAAACCAGCCCTTAATTTAAAGTGAAATAGCAGATCTGTGAAATGATAAATACTGCTTTACATACAGCATTAAGTGGACTGTCCTCACCTATTTGTTTGGGTGCCAGGATGATAGTGTACAATATCCAAAGAAGGGTGAGCAACGTTATTAAGTGCCTCTGGATACAGTGAAACTATGATGGGACTTGCAAATATCTATTGTCCTTATTGCGCCATGCATCCCTAGGTTTGTAACAGATACGTATGAGATAAGATCGTAAACATCTTTTCTGCTAAAACGGTCTTTTATGGCAGTAAAACAGGTAGGGATGGGGGCTTCTACTGTGCAGATATTCACTGCAGCGTGACGCTAAGTTGTAGGAGGAGACAATAGCGCTATATTTTTGTTGTAGCAATGAGTGCTTGCCAAAACCACTTACATAAATCGATACAGGCACAGCTATAAATCCTAAGCATTTAGACCAAATTAGTAGTATTTTGATCAACTCCTAGTGTTTCTTTATAATATTAATCTTTTATCAGCCTGTGCAGCCAAACGCTTTATTGAGTCTTTTTGCTTTTCTCCATGTTTCGTTTTTAAAAAGGGCAGTCAGCGTTCATTGTTACGTAGATCCACGGTGCTAGCTGGGGAAGGGAAGGCAGCTTTTTGTCTCTTTTCCTGTTCTTACTGGAGGATATTGAGGATGTTTGAAAAAATATAAAAGGTCAGTCTTTCCCGAAAAAAGTGATGTGGTCTGGCAAATTTGCACCTGCACTGTCGCGATGTTACCTTAAAGGCAAGTTTATTGGTGAAGAAAAGAAAAAAGAAAAAGAAAAAAAAAAAAACCACAAAAAACAACAAACGTGTACATTTTTAAAGCATATTTGATATGTGCAGAGGGAACTCAAAATGGTCATCCAGAAGAAGCCAATGGGCACTTGTACCAGGGCTCCTTCGCTAAGCTGCTTGGAACTCGACTGGCCCCGGGCACAACTTACTCATCTTATTAAGGGAGGAGGGGGAAAGTCAGCGTACATTTTCATAACCCTGAAAGGAGTCAGAAATTTTTAGGTGTTTCATCTGACCTTAAGGCTAATGCTACTTATTTTGCACTGTATAATCATAGTTACTGTTCCCCCCAAGGCAGCAAAGTCAAACGGTGCAGAAAGCCCGTGAAGTAGCAAAGGCTGAAGTAAGGAAAGACCATAATTTTCCTACTTTTTAAAGGAAATCTCAGAAATTCATTTTTAAGTCTGTTTTCTTTTATAAGGAGTTGTACAGAGGGGGCTTATTTTTTAAATTTTTATCTATTTTTTGAAGATTAGTCTCCCTAACCTCTGGCAGGTTTTGGGTGCAGAGCATGGATTTTTAAGTGGATTTCACAGGAACGTATCAACATATGCCTCAAGTAATGGAAAGAGTGAAAGACATGACTTCAAAATATGATCCTAAAAATCTACAGGGGACTTTTTTATTATTATTTGCATCGTTTCTGCTTGGAAGCATCTGAAGCTAAAGGAGTTGTGAACTACCCTGAGTCTACATTTTTTTTTCCTTCTGCATTTTGCCTAATGTTGCATACATGATACAGTTACTAGAATTTAACTTCTTGTGAGGGACAGACCGACCTCTCCAGGATGTCATGCTTAAAATCTGGAATGAGATTATTTTTATTACTGGCAAGTGCAGCTAAAGGGCATGGAAGAATGGAACTGTTAGCCATTGAACCAGGCTTGTTTTCTTCATTAAGTTCGTATAGTAACTTATTTTAAACTTCCTTCAGCCTAGCATGTAATTAAACCCCATGCTCCTAAAATGAAATGTTGGTTGAATCAGGGTTTCGCTAACATGAGGTGCTTTTTTTTTTCTCTTTACTTTGCCTGTAAATATTTTTCTGATCTCAGGTGAAGGTGTAGATCTGGACAATGAATTGCGTCTTGAAACACAACAGCTCAGACATTCTTATATATCCTTTCAGTATTTGCAAGAGTATAATTATCCTTTCTGAGGAAGAACCTGGTGAAATAATTGCATTGTAATTTGGAAGTTGATTCTTCTTCTTCATAGTGTGCTAATGCAGCTGAGAGGCAGCTCACGTTGCACTGACGGCTTTAGTTTGTATTTCTCTCCAGCGCTTTTTGTAACTGCTCGCCATTGATTGTTTCAAAGGTTGCTTCTGTTCTTTCATTAAGATTACACTTTGTTTTCCAGGTGTTCTTTTACAGCTTTCTAGCATTCTTTCTCATATTCCTAGGTAATTCCGAGAACCCAAATGCCTTGCACAGCATGTTGCTGTCTATGTGAATGCTCCATGCAGGTAGAGGACTTTCCATTAGGTGCATCACGTTTCCATCAGGACCCATCGGAAAATCTGATGTAACCAGTGTCACACCACTGGTGGTCCTCTTTGACCTCATGCTTTAGTCAGCATTGGCTCACTTAAAGAGACCAAGACTATGATTTTCAGAAGAATGATTGAGATTCTGTTATCAGGTTTTATTTCTGGCCTCAGAGGACCAGACTTCATCAGAGTAGAGAAATGTTATGTTTGCTAGTCGTAGGTCAGAGCTCATCTGTCTACATTGGAAAGACGTTTTCACTCTGTCAAAAAATTTGCAGGTTTGCAAGCAGGTTTTTGCAGAGAACGTGGGGGTTTTTTTGCAACTGATGAATTCTCCAGTACTGACATAGGGCTCTGTGTCTGTTCCTCATCATCTGCTCAGAGCATGCCAAATATTGGGAACAAGGTAGCAGCTGAAATTAGAAGCAACCTTTGTCCGGAAATTTTTCTTCTGTGAGAAATAAAACTGTTGGAGATGCTTCCTCTCCCATATCTATGTTCCGTACAAATTTTAGACTTAACACTGTCCTGAGTTTTCATTTCTTTGTGTTTTATTATTAGTAAATGTCTATTCACAGTCGTGAGATGATTTTCCTTTGTGAGTTCATCAACTTGTATTGTTGCATTGCTGTTTTGATGACTGTTGGAGCTAATGTTGCAGACCCAGGAGGATGTGAACCAGTGAGTAATCCCAGCTCACTATTTGAATTATGTATGTAGCTATTGGCTGCCATCTCCCATTTAACAGTGTACTTCCGGATAATGATTCTTCTGATTATAGACTTTTTTGATATATAAAAATGTACTTCTCTGACTAGATCATAATTAAGCCAGGAAGCAAGTGTGTTTAGTTACTTACGCTGCTCAGATATGTAATGATTTACTATTTGCACTTGTAAACTTGTCTAAGGCCTTTTAATTGAAAGCTGTTCGAGGACACTAAGTTTATGACAATCTGTTAATCTCTTGGCATCCTCGGCGCCTCTCAATAGTGCCATTAATGCCTTCCATTATATTCTTGACACGTGGTTGCATATATCTGTTCTGTCTTCTGCTAGAGTTCAGTTTATGGAGCACGGGTGAGCTAAGTGACTACCTATTACTAGTTAACCTAACAGAATTGAACACCAGCTTTATCAAAAGTTCACTGCTTAATTAATAAGACAGCGAACTTAACATATGGAATTCATAAAAGGTGACCAGTTCTGTGTCAGCAACAGATTCTTATTTTCATTCTACGTTACCAAAGCGGTACTTAAGGTCGAGGCTGTCCCTTAGGTATTAAAATTCTTGTCTATTTGATGAAAGGTACAGTGAATTCTCGAAGGTGATATATCCGCCCATTAATAGAAATGTCCTACTAACATAACAAGGCAAGTCCTGAATGCAGAGAGGAGTGGGACAGGAGTGGCTGGTGTTCGAGCAGCTCTATTCTAGACTCTTCACATTTGCACGTTCATGCTTGTACAGCTATCTGTATTTATAATGCTCGGGCACCAATTAGGTTGATTTTTGTGGTAGCGATAATACAGGGAGTTACGAAGGAGAATTACTCTTGGGACCCCTCACCCTCCAATTCTGTAACTGGGATCTTCAGTTCATTGCTTCTGCTGCCTCTGCACCCTACATCCCCCGTAAATAAGGGTCATGATCACACTTGTGTCCCGTCAGACCGTTGGGGGTGCATATTGCTTGGCATCCCAAGCCTTAATGTGACAGTGATCGAACACCTGCATATCAGTAAAAATCTTGAGTGCAGCTGAATTTTTGTTCTAATGACAAATGTCTCAACCTTGATTTGCATCACTCAGGCTACTTTCCATCTTTTTGCCTGCAGTGTGCCGTCTCCTATCCTGCCTATAAAAATGGAAACGCGTTACTGCTATTCTTCATCTAAACTTATTTTACCTTTGATCATCATGTAAATTTCTGGCCAATTCAGGCAGAGCTTTTCAAACCATAATCCACTGAGCAGGGGTTTTCAGTCGCTCTTCATCACAAAGCCTCGCAATCTAGCTCTTTGTTATTGGTGTTCAACTTGCAGGCCACGCTCCCTGTAATAGTTACTTGTTCCCCTATAATTATTCACAGCCCTGTTTTGGCTCTTTGGGAGGGAATTTGGCCGAGTATACAGTATTACCGCATCTGTTGCAGATGATACTGCAGTTGCTATGTCTGTTGCCTCGATAGTTTGAGATCAGTGAGGAGCCACACGAGCACCTTGGAGCACTTCATTTTTGACCTTGTGAGGCTGCAAGCAACAGTGTGAATGTCATTGCCGTATCTCGCAAGGCCATTTGGCCATATTGAAGGTTACTCCCTGTGTGTTATAGCCTTCGTGATTGGAGTGGATTAGATCTAGGAAATATAAGAGGATTGGGGATTATTTTGCAAGGATTTTAAGCTACATATCAAGGTATACTTTTTTTTTTAACACCTTCTTGTTTCTCATTTCTGAGTGTACTTATGGAGCAGCTGCCCAGAAAGGAGTCAGATTCTCTGTCTTCCAGTCAAACGCTCAAAGGTTAATCTCGGGTGCCATCCTCCCTTACCCACTGCTGTGTGTTAACGTATCGCCTCTTTCCGCCAGAGGAAAGGGAAGCATGGTCAAGGCAGACTGTTCTCTCTGCCTGTTTCGGTTGTTGCAGAGGTACGATACCTGGCCTCGCTGCGGTGATGTGCTGGTGTACCCCATGTGGGATAGTGCCAACGTTACCTCTGCTGGGAGGCCAGTGCTCCGGGTGGGGTTGGGGCTTGTGAGCCGTGATGTGCATCCAGCTTCTTTTTATTTTTCGAGTGCAAAAATTTGTTTTTTTAAAATCCAAGTGATATGTATCAGGTGGGCTAATACATTTTGATTTTGTTTTGTGTGGGAAGTAACAGGATGTATAGTTTGGGCTTTTATTAAAAGCAAAGAACTGCAGCAATAACAAACTTACTGCACTGGGACTTAACTGGTTGGATTTAGAAGAAGAAAATTATAGAAGGTTTTTGCTTTCACAGTATATGACTGAATAGATGATTACTGTTAAGTTGCAAATCCAATTATAATACATAGAATTGTACGTAGATCTCAGAAGATCTTGTTTTATTATTACAAGCTCTAGCATTGCTAATAGGCTTGGCCATCCTTTGGACTCATTAGCCATACTGTCTCAAACCCCTTTTCCCTCTCTGATGCTTTATTAGTTGTTCCTGTAGGGAGTGTCTTCTAATTTGATTTTGTAAGTTAAAATATTTCCATGTGATGATTTGTATGAAAACTCTTCAGGCTAGTTTTGTTAACACGTACGGCCCACCTAATGGTGTTTTCTCTATATAAAGTCCTACCGAGATGCGTGTGATGTATCCTCATCCCACATTGCAGAACTTGCTACACTTGTTGTTTTCCAACATGAAGTGTGTCTTTTGCCACTGTTTATTTTAAGATGTTGTATAGTTCAGCACATTTTAGCGAAAGGTCCATTCTTTTTTCAGCTCACTATGGAATAGAGCTTTTTGCATCTGAGACCTGGATTTGCACCAAGTCCTGACTTTTATTTCATTGCTGTTTTTTTTTCAGAGCCTCTTAAAGCTCCTTCTTCCCTGAAGATCGATTTATATGGGTTTTGAATTCTGTCCATATAATCTGGTTCATAATCACTATTGCAGGAGTGCTATTGCTATAGATGAGTATTTTTACTAAGACTTAGATAAGTATTGCAATCTCTTTCAACTCTAAGTTAACACAGTTAATTATTTTTTTCTCCGTGCTTCATTGATGTCTATGATTGGTTTAACTTTGTGTAATTATATGCACAAATTCTGATAAGTGAAGATGGGAGTACTGTGTTCCCGACAAATATTTCTGAAATAAACAGATTAGATTGCTACTTTCAAAATATCTGAAGTGTTGAATCATTTTGTTTCTCTTCAGGTTTTGGCTGAGTTAGTTTACCTTCCAAACTATTTCTACGTCTCTACCTTCTCAGTGGTTCAATAAAATAATTTGACTGCTTCTGTAGCGAGAGAAGCAGCTGCTTATTACTTTCCAAAATGGAGATAATACAAGCAATCATCAGACAATTTTGAAAGAATTGGAATTGCCTTTGGCCAAGGCTGTAATGCACATTTAAAAACCTGTGTTCTTAGAAAACTGAATGTGTGTTATGTGGGTTTAGCATCTGACATTTTCATTCTGTGTGTGTTAGGCCCATTGAAATCTCTGAAAGTAACTTCTAAGGCTTGTGTGCAAGCTTTATTCAGTGTAAGCTTTGAATTGCTGTGCTCCACATCATTGGACTTCTCTCCCATCCTCAAGTGCAGGGAGTGCGTGTTTCTCTTAGTTTGCAAATCGATGTAGAAAACTTATCTTTCTGATTTAGACTTTACTAGATGTTGAATTTTACGTCAGTGTTATAAGCTCCAGTGGTGTTTTATCTGCTGATTAGTCTTATAATGTAAAGTGCCTGGTGATGCATTGCATGGAAGATGCTATAAAAATAGTTTATGGTGTGATAGCAAGGAGAAAAGTGGGGAGCGCAGATTCACTTTATTAGATGAGCAGGCGTCCCCAGGCAATCGTTTGTCAACAGTAGTTAAAGATTAGTTTATCTTCGATCATTGAACCTTTAATAAACATGTTTTTAGCTGAAGTAAAATGGTTATATTGAAAATAAAGGGAATTTATATGTTTATGTCAGTTTTATCTATTGAGAGAAAAAATTTGAACGCGTATCTAATTTTCACACTAAGTATCTTTTCCAATAATGGTGTTGAGGAAAATAAAAAAATAGTCTTTCTCAATGTTATATGAACAAAGTCCTTTCCTGTGGCAAAAGCAGCTGAAGTTAAACGTGTTTGTTTAACTCTCTGTGTACATGTATTATATTTAACAGTAATTAAGTACAATCATTCTATATAGAGACATCCTGTTAACAGCAAACATAATTGTTTTTTAAAGCTATTTTTAACATGCAGTCTATCATATTGTGACTTATCTGGTAGTGATCGGCTTGTTTTCAAGCCTTATTTGACTATAGGCTTAGACAGTAAGAGTCTTGACAAAGTCAGCATCAAAGAGCAACTTTGGGACTCGGCTTCTGTACCACAAAGCTCTTCACAAATATTAGTCAACGAACGTCAGACAGCCCCGGTAGGTGACATTGGTATTATCATCTAAGTTTTACAAATGGGGAACATAAGGCTCAAACAGCTTTAACTGAAGTATCTGAACTCACATGTGCTTTTTTTTCTTTGGAGGGGGGGAGTGTTTTTTTTGTTGGACTTCAAAAGTATTACCAGAATTCCTGACTCTTGGCATAAAGCTTGTTCTAAAACCTTCTAAGCATTAGCAGTAGTTGTACAAATGGCTGTCTGTGTGACCACACTGCAACAGCTTGGGTTGAGGCTAGAGCTATGTGCAGGAGAGATACATTTTTTCATACGGGGGTTAGCTTCTGCTGAACGTAATTGATGTCTTACGTTAGCTTCAGTGTGGGTTTTGTGTGGATTTTTTTCAGAGAACATTAATGGCACATAATTGTTAGCTGCAGATAAAAGGATTGTCTTGGGATGGTTTTGTCTGCTTGTGTTTCAGGGATGGTTTGGCTCATCCACTATTGCTGAAGTCAATGAATTTAAAGGAAATTGGCTTTCAGCATGAGAAACAATGTGTGCATTAACTGTATTTTTCAAAATATAGATATGTGCTTTGTTTGTGTGTAATTAGATAACCAGCACTTGCAGCTGTGACATCTGATTTTTTTATCCAAGATGTATCATGAGAGTGCAAAATAACTAGCATTTAAAAAATAAAGATTAACATGGAGAACAGTAACCTCCTGTCTCTTCTCATGCATATTGAACTCTGAATATAACTGCAGAAATGTAATTGTGACGAGCTATAGAGTATTCATGTATTACAAACTAGCCTCAAAATTAGTGCGTGAATCACATCTTGGTATTGATTTCAGTAAAATAGGTCCCAAAGCTGGAGTTTTTCAGGTGACGCATGTGCAAAGTTTCCATTGTTTGAACAGTGAGATGCAAAGAGGTGCAGAGGCCTCTGCGTCATCTGCAGAGACGGGAGAGTCTCGCTGGTACGTAGAGGGAGATGCTGCTCCATCGCCCCCTCCACAGGCAATGAAGTACCAAACAGTTGCTGATTCCAGTGGGTGTTAGGGCTGTTCATCCTTTGAAAACATCTCACTGGTGCTCACTTAACATACTTTCGGAAATAAACGTGTAATTTTCTTCTACTCAGTTTTCCATAAGCTGAGATACAAGATTTCTTTCATTGGGTCTAACGGTGTAGCTGTTATTGCTAATTTACCTTCAGAAGCAGTTTTGCTTCTAATTAGCTTAATTGAAAGGCATTAAAACAAGATTTTTTTTCCTTTGCAGTTCTAGATATCGAAGGAGGGTGGGAAGTAGAGCAGGGGAAACAGTGCTACGTCTCTTCCATACACCAGCCATTTAAAGATAACTTCTGCTAAGGGCTTTTAATGACATGGCAAGTATTTCATGGGACCCGTTTATATTGCGGTTGTCTGGTTAATGAAAAATAAAAATGTGCCTATTGGTTATTAAAAGGAAAAGACTTGCTGCAAGCTACCAAAACCTGCAGGAGAATAGTTGAGAAATGCTGAAATTTTTGAGAAGAAATGTAAAAATGTGAAAAATAGGAAGAATTTGAGAAAAGCCACTGTATCATATAAGTAGGCTCTGTTGAGGTTAAAGAAAGAAAAAAAAAAAGTACTAGTCCTCTTGTTGTATGTGTTCCGTTATGTAAAATACAGAAATTGTATATACATACGTATTTTACATGAATAATACAGAAGTTTCAAATTTTGTTTTTAAGTGACTTTCCTTCAAATTCTAAGAATTTTAGTGCAATATAAACAGGTTTTTTCCTGTTTCCTAAAGAAGGATGAGCAATATATGTTACTAATAACACTGAAAAACAATTCTGTGAGTGTTCAAATTGACCAGTTACCGTTTTCTTAAAATAACAATCTCTAACAGAAATTCAGTGCAAGCCCTCCTGAGCGGCATTGTTATAATAATTGAATATCAGAGTTAATGAAATATTCAAAAGGTTCCCTTCCTAGTTTTCTCTCTTGCCTGTCTGTTAGTGAGATCAGCAGTTAATGAATCTTGAGGTAGCACAATTGTTCTGTTGCCCTCCCAATATATATGGACTTCCAGTAGAAAGGAAATTTTTAAACCTACAATTTAATATCTTTTCATTGTCTAAGAGCTGTCTCTTGCTAAAAAATATTATTTCTATGTATTGAAAGACTTAGAAATGAAATATGCTAATAAAAGAATATCTGATTCGTTTTCCAGAGAATAATTTTGGGGGGGGTGGTGGTGGCATAGAATATGTATGATTCATATTAAAACACAGTTTTCAGTTGAATCTGTGACAAATTTTTCTGTTCTATTTTTGCAGTAAAAAATAGATTGCGACTACTATTAAATGGGTACTTGCAAGGCAAAAGAGGAGGAGATCGTGTAATGGATTGGATCCTCAGGGCCAAATCAGCAAGCCAGGCTGTGGGGTTTCTAAGGGTACATTTATGTATTTGCTTATTATTCAGTTTCCAGTAGTATGTGCAATGCCTACCAAAAGCGTTGGACACTGCATAGACACCCTTTATAGCATAAATCCTGTCCTGGACATCTCAAACTTAAGAAAGGAAAAAAAAAAAAATAGAATGAGAAAAGAGCACATCTCCTTCTCTTTGTCCTGCTACATCTGTGACAGTTTAGCAGCTCAGGGAGGGATTTGGGAGCTGCGGTGGGGTCTCCTGCGTCCCAGTGCCCAGGGTTTGTGGGTCCATCTGCCTTTCCTGTAAGGCAGGGTACAAGGGCAAGCACCAAGTAACTTGAGTTCCTCTAGGATTAGTCTGGTGTTCCTCATCACCCTATTTTTTTTTTTTTTTTTTTTAATATCGATGCCCATACTATTTTTGCACGTTATCATCATCTCATGCAGTGAGATAGCACCACCTAAGTCTCTCAGGCAGATTGATAATAAAGGCTTGTTTTAATTTTCACTGTGTTAGAAAGAGAACCTCTGATATTTACAGCCGTTGTTAAATGCGTGTCCTGATGAGACTTTTGTCCCGTCATTCACAAGATTGATTTGTGCCCTGATTTCTGTGGCAGCAGGACTCTAGTTAGAGAAGCCACCAAGCTAAGTTGCACTAGTTGTGTCATCGTTTCATTACTGAGAAGAAAAGCTTTTTTTCTTCAGGAAGTGTTTGCTGTTTCTCTTTTATTGGTAGAAAGTACTTCTCACGTGCTGTTCCTCTCATAACACTTTCTCTGTCACATCAAGAGTCAAGCGGAGGAACAAAAGTGCAAGTTGCTGTCAATGAAGCAGGGAAGAAACCCTCCCCCTTTCCTTCCAGTCAGGTTTCTTGAAATAGTTGTGCCTCTTCAGCTGTTCATTACTGCCTTGCTGCAAGCAGCAGCGCAGTTGTCTCTGTGCTATTTAGGACCGTGAGCCTACAGTGAGCAGTATCCGCTGCTACCAGCCTGGGAAGGCAGCGCGGGAAGCCCATGCTCAGGCTGTGCTGAAGGCCAAGAAATCCGAGCACCAAAGGGGACAGTGGGGCAGGCTGGCCCGCAGGTGCTGGCACCTCATTGCACCTACCTGGGCTTCCCTCAGTCATCTGTGTGACTGTAACTTTGTGGAAGATGAAATGACTTAAAGCTACGCTCGGGCGACAGATGTAACATAGAAATATGCGCTTCTCTTCAGGATCACAGAGCTAATGTAGTGCTATGAGAAGTTTAGGATCAGGAATGAAATTTTGTCTTAAAAATATCCTTGTAATCGTGTTCTTTGCGACAAAAGCTTGTATGAAGCTGCTAATCTTGTTCAATGGAGATCAGTGACAAAATTTTGAAAATCTTTCTGAGCATTTGTGCAAATTTAAAATAGTTCAAACTTTTAGTAAACACGTAACACATTAATAGAAGATTTATGATAAACATTTTGCTGTTCTCTTTGGGAGAGATTACAGACTTTTTTTGATGTGGGTGTCTGAAGTTGGACATCTATAGGAACAGCCTAGTTTTCGGAGGGGGTAAGCACCTACG
This sequence comes from Larus michahellis, assembly GCF_964199755.1. NCBI lineage: Eukaryota > Metazoa > Chordata > Aves > Charadriiformes > Laridae > Larus > Larus michahellis. Next base: position 5,610,103 of record NC_133898.1, on the reverse strand, counting down.
TTTCCCACTGAGTATTAAAGGATTGCTGGAAGTCCCAGTGAGAGGCACTAAGATTTTTAAGAAGCTCTTACTGAAGTGTGCTTGGTAAAATGATTGTAAGACAGCTAGTACGGTGCTTGTGTTACAAATGGCTGGATCTCTAGGATGAGCAGCCGGACTTGCGTTTCTCTATTCAGTGACTACGTAAGCATCTAGCGGTGCCTTGGGGCATATACAATTCTCAAGCCTGTATAAATCCCACCGTTCTTTAAGCATTGCACATGCAAAATGAACCTTAGGGTAGTTCTTCCCTTAAGATCCCAAACCAATGAGGATTCATGAAATGGTGAATGCCCCTCGTTATTGCCAAGCTTGTTTTTAGTGACTCTGATTTATCTAAATATTTTTAGTATGTCTGTATGTGTTACAGTAACAGGATCTGAATTTCCAGCTAGCAACAAGAAACCCCAAATTGTCATGGTGTGCAGGGACTTAATTTTAAGCCACAACCACTTGGTACAAGCTAATGTTCTAAGGTACAGTAAAAGAATGTGGCTAAGAAACCCCACAGAAAGTAAGTGTTTTGATATAGCTCTCTCATCCAGCTGTGAGAACAAATAATACATCTTCTACTTGGCAAAGTGGCAATTGAAAAACATACTTGAGAATGAGGATTTATAGCAAGATGACAATTTAATGACTTTATGGTTTCAGGTGGTTTTCCCCTATTCCTGATTATTGTCAGAAGTACTATAGTAAACAGAAATTGTTTGCCTAATAATTGCTTACACGTATTTTATAAACTTCTTCAATAACTTTCTCATTTTCTAAACCCAGCATCGCTTTACACCAAACGTCTACATCTTAAAATAAACTGTTAAGACTGGTTGTTTCTTACACTAGTACAAAAATGAACAATGTAAGTAGGAAGACATTCTTCAAGTAACACATTCAATTGGACAACTGAAATGCATAGTGCTGCTTGCCTATTTCAGAATATTTTAAACATGGGTTTTAAATGAGTTAAACTAATAGATATGAAAAACCGTGAGAAAGCGTTTATACGGTAGGAATTTGCAGAAGCAGACTTTTAATGCGGTCATTGGAGTTTCAGTGTTTCTTGTATGTTGGATATGTTTTTGGAGAAAGAAAAGATCGGGCAAAAATACCGGTAGCATCCTTTACAAGACTGTTACCATCCTGTCATAATCCATTTCTTCGGGTATTGGTGCGTGTAGTGGTCACCAATGGATGAGGGGCCCAACTAAAAAAAGCAGTGCACTTGTCAAGTTGCCAAAAAGTTTGAGACATCATCCTATAGACTATAGCAGTTTTCTACCGCTTCCCTTGTGTACGATCAATAACACTTAGCCTAGCATTTGCCAAATGCCAGTGACCCCATCATCCGAATGAAATAAGCTTTGCTCTTAGTTTGTGTGGATTGTGATAACGTAAGCCAGACTGCAGCCAGATGTTATGAGACCATTGGCTTGGGTGCTCGGGTAAAGGCCTATATGAGTGTCTCATATAGGATTAAATGTCAGGCTAGATTGTATATTACACATCTATAACTTGGCATAGGTTTTGTCCACTACAGGGCTTGGAAGGGCTTAGTATGTGCTCCATAACAGAGAGAAATCAAATTCTATGGTCCCTTTAGGAGCCTCGAGGAAAGAGTTAGACAGTTCCAATCTCCAGCTTTCCCTCAACATTGTCAAGAACAGACAAAAGGCTGCTGATGCTCAGCTAGTCTCCAGGTGAGTTACAAGCCCTTCTGCTTGTCTCCTTTCCACCTGGTCACCTCTTTTCTGGGATCTTGAGTATCAGAAGGAGAATAACAACCCACCCTGTGACAGTCCAAAATCTGTGTTCCTTTCCTGACCAGACAAATGCCCCTGTTTGCAAAACCATCATGGTCCACAGCCACGTGCATAGTGAAATGTGTCCATGACTTAAAGTGGGCTAACAGTTCTGTTCATTCCAATCTGGCAGTTTCAGGATTGGGACTGCATCTTTTTGAGTCTCATCAATCGCAAAATTTAAATTCATAGTGAAAATTATAATGAAAATAAAAGAAAATGTAGTTATTTTAAAAGTTTCCAGCAATAGTGGAAAGTGTAGCTAGCGATGCTCTGATCAAAGGCCAAATTTAAAAGTGAATGCAAGTAAGAAGCTATGAAAATTGAGGACAATTCTCATGTTTATCCTAGATAGCTACAGCAATTACTGTGGCGCCTTTAATACTGGCAGAGGAGGCCTGTACCACTTTCAGCTAAATAAAAGAAACCACAACAATGGGTAACTACTGATGCAGCACACTCATGGAAAAATTACATTTTGAAAGGTATAACAAAAGCTTTATAGACTAGAGGCTTTATTTAATAGTAAAAGTTATTGCTTATTCTTTGGAAAGTCCCCTCCAAGTGAGGTATAGTATTTTTAGCCTTTGACTTTGAAATGCATGCTGTGTGTCACCACACCACCTGACTAAAAATTATCATAAATACCATTTCTTCCACATACTTACATGCATTTAGTTCAGTGACCCTCAGCCTGAGAGTTTAGAATAGGAATTATATGTGGACCTGCCTCTCTGTATTAAAGGATTACCTGACACTGAGCCTCTCTGAGACTGTCTATATGGACGCTTGCATTAGATGAGTGTCTGATGGAGTTCCAAATCATTACTGCTGATGTGGATGGAAATCATCAATGAGTTTCTGAAGAAATAAGGAAAAGACAAGATAAATTGCTGGCTGTGTAAATAACAATTGGAACTAGAAATTTAGACCATAATTTTATGCCTATAAATACTAGATCTATGCATTAATACATCAAATAGAAGTACAGATTTTATCTGATCTGATGTAGATGTATGATCAAATTACCTGAAGCATGTGAATATGGAGTTTATGATAGCTTAAATTATTAGGAATGAGGGTGAAAACACAGATAATCCCTAATACGGCTTAATGCCTTCTGAGGGACTGTTAATCCATCAAAACAATTTTTGGCTTGTGTGATCTTGTAGATTGAATTTATTTCAGTCAGTCTTTGCATCATGGAATTGGAGACTTTCTTAACTTAATGCTGGGTAACCAAAACTGGGTCTTTCTGTATTATTTACCCCACAGCTCTTGGGGGTCTATCTTCCCAAACTCATTGTCAGATGGGCTCTGTTGCAGGGTTGTCTATCTTGGGACAAGGTCTGTACACCATATTTAGTTGAACGTGACCCCCACACATTTGGTAGAATTGCGCCATATAACTGAAAATTATTAAATTAAGCAAATGTGGGCTTCTAGTGCTATAGTAATGGAGGTACCAAGATTTCTAGGTTTATTAGGCGTGTAAAGGACCTCAATGAAATTGTCCCATTTGAATGTCAGTATTCGGTCAGTACCAGAAGTGCTTTAAGTCTTTTTTCACGTGTCTGGTGAAGGAGCAAAGAAGTTCCTGAAAAGCTGGGAAAAGAAGTCTGCTTAGTGTACTATGGAAGTATATGTGCTAAAGGTAAATTACTGGAAATCCTACAGGGAGGAACGAGGAGAGGAGACTAGGTATGTAAAAACATCTAAAGTTTCAGAAGGACTAATGGTGCCTGATGAAAGCATAAGGTAAGTTTTACAAGGTAATGTGAGTAATCTGCGGATCTGTAAGCACTACGTTGTTGTTTGCAGCTTAGGGGAGTCTTTATAACTTCTAAAATATGGAATTGGCTGCTAGCTTGCGGAAAATGGAAGTAAAATTTGTTACCCTTGTTAATGTTGTTATTAAATATCCTTGGCTTTTTGCCTATTGCTTATTAAACCACACTAAATGGAGCTTAGAGTTATATAGTCATACTTGAATATCCTTTCTCTAATGCATACATTTAATGCTCAGATTTTGCTTCTTGGTGAGCTGTATGTCATGTTCATTCGTCTCTGCGTGACAGCGTTAAAGTAACATGAATATTTATCAGCTTGATAGAAAGTATATTAGAAATCAGTGTCGTTATATTAATTAACTTTAAAAAAATTAATCAGTACTTAGTCTCATGATAATTTTATGTGAAGTCAAACTCTTGTATCTCTTAAAATGCTCTGCTTAATATATCCATGCTTATTGAAATTGCCTATTGTTCTGCATCATACTTCGGCCAAGGAGTCTTCCAAGTCCTACAAGCCACCATTCAATTATTCTTTTACATTACTTATTAATAATATGCAAACTTTATATTTTAATTTTCATTGGCAAATATCAAACCGTTATTACAAAGGACATCATACGTGCATATATATGCATATATCTCATTATATCCAGCTCCGTGCATACAGGAGTAAACCACCAGACTGAGCTGTTTAAGATGCCCACTTAAATGTAAGAAGGAAGAGGCTGATATTGGCAGTGGGGGCCCAAGCACCGTGCTCAGCCATTTCTTTGGTCCCTTTAGCGGGGGCAGGCGTAGCAGCGAAGGGCCATGATGAGAGGGCACAACCCATCTCAGGTCTGCAGATCTCTGCAGAATCTCCTTTGGCGTCAACTTTTTTTCTTTACAAAAACCTCAACCGAAACCTAAATGATTTTGCTATTTTTTTCTTCAAGGGCACGTGTATTTTAATGTATCTATTATCTTTGATTTCACATTGAGAGCCGCTGGTTCTAGATAAACAGAAGTACATGAAACACAAATATACAGATAATCAGAATGCAATCGCGGACACAGACAGTGTGTTGCAGAGTCCACAGCAAACATTTGCTGACATGACTTAGAAGTTGTCCAGGATGGCATGTGTTGAGTAGGATGGAGAAAACCTGTTCATTTCTAAAAATAGCCCTACCTGTTTTTTTTTCTTTCTCTCTTTTTTTTTGACAGAGTGGATTATGGTTCTGTTCTGAACAAGGCACAAGCCATTTTATTCTTTATCTGATAATTGTTCTGTATGGTTTTCATGATTAATGCTAACCTGCAGTCTTTCTGTACTGCGTGAGATAGCATCACCTTTGGATTTTGAGTTCCACTGAATGCTTGAGTTCCTGCTTTCTAATCAGTGGGAGAGAAAGAAGGACTGTTTGAAAACAACCCAGACGTTTTTCACAATATGGAAATAATTGCAAGCAGCTAATCTCATTGGCAATCCAATATTTGCTACTAAAATGCAAAAAAACCCCAAAAAACCAAAGATTCAGAGTAAGAGTTACAGCTTAGTCCTTATCTTACTCTGTGGTTTGGGGGATTATTTAGAATTTAGCTTGTGTGTTTGTTTAAGATAGAGTTTCATATCGCTGCGTGAGGCTATAAACCAGGTTTCCATTATGCTATGCTGTTTATACCCAAGACTGTACAAAACTTTTCTTGGCCTTTAACCTAGATGACAGTGCCGGGGATTCATTACATGGCTGCCTAAGCACTTTCTTTTTATATCAAAATGATTTATACGTTCTCTTCTTTTCCCATTTCCTCTTTGGAGAACGCCAGAAAAAGGAAGGCCAGAGCAACAGTCGCTGTGATTGATACTGTGTTTTTGAAGACAGATGGGCATTATTTAATGCGAGGGGACTTTCCAATTAGCTCTCTATCCTACCCGTGTATAGAATTATCAGTTAATTTGGTATGCTGAGTTAGCTCAGCAGCTCCTGTCAAAGGCACCCTTAGCAGCACCAAGAACTGAGAAGCTGATATCAAATACTTTTCAGCTGATTATCATAGCACCTAAGCCGGAATGGTTTTCCAGATACTTATTCAGGAGTGACCCTTAATATTTAAGATGTTTTACATCAGTATAGGGCCACTAACCTTGAGGAGATTTCTCCCAGGTCAAGCCATTAGAAGTGACCTTCTTTTAGTATCTGATTTTCCATTCCTGATGAGGGGCAGCAACACTAAATGTGATTGGTCTACCCCAAAACTTAACAAAGAAAGATGAAACGCACAAAAGCAAAGGTTTTAATAACTGGTAGGTAGTCAAAGTCTCTCCAGTCACTGGGCTTCTGAAATGCGGCACTCCAACACCCAAAGCAGAGCATGCCAAATCCTAAGATACTTCAGGCAGTTGTGCTCTTTGGTGTTATTCCCAGAAATAGCTGCTCCTGAAATCGCCATTTTAACAAATCTGTTAGGTGATGAGTCTGAGGCTAGAAGATAATTGCCCTCCTTTTTAAGAAGAGGAATAAATCAGTGGACACTGAAAATCTGTAACAGCTTTTAAGCCAAACAGAAGCCTGTGGAGGCAATAGGGAACACTGCCTCACTGTGAACAAAACACACGAGGTTTTTTCTGTAATGATAACCCAATAGTTCGCATAGTTTCCTTCTCTCCAGCTCTACCTGATAACACTAAGTCATTTGCCAAGAGCATGCGATTTTAAGAATCCGGCAACTTGTAAATGTGGAAATATGTAGAGCCTTGAAAGACCCCGAGTACTAGTACATGGCTTTACATGCTTTAGTGGGAGATTGTATATTATTATACTGGGTTTGGAGCATTCCTCTCAGCTAAAATACTTAGCTCATACTGCATTATCATTATTATCTCCCATTCAGGTTTACAGTGGCAGAGATGATGGTTTGAGTAAAATATTTTCCTAGAAATACCCTTTTCTGTAGAAGCGTATTTAACAACAGTGCTTTTGCTTACATGTAACGTACATTTCTGCAAGTATCCAGAAGAATGTGACACTTGAGAAATGAAACTACTGTTCACTAGGAACAATGTAATTCTATGTAAGAGCTATTTCTAGTATTTGTGATAAATAATAGTGATTACTCTGGTTCACTGCTGCATAGCCATTCTGGATAGAGACGTTTGCCTTTTGTGTGAACAGAGAAATATGAACACCGCTGATGAATTATCTCTTTATTTGCCCTAGGCAATGTGTCATTTATATGTAGGTAGGTATAGATTGTGAGAATTAATTACATTTTCTTACTGTCTACTAATCAAAGTAAAGACTGACAGGTAATGTGCAAAGGAACTATTTTCTTTGTATTTTCTACATTAGATTCACTGCTGTCCTTAGCTTTATTAGAGTTGTCTTAAGCAAAAAATAATAATAAATCATTAAGTTCTCATCAGTGAGTAGGTTTTTGGGAAAGATCTCACGTTTGTTTAATGGAAAGGGAGAATGCGAGAGCCTAGAAATCCTAGTGAAATAAATTCCTTAAAAAAAGAATGCTTCTGCAATTCTAATGAATGAGCTTATCAAGTGTCACCTACACTTGCGTAGGTACTCAAGATTAATTATTTTTAGCCAATCTTTTTTTTCCTTGCAAATATTCATTTTTCTTTTGTTCAGTTAATCACGTAACAAGTACCTGCCTATTGTTATCTCCATGTTAACTTGAATGTTGCACTGTAATTGAACTCTTTCTTTAACCTTATCACATGAAGAACTTAAGTGAATTGAAAATTTCTTGTATCGTCATAATCCATTACTTATCTTTCATCGCTTAGGAGGTAAAATACACCCATTGAACTCAACTCACCTAGAAGATTTATAAAATACTAGTACTCTGAAAATTGCTAATTCAGTCTATTTAGATTCCCACTTATTATGCAGACATACTCATTTCACATTCAACTAATCCTTAGCGTCCAGCCATTTTTATGCCACTCCATCTACGCTGTTGCTAAGAATCTAATTCACAGGCTTCTTGCAGCAGGGACCGTGGGCTGACTCCCGCTCTGTCGACACCAATGGGAATTGTGTCATTGGCTCCTGTAGGTCAGGATTTACTGCGTAACCTTTACTATTTTTGTTGTCTTGACAAATCGCATCCTATGTTGTAGAACCCCTGATTACCAGTGTAATCTCAATAACACTATACCAATATGTAGACGTGTATACGCTTCTGCTGTAGGTGTGAGGTCATAACTTATATCTGCCATGTTCATATGAGGACACCTGCCCCATGTTAGTAAATGCAGTCTCTGATCTATTTGTGTATTTGGGTATGGCAGCAATTGTTAAAATGCTTTTTTTCTTCTGCTACTTATCATAAACCGACTTTGTGTGTTGAGGGTTCCTGACATTCATCCTGCTATTCATTGTGTCTTATACCTGGATTTTACTTTCATGCATTTGGAGATAGCTTGCCTTTACAATAATTAAAAAAAATTACAAAGAGAAAAACGTGGGGGGGTGGGGGGGGTTGTGCTTTCATTTGTATTAGTTCATATCTGGAGTCCAGGGGGTGCTACGTTGTGGCTGAGATGGAATATGAGCCCCTGGATACTGTACATTTAGGCAGCCGATTAACAGTTGCTCTTAAAGCCATAGCTAATGCCGTCAGTTTTTCAGAACACCTCCTCCCCTTCCACAGCACTGCAGTGTATTTACTCCTACAAATCCCTCCTGTTTCTTCAGCTCCCAGTGCTCAAGGCCAGTGCCTGGTAAAGCAGTCTGAGTGGTCTGCAAAATACAATTTTTAAACCCATGCAGCCAGATTATTTTTCTCTGGTTTTTATTTTATTTATCAGAACTCTCCACATCCTACTTTGAGGTAGTGGAGAAAGTCAAACAGTAAGGTCAGGGCCTTTTTTTTCCATCATCCGTCTGTCTCCAGCCACCTAGTCAGGATCTGGCTGCAGAATTGCCCTCTAGAGCTTTAATTTAATCTGATACCATAGGTTTACGGAGAGATGTGCCTGTCTTCCCTGAGCTGCAGGGGGAAAAAGAAGTAACAGCTGAGCTGTGCCCTTGGAGCTGCAGAGCTGCACGTGCCTTTCTGAGGGTTCCCGGGCAATTACAGGTGCGATGCCAGGTATTACATTCTGACTTAAAGAGAATCAGGGAATTGATTTCAGTAGCAAAAGGTTTCTAAAAGTACCCTAGGACTTTTCATAGAGTACTACAGGTGAACTCTTAGGGTTGCTGTGTTGTAAGTTATTTCATTCTGGCTATTTAAATGGGTTATATCTGTCTTAGGCTGTGAACAGCCAGAACATCTGTGGCACGTTTGAATTGCTTTCCTGGATCAGGGTCTTGCTTGCAGGGTGATGTCACTGCTGGTTTTGTTTTCAATCCAAAAGAGGTTAGGACTGTGTTTCAGTGTTGGAAATGTAGTCGTCCTCCTTATATGTTTTAACAAATCCTTTTTCTGGCGTGTCTTTTTGTTACGACAATGATCCATTATAATCCCGTTCCCGTCCAATCATGTGCAGCTTCTCTCTGCTTGCACCGTCTCTTCTATTTGCAAGTTTGCACTTGCCTAATGTCACTGGCAATCGCAAGCAGACTCATGCAGCCGCGGCACTCATACACCTCCCGAATCCACACGTTCCCAGTGGTGCTCATCTCCAAAACGGTCGTGATTGGATGCTGGGACGTATCCTAGGAGACGCTCTCGGCCTCCCAAAGCCTTGCAGTTTACATTATTAATGGCTGGGTTGTGGTTTGGGATGTTCATACCAACAGAGATCATGCAGGTCCCAATTATTTTTGCACTTGTCTCACCAATTCCCATTTACCACTCTAAGTCAGAAATTTTCTAAAGAGAAATAAAAGCACAGGAGTGGTTTTATGTTCTTCGACAGATATTTGAAGGTGGAAAAGATTTAACAAAGCTTTATATCGGCAAGCACTAAATGGAAATCAATTAATTAGAACCAATGCTTTAGAAAGGGATATTTTCAGTGCCTCATCACGTTATATCAGGCAGCCTATGATTTTAAATTGTAGGCTGAAATCATGTAATTCTAAATTTTGTTTAAATCTAACCTAATATAAATGAAATGTTGTCAAATTGAAGAGAGATGATTCTCTTCCCCCCCCTCCTTTTTCCTTTCTCTTCCTTCCCCCTCCTCCTGTTTTTTCAGGGAATGGATTGTGTGGCTTCTTTTTTTAAATGTCTGTTTCTTTTAGTGAGTCTGCCGCTGCCTTTGTTTTGTGTATTATGGCATCCTACAGGAAATGTATAATTGATTGTCAAAATAGCAGCGGACAATAAATTGTTTAGAGTCAGTTTATTCCCTTTGAAATAGTTTTTGTGTCTACCCCTTGTTTCACAGGATCTCCTCTTTGCTTTATTCCTGATGTTCGTTATGTCAGACAAATGCTCGTGTACTGAATAGAGGTAATTAAAGATCAGGTCTGTCATGTCACGGCAGTATTTTTTATATTCACAGAAAGCATTCGTACTTGCTTTGTGAAAATACTGTGCCTGCTCCAAAGCTACTCAGACTGCTTCATGGTTTTATATTAGCTGCAAGTTTCCCTTTGGCTGTTCCAAACCATGGAAATTGAAATAAGTACTTCTGTTAATGTGACAAGCTGTGATAATACAAGATGAAAGTGCCTTGCATTGTGCTGTACACCACAGCCAATGTCTGTTTCTGCATTTCCTTGTAAAAAGCCCCCGCTCCATTACAGCTGGGCGCTTATACCCTCAGATTATAGCAGATTCATTTGTTTGCTGATCTGTATGTTTGGGCTAGTCAGGAACCACCGTCCAGCAATTCAAGTTGTACCATGTCACAAATGGGGACCTATTCCCTTGTTGGAAGTGCCTGGATATCTAGGTTTTTTAATGCAGTTCACCTTTTCCATGCTGTTTGCCATTGTGTAAATAGGATGATAGGTATGTCCCGGATGTGTTTGAATAAAGTGTCCCCCAGCCTGGCGCTGGTGGATGGGTGAAGCGGGTCATCGCCTGCCTGCTGCTTGTGCGGGGAGAGGGAGAGGGTGCGTTTGCAGTGTGGAGGGTGCACTTGGCTCTAGCTTGGCTCCCGCAGGGTGCCTGCTGCCCACTCCGGCATTTGAGGGCAAAGAAACATGCCTGAGCTCAGCAGGAGCCCTTGCTCCTTGAAAAGGCCAAATACTGCTGCTGGGGAGCTCCGAGGTTCCTGACTCTGTTTCGGCTGCCATTGCGGCTCAGTGGGTTCCCGTGGTGCCGATCGGCAGTGCGGGGAGCCCTGCTCCTTCATGTCAGTATGAGCCGGATAAAACAAAACCGGAGGGGATTGTAAGATGGTAGATTGCTGCGTACAAGCACATTTCCAGTGCTGTCTTCACCTCTAAAGAACACGGATGAAAGTGGCATCACACAGACCTTGTTAAAAAGGAAAAAAAAAAACAACAAAAAAAGGGTTCGGAATCTGACATACCCGTAGCTCAGTGTTGCAAAGCATTTTAGCATCTCTTGTGAAGTGCTGGCTGCTCTCAATTCTCACTTACTTTAATGGACATTCAAGGCACTTAGCACCTTGCAGGAGGCCTTCAGCGCTGTTTAGCATTGGTCCCTTCCTAGGTCTTCACGTATGAAATAACCAGCTCTGCAAAGCGGAACAAAAGTTTATTTTGACAACCCGCTGTGATGTATGGGTCCAATTACTGAGGTCTCCAGACTCATGTTGGTTCTGGAAATTTTATTTTTTTTTTTGGATAGGAGAAGTATAATCTAAAACAAGGAATTCTCCTTTATGTTACATTCCCTCTAGGTAAAAAAGTAAATATAGAAAGGAAAGGAATTAATGGAGACGATAACTCATACTGGTTTAGTTTGTTCATATACGTTACATTACTCTGCCACGCTCTGTCACTTTTTCTCATCATTCTTTCCCCACTCCCAGTTCTCCCTTCTCTTATCATATTTTTACATCACCATAACTCTTTGGATTTCGTAGGATCCACTCCTAATTTAATCTAATGCCAACAACATGGACGTTGGAGATGTAATTTACACCATCAAATTGAACTGGGGCCAGGCACTTCTCTAAGAGCTGCACCTGCTTTCTCTAGGCTGTATTTAGTGGAATTTTTCCTTTCATGTTTAATTCATTTTCCTTCTGGGAAAATATTTAGTGAGCTAACAATTGAAGCTAGGGATAGGGGAAGTTAGTACAGCTTGAAGTTCTGTAATGCAGATAAAACATTTTCCAAACGTTTTGGATATCACAAAATGAGTTTTGAATTATGTGAATTTCTCCCCCTGCTCTTTCTCATTATTAAATCCATGTTCCTTTTCATTTCATTTCCATTAAAAGCATATATTTTTCTGCCCTGGGGAGGGAACAAAAAAAAAAAAGAAACCACAAAAAAAAGCCCACCAAGAAAACCCCGATGAACAAGTGAGCTTGATAACTTATCCTTCTGTTCTGGAACAATGCTGGATCACTGGCCCTCCCCTCTTGCAGGACAGAAAGAAAATTTTGTCTTGGGAAGTAATCTGCCATTTGCAACGTACAGCATAAAAAGTGCTTAACTGCATGCTCAGAGATCTATCAATGAACTTATAAAGAGTTAAAGAGGGCATTATTTGTGGCTTTGAGGATTGCCTGATGAGCACATGTGGTTATCTGAAGTTAATGTAATTTCGTCAAGACGACTGTCTTTTTTTTGTTTGTTTGTTTCTGTGGTTCTGCGTTAAAAACCAGCTCATGCTTATTTTCAGCAATATTGGAGCAGCTTCCTCCCTATTTTTGACACAGATCAGTAAAGACAGTTAGATGTCCTAAGGTACGTGGGATTAGGAACAAGCCATCTATACTTAGAAATGTTGTTTGTTCTCTCGCTACCTAGTTATTCATCCTTCCACTTTTCAAGAGCAGTTAATCCCTGGCAACAACAATATACTTTTTATTGGTCATGAAACAAGATTCTGTGAGTGTGTATTAAGAGCTCAGTCCTGAGAGATGGCAGCTGATAACAGGAGAAGTTTCATGGTCAGTGCGTGGGACAGTGACTGCAGCAGGCTGAGGTCCTTTCGGGCGCTCTCCCAGATTTGTTTGGGTTTCTAAAGCAGATAATCTCTGATTCACTGTTGTCTGTAAAAGGGGGAAATAGTATAGACTTACACAAACCAAAGGGGGTCAGAATCCTTTCATCTCTCAACAATGTTGTGTCGATTGTGCATTAGAAAACTGGGATGCATGGAGTTTCAAGGTTTTTTTTCTAAAAGACTCTGAGGCAATTTTTGACAGCCGTTTTTGTCTCTCTTATGGGAATGAATGGGAAGTTCTCTGCATCACGCGTAATGCAATGGGTCGATGGTTTGGGCTGCTAACAGTACGGCAAACCTCTTTGTTGATCCCATAACAGTAGCAAGAAGCTTCCAGACTTCTTTTGGTAGATCTAAGAAAACACATGAGCTAAGCGTGTCATTGCATTGCCTTAAGATGCCTGGTACAAGTGTCTAAAACTCCTAAAAAGTCTGGGGTCCGTAACAGAGGAAACGATGCTTTCAGAAATTCACCTTGCAATTTATTATCAAAATTATACTCCTATACGGCTGTAACTTTTGCAAGGTCTTGTGTCAAAAATGATAAATGCTCAAATTGCTGGTAGCAATCTATGTCTGCTTTTGTATTCCTGCTCAGCTAAACGTCCTCTTAGAGCATGTACTTCTTAGTGGGAAACATAAGAATTCAAAGGGTGAACTTAAAATTTCAGGACAATTTTTTGTTTTCTGGTGTAGAAGGAAACAGCTTGCGGTCCCTTTAAAGAGCTCATTGCGGTGAAGCCAAGAAAAAAGAAAAAAAAAGAAAAACCAAACCAAAACAGAAACCCAGGAACAGATTGCTCAGCCTGTGGCTGGACTGGTACAAGCAATCTGTGCAAGATTTCTCCAGAGGAAAAATCTTGAGACTTGTGCTGCTGAGAAACACGGCACAGAGTGGCGAACTGAAAATTGTTGAAGAAGCAGAACCTATACTGGGCTTAAGACAAAAACAGATCCTGGAGAGTTCTGCTGTGCCTGCAATTCTTCCATTCAGCCTGCATCCCTCTCTGCTAAAAAGGAATAGTCTGCTGGGCTAGAAGTGGAGTCTGCGAAACTTAGAACTGGGCCTGTTACAGGAACAACCTGGTCATATTTTTATTTAACTTTTAGTCTACCACAAAACTTCACAGCTGCTTGGCCTTTGGCTTACCCATATGTCCCACTTTCTCAATACTTAAGTTACAAAATAATTGCTTAGAGGTTATATCTTGGAGTACCAAACCAGAGGAAGTACAGCAGCCTTGTGGCTTTATTGAAAATCACCTATTTATGAAAACTATGTGGTTCCCTTGGTTCATCTTGCAGTGCGCAGGTGATTGCAGATGGAAATTTGGTGCAAAATCAATCCTATGATAGCTTTCTGGTTTCATGCATTAATGTTTACTTCTGTAACCGTAACACTGTCAGTAGCTCTGTGTTCGCCTGATGCCTTGCTCATAAGCAAGGTATTTCCTCTCCTCCAGGAGGTACACAGCTGGAATAAACATAGTGACTTCCGTAAATTGTGTCTCTGCTTGATATGGTTTTGATTGTCTGGAATTTGACACAAAATGGGAGGAAAGTGGCAACTAATGATAAAGGGCTAATGCTGCAGTTTGGCAGAGTAGCACCCCTTGTGCTTGCTGCCTGGGCTGGCAATGGCCAACTGCTGTCGAAGCTGCGAGTTGTTGGGAGAACCTGCCCGAGACAATCAACTCTGGGCTCTGCAGGGGTGTTGGCAGGATGGGATAGCCTGGATAAAGCAAAACCTGGATAAACGTGCCCATTGAACGCAGTCAGTACGTCCCACTTCAGAAATCGCTGGCAGCTGATTTCTGCAGGCATGAGGGCTGACTGAGCAGAAAGGCAGGAGCGTGGCTGAATGCCCGAGGCATGTGCTCTGTATTGTAAACACCACAATGCTGAACCGTGGCTACCAGTGTGGGAGGAAGATGGGGGCTTGTTTCATCTTCAGCCTGGAAAACCCACTTGCTGATTATCAAGTGCTGTAGGTTAGAGCTTTTCGCTGTTGGTCGTGTCCTCCCCTCCTGTTGACGTTTGCCCAAAGCTGGCTTTTTGGAGCTTTTCCATGGGATGGCAGGAGAGGAGGCATTCTCACAAAATGACTGGTAGGGTCATCTCTTTATAAGCAGTATGTAGGCAGAGCATGTTTTTGTTCAATAACATGCCATAACGTACGCCAGACAGGATTTGATGTTCTAGTCACATCTTGGATTAGGGCTTTTTTTTTTTTTTTGGTTGGGTTTTTTTCTTTGGCGGTGGTGGTTTTTTTTCATCTCTAGTTTTTGCTTCTGACCTAAACAAGATATTCAGATCCTTTGGAGAACGAATGAAACAACACCCACTTCTCATGCCACTGAAAACATATTCCTGATTTTGCCATTCAGTCTTCTGAAATGCCAAGCTGCGTACACGGTTTGTGAGCGTGCGCGAGGCGTATCACTTGTTGAAAGCCTTATCCTCAAGTGCTTTAAGACTGTCTGGATCGTTGTTGTTCACCCTCTTCTCAGACTGTTTGAAGAAAATATCACTTTTATTTCTAATTAAAATGCCTGCAGATTAAATAGTGGGAGCTTTTGAAAGACACCCATAGGGATCTGTGCCATTTGCAATAGATATTGTCAAAGGAAGTCAATGAGCAATGACAGCGATATCATCTTGTATCTAATTGCCTGAAATACATCCCTCTCCCCTCACTTTCTTAGTGCATCTTTATGATTGAAGCACATAAGGCTTAATGCATTTAGGGAGTTTCTTTCAGGAAACCATTTCTCATAAGAATAAAGTACTACAGTTCCGTATAGTTAGAAAACTGCACCAGTGCTGTCACCCCAATTATTTTTTGAGGGAGAGAGAACAATGATTTTTAAATTGCTGTGGGGTTTTTTTGTCTGTTACTCAGAAACCTGTTTAAAGCACATACATGAGGGTGGGCTCTCTCTTACCTGAGCTTGAGGTTTACTGGTCATAAATCCTTGCCTCAGCTCCTGACAGTCATTAACACATTGCCCAAAATAATTCTTACTGTCTCCTTTGCTGGTTACTGCAACCGAAATTGCCGCCTCTCATCCTGTTCTGAGGGGCCACTGCAAAATTCTCTCTAGGGCCTCACATCCATGCTGTGTCTAACACTCAGAGGTTTTTAAGATAAACACTTTTTCTTTTTAGCTAGCCACAGAACTGACACTCTGGTCCAAACATCATCTCCCATTTGGTTTCCAGCTATCTTTATTTTTTCTCTGGCTCTCCCAAATTCAGTTGTGGCCTCTTCTTATCTGTTTGGGATGCTGCTTTAAAGGTCATATCCTTATCTCTTGCCTTGGCCATCTTACTCCTTTTTTTTGCACTGCCTATTTCTAGCACAACAGATGGACGTGTTCGCTTCTGCAGCCTTTTTTCTGTATGATCCCACACTGAGAAGTCAGCTCCTCAGCTGGGACAGCCCCTCTCTTTTATGTTCCGAGATAAGACTTTTTATGCGTCCTGCAAATTATTCCCCTCATTCTCCCTGAAAACATTTGTTTAAATTTGTTAAACCCTTGAAGTCCTTCCTTGAAATATCCTTTGGCAGAATACTCGCAAAATAGTTGACATCTCTCTGCATCCATCTGTTCTCTCTTAATTTATAATGAGGCTGTAAAATTCAGGACTAATTTTTTGTGTGTGTTCGCACAGTATTTCTTAAGTGAGCCTTGCCCGTGCTGATGACCCCTGGAGTACTGCAGCAGCTATTGTTGTCAGGCCCAGACAGGCTGTTGATAACTGAAGGGGTTTCTGCCTGTGCATTGTTATCATGGTCTTTGCCATTAGCATCCCCTTTATATAACCTATTTTTGAATGACACCAGGGGGATGTTCCCAGATGGTGAGAAGACTCTGTATCTCCTTATGTTTTGCTAAAGTATACTATACATAGCATCCCTGGCAATCCAGAAAATACACCTCGTAGGTAACCAGCTGCTCTTCATTCTAAAAACAACAGGCTGAGATTTGCTGCTGGAAGTGTAAAATCTCGTCGTTATCTGTATGAGGCACAGTCTAGTCTACTTTCTGCAATTCATTGTAAGACCTTGGAAGGAAGAGAGGGAAAAAAATGTGTTCTTGGTGGATATTCATCATTCAGTAAACAAAAAGAAAAAAAAATTAATCATTAGTTAGCAGCGATTGTGCCCTTTTTATAGTAAGCAGGCATTTGTCAGTTGCAGGTGACACCAAAATCAAGGTGTTTACAGAATGATGGTGATTCTCTCAGATTCAGAAAACCATATGGCATGAAAACTGCACATCGCTGTCTCTGAAATCTAAGTGACAACAGTGCCAGCCATTTGTACAGTATGACCAAAGGCCTTCTCCTTTTTCTAGCAGGAGTCACATCTGCATCTTTTTGTTAATTTCCAATAACAGCACACATTTGAGGGAGTTTTGCATGAACGGTAAAGCTCCTCTGAGGCATCCTGAGAATGTCAGAATTATTCGGTAAGTGTGGGACAAACGGGCTGGCATCCCCTGATTGTCCGATGCATGTCCCTCAGCAGTGCACAGCACACAGACAGTGGTCCTGGTCCTGTGCTGCTGCAGCAGCAAAGAAACCGTCGTGAGTTTGAAGTGAACTGAAATTACAGTAGGTCTTATTTGTTAAGACCTACTGCAGCCAATTCAGTTCCTGTCGCAGTTATTATAAGAACAGAAAGCGACTCTTAAGCTGAAGTCTGAAATAAGAGATGTGGTTGTGTATCATCATTCATGCTGTTTATGCTTTATTATCCCATAGTGACATTTGCCAGAGGCGCAGTACAATGGCATTAGATTAGGGGTAAAGCAACATCATCTACACAGAGTAAAGGCATTCCGAATTCTCTTTGCCCCCATCTTTCCTCTAGTCATGCATCCTTTATGTTTATCCATACGCCAGATTTGTCCACCTCCTTGCTGTCCTGTTTTTATTTCTCCCTCCATCGTCTTTCATGGTGGAGTGCAGCCTATTGCGTACAGGCTGGAAAACTCTTGGAAAGTATTTCTGGATTTCTAGTCTATGGGAGTCTTACCTCATTCAGTAATGAGCTGTCCCAATTAGGCAGGGAGCGTGTTATTAGCTAGGAAACCAACATGTATCCATCAGGATAAAAATAAGAACTCTTCTTCTATTGACTAAACTTAAAAAGCAAGGCTGAAGTCTGGTTCCTTTGAAAGCAGGACGTCTTTATCCATCTTTATCCACCGATTTTAGCAGCATTCCCTAAATTGGCAGGATGGCTTCAGCTATAGTTACCCTTCTGCTCTGCTGTTTCTCATTATTAGATCTACATAGCTGTTGGGTGTGTATTATTTTCTAAGACTGAGCAGACTAATATCATCAGCCATAATTCTGTGGGTTTCTCCTGAAGCCATTACCATAATTAAGATAATGATATTTAAAGTGAATGTTTATTTCATACTACTTTGTATGGCAAAATATAATTAGATGTTTGGCTGCATATGTATATGGTTGAAAAGGATTTAGTATTTTGAAAGAGGCTGCAACTGAATCTGAATAAAGCAGTAGTTTAACTCTTAGAGTGACTCTGAAACTTGAAGCAAGTGTGCCGTCATCACACCATGAACTTTGCTAATAAGGGTGAAAAGACTCTCTTAATTTGCCTCCGCTTGAGGAATTGTTTGTCCTGAGTGACAACTGCAACTTTAAATTTACAAAATTCCCAGAAGTCTTGTGTTAACTGTGCTGAGCTAATCTTGTAAATATTTATCTGCCTTACATTTGGAGCTAAATAAAGAACATTTCCTTATCACGCTTTGCAGTGCAGTATGGGCTTTTCCCTGTAGGAGCTTGTTTATGTTGCCCACATAGACTCTTAAAACCTGAGACCCTGAGCACGGAAGCAGATTGCAAATGAACGCATTCAGTTGGCTATCTTGTGGCTCTAATCCTTCCTTTTGTATTTGAACTGGCAAGCTTTGTAAGTGTTGATATCTTACGGTCAAAGTTGCATGAAAAAGACGTTGCCTTCGTGTTTTGTGCCGACATTTTAGGCCTCATTTGATGCCTTTTTTTTTTTTTTTTTTTAGACAGGACTTCTATTTTTTTTTTGAGCGTTAGCAAGGAGAAGATACAACCTGACAAGATGCAGTGCACCTTTTCTGTATCTCACCATAAAATTTCAAATTTAACCCAGTGGCCTGATAGTTTTTGAGATACATTACTGTTGTTTTAGTGTGTCTTTTCTTCAATGTTGAGCAATTTGTAGTGGATATCATTTGGGCTGGCTTCTCTAAGTACTTGCTTTACGCCACATGAGTATTTGTTGTGAGTGTCTGTAATAAAGTGTGACGCGTGGTTAGCGTGCCTAATGTGGCTACCCAAGAGTCTTCTCGCTAGCAGCACGTACACCGAGCATACTGGCAGTGTGATATCTTCTCTTTGTCCTGCCTGGGTGGGAGCAGTAGTGCCAATTCAACACCAGGTTCAGGCTGTCAAAGAAACGGGTCTCATCCCAGACCCCTTCAGCTCAACTGTGCTGTGGATTTGGCTCATTCTCCAGTTCAATCAATACGAATCACTGAAATTTTGACCATGTTTGGTACAAATCATCATCCTCGCTGGTGGGGGTTAGCTGTGCTCTGAGAGTCTGCTGAAGCCTCCGGTGGGAGTTTGAATGGGTGGCTCTGCACACAGGATGGATTTGGGAAACGTTGTGGTGTACCACCTTCTTTCATTCCAGGTTCCTTCTAAGGCTCAAAACCATACAGATTCCTTTGACAGAACTCTTGGGAGGAAAGTGCAAGAGCTTGTCTCTCTGTATTTCACTGAGGTAACAGGGTGAAGTGGATAATTTTTTCTTCCTCAGAATGTTAGTCTCCTAATTACTGTAACCGCTAGCCCTTACTAATGGGACTAGTAAGATAACAAAGCCCTACTTTCTACAGTTCAAAGCTGTACAACGAAATATGTAATGCTTGGGATAGGGATGACAGGGATTTTTTAAATTTTTTTTTTTAACTACAGAAACAGTAATTACTTTATGTAAAAGACAACCTAAAATATTAACATGAGGGAAAAAAAGGACAAATGGTGTAAGTCGTGTCTGTATTTTGCTTTCTTCAAGCGCACAGGTTTTTAAAGTGGTCCTTTTGTGAAAAGACCACACAGAAGCAAAGGGAAGGATGGGTCATTTTCCATAATGCCTGTGGCTGGCATGCGCAAGTAGCTTGGAGAGGTACCCATACTTGTGACACTTGATTCACTGAGGTCAATTATTTCATTGAGTTAGATGCTCATAGATTACAGTCTTACTTCAGGTTGAAATGGATTCTGTAACCACAACTCCATTGATACATTCAGTTTTAACAAGGAAAGAATCGTCACAAATATTTAATAACTGTCCTAAGACTCAGTGTTTTTGTCATTACCTACTGTTTAGATTCCAAGATAATAGAGCATCTCTACGTGGGCACATGTTAGTAGTTAATTTGGGAAAACCTGCAACAATTAAGAGTGAGGTGAGGAATATGTCAGGTCTGAGCGCCTCACCAACCACCTGTTGTGTGAAACGATCCCATTTCTAACTGGGATGAGCATCTCAGAGAATGACTGTTTGCTCATGTATACCCACGGTGTATAGAGGCGCAGGAGGTAGCAAAGAGGTCTGGCAAAGTCTGCTGGTATATTTTCGAAGCAGGTTGGTCATGTTAGGGACATTCTGTTCCGTTCTCAGCTTGGTTTAGTCTTAAATCTCTCTGCAGCTTTAATTTCTTCTTAGTTCAAGGCCTGTCCTTAAACTGAAATCTTATTCCCATTGAATTTTATAGCAAATTCTCTCGTTTCAGTGAAACTCGTTTTATTTCCTGTGTTTAGCGGTACTTCAAAGCATTTTGCCAGATTTGGCAAACCACAGGGAAATTAAAAACAAAGGGAAACTATACCATCTTATATGATTTATTTAGGTAATGCACATACATACCTCCCACCTGATGATTATAAGATCAAAATGACTAATTAATTTAGGCTAATAAAAGGTACAATTAGATATTTTTAAAAAAATTAGACCTATGGAGGTACTTACCTTAAAAAGATGTTTCCAGCCTTGCGTTTTACTGTATTTGAGGTTTTCCTGGGACTGAAGATGAAGTTCAATTGGAAAACTGAAAAGGAATATGAAAAGGACTGAACTGTTTTATGGTACGGAGACACATGTCAAATGTCAGTCTTTTTATAGGCGTGTGAGAGAGGTGGTTCTCCAGTGGTTGGGGAGAAAGGGGAAGGATGAGAATACTGCTATTAGTACCAAATGAAACAAGCGTCCTTTAGCTCTGCTGATGGAAAGACAAATGTTTTAGAGGTAAAGGGTAAAGAGTTCAGTTCTGGTGACTTCGTTAGTGAGTGCATTTGCATGTGAGCCTCGGTTAGATATTTGTTAAAAATGAACCATCCAAAGGGAGTGAGGAAATACTGCAATCACAACCAACCAGGAAGGCTAGAAAAGTATTTTAAAAAATTAAGTCAAAAGTGCTTTAACGTTTAAAAAAACCTTTGTTAAGCACTTTAATAGAATCAAGAGCATTTGTTGGTCTATTGTCTGGTACTTAAAATCATAAAGCATCAAAAATTGTATCCATTTGTTAAGCTGTTTGTTTTGAAAGTTACTGAAATCTGACATTAACTTTTACTGGCCCCTTTGCATTTGATGAGGAACGTGCAGGTCGCTTGAACTGGCTACATGTGTATTTAGGCTTCCTCTATAAAACGGATTGTCTTTGTAGTGTAAAGGAAAGACAGTTTCAGCTGTCTTACGCTGCTTGCTATATATACGTAGATATTTAAAACGTCATGCACTAGGATATATGTTTACTGTGAGATTCATTCTTGACTGCGGTAAGGGGCAGGTTTTAGAGGAAAAATGACTTTGAAGTATAAAGGCATGTTTAAGATTGAAACGACTCCTTTTGTGGAAAGAGCTGTCTAGGAACTTCAGTGCTGGTGGTGTTTTTGAAAATATGTAGAATTCAGTAGACCCTAATAGCAGCAAATTGTTTTTCGGTCCGCGTCGTTTAGAGTTCTGTTACTCTCGTTTTCCTCCACTTTCCTCCTTTGATTTACTGGCTTTGTGTGTGAGATTCAGTACATTTGGGCAGATGCAAGCAGCTGGAAGTAATAGAGTTAGAGCACTTTGAAAGGCTGAATTTTCACAAGTGGTTTGGGGTTTAGATGCTGGGAGTCATTATCTGGTGCTTCAGAATAACATTTGGAGAACTTGCTCTCATGGCAGAGTTTTGAAAGAGGTTATTCATGGGTTGTATTTCACTTCTAAAAAGTTGAATAAAATTACATTGCATTATATTTTTAAATGAAGAAATCTGATTGAGCCACGCAGACGCATTTTAGAATAATATATATTCTAATGGCACAAATCGCTACTTTTATTCCATGTATTCAGAAAAACATATGCTCCCAGAAGCTTTGGAGAGAACCTTTTTTCTTGCCAACTATATATAGTATAGTGAGTGTTTCCTTTAAACTCAAGCCAACATCCCATGTAAACATGATAAAGTTAGCTATGGCAGTTTTATGGGGGAGCAAGAATTTGTGGTCTTATATTGTGCATTTTTTTTGTTGCGGTGTTTCTTTCACGGCTCTCCTTTCTTGTCTCTGGAGGTTGGTTTCATTACTTGTCATACAAACAAGTTTCCTGTGTTTTATCCATGCCTCTCTGTGATTCTGTGTCCTCCACCTATTTTATTTTATGTTTGCTTTCAGTAGGGTTTTTCAATACTGACAAAATCTGGAGGGGCACCTATTTATAAGGCACACAGTGCATTATTTCCTCATATTGTGTCCTCTCTTCTTCTTTATGGCATGTCAGACAGAGCACTTTCTTCCTCCCTAACAAAATAGGGAATGGAGCCCCCATAAAGCAGAATAACAGTCCCAGATTGTTTCAGTGGATGTGTGTTTGTTGTAATTGCCGTTCCAGCTCCAGTGCACCAGTTCTCGCAACAAACCGCTCTGTAGACGTGGGCAATGGGTAGCACATCTGGGGTTATCCTTTCCTTAGCTGCTTTGCTGTTATTTCTGCCAGTGAAATACCGGGTAACTTTTCCCACATCTGTCTATCTCTGCTCATAAGGCAGGTTGTGGGAGAGTAGTGCCATACCAATTCTATGCGCTCTTTGGATACTGTTGTACACTGTCACTTTCAAACGGAAAACATAAATGTGTGTGACCTATAAAGGTACGTGAGAACGTGTACTGCATCCCTGCCTTCTGCAGAGCCCAGATAGCGCATTAGAATAATACATATTCTAATGGCACAAATCGCTACTTTTATTCCATACCTTCATCCATCAAGTGGTTGTTCCCATACATCTTTAAAGGGCTTAATACTAAACTCTTGTAACTAAATTTTGGAATGAGATCATTAAAACAGTTTTAGCCCCTCCTCTCTCTGAACGAACCAGAAATGACAGTTGTGGCCTCCTTTAAAATAGGCATGTCTCAGTATAAATGAATATCAGCTTTTTAAGAATATGGTCATCCAAAGTAACATGTGCAGGGAGCTGGAAGCTAACAGGTCTTCTGTGCTGGATTTACAGAACAAATAACGAAATACCATTGTAGACAAAACTGAAAAGACTCTGGGCTAAGGCTGTAGGGGTTACGGTGAAGTCTGGAATTCTTCGAAAGAAAAGGTGAAATATCACAAGCTACATTTACTTCTAGTAAAAATATGCATGGTTTTGGTGGAGCTGTAGCTGTGTAGGTGTTTGTATTTCTAATTGTAGCGGCAGTGTGTGTTCAGAACCAGATTTTTCCTCTCTTGCTTAAAGAGGTAAGATATCCAAGCAGACTTTATTATCTAGTTCTGTTTTGAGCTTTTTTTTTTTTTTTTTAAATGCACCAGGTTTTGAGTGTGTCTGAAAAGGTGATTTTAGAAAGATTATAACCTCTATGCTGCCTTTGTTTAAAGAGAAAACATAGTTACTCACACTCTGTTGTTTGGCTATCTACTGCATGGATGTGATTTAAAACCCACCTTTAACAGGAGTTGCATTTAAAAGATATCACTTCCATGTGGTTTCAAAATGATATCAAGATAAATCTTTTACTTCTCTATATAGACTGAGTACTCTCTGGGGTAATTTCTAGCAAAATTTGGTGATGATTTCTATGGTTGATATATTCTACCTAGGGAAATAAAAAATGTGAAGTAAAAGTTGGAATCAGCAGCTGAAATGGTCTCATTTCCTGCCAGACAATTTGCCTTTGGTTTGTATTGAAGTTGATGTCAGTCTGGAAAAAAATAATGCTTTGGTTTTACATTGCAGTTCTTTAAAAATAATTACCCTTATCTTATATTCAGTTCAACTCTACTACTCCCAGCTTAAAAGAAATTGAGGTCATGAGGCCCATAAATAACCGTCTGGTCAGTAACAATACAGAAGAGTGATAGTATTGGTATTTCCTACCAAATTTCAGGTGCCAGCTGTCACTTGAGGTTTGCCTACTCTACTTATACAAACAAATTCATCAGGAATGTTTTGATTTCCAGAACATTTTTATGTTTGCATTTAGAGTATGAAAGGAGAAAGCCATTCTTCTTTTTAAAGGGGAAAAATAAAACCGAATGAAATATCTGTTAAACTGTTTTCCACTCAATGCTTTTACTCCAGAATATATTTGTTAGTTTTGTTTTCTGCATCCCCAGTTTAAGTGCATTTACAAGTCACAAAAGGTCTAGCTGACAATGAAATACTCTGTGCCAGATGTCATTTCTCTTTGGTGCTTCCTATTACCATGTTGAAAGAAAAATAAAGCCCAAGTTGCTCAAGAAACAGATGTTTCTGCCCATACCCACGGTCCATTTACCAGTGTTACATCAGACATTTTTTTCTTCCAGGGACCAGTCAATCTGAATTTTCCATGATTCCAAATTCTTAGCATCAGCAAGCAAATGTTCCTAAAAAACAGAGCTTTTTACTTACAGACTGTGAAATTCTTCCCTGAAAGAACGAATGACTCCTTTCACTGTTCAGTTTACAGGCACTGTGTAGGTGACATTATTTGGATTGATGCAATGGTGCCCGGCAGATTGCAAAATCCTTCCCAGTTGTGGGGAAGCGCGTGGGAACAGGTTCCGTTTGGGTCCTGGGGAAGCAGTGAAATGCTATTTAGTGGAAAGATCTGAGCGCAGATTGTGGCATGCAGTGTGTCCTGTAAAGAAGCAGTCAAGGTTTGGTGGCCTCAAGATGTGGTTACAGATGAGGGACGTTTCCACGGATGAGTCATCGCCACTTTGCCAGCACATTCAGCTGCTGCTGCTGCCAAGTCACCTTGCGGTCTCGGTGCAGAGTGGTTTTACGCTGAGAGTTGTTGGCCTTCGGAAACGCTTTCTCCCTGATAATGAAATGGCGTTCATGGGAGAGGTACCACTGTTTGTATGCCCAGTTCAGCCTCTCTTATCTGAGCATCCATTATCAACTGGTGATAAAGGCAATTAGCCGGATCTCAGGTAGACCTTTGTCTCGCCCCAGCGTAACTGCTTTTACCTTGCAATTGTAAGTTTATTTGTAAAGACTTCAGTGCGGGATTATGCTCAAATGGGTAAAGTCGAAGTTCAACATTCTGCATTGTTTATACGAGTTTTATTTTTATATATATAAAAGAGCAAAGAGCATATATAAAAAGGTTATTACGTTAAAAAGGTCCTATTTGAAGGCACTCTGACAAAGCAGTTGTCGATTTGTGCTGAAGGCTGACCCCACTCCCAGCTAGGTATTGATAACTACCTGGTCAGTACAGGTTAAAAGGCCAAAGTTGCCACAAAGGATAGTAATTGCGTTGTTCACTGCAGTGGCGTTGGGTACAGAAGCTGTGTGCTCTAGGCCAGGCTAGACTGTGGGCCGTGTAAATAGAAGACAGCAATTTTGCTGCTTTCTTTAAACTGTTTCAGGAAAAATGAGATAGATCGTGAACAAGGACAGATAGTCAATTTGGTTGTAGGAGCAAGTGATTCTTGAGAAGGGCATTAGTATATTTTACAAATATAATTGTAAAGTGCTGCCACACTATTTTATATGCACTTAAATCAGAATTCAGAACTGTTCAAATAAAATATTTCTAAAATCAACGTTCGTGACCAAATAACTTGTAGCCTAATTGAGATGCTGTTGCTTACGTTGGGGCTATCTTAAAACTCTGTGGGCGGGGGGAGGCAAACAAGCCACCCAAACTCCAAATGCTATTAGCTCCAATAATCAATCCCAGAAGACATTTACATATACAATTGGATTGCCTCATTAGAAGTTAAGCTCAGCTGCTGCCAGTTAGGATGTGCTAATTTGCATAGGCAACTTGATTGTGTAGCATTGTTAGAGACAGGATTGCCGTCTGAGGAAGCAACAAGAAAAGCTTTCTGCATTGTCAGATGGCTTTAGCTGATCTGAAGTCAAAGTGTCTTTGGCGCATATAACTGAGAATAGATTCATAAATGTTTGCAACTTCTTCATACCATATTTTTACTACATTTAACTTTGAGGCAGGATATAATTTTTTGCTGAGAATTGGATATTTAGGAAGATTTCAATCTTCCAACCTACTAGAGGGAATGTGTTTGAGATGTCATGAAATAGAACTTTTATGAGTATTGCTCACCGAGAGGAGAACAGCGCGCTGTGCAATTCCCTAGAAATATGCATCATCTGGAGTTCAAGTTTCTCCAAGTTACCTACATCCCTAAATCCTGTGGCTTTGAAAATAACTAATGATATAGCTTGTAAGGTTGAGAGACAGCAAAATGGCTCAATTTCAAGAAAATATATATTTCTGCAATGAGTGTCAGTATGTTCCCTTTCTGTAAGGACACAGGCACATTAGCCATTAGAAGACAACGTGTTGCTCGGCAATAGTGACAGGCAGAAAATCATTGTGGTGTCATCCCACTTCATTACCTGAGCACACAGCTACAGGAGGAAACTATCTGGTGCTTCTCTGCAATTATCAGAGATTTTTTCTTTTATTTTTTCTGTTTCTGGCTTTTTGAGTGGAATTGTGTCAATTATAAGCTTCAGAATATAGGACTATATACACCAAGAGATAAAAGTATTAGAAGTCTATTTGAAGCTTAGATGTGCCTGCAAATTGGGTATTGCATATTCTGATTTCTCAGCACTGGGTTTCCTCTCACTATCTGCTTCTGTCTTTTGTTTAATCAAATGCGAAAGTACAAGTTTTCAAATTGGAGTATGTCTCGTTGTTTAGTTCGGTTCCTTTTCTGCTTTTTCAAAACTGCCTGTGGTCCTCAGCATTCGGGTGGGAGCCGCGCCCTGTTCCTGTGTCACAGAACACCTCAGGCTGGTGAGGACGCTGGCAGAAGTTAAGCAAAATTGTTATGTTTCTGGAGAGCGTTAATTTTATTGTAGCAAAGAACTGGTCATTGTAGTTTGCGCTGGTATGTGAAAAAAACTCTTACAAAGAGACGTTTCAGATTTTTTAATTAAAACTTCAGTTGGGATTGCTACACTTACTATATCAGGCTGTTCAGAAAATAGTTTTTTTGTTTTATTAATCACAGCCAAAGAATAACTTCAGCTTTGAATACTAGAATTTTGTTTTATATGGTACGTTTGGTCTCAGACACGCAAGGGAAATACGAAAAGTTTAGAGGCTTTAGACTCGACCGCTTTGAGTGCAGGCAGGTAATTAGAGAAAACTGTGATATTGTTGGATGGCCAATTTTATGAAGTGAACAATCTGGAGAGTGGGCACATGCTTTTTTCTGCTCTTCTGTGTTTCCCTTCTGCACAGGTTTGGGAGAGGTCAGTGGTGAAATGGGTAGAAAATCTGATAACCCTCTTTGCTCTGAAATGTAGTGGCGTTGTTAGAAAGTTTGGGCAGAGGATTTCAGGATCTAGGGCCGTTAATTTGGCTTTTTGAGCAATGCCATTTTAAAAGTATTTAGGAAAAGGAGGGGGAAAAGCAAGGCTAAGACAGCTGGAAGCGTTTGTTTTAGTTTTCACTGAATTTGTCATTGGTTAAACTCTTCAATTTGCGGCATTACTCTAAAAGGAGCTTGGGGGTTTTTATATATTTTTCAGTCTCTGAACAGTTACATAAAACTTCATTTTGAGCACTGGCTTTTTTGCTCGCTTTGTTTGCGTCGTGAGCTCAGCCTGGCTGCACTCGCAGCCTTTGAGAACCTCCACGCATATTTATGGACTCTGAGGTTTGAAAACATCAGATCACTGGGTTACGGTGAGGCTCTGGCCAAGTAAATGCACCATTGTTCATTCCAAATGTTAGCGAGAATGATAACATGCCATTTCCATCGTTATTCAAATAAAAGAGCCATTGAGAGGTTTGTTGGTTTTTTGTTGGTTTTTTTTTTTTTTTTTAAAAAAGACATCTCAATTAAACTAAAATATGGAGAATATAAGAAGCGTGCAGAAGCGGATTCCACATCTCCTTGTGAATTGTCAAAACTCACGTTGAAACGAACTGTTAGAACATGCATCGGAGCCAGGAAGTCGGTTTTCCTTCCTAGAGGCCAAAATGTACTTGATGTAAGGGGGAAATGAGGAGGAAGCCTGAGGGAGTGTCGCTCTTTGGTGAGTCCTCAATGCCTACAGTATGGGGAGGGACTGAATTTCCTCAGGAATGTTCCCAATTCCTGTGGGTGCCCCCAAATCCCATGGCTCTGACTGGAGGAGCTGAAAGAAACTGGCCTTCCCAGGAGCGGGGATCTTGGGATCATGCTTGGGAGCGCGTTTTTCTGCGTGGCAGGGATCCCTTTTTGCTATGCCATGTGATGCTGAAGATCCATGCCATGCGCAGGAGGCCATGCAACGGGGCCACTGGGGAGAGTAACTCAGTCTACCAGATTTTTTGCTGGTGTATGGCACTAATAGGCATAAAAATTCTGCATGCGTTAAGTATTGCGGGTATGCCTTTAGGTTAAAAAAAAAGGACAAGTACTGATTTGAAAAGTAGGTGCACAAAAAGACTTTGGAGAGAATAAAAATGTTGTTTGAAACATCACCAAGTTGACAGCTGTTCATCCTTCTGTGAAAAGTATAAGATGCTTTGCTGATGTGTAAACCAGGTGGGGAGCACCTTTCTCAAAGAAAATACCTAGTGGTGCGCCAAGGAGTTTAGAGATTGGATCCCCTAGAGCATGAATTCCGGGAACTGACCTTTGCTGCCTTACTAAGATCTTCATTAACGGTGTCTCACACCTGGCAGAAAATGGCTAACTGGGGATTGTTCTTAGAGAGTTGGAGAAAATCTGGGTCTGTGCGGATGCCAGTCGGAAGTGCTGTGTGGCTGCTGCCGAAGAGCGTGCCCTGCAGCCGCCGACACAGCTGCTGCCTTCCCCAGCCCGACCCTGGCTGGGCTGCCCGCAAGAGCCGTGCGGGGCTCTCATCTCCCAAGATAAGGTTGTCCCTGTTGGAATCTGATCCCTTGAAGGATAAACCTTCACTGAATTCATCGATATGTATTTTTGCAGCCAATGATTCTTGTTGTTTCAGGATGATTATTTTTATTTCTGTCCAGAAATCAACTGGGGTATGACAAATCTTAACTATGTTTAGCTGTAGTTTTTCTGTTAAATCACAGATGTGTTTCTCGAGATGCTTTTTTTTTTAAGATTGGGGAAGTTTCACTTTTAAACAGTAATTTGAAAATTCACTATTG
The DNA here is from genome assembly GCF_964199755.1 of Larus michahellis. Taxonomy (NCBI): domain Eukaryota; kingdom Metazoa; phylum Chordata; class Aves; order Charadriiformes; family Laridae; genus Larus; species Larus michahellis. The sequence continues at coordinate 5,580,744 of NC_133898.1, read as the reverse complement.
GTTTATATATTCCCAGTTAATTGCTTATTGTTATCTTAGAAAAAACACCAAAACCAAACCAACCCAAAACCTCATGTTTGTAAAACTGGACATAGATGCTGAACTTATTCATTTTTAAGAGGAATACCATGAATAGAGAAGAACTTGAATGAAAAAAAATAAAGAAGTGTTTCCAGGCAATTAAATACTAACTCCAGACTTGGTAACTGCAAAACCAGTTAATGAGTGTAGTGTGTACACGCCAACGTTGTAAATATTAGTCTTAATAAGGCACAAGGCAATAGCAACTCAGCAACTGTAATATTTAAAAGGGGATGAGTTCCTGGCACGTAATAATTTAAAAAATTGTCCTCCTGTTTCCTGGGTTATACATCAGTGTCACTTTACTGACAGTTAAAGGGCAGGGTAACAAAGTGAAAAATGACAGCTTGGTCCTCAAAGTGAAAAAGTATTTGGCATGTGTGGCCAAGAAACAATGTGAGGGGACATCGTGAAAGCCTGACCTCAGCAAATTGAATGGCAGAATTGGCATTGACCTTACCAGAGTACCAGGATGTCATTTCTGAGCCATTGTCTGCTTTGATTCTTTTCTGCGCGGAGTGAAATTGGTTGCACTGCTGCGCTTGTTTCATACGTCTGGTACTTGCTCACATGGCTCTGTAAGTACTATCTATTACAGCATATGAACCAAGTATAGAGAATTTTGAAGGATAAAGTATCATAATTTTTATTGTCTGGAATTTATCGAGGTGGTGGACAAATGGCATTTTTTTTTCTGACACATGAATCTTCGTAATCAATTAACTGTGCTACTTTTTGCATTTTTTACATTCTGTTTATCATATGCAAGAGAGATACCTCGCTTTCTTCCCTTTCCCAAAGGGCTATCGATCTTTGTTGCGAAGGGTCTGGGATCGCAGTGAACATGAGTCCGTTTCTAACACTTTGGCTGCTTTTAGTTTTTAAAGTTGGACACTGGTCAGCCATATCTAAAGGTTTTCCATCTTTGGGAAAATGGTTTTGCACTCTTTACAGCAGTTATCAGTTATATCAGTTCTGATGTTTCGCTCTGCTAGATATAAAATATGACCTGAAATGCTGCTCTTTCCCCGTTCACTGTAAACAGTGTATTTTAGAGCTGTCGAGTCCGTGTATTTATGCTCCCATCCATGCTCTTTTATTTATCTTTATGACAAACCTTTGAAGTTCTAGCTAATAAATCAGGAATGCAGCAACTAGTTTTGAAAAGTACAAATCTTGGCAATTTTATTGGTTCCATAATTTACCCAGTCTTTTGGTTAATGCCAACAAAACTGCCTAACTCCGGTTGTTTTTTAAGTCAGCTGATGCATCCCAAATATAAATCTGTCTTACAAAGATCGGGAGCAAAATACCTTAAATACCAAAGCTCCACACGGTATTTGTATAATTGAACTATTAATTTGTCCCGAGCTTCTAGAGTGGTCTGAGTGAAAAGCACGGTATCAGTACCATCCCCAAAGTTTGATGTTAACGGAGTTTTGAATGTATATACTAAAACATTAGAGGCCTTGCAAATCGTTTAAACAAAGTTAGGAGAAGTGAATGCTGAACAGGTGCTTTAATAGCTCACTGTAAAGCATGTAGTTTAAAATACGCCTTCTGTTATCTGCTACGGTGCCCTTCGGGGCACATTGCGAAGGCTCATTTCTTTTCAGGGCCACCGGTGGTAAGTAGATGTGTCTGCCGACTGGAAGAGGAGGAGACGAGTCTTTTGTCTGTACCTGCACACGGTGCTCTTTCACAAACACTTCAACGCTGCTTAGCTTCGGGCGTGCTGTTAGTCACAGGGCCTGGATTTAAGCACATTCTCTAGTGGTTCTTGAAACGGCATCTGAATTGTTGTTGCAGTTTATATGCATGCTTTTAGATGGTTATGATGCATACATGTAAATGCTGGAATAAAATCCATTAAAAAGGTAAACTTTCATTTCCTGCCGCGTTGCTTCATGGTAAACTTGACGAAAAACTATCCTTTTCTGTGACTTTAAAGCTGTGAAAGGAAGATCATCCAGCAGATAACTGCGAAGAGAGAGAAAATACTCTGTGAAATACAAGCTCTCTTTCTTTCAAGCAAAGAACTTGCGAAGAAACCATTGTAGCCAAGTCAAATTGTGCTCTGTGGTAGCAATATTTTCAGTGGCTGGGCTCTCATGCCCGTTGGTTAAGAATGTGGTATCTGTAGGATTACTGTCTATAGCAATACACAAATCTGTAGTGTTTGAATGAAAATTAACTCAGGGCTTAGTTTTCCGTCTCTCCGATTGTGTATGACCTGGAAAGGATCCAATGTGTCCATTGGCTACGTAAGTTGAAGAATCAGGTTTTGGTGTTCTTGGTTGAGCGGACAAAAGTTCAGCTGGAGGAATCAAACCCTAGAGAGTACGTAGTGTGTGTAGGTGAAGGTCAGAGACAGCGGAGATGGGATGTCCATGACTATAACCACTGCAAGCCAGAAAGGTGGCAAGAAAATGATTGACTACAAGGGCACATGCTTTCTTCTTTTTGACGTGGTTTCTGTGGTGGCAAAGGGTACCACTGTCAGCGCTCTTGCCTGTTGCATTTTTTCCCAGAAACTCTGCTGTGTTTTCAGCCCGGGCAGGTGTTGACATAGTGGACAGGTAGCTTTGAGCTTCGGGCAAAGTACAGTAAAACACTGAAGTATTCTCTGAAGTACAGGAATGGAGCTACAAACAGATGTGTATCTGAACTGTTCTGGCATGGGCTGCTTAATCCTGTAGCTGCTTCCCTAGGTGAGGTGGCAAACGAGCTGCCCAAGCTGCACATCCCTTAGGGCCAGAGTTATCTGCTGAAATTCTGGGCTCTTCCAGCAGTCTTGGCTTCTGTCCACCTGTAAACGCACCTGGGCATGGAAAGAGTGGTGGAAAGCAACTAACGCTGATAAGTTCTGCATCATTAACCACCCAAATTTGTGGGAGGAGAGCTAAAGCAAAGACAATTGCCAGATGCCCTTGGGGATTGGAATCTCACTTGAAAGATTCGTGCTGATTTATTACGTACTAATTTTCCAACTTTTTCCTGATGGTTCTTCCTTTTCCACCTACCAACAGAATTCTCTGTGTTTTAAAGCCCACAATTCAGTAAAGCAACCATATAATTCAGTAAAGTAGTATTACCTATAAAGATTGCTCAAGGGAAGCTATCAATTTTTCCCGCGTTTCTGGGTGAGGACTTGGATGGTGGTATTTAACTTTTAAGGAAGAATCCCTGGATAATTAAAAATGTCTCTTTTTGCTACTGACTGCACCTGGAACAACCAAAGATAATGGTAATTAATGGTTGCTGCACACTTGTGTACAGTAAATCACTATTATGTCATGCTTTTTACCTGCATTTTTATTAACAAGAAAACAACACAGTATTGTTTTCGGTGAAATTCAGAAAACCGTAGGAACAGAGATTGCCATCTGGACCAAGCTAGTAGTCCAGTTTATGTCGCTTTCATCCCTCAGAGCTGCAGAACCCAAAACTAAAGATTCTTTTTCTTTTTAAGCATGGGGACATCAATGCAAACTGATCACTCCACCCCTAATTTTGGCTAACATTCAGTGTTTCTCAGTGCTGCTTTCCTGCAGGTGATGTAGCCAGGGACCTGGTTTTATCTCGGTGGCAGTGACAAGATTTTTGTGTACCATTTCAGTGTAACATCAACAATTTGTACTAACAACCTCCTGGGGGAGGGCTGGGAATTTTTGTTGTGATGAAATGAAAAATGGATGATTAGACAGAAGCTGCAACTAATGTTACTCAGTCAACACTTTCATCCTGAGAAATCATGGCCGACATCATCTGCCCTTGCATTTTAACATTGCAACAAGAGTTTTGTTTTTAAGTATCATTGGTGGACTTGAGGCACTTTGAGGCCACTTACGCACTGCCTTTCTATGTTGCAGCTTTTGAAAAAAATTGCTTTGGGGGATTTTTTGAGAGTTGTGAGATTAATTCTTAGAGCTGCAGTTGAGTCAAGTATATTGTCTTGATGCGCAGTCAAGATTAATTTCAGAAACAGGGATGTTAGTGACTTGGGAGTGTTTTTAAGTATCAAAGTCAGAATGGATTTTCTTCATTTTCCAGACCTAATCACCATGCAGTAGGCATGTCATTGATTTTTAAGCATATTTCATTATTGAGTCCAATTGGGAGTTCATTTTGAAAATCGATGGCATGATATGGCCATGTCTCTTTCTACTGTTTTCGGCAATTTGGGCAGGGCCGTGGATTGGTCATTGGATTGTACTAGTTTCACAAAGTGGTCATGGATACAGTTTATATGGAAAACGTTCTACTGCCTAAAGTCGATTCATAATTTTTGAGTATCTGAAAGAGAGAAAAAAAATGTAACTGGAGGTGAATTTACTGGGAACGTTACTGGAGGTGCTCGTTGATAGACATGGCAGATTGGGAGAAGTGAAATAGCTTTGTCGCCGCTGCCATTTAGCTGACAGGAGGGCGTTTGCGAAATGGGTGCAGAGTTCATCCGTTACCCTCAGCAATCCGCTCTTAACTCTGCTGCACAGAAGGTCAGCGGAACCTCAGTGCAATTTTAGGATCTCAGCGAAAGCCCTTTTGATCTCATTTCACCATCGCTTATCGTTCTCTCTAGAGCTGCATTATTTGTATTTTTTCCCTGATTTTCCCATACGTGAGTGTCTGCCGCCATTTCTGACACCAGCAGAGGTTTTAGAGATGGAGGAAAAAAAACCCTAAACCATTGAGTTTGCTTACTTCAAAGTTATGCTTACCGTTTTGCGTAGTAAATTGAGAGAACAAAGCAGAATTTAATTTTGGTGGGTCCCTAGCTTTGCTTGGACCTATCAAATATAGACAGAGAAATAGAGATTGATGTCCATGAAGTATGGAGTAAGAGAGAGAATTTTGATAAAATCATTTTGGGTAGGGGACGGTTTGGTACAAAATAACCAAGCGGAGGAGTTTGGTGATGGATAATTAGAAGTAGATTGAGAGATTTATCCTTAGGGCGGGAAGAGGGAACGGATGGGTGTAGGAAATGATGTGGAGGATTAAGTGCAGTTTGAAGAAAGGGAGGAGAAGGAAAATAACTGACAATAGTAAGCAGCTGTGATTTGTATCACAAAAATAATGTTTCCAACCAATATTTCCCACCCAGAGGTTTCCAGGGTATAATGACTGGAAACGATGCCTTTATTTTGTTTTAAATAAAGATGGGTGAATACAGAAAAGTACAAAGCAATCAGAAAATCATCTGATATTGATACAAACAATGAATTTTTTGCAGGCATGTAAATGTACTGAGTTTGGGGAAGGGTCAGAAATAGGGAAAATTAATAAAATCTCATTCTGCATGATTCGTGCAGGCGGATTAGATTAATGACAGGGAGGAATGTTGTCTGTTTTGGGGTTTTGATATTTTGGCAACAAAAAGTATTTTATGTTATCAGCTTGGCATTCCCAACAGTTATTACAGTATCTCATAGTCTGGTTTAGGGAGGAACATAAGATTTAGTTGTATCACGTACAGCATAATGCTTTGGGATTCATAAAAATTTATTGACTAAATCTTCTGTATTCATATGGGACAGGATTCAAGAACATATAGATATATGGTGTTGCTAGTAGCAACACAGTAAAAGGAGTTGTCTAAACTCTGCCACCTGTCCATAAGATGTCTGCTTTACCTGTAACAAATTTGTAAGAAACTGCAAGTGCCTGTCTGACATTTACCGTTTGCAGTCCAAGGACTGACGCCTCATTAATTCCTCCTGGGACTTCGCTGTCCATGACAGTTTTGAGTTACTGTAAACAATACGCTGAAAAATTTGCTCATCATATTTTACTGTCAGAAACCTCTCTTCTGTAGCCTTTCCTGTTTGTGTTGCAGCGGCGTGTAGTGGTGGGCTCACTGGCACTCGTATCTAGCTGGGTTTTCAGAAGAGATCATTATTTTATAATAAGCACATCTAAAATGAAAGGTATTAAATTTTGCAAGCTCTGTCATTGCCAACTGTTCTAAATCCTGGTGCTAACTCACATTATTCATCTTATTTAAAGCTATAAATCAGAGCTTTCTTGTCATCATCTTGATGCCCTATTACTAACTCACTGCATCTTTCCTTCTAAAAGTGACCAGTGGAGATACGAATTAGTGGGTTTTGGAGTGTAATAATAAAACTTGTCATTAATGAAGAGTTTATCTTCCAATATTTTAAGTGATAGCTTGTATAATATTTAGAAGTCACTGGCTTTGCTTGCCTTGAAAACTAGTTTTGAATTTATTTGAACACCATGGATAAGTATTAGTTAGAATGCCAAGAATAAATGAATGGTTTTTCTCCATGGTTTTTCAGGCAGGAGTGATGCTGCAGCACAGATATTTAATCTCCTTTTAGCATTTACCATAAATTGCAGAGCTTCTTGGAGAGTAATTTTGTATTGTAATTGTTGACAACAGACTTAAGTTGCTTTAGTGCATATATAGCTCGGCAATGAATTGTTCAAATGGTTTGGGAGAGTACGCTACCCAGGATTTAAGAAATAATAACAACTGGAATCCCTGTTTCATAACTTTTATTGCAAGACTTAAATACTATGGGTGCCTTTAGGTAGGTTATGCGCAGCACAGACAAGACAGCGTGAAATACGTAAGACATCAGTCACTGGGAAAATCCTTTATACAAATAGTCCCTCTGTGAGGGACTTTTATTTGCCTGAAAGCTGTTTTATTCTAATGGACTTTTCTGCTCAAGGGTGTAAAGAGGGTAGGATTGGGAATGCGAAAGGACAGATTGCTGGCAGCTCTCTGCCGCCTCGTGGTGTGGACCTGCTTGCCTCGGTGCTTTTTTTAGCAGGTGGGGGAGGCTTTTGTGGTAGTAGAGAGCAAGGACCTGCCCCGAGCTCTCCAGCGGATGCCTGCTCATCCCATATGAGTACAAATTGCTGGAAGAGACTTCAGGTGCCCAAAATCAGCTATTGTGACTCCTCACCACCTGAGATCCTATTACCTGTGTAGATTCAGGTACTTCCAATGCTTGACCTGTTCTCAAACACATTAAGCTACACCTGTGAAAGATCCTAGTTGTGGAGACAGAAAACAGCCATACTGAGATTGGTGTGAAATAGCATGTTGTAAACTACTGTCCGGACTCATTTTCCGCTAGCTTGCTTTCCTGTAGAGAGCAGGCCTAGTGTAAACCACCTAGAAACCTGACAAAGACATACTATACTTACTACTGCAATGGTAGTATGCGTGAGTTGTAGTGAGAATTTCTTAAATAACTTTGTAACTAATTACTTTAAGCAATATTTTTGTTAGATGTGCAAACTGAGTAGATTTTTGGCAGCTGCTTTCATTTGTGTAGTGTACCCCAGCCTAATGAAAGCCCTTTTCTCAGGTGCAGCAATGTTGGAAAGAGAATTGCCAAGTGCTGCATCCAAAGAACTAGCAGGTTTCCTAGCGGAAAAAGATACATGTATATATACTGGGGAATTCAGGTGGCTCTCAGGAACCATTAGCTTGCCTGGTTACCCAGGCTCTTGGTTTTGAACACAGGCCAGAGTGTAATTAGCTGAAATTAACGTGAGGATGGTGACAGAAATGAGGAAAGCAGCTAAAGAGAGAGGAGAAGGGAGGCTGTCCCTCCCTGGTGGGAGCAATGAAGGTTGGGGATGGCGTTAGGCACGTGCATCTCTGAAGGCTATGAAAATGCAGAGCAATCACTTGTATAGGCAGCGGGTCTTTCTATTGTGCACATATAACCTCTTCAGGGCTTTCTGGCTCAGAAGGAGCCGTTACCTCTCATTTAAATGCTAGCACCAGAATTATGTCTGAACTTTCTTTGGTCCAGAAGTCTTCTCTTGCGTCTTTCCACATCTGCTGCAATTTGGCCTTCCTTTAGCCTACTCTGTTTTCCAAATGGATTACATATGGGGCACGCATTTAATGTGGTCTCTATGAACCAGCCTTTTCACCTTATATTTTCAGCTTGTGCCCCTCACATGTGACATTTTCTTCGTTGTTTGCTCTCTGCAGACCTGATACTTGTTCTGTATAGCCTTGTCCCGGATGACCATAATACCAGAAAGCAACTTTTGACTTTAAATTGTTTATAGACGCAAAGCTAAAGAGCTGAAGTGGATTTGTGACCCTTTCTGTGTAAAGCAATCTGTAGAATGGCATGATGATTTTGAAAAACTCAGTCATCTCTGTGGGTATCGGTAATGCAAAAAGCACATTTAATAAGTTTTTCAGGAGCCGCTTTATTACCTTATCATTGTTCCTGTTGGTAGCTTACTGTAATGGACTGAGCATATAAAACACCCCTGGGAACTCCTGTGATTAAATTGAATTTCTGATAATGATTTGCACTGTGAACTTAAGAGAATCATTTAAAGCCCACCTGTGAACCTTTACTTCCATATTGGAGCAACTATTTCACAGAATTAGTACTGAAACAATGTGATGATTCTGGTGAGTAAATGCTTACAGCCTGGACCTTGATCTGTCTCTGCTTGCTTCCATAAAAAGAAACGGGATACTTACCTGTCTCACAAATTATTGTGAGGCTGAGCTGTTTGATGTTTAAGATCTGTTAAAACACATTTTTTCATGGAGGAAGAACAAGGGAAAAGGCTAATTACAATTGCTCTTCTTTCTGAAAGATAAAGTAAGCGTGCATCTTTTCTGTCACTTCTGGCATTGCTGGCTTTTTCATTTTGCATTTTATTCTTCGGCCAATTTATCTATGGCAGCATACATTTAGAATTAAGCATGCGTATTTTCAAACTCACCAGCCAAATATACAAAAATACAAAGGTGATGGGATGAAGCACACGTTTTTGTTTTTTTTTTTTTTCTGGCCTGATGTCCTGCTAATTGTGAGAAGCAGAGAATGCCACACTGCAGACAGGTCGCTGTGTGGGGCAGAATCTGCTGCGTGCCTGGAAGCGACAGCTACGTGCAGCGAAGTCTGCTTTGCACTCTGGGTTGTGTTTTTTTCCTGGCATAACTTAGGCATTTGATACTGAAAATCCGATCCAGAACATTTTACAAACAAACCCTAAAGGCTGCACGTATGCTAAAATAGCACTTTATATTTTGTTTATATCCCTTGCAGAAGACTGGCATGAAATTACTGGTTGAGAGATCCTATTTCTGTACTTGCTTTAGACACATGCTCATTTTAGCTTCCTAGTCTTAAAAAAAAAAAAAAAAAGGCCTTAGAAAGTTTTGAGCAGAAATGCACGTGTTGTTTTATATTACTGCTTTTTGCCCAAGCAGACACAGTTAATGGCCCTCACCCTTAGGGGACACACTGAGATTTGTAAGCAGATGTTGCTGGCTGAACTTGTGACTCCAGCCGAAAAAATTTAGGCATCCAGTAGTTACTGAAGGTGCCACACGTTCATGTCGGTAGCCCCACATCTTCTTTTCAGACTTTTGCTTTTTATCAGCCTTGTTGATGTTGAGCACTTGCCCCCGTGTGTTTTGTGATTAATGTGTTTGTCCTGTTGAAATAGGGAATAAACTTGAACATACCGACCGCTGCATCTGTAGCAGGGCTTCAAGCAGAAAGCACAGATTAGTAAACATTGAGTCCTAGTTAGTCTTCAGAAATGGCGCTTAATCATAAAACTCGGATCTGAGTTTCCCTTTAGCCTGAAGGGGCAAGAAAGAGGACGGGTTTGGGATTTGTCGCTTCATGAGTGAGCTGCTTTAAACGAGTCCCATTAAAGCATGGAGCTCCGTGTGTTGTATGGTTGTATCTCGTTGGCGTCTTGTCAGAGGGAATGGTAGGTGGGTGCACAAACACTTTTTACATAGTTATTGAAGGCTTATACATGCCGCAATGCAACAAAATATAATTCTGCTGAAAAAAAAAAAGTGAAGAATTGGGATTCTTGGTGCTTCAGTTTGAACTGCTCTTAAAGCTAGATTCAAGTTCATTTGACTAATGTAGTTGTTACTGAGTAATGTGCGTATTAAAGCAGCTGGCAATTCAGAAACGTGTGCCTGGGTAATAAGCAAACATAAAGGCGGATCACAGAGACAGGCCTGTGAAGGCCCTCACGAAGGCGTCTAGAGAATCCTCATGACCAGAGTCAGTGCTGAGTATCCTTACGTCTTTGGGAGACGTGTCTAACCTGCATCTTGAAACAGCCCTCCGCTAACGTGGATTCTGCTATATATTTTGGTTGCTCTGTTCCAATGCTTAACTGAATATACAGTGAGGTAATTTGATCTTGTACCTTAAATTTATGTTGCTGCAAGTTCGGCTGATGAATTCTCATTTCCCCATGAGATTCACGGATTCATGAGATTCATGGATTACCGGATTCATGGAGCAGTTGATGATCACTGTCCACTCAACCATGTTTGAGTGTGTTGCTGGAACATGTTCCACAGCCATCTTTTTTGTAGGCTAAACACACATACGCGCGCATATATATTTCTCTAAGCCTTTCTAAAAGCACATTTTTTCTCACCAGTTTGCCCAGTGCTATCTGTTCTGTAATCCACCTGAGACCTCGTCATTGTTGGATAGCAGTGGATTAATTGCTCTGGGGTATTACAAATAAAACTCCTGGTAGTTTTAGCTAGTTTTAGTAGATAGCTATCTAGTTTTAGATAGATTCTAGCATTCCTAGAATAATGTTTTTTATCCTTTGTGGCAAATTTTGCATGACGTTGTTTATTCGCTTATTCTGTGATGCATGTTAAATTTCTCAAAATCTTTTTTTCGTAGTCTGGCACTAACCATTTGTATGTATGACCTACGCGAGGTAGGTGAAGTGCTTCTCACTTGTCTTTGATTTCAGACCGCTTCTCCAATCCAGCAACATTTGTTTTTTAATATCATCCTCCAAACTAATTACCCTTCCGCTCAGTTTTTTTTTTATTGGCCAATTTTATATGCGTATTTATTCCATCATGGATGGTATCAGCAATCAAGCATCAGAGCCCTGAACAGAGGCACTGATGCCTGCGTTGATATATATTCTAGTTTTGCCAGGAAATCGTTGGTAATTGTCCCTGAGAGCAGTTTTTCAGACAGCCCGGCACCTGTTCTGGTGCGGTTTCATGTTAACCTACATTTCTGCGGTTTGCTTAGGAGCATGTCATGTGGAATATGTCAAGAGCATGACTGAAGTCAAGGTAGATCCCACCTGATCCTTTCTCTTTAGCCCACGGTAGCGCTATAGCAAATTAGGTTGGTTCGGCAGCATTTGTTTTTAGCAGCTCCGCGCAGGCCATCCTCAGGCGTTTTGTTAGCCTCTAGGTGTTTGCTTAGGAATGGTTAAATGTTTTTTCTAGATGAAAACTTCTTCAATTTCTTTTATTGCTCTGTGACTTCCTAAATCCTCATTCTCTGGATTTTTCTTCCTTCCTTGCTTTCCTGCCTGTCCTTTTGGATTTCTCTCATCATCCATGAATTCTTCAGGAGAATGGTCAATATTTCCCCGGACTCTCTGGAGTGATTTCATCAGGCTCCACTGACAATTCTTTTACCTAAATATGTTCAAATGTATTCCTTCTTAGTTTTTTCATCCCTTTTCTTTGTTGTTGAAATTAATTATGTGAAGGATTTGATCACAATGGAACGTTTTTGCAGAGTGAAAAAAAAAGGCGTCAGTCATCTCCCTTTGACCATTATTTTAGTATTTATAAGTAAAGCACCTTGCCTTTCCTTTTCTTACTGCATCTTTTCTTGCAGCATTTTATATCCTTACACCAGAATGTTGTAAAATGACTGTCAGGCTAATAACCCATTAGTTCAGTAACTGTAACCAAACAGTAACTGGTGTGTATTCTGCATGCTAGTTAAGAAAATCTGAAATGGACACGTAGAAGATGCGCTCTACCTCTCTGTTATTTGTTGGCTTGGTGTTTTTTCTGGCCTACAAGTGCGCTAGAAAACAAAGGCAAAACAAAATCACAAAAGGAGGAGGGAAAATATGTTTCTAAACTTGCAATTTTGGCAGTGTCACTCTGTGGAGAACTCTGCTTGGATCAAGCTCTGCATGTTTTGAGGGTGCTCATCAGCTGCACTCGTACACAATCCCATGAGGACCTGGAGCATAACGTATACATGTTTTTCTCTGTGGTGTTTCAGGTGTTTACATCTCTGGGCCACCATTTCCACCAGTGCTTTGGGTTCATCGCCTCTTCAGTTTGCCAGTTTGCTACTTGTTACAGGGAAATCGTCTCTGTTTTATTTAGGAATGGGATTTTGTCTTTGTTGTTCTCCTGTCTCCTCTTTGTTTTTCTCCATGGAAGGGGAAACATTTGGCCTGTTGTCAGAAAGTGACATTAGGAAAGTCCTTAAAAAGAAAGCGGTAAGAAAAGTGCATATGGCAAAAACTATACATATTGTGGACATTGCAGAATGTCTGTTCCATTGAAATCCAAACCGTCAGGCTGTGTGGGTGGTCAGAGATGAAAGGATGATCCGATGGCAGAGAGAAGAGGGTAAAAGATAAGTGTAAATGACAGTTCAGTCTTTAGCTATATTTAAAGCCAAAACTGTGTGTTCCTAAGTCGAGTGTAGGAGAGAGCAGATCCAAAGAAGGGTGAAATAGTGAAGCTGCATCAGCTTTCGTGACACACTCTTCTGCAAATCTGGCAATATCTTGGTGTTTCGTACGTTAAATCCATTGAGATTTGCTTTCGTTACTTGGAAAAAACCCAACAGAATCTTACGATGTAACTGTCTTGGTCGCAGGAACTAACTTACACACTGGACAAAATCAGTGATATAAAAATGTAGCCTGTGCATGAATAAAAGGATATAATTATGTTATATAAGCTGTTAAGTAATGCTGGTGTCAGTTCTGTTTTTAATTTGAAAAGAGAAAGAAGCACTTTGAATGTGTAATTAACTTCTTCAAATTGCCTGTGAAACTATGACCAATCATAATTAATTTTGTTTTGAAAATTGCATCCAAGGACTTCAGTGCATTGAATAACATGATGGATGTTACACAATTAAAAATAAAATTTTCAAAAGACTGTTTCCAATGGAGAAGGTTACGAAAGGAATCCTGTAAATCTTTTAATGTTGGGTCTATGGAAACGTAACAGGTAACATTTTACTCCCTGACTACATTTTGCAGGTTTTAGTGCTAGTGATTTTTTGATTATTTTTTACAGTTTCTAACTTTTTTAGCTCTAGCAGATGTGTACATCAAATGTTTATAGGGAAAAATATTTTCACAAAAAATGAGATCCTGTGAAGTAGTAAGAGTTTTTATTATGTCTCTTTATGCGCAAAGCATTTGTTTTCGAAACACTGTGGGCATATAAACATTAAAGAAGTAATGCTGTATATTCACAACATGATGTGTCTATCACTTCTCTTTGTCAGAATTTCTCCCCAAGTGATACTTGGCAATTGTAGAGTTCCTAATAGTTTACCCAGCTTTATACTTCTGATGGCATCCTGGAGCAGTGATTTAATGTTCCGCCGGGACTACTTTCAGTGTTTGGATTCTTGAATGCTGCAACATTACTCTCGGTTTATTTGCGCTGCAGTTGTTTCACCTTCCCTTATTATTTCTTCCTTCCATCACTGGGATAATATACTTCTCCAAGAACTGGAATGGGAAAAAAACCCCAATCTTGTTTTCTTGTCAGATATGCATAGATGATAAGGTTGGAGAAGGGGATTGTGGTGAGCTTATAGGCCTTCTGGAAGAGACAAGATATGGAAGTACTTTGACTTTAAGGTCTTGATTTTGAACTGGAATGCATCTTATAAAAACCCATCACTGTTTTGGAAGGTCGCTAAAGTTCTAGCTACATTGCTGTTAACTTTTGCGTTTTATTTCTAGCCTGAATTTACCTAACTTCTTTTTGTATCCATTTTCTTTAATCTGCAAGGTTAAAGACTCTGTAATGTTGTATTGGGAGCTCAAGTTTGATTGATTACAGAGTCAGATTCAAAGAGTAATTCAGGGTGGAAAGGAGACACTCTGTCAAAGTTCTCTGCTCTGGGCTGTGTCAGTGGAATTTTGAATCTCTCCAAGGATCAAGATTCAATGTTCTAGACCATTTGTCCAAACCATGTCACGAGAATTTGGCTACCGGATACTATAGTGAGTGCAGTGATGAAAGAAAGCTCTGCTGAAATGAATGCCACCAGTATCTGCTAGTCTTCCTTTGTCCTCTGAGTCATAGAAGGCACCCAGGTTTGTCAGGCAGGATTTGCCCTTGCTGCATCCCTGGTGGTTTTGCCGGTCCCCTTCTTGTCCTTCCTGTGCTTGGAGGTAGCTTTGGGAGGATTTCCTCTCTGATTTCCCCAGGAAATGAGGGGAGGCTGACTGCCCTGCAGTTCCTCGTATCCTTCTCCTCTTCCTTCTTACACGTGGGCACGATTGTCATAAGTTTTTGAAGGTGATATTGCAGTGGCATGAGGTTGCTGCCTGGCACCCTTCGTCATTGTGACCAGCATGTCCTTTTCGCTTGCTGCTTCCTAGGGTAAAGTCCTTACTCCTTAAATATGGTCTTTATTCTTTATTTCTGTATTTATGTTCGGTAGCAGCAGGGTAGAGGTTTGGTCCTTTTTGGCCTCTGCTTGGAAAATATCCAATTCAATCTTAAAACCTGTCAGTTAGCTGATCTTTCATGTATTTAATGTATTACATTAAATTCTTGGTGTTCTTAGAGAAAATATTACACAACACCAAATTGCATACCTCATGGAAGTTTATCATCTCAGCACCTTTATTAACCCTGCAGTGTATAATGTCATAAGTACATATCTTGAGCTAGATTGGCAAGACCATAAACACTTGCGATTGATACAGTCCTTCTTTAATTACGGCTGTGTTGCTTGTTCCATAATTTTGCCCGGGACTGATTTCAGGTGGCAGGTCTCCACCTACTTACATCACTAAGTACGCTTTTTGCTGTATTAGCATGTTTACTTTCTTCCAAAATTTTGAATTTCTTTAGTGTTCAAACAGTTATTCAAAATTGATGTTGATGGCAAAAATTGCTCCTTCATAAATATTCTTTGAAGGTGTTGGCCTGAGCTTATGCAGGCTTGCTGCTTTAAAAAGTTCTCGTTTTAGGAGCTTCTCTTTAACCTTTAACATCACCCTCGGTTACTTTGAGAATGAAAGATAAATGTCATCATCCTTAAATGGTATGACTTTATCTTCTGCCTTATTTTCCAGGTACAGGAGACAGAAATTTATTGGATCTTGTACCCTTTTGCATCAGTATTGACAGCTAATCATTTTCATTTGCGAATCAACAAGCAAAATTGCTGTGACTCGTTTTGTTCCTAATGTGTTTTTTAAAAAAAACCCTTTTTTTACTCACATCACCAATAATTGCCAATTTCTTGTCTCCTCTTACTTTTCCTTTAATTCCTACTTGCAGTGCATTATCACCTCTGTTAAGTGCCTTACTGATACATCATGTAACAAAAGTAATAGAATTTATTTATATGCATATCTCCAATGCACATGTACATTGTAGGTTGTTGCAGGGCCTGTTCATATCCGTAAACTGAATCTTTTTTTTTTTTTTCTCCATGTTTTCAGTGGCCACCCCTTTTTTTCCCCTGTTTAAGCCGTTCTGAGTATGTGTGCCTGTTTATTTATGGAAGGCTTTTTTCTCTCTTCCTTGGGCTGGTTTGGTTTTGGGTTTTTTTTTCCCTGTATATAGATAGCCTCCTTTCTTGATTGTGAGTTGTGAGGCAGTTGGTGGTATATATTTAAACAGTTTTTAATTATCTGGCACATTTCTTATTCAGAATCCTTATTTTTGTTTCTTGGTACATTGACTTTTTTTTTGTTTTAGTGAAGTCACTGTCCTTAAAAACCTCAAAATATTACAGATTATTTTCTTTGTACAATAAAAATAATCACATCTTGATCGTTTCCATGAAGGCACTCATGACTTTTAAATGTGGTCAGTCTATTTTTATTTTTCACGATAATATCTAATGCTGAATTTGCCTTTGGATAAACTTTCAGAATTTTGACCTGCAGGTTTTGGAAATTCTGAGGAAATTGTTCCTACAATTTATGGCTGTATTGAAAAAATGATCACAAATTGACTGTATAATATTAGTTGTGAAATTCCATTCAGCTCATGCTCACCATTATGGGGTCTCTGATTACCTGAGCAGGATTTATGTCATTTCCTTAGCCAAGGTAGCCTGTATTTTCAGGGAAGCAAGAAATTTGAAAGATGGATAGAATTATTTTCTTCATTTTTTCTTTGTACTCTAAATCAAAAGGTATAGAAACACATGCTTTTGATTAGCTAATAAGCAAATAACACAAAGCTCCAGGCTTCATCTTCTGATATGCTAATTCTTGAAATAAAAAAGAGCAATGAAACTCTCTGTAAAGGGAAAGCGCTGAACGTCTGACAACAATACACTTGCCAGAGCGATGAGAACCATTTCTTATCTCAGCAAATCCTTCCAGCCTTGACTGTCATATTAGCCAGTTTTATTCTTCATTGCTTGTCTTTGATCATCTGCTGCATATTCCTATGGGAGAAAGTTATGCCCATTTGCCTGTGAGCTACTTGCAATGTTTAATGAGTATCTGCACGTTCTATCAAGGTTTTAAAAGCACTTCTGCTCGGATAAATTCAGCAATCCTTTCATTAGCTTTATATATGCAGACTTTCCGTTCCTCTCAAAGACAATAAGGCATTAGAGTATTTATCTTGTGGGTGGACTTGCGCGTTGCTATTTTTTTTAAAGGATATTTTTGCCAATGTTTTCATTGCAGCTGGATCAGAAGACCTAGTTTATACCGGTTTCTGCGTTACAGTGTAATGCTATCTCTGTTGAGTCTTTTTCCAAAGAGACAGCAAAAGATTACATTTGTAAACACTAGTGTTACATGTTAAAATAAAAGATATCTTATTGATTGTGACATCTGACAAGTTATACATCAACTGTTTCCCAAAAGGGACTAACAGTCAGTATTTTTTGGCACTGTCTGCCTTAAAGCGGTATATTTTTATGATTGATCCTTAGAAGTAAGCGCTTAGAAATTGCTATTTTAATGCAAAACCTTCAATTTATTTATTTATTTTTAAAATACAGATTAATTGTCCTCGTTGTTGTCTTGCCTGGTTTTCCATTTTAATGGTGTGAACAGTCAGTATTTAGGTGCAAAATTGACCTAAAGAGCTGCAGTGTGGGCATGTGCTGAGCAAATCTTGTGTCCGTTGTATTTTCTGTTGGATATTCATTTCTGTCCGTATTTTTAGGCTGTCTGCATTTAATTTTAAATTCCTTGGTACCTGTAAGTTGGTCCAAACGTAATTAAAGTTGTCTATTTGTGACAGTGTTATTGATTCCTCAGCAATAGTTCTGTTATCAAGGCAGATTATAACTTTGAGGAGGAAGTGTGTACCCGCTAGCGAATGGATCCTTGGCGTTAGACAGACCTCAGCTGAGCGCTGGTACCTTCGGGATAATTAGGAAGAAAAGGGAGCAACCCGTCTCCACTGCTATCTGGGCTGAAATGGTTTTCAAGGCTGTAAAAGGGAGTTGTGTGATTGACTACAGGCCAGCTGGTTCCTGGGAGGAGCGAGAGTGGGTTTTGTGCCCGAATTCAAATACTGAAGTGCATTTGTGGTAGAAGCACCATTTAGAAATCAGGGCAACCAGAAAAGGGAATGTTTTAAAAGATGATTAACTATTTCTTTTTCTTTCCTTTGTCGGGGAAATTTATAAAAATCACATTATTTTTATTATAGAATGACATGAAAACAAATAATCTTTAAAAGATAGAGTTCATTCTTCGTTCAAAGACATTTGGAACAAGCGTGTGGACCATTTTAATCTTGTATTTAAAATTGAAACGTTGAAGAGTCTCTGAAGTGCGTAGGTGGCTATACTGCTCTTCGCAGCGCTGGCACGCTGGTGGGAGCAGAGGCTGCCTCTTTGCCCTGCCAACCTCAAGTGCGTTGGGACATCGTTTCTCTGTTGCTTCTGTGTGTGCAGAGCGCAAAGGGCTCCTGTTTAAAAGAATAGGCTGTTACCTGTAGTGAGGAATAAGGGGTAAAAACGCTGCTTTTGGGTAAGATGGAGTTATTATTTCCTCTCTGTGCATCTTGCAGCCTGTGAACCAACAAATGATACCGCTGCTTTCTTAATAATTGTGGTGCGCAAAGGGGAAGCTGCACAATGACTTTAATTATTAGGGCCAAATTGGGGCCAAAACTTGGTCAAGATCTTTTTTTGTTGCTCTGGTGGACTTGGCAGCTTGTCTTTCGTGTCTGCTAGAGAAGGATCTTCTCTAGATATGGCAGATGCCATGTTGGTTTTTCATAGCTGCTTCTGTGCCTGATTAACTGAGCAAAGCTCCAGAACCCATTATAATGCTTAAATGCATGTGGCTGCCAATTTCCCAGCACATGTGGACTGACAGCCTGACCCCGATCCCTCTTCAGCGAGAGATGAAGTAATCTTGCAGTAAGGAGGAGGAGGATGATGAAGTAAAGTTCTAGGAAATCGATGACTCTATTTTCTGGGTTCTGGAAGTAGAGTTTGGAAGGGTATAACTCAGGGCTCAATATAGACCCTGCTAATTGCAGAAAAATGCAATATTGCTGTCTGTCAGTTGGGCTGTGTGCTGCTGCTGACAGCGAAGAAGCAAATTATTTGGCTCAGGTAATAGATACCTTAGTTTCGAATTGAAGACATCTTTCCTCAGAGAGTTGGAATCATAAGCGAGCCCTGCTAGTCTGCAGGAAGTATCTGAGAAAGGGAGGAAAATTTGGAGAGCAACAGTGGAGCAAGGGGCAGGATTGGGACTGGCAGATGTGTGTCACTGCGCAGATGTGAGAGACTAAGTGATGAGAACAAAGGAACAATAGGAATTTCTGAATATGCAGACAAGCAGGGATTTGAAGGGAGGAAGGAACAATGAAAAGAAAGAATATGGCAAATCAAGGGGAGGAGATCTGTAGACAGAAGGAAAAAGTGGTAAATAATGGAATAATTTGGCATACAATAAAGATGAAGAATGGGAGAAAATGCAGAGTGATTAGTCCTAAGAAATGTTATGAGAGTGTCTTTAGTGACAAAATTATGTGTTATTTTCCTCACATGGATGAAGTATTAGAAGAAAGCTGTTTCATCACAGTAGATGGACAGGTTTTACCAACTGCACAAAACTGAGAATCAATAAGCAAAAATACGATGTAGTCAATTGAAATAGTACACGTTAGGACTCTTTACAGCAGGTCACAACGTACAGTACAGGAGAAGAAAGTGTGTTACAAACAAAGCCATATTGCAAAAACCGCTTAACGGGTGGTGTTTAGTATTCTTACTGAGAACTCCTCGGGTTAATGCTCTTTATCCGTTGAGAACAGACTCAAATGCATTAGTTGCCTGATGTCGGATCAGGGTGGTGGAACACTTTTCAAGAACCTCTATGGTCATATCCTGAAAACTGAGCAGAAGAGGGCTGTCCAACCTGCTAGTTCCAGGTCTGACATAAGCCCGTGTGACCGGCAGTAAGCAGTTCCAAAATATTTGTGAGGAAATAATACGCAATTGTTATCCAGGAGGATAAAGTAGATTAGCTTCAGGTAAGACTATTTTGTTGCAGAGGTTATGTTCCTCAATATTAAGAAAATAAAGCGGACACAGCTTTTCTGGCTGTGTATGTCTTATCCGAGCATTCAGGTAGAAACCACCTGACAGTTTATTTACAGTTTAATTTCATTGCAGTGCGGTTTGTTCTTATATCCTGAAATGCAGAATAGAGAAAGCAAGCAAGTCCAGTAGAAAACGACTTCCTTATACATTGTAGAATGTCACAAATATTAATTATTTGTAAATTAACTGTGAACAGCAGCTGCAGTGATACCCTACCGTAAGATAGACCAACCAAGTAGGTCACCCCTCTTTCCCACCAAGCGCGTAGCTAGAAGAACCCAGTGTTCCCCACAGCAAAGCGTTCGCTTACCACTATCTGCTTTAACCCACAAACCCATATTGGCAAAGATTCTGCATCGTCCTGATGACTGCCTTGTTACTAGTCCAACCTGAAGTGACAGGACCATCTTCTTCTACTCCAGCATCATTTATTGGATTTGCAACTCAACTGCAGATTGTAAATCTGCCTGGTAGGCAAAGGAGAGCGTGTGCGCAGACTAATATGTAGTCAGAATTCATTGACACTCTGTCAAAGACTGCAAAGTTTAACTGCGTGGAAGTTTGACAGCCAGAACTTCACCGGGCTGTGATTCAAGGGATCTCCAGTGCTGTGAGTCTACAGATGTATTTCTGCATCATACAATTCGTTTCAGTGCCGGACCCTTTGTTCTTCTGTCAGATCTTGTTAACTTGTGTAGGTTTATGAATTTACCATCGTTTAACCAATTGCCTGTTGGAACCTGCTCAGAGCCTATTAAGTATAGGTGGCGTTGGCAACAGAAAAAGTAATTGATCAAAACTCTTCCACTCAAACCCAAAACTTCGTTACTGCACTGATACAGAAAGGAACAAGAGTTATTTCAGTAATTGGAGGACGGAGCTCATAATTCCAGTTGTCAAATCCTCAATAATAAACTTAAAATCCTAGTTTTAGTGTATATTCATTGACTGTCCTTCAGTTCTGTGCTACAACTTAGCCCCTTTCTCATGAAGAAGATCATTTACTAAATGTATGTGTGGTTATATGGAAACCGTTGTATGTTACAGCTGGAAATGTTTTTCCCTTCAAACCGTTCAGTTGCTGTATGTGACAGCTCCTCCAGTTTTATACGGCAGTAGATCAGATGCACCGGATCACTTCCAAGATAAAAGTAGTTTCAGTGTGTTCATGATCTTTAAAAAGGCACGTTCCAGATGTTCGTTAACTCCTTGACTACCACCAAAAGAGCGATGTAAATACTGAGGCAGCACAGCATTTTTAAATAAAATAGCAATGGTCTTCAGCTACTAGTACAGCAAGGGTTAACAAAATATGATTTTTCCACATGTGCTCTAAGTTCCATCTATTATCTTGGCACATCTTAAGCTTTAGAAAATAATGACAACATGCTGCTCAACAAGCTTTATTTATAACTGTCTCATCCTAATATTGGTCTTTAGTTGTAATTAGTAAAAATAGAAGATTATGTGCCGCTAGTCACTTTCAAATTGATCTAAAGAAAGATGAATAAATTTCAAAAATCTATAAACAGATCTGCTAATAAAACATCCTTAGCACAAACTTTTACTGATGACATTTCTGGCTGTTGCCTCAACAATTCCCTAATTAATTATTAAAAAAAGAAAATTCTCTTTGATTTTTAAATAAATGCAATGGCATAAATAAAACCTGAAGTTAGCGCGTTCGGGTACAAAGATTTCCTGCCTTGATATCCCCTCCCTGCTAAAGAGGAGCATCAGTCTCAGATCCCAGCTCCCCACTAGCAAGAGAGGAATGGTTGATTTCAGTTGCCCTTAATTGGGTTTGTCTGCGTGGGATGGTTGTGTGCAGTAATTCAAGGTGGGATTTAACAGAACATTAGCTACTCTGCTTTAACTCTCATGTGAGCGCACTTGATAACGCGCTAAGAGTGCAGTTCTGCAATGTGACCTGCTGGATTTTGTAAACTGATTTGGGGGACTTCGGTTTGCCTCCATTAGCTCAACGATGCAGAGGGGTTCCGTTCTTGGAGATCTTTGATGTCCGCAGCGTTTTGGGGTGACCCTGTGGTAGCACTGTAATGGCAGGCATATA
The DNA here is from genome assembly GCF_964199755.1 of Larus michahellis. NCBI lineage: Eukaryota > Metazoa > Chordata > Aves > Charadriiformes > Laridae > Larus > Larus michahellis. The sequence goes on along the minus strand of NC_133898.1, from coordinate 5,558,988 downwards.
CGATGGCATCCAGATGAAGGATGATACACAAGGAAGATGGAAGAACAGTAACAATCGGAGAGATTTCATGGGATTAGGCTTCAATTTGTTCATTTGCATGGAGTAATTCCCAGGACTGTCGCAGGAGCGCATTCAGGCAGGCGGCAGGCAGCCAGCTAGGGACACTGCTGCTAGCATGGACACTGCACCAGTGCTTTCCTAATGACTTCTCAGTAAAAGCTGTAACTTTCCGAAAACTTTTCCTCTATGGGAGCATCTTTGCAGAAACAAAACTCCAGGGAAAAGGTATCTAAAAAGGGAACAGTTGGACAAAAACCTTCCCCTCTTCGAACTGGGAAGAGGGAAAGGAGCTTAATACCGTTGCAGATATGCAGGATTATTAGTTAACTGCTGTATAAACGTAATGAAACCACCCTGAGCAGATGCCACAACAACTTCACAATGTATAGCGAGCTAATGGTGAAATCTCGGTAGGGTGAGTAAAATTAAACTCAAGAGAGAGGACGCAGAACTCTACAGATCAGCCTTTAGGTACTCATTATCCGTTCATGGCAGCCCACTATCCCCATGGACATCTTTCTATCACACCTTGGCAGGTGAACCATGTGTTGGTATTCTTAACGTCAGCGTAGCCAGCACACAGTGCGTTGATACTTCTTTTTTTACAGTTGCCTTATTCCCGTGAAACTACTGAAAGAATCTCTGGGAATGGTTTTGAGGATCTAAGACAAACATCCCAATATTAAGGAAACGGTCAAAGTCCTTATCTCATTATACTGCCGGAATGACTATTCTAACAGCTAATAAAGGCAGCTGTAATTTCTTCCTCACGGAAGCCTATCTTGATTTTTTTCTTTTGCTTCTAAATGACAAAATAAGCTGAGAACAGCAAAAGATTTAATTGGGTCACTAATTAAATGTCAGGCATGGGCTGCCTGTTAAAATCGAAGGTTAACTGGCAGTAAGAGCATTTGTGACAGAGGGGATCCAATAATACCTAGAGATATGCAAAATAATAAGATCAATTTTTATGGAATATGTTGCTCTCCCCCCATAAAATGCATTTGTAGACTCCTTTTCACTATTTTTTAGTTTATGGTATTGCCAAATGCTGTGAATCACATAGTTTCTTTCTCAGTAAGTGTGCCTTTTAAAAATCAGCATATTAAAAAATGCAGTAATTACCATGCTGAGATTGCAGCTATCTCAGGAGATTATTTTTGTTCAGATTCTGCAAAAGAGATAGGTTTTGTGTTTTAAAAAGAGATGTTATAGTACTGAATTAAAGCCCAAAACTTTTGGTATTGGAATCAGAAGTCGAGCTTATTTGTACAGTGGTGCTTAGGAATTTGTGGTTCATGTGATTGAAGAACCTGACACTCTTTAATATATTACAGAGCTCCTTTTTGGCATTGACTAATATCCCCATTTTATAGATGGGGAATAGAGTACAAAGAGATCAAGGTATGTTGACGCTCCCAGTGGGAGTTCAGTGTAGATAAAAGCTTTAGAGGAGCTATTTAGCCCTGGAAGTGTATGGAGGCTCTGCTTAGGTTCCCTTCCCCTGGTTTTCGTCAAGGTAAATGAACCTTCACGTTGACGTAGCTAGGCCTGCTAGCTCATGCACATTTCTGGAAGAAATCTGAATCTCACATTCTCTCATACAGAAGAAATACGGATCTTTTTCTTTCAAGAATGAAACCGTTCAGAATGTTTAACTTGTGATAGCGCTGATAGAAATACTGGGAATTATAAACCATGCTTTTGAATATGTATTTACAGGTCTGTCTCTTTATGTGTACATACTTACGTGTGTGTGTCTAAAACTGAGTTTCCTAAAAAGGAAAAGACATTGAGACTGAATGGCAGGTGAATTTTCACGTCTTTTAAATAACAGCTTTAAGAAGCCTTGAGCCACAGGATGCTGAAGAAGAATTTATAAACCTCCACATAATAAAAGTGTATTGCAGCATAACATTGGAATTTCACTTCACTGAATACGTTTTTTAAAACAGAACAAAACCACCTTACGACTGTTATGTTGTGCTGAATGCTTCATTACCATCATGATGATGGGCAACAAATCCTTGAAGTCCTTGTATTAGCTGGGTAGTGTATTAGTATTAATTGGGTGAGACAGACCAAGTAATGCCAGAAAACATTCAAAGATGACATTCTTGTAGCCTCAAGGTAAGTTTATTGTAGGCTGAAAGCTTTTTGCCTTCATTATGTCAGACTTGTGGCTGGTTCGTCAGTTCATCTATTGTTGATATAAAATGGAGATCAGATGGTCTGTTTTGCAAAGGCGGGTGACCTGCTTTGATCAGGATCCCCAGAGTTTACAGGCGAGCCTGTGTTTCCACTTAAACAGAAAGTCAGTTGTCCCGAGGAGTTTCCCACTTGTTTATCACACAGATAGCTTCTGGGGCTGCTAGTCTACCCTTTCCCTCTCCTGTCAAAAACTCAAGTTGGTGATTGAGAATAAAGCCTTAATGTTTTATACCAAACCAACTTTTTCCAATCTTTCAAAAACTACTTTTGAACTGCAAAGAGAAAATTGCGTGTTTCTATTTGCGAAGTTGACAGTCGTCTTTTTCAGTCGAGAGGCAAGGTTCTTCCTCTGCTACTTCTGAGCTGTGAAATCAGCAAAGGGAAAAACTCCTCGAACCCTCACAAAGCAAAACACAGATTCATGAAGGCACCTTCTCTATTTTTGCATACTCAGACTAGATGGGGTTTAGTAGTAAAGTGGTAGCTCGCTAAAACTGAACTATTAGGATTGTTACTGTGAAGTAAAGCATACATTTAAGTGCTTTCCTGGGTCAGGGACTACTCCTTCATCACGTTCAAATTGGATCTCAAATTTTGGATCTCCAAACCTGTTCCAACGTGTGCTTCAAATGTGGCAATTTCCCAAACCTTTTCCCTGTAAAAGCGGAGTGGAAGGAGGGATGGCCCTTTATATGAGAAAATTAGTTATAGCACGTGTATTAAATGTACAGTCGTTGCATTGAACTGGTCAGATGGGTAAACTCAGCTGCCCTCGCGCCAAAATTGTTTACTCACAAACCCTCTCCGGAAGGAGTGATTTTACCCCACTTCTTTTTTGTCTTTGTCCCAAAAAGAATGGGAAATGGGGCCAGCCCTAATTGGGGTGATGGAGATGTTTTCTCAAATGATGAATTCTGATTTTAATGGCCGTCAAAAGAAGCCTTCTGCTCTTCGGATTGATAGAAGTTGGGATCCTGCTCAGGCTCCCATAGCTCTGAGCATCTGAGAGGGATGGGAAAAGAGCTACACAAAACCATTTAACTAGCCTGTGCAGACGGCAGTTCCAAATTAAGTTGGCTCTAGGGCTCTAAGGCCATATTAATCTCTCTGTAACTCTGACTAATAAAGTAATTTAGGCTGAAGATTTAGTAAAAACCTGTGAAATCTGACAGTTTTTACATTACAGATCGCTCACTGTCAGAGCTTTATTCCTGCTGTGTGGTGCTCTACTTCATGAGCCACTCGTTCTGAAATCTATCTGAGATTTATTAAATCTATCCGAGGTCCCATTAAAACATGAAGGAAGAGTGCATCTTAAAATACAGCATGTTTGGAAACTGGAATTTTTATGCTGAAGTCTGGCTTCTTTCAACCTTCAGATTTTCACTGTAGGTAAATCTCTCTGAAAGTTCATCCTGAAGTTGAACAAACCTTTTGTGAATAACAGCTCTTGCTAAGACAAAATTACGGTGTTTTACTCAGAGGTTGCCCTAGAGCAGGTCAGTGTATTTTGGAAGATTCCTTATGGCACCTCTGTGGCCAGTCTTTTCCACCTTTTGTTCCAGTGCTCATGGAAATGCAGACTGAGGTTCCTGCTGAAAGTCAGAGGTGGGGTGATTTGGTTTGGCGGTGTGGAGTTTGCTTTTCAGCTTGTAACACTGGGGTGGCATCAACTGATAGACCTTCTGTGAAGGCATTTTCAAAGCTGGGGGCTTGCGGGAGGAGTTGTTCGGAGGGTTTTTTTAGTCATTAATCTTAAGCAAGTCACCTGTAAAAAAACCCAAAAACCTGCTTTGTAATTACTGCAGTCAAAATTCAATGAGACTTTGCTGAAATCCTCGTGCAAGTGATGTGTGTGTTACATAGACAAAAAAGGTGTTTTTTTTTAATTTGAAAACAAGCAGTCAGACTTTTTGTAAGCTCTGATTCTTCGCAGTGACTAAGAACTCTTTCGAAAACGGGCAAAATTCCGATCCTTTTAAAGCTTCCTCCTATTGACTTGATTTTCTACAGTTACGTGAATGACTTCAAAACTGCACACAAAAAAAAATTCAATAAAAGACTTACTCACTGGTGATGAAGTGGCTGTTACAGGACAAGTTTAGGTAGATTTTCGGTCCATTCAGGACTGGATGGCTACCACATATTAAGAAATGTGGGGGGAGTTGCGTGATTAAAAGGAGGTTATGGTCTCTGAATGCCATGGGTGTATAGCACAGGTCTCAGTCTTTCATCTGTGGATAAAAGATCGGAAGCTCAGGGTGAGTATGGTTGGCTAATAATGAAGTAATTACCTGGAGCATGGTCTCTGTTTGGAATACAGGTAAAAGGTTGAGTATTTTATGTATCATGTGCACGTATGAATCGGTTAGTGGAACAAAGTTTGCATTTAAAATCCTTTGGATTTGTGATACCACATCTAACCGTGGCAAGGCATCATAAGAAATGTAAGTGAATGCAGGTATTCTTCCACCATTTTAACAACAGCTTTTTCTCTGGGTTAAAATACTTTATTTAAATTACTCTGTAATTGAGTACATATGGACATATGTATGTATGTACAGAGTACTACATACTCTGTTACGTGTGTAGTAAATGGTTTACTTACAGGTGCTTGTTCATTTAGCACCTGTGCCGTTGAGCAGGTCAGTGCTCTATAGATGATAAAGAAATCAGATGATGAAGAAGAGAGGAATTTGTCGTCTCTTCATTAGAGAAACATCAGAGGTCTGAGTTCAGAAGGGAATGTAAAGTGAACTTTCCTCCTGATTAGTGAAGTCCAGCTGTTATTACTTGACAGTGGGGACACGTATTATAAGGGGTAAATATTAGAATTTGGAAAGATGCTTTCTGCTTCAGGAAAGCATGACAAATGAGGATTACAGTATACCACATATTTAATTGCATTTACCGTGACATCTAACAGATGCTGGGAGAAAATGGGATCAATAGTTTTGTGTCCCAAGGGAAGGTCAGCTCACACCAGATGTACCTGTTTTCTTCCCCCTTTTTATATCATAAAAAATGCGCTGTGAATTGATTTAAATCTTACTTGAATCTCCCTAGAGAAGTATGTACGTAATAGTATTTCAGCTTTACTGACAATAGAGGTACCATTCATTTACCTAAACTCATTCCACCATGCTAATGAGGTAATCTTATTCTGAAAGAACAAGCCATTAGGAGTAAAGTTTGTATACAGAAGCACAACGCTTCTTAATGGGGTATGTGCTGCCTTTTGCTAGTAATCACCGGGGAGTTTAAAATGGGAAAGAATGCATTTTTGCCAATTGTGTACCTTTTATATGATTTACTTTATCAAAAATGCAAAGCTTAAGTTAAGCTTGGATACAGGCTTAGAAACAAGAATGAAAATCGCTTTTGTAGGAGAATATAAAGTGTAGCATGATGTGTTGTGCAAAATGTCGTTACTGTAGCAGCTGAAAGAAAAACTTAAACTTTAGGAAGAGACTCAAAGCTGATGGATGGTCTGTTATCAAAGATGAATTTTGACACCTGCCTATCTTTTGATCTTGAATAAAGCATCTACTCAATTCTGAGGTTTTTTAATCCTTACTTTATAGGCATATTCCCCGCTAGATAGCTGAAGCTCTATCTTAAAAATGGCAATGGTTTAAGAAAAGAGGTAATTAATCAGTGTGTTCACCTTCAAATTTCAGACTGTTGAAAACAGGGCAAGTTACTATATCTCTGCTTAGATGAAAGTTAAATCTGCTGGATCCTGTCAAACATTTAATTTGATGAAAGAATGACATTACAGATGGGTCCGTCATTTTCGGATACCACCTGGGAATTAAGTGTTATGTAAAGGTCAACTGTATGTGTAGAAATCCGTAGTCTCTTGGTGCTCGGAAAGAGATTTCCTGGAGAAACTGTTTATTAACTCTATGGTGTGGTATGCAGCCTCATACTTTTGATCACACAGAGCAAGTGGCTATCAAAGAGAGGGCATTGCAAGGTCATTAAATTCCCTTTCATGCTGGGTAATCATATCTTCTGTGGTTAACCAGTTGCCCTGCACTCCGTGTCTCGCAGCGGGGTAAATTACAGCATCCCTACAGGTACACGTTACTGATTTTAGTGTGTCGCATCTGCAGGTCAATTGTTCGCTTACAGCAAATACAGGGTGGGTAGTCAGCTATTACTGACCATAGGTTCCCTTTCATCTGGCATCACCAAAATGTAAAGACGAGAAGCCCCTCATTTTGTTTCCCTTCTGAAAGAGTGGCTGTATCTCAAGCATTTGCTCTTGACTTCCTTTAAGTTGATTGACAATATAAACGATGCTGGAAGATCCTCTTCAGAAATGGCTGTCATTTTGTGACCATCAGCCTTTGACGAGTTTTGGTTACTTACTGTTTGATTTACCTGATCTCTGAAGATGATAAGAATGCAGGTGCAATTGATGAAATAGTGGTAAGTAACATTCCCTGAGACTTTTGGTGACGCGAAGAATAGAATTAGGCATTGAGTCAGGCTAAGAGGTGGGGATGCTGAGAATCATCTGTGATCCAGTGGCCTTTGCCTTAGATATGAGTATAAAAATGGATGACCATAATTGCTTTTTCTAAATTAATTACTTATTTAAATCTGAGCTTGAACAATGTTTGCAGCAGTAATGGGAATCTGTTATTTTCCTGTGAGTTTTCTAGGGATTTCCAGTCCCTCACAGAATAAGTACTCATGGTCTTTATGCGGGGTGAATGCGGGGTTCTCGTATCTTTTTTCCAAGAAAAAGTTGAAGACGATTCCTTTAAAGCGCCCCCTTCTTGGCTGCTACAACCCTAGTGCAAAGGATGAAGTCAGTGTAAGAGAGAAATAAGATAAGAGATAAGATAATAATATAAGATAATAAGATAAGATAAGGTAAGAGAGAAATCAGCTACAAAAACGGCAAAGCAAAGCTGAGGTGACATTGGAAAGGGGAGGTCGAAGGTAGCCAGCGCAAGCCAGTTTGGCCGCTTGGTGAATAAGCAATATCCAGCTATGTGTTTTATTGCCAGGTGGTGTCCTTGGAAGATGGAGCCTAAATCCATTGTGGCCTTTATGTCTTGTACGCGTTTTTGTCACGGAAATTGAAGACACAACATAGGAACAGGAAAAGCAATCTTTGCAAAGTGAATATTACGGGGTTTTAATAGTTTTACAAAATCAGTTCTCCATTTCAAACCTCTAGCAGAAATTTTATTGACTGAATTATAGGTGCTCAACACCTCGAACCACCAGGGCCTTTCCCCGTGAGAAATGAGGAGACCGTCTGGGAAGACTACATCATCTGGGGCTTTCCAGGGGGGTTATACTTGCATCATTTTCAGGCTCTTCCGAATGGCTTTGTTGTTGCTCTTTTTAGCAGACCTGGGGAGCAAGTTGTAAAGCTGTTCACTTGATGTAGTGAATAGTCATTAGCTGATGTTGCCATAAACACATCAGAAGGCGTTCCTTGAATGAATGCTTCTTACTGCAAAAATTCACCAGATCTCCCTCCTCCTTAATTTAGCGTACAGAATGTGCAGGGAAAGAAAATTAGTTCCAATAATCTACTTATCCAGCCAGAAATATATATAGCCCCAAAGCACTCTGAAAATTAATGTTTTCTGTTAAAATTGAATGTTTTCCAAATATTTCTAGGGTGGTGGTGGTTTTTTTTTTGGTTGGTTGTTTTTTGTTGGGTGAGTAGTGTTTTTTTCAGAAAAGAGATATGCAAAACATTTTAAATTACTTTTGTTTAGATATATTTCTGTCCTACTGCAACAAAGATTGAATTGGTATTATTGTTTGAAAGTGTTCTCATTTGGTTTAATGACAGTTTTCCCACGCTTTTCAACTGTACAGGATCAGGACCTTTCAGTGTAATGGATTTTTCTGAGGAAGGAATGAAGTACTGTTAATCTGACTTGACTTCTTGGAGTTCCTGGATTAGACTCGTAATCTGACACAAACCAATTAACCTGGTTTTACTTCGGGCTCATAAAATATGAATTACACTGAAGTATTTTGAATAATTGAATTAAGAGATGTGACTTCTAGCAGTATGAAATACAGGCGAATTATTCGCGTCGGGGGGGAAAAAAGCCACAGGGCTGCAGGCAGCATTCTGGGCCTTTGCCGTCCTGCCTGGTTCTTGGTTCACTAACGGTACAAACATTGATTAATGAGTTCAGTAAAGATGTGACAAAGCTGCTGCTGCTGCCGCCTCATGTTTGTTTTCCCTTTTCATGACACATTGAGCAAGATACGGAATCTTGTCCAAAAGATTGTAAGTGATAAAACATTACAGTCATGGGAGAAATGTACTGTAAATGGCATCTTTTAGTTGTGATTTCTGCCTTCCATCAGCAAGAAATGATTGACTCTACTAAATGAGAGGAGGCTGCTGAACCAGTTAGGGTTTTATTGAAATGGATTTTGACATAGACTGCTGCCTAAACAATCAAAGATTTCAGCAGGGATGGGGCACAGTGTCTACGTCCTGTCTATATAGCATTTCAAGCACCTTGAGGGGTTTTTTTCCCCCGTGACTCCTGACTGTAAGTGTTTTTCTCTCTGTTTGTGGTGGCTGGAATTGGCAGGAGTTGACTTTGTTCTTACCTGGAAAAACAAAAAAAAAATCATATGACACCCCAGAATATTGAAATAAGAACAGAAGTTCGTCTTGAAGCCACGTTGAGCTTTGTGAAAACAGAAATAATATGAAAGCATGTGAGCGAGGGGGATAAAAAGGGGAAGCAGAAGTAAAGGAGCTGTTGAGAGGAAAAGTATCTCACGCTGTAGTTCGAGTAGCCATGGTACTGTGTACCTGAAAAGAAAGGGACTGTGAATTGCTGAGTAAGGAAAAAGTGCTGCAATCCTTTAATCACAATGATCTACTTCACCTTACGTACCGTCTCCTCACTTGGAACAGGGCTACTCACACAGTAGGATATTATTTGTTTTGAGTACCTGCTTCAAAGCACAGCCTTAAAAGTGGCAGGTGAGTTGTGAAGGGTTTATACACAGAGAAATCCCTGAGAGACTTTCAAAAAAACTCCCAAAGGGCAGAAAGAGTCAGGTACATGGAGTGCGACCTCTGTCGTGCAGATGACGTTAGCATTTCTCTCTCCCGAACACACTCACACCGGCTGTACGGGGGATCTAAAGGGATTTCTGGCAAATCCCATCTTGCTGAAGTTGCCTCTGCTGAGATTGCTGGGCTAAACTTCCTCTTATACCAAGGCTCATTGTCTGGCTCCCGCCGTCTCCTGCCCCTGTCTCTGCTCGTGGTTTTTTTGCTGTTGTTGCCGTTTCTAACGTGTAACTTGAGGAATGAGCTGAATCAATCGGTCGAAGCGATCTCACACCAGTGCCACGGGCTACAAGATGCTCAGTGAAAGGACTGCTGCGACGGGGAGGTTGGCTGGTGTGGACGCACACCGAGTAGCCCTGCCATCTGCATTTTATATTGATGCTCGATTCACGGGCCGATCTGGAAAAACTCTTTCAGCTTCTTGTAGGCAAAGCGAATCAGGAATGCTTTAAAATGCTTTCAGTCTTTTTGTACTTTTGGTGTGTTTGGTACAGTGGGGAAAAAAAAAAGGTAAATGACAGATTTGTTTTACATTTCTGTAAAGCGGTAGTAGCATTTCAAAAAGAATGCAGCTGGAAATATTACATGGCAAAATCCTGGCACAAAAAGATAACTTATGTCAGATGGATTTGTGTAGCATTCGCTTAATTGCTATCAGAGCCGTGATATAGAAGGTCTCAAAAGCGTCTGGAAATGTGGAGACTTTATCAACAGAAAAATGCTTAAAAATAACATATAAAATAAACACAGATTTTTATTCATCTCTGGTGATTTTTCTAGGAGGATTAAGATCTCTCTTACATCAGCAAGTGAGCAGCTCGTGAGGTGTATCGTTAGCGAGTTACTGCCATTGCAGAATCTTTTTTGGGGGCAAATCTGTTTTTATCATGATCTCAGTTTAGCCGTATTCTGCTGATTGGTGGCTCATGCAGAGCAGGTTTCTTCTTTATTACCTTTGTGTCAGCTCTACGGTCTTTTAGCAGCCTAGGAATGGAAATTTAGCCCAGAGAGCTTTGGTTTCCCTTTCTCCCAGCTTTGCTTGCGGCCGGTGGTGGTTGGAGCGGTGTTGCTGGGTCAGGCTGCGTGTCTGTAAAAGAGATGTGAGGCCGTTGAAGGATTACAGGTAGGCCTGTGATGTGAATAAGACTGTTGGACGGAAAAGATTTCATGGAGGAGTTTCTTTGCCAGGAGAAGGCCACAACTTAGAAACGTTTCCAGCCAGCGCCCCAGTCCTGCTGTTTCTCTTGTAAGCTCCTGCCAGGGAATGCGCGAAGTGACACAGCGGCACCTCCCGCTGTGACAGGCTCTTATCGATCCCCCCCAGTGACTCCATCCATCATTTGTATGCCGTGAAAAATAGCAGAAGCTTCTTCCCAGGCCACTCAAAGACGATATTATATTTTGTGAACGCAGGACCTAACAGTGTGTGTTACAATCTGCAGTTGTCTTTTTTAATAATAATTAGCTATCTAATTGCATGTCCAAGCCTGGTTGATGCATTTGCGTTTGTAAGTAATTAGGATTTATTTGAAAGCCTGCTGTTTTAATGTTTTGTCTCCACTTTCTACAAATGAAATTACAGATAAATTTAATTTGAAGTAATAAAGTAAAGACAAAACCCAAACAAACACCAATCAAAACCAAAACCAAACAAAAAAACCCCATAAATGATACCGAACATGTTGATCAATCCCAACTTGAGCAGCCCTGGCTTCTGCGAGCTTTCATCGTGGAAGAGTTTACCTTGAATTCTGTTGCCTGAGTAAGATTTACTCTCTCAAGTAATAGCTGGAGGCACATTGTGGACCCATTACAAATGCAACCACATTTGTAATAAACTTGCAGAACTAAGTACCAATTACAAGTATGTACCTTCCTAATAATTTGTTATACCCAAATTATGTCCCACAGTATCTGCCTTTTTGTCTAAATGCCAACAATCTCATTTGTCTTTTCTCCTAGCCTGTACGCTCAGCAAAGATTAGACAGAATAACAAATGATATCATTATCCTTCTAAATGAATATAAGGGAGAGAAAATAAAATTAAGAGTGAGGCAGGAAATTGTTAATATGTTTATAGAATTATTGTTATTGCATTAGTGAAAATAGGTTTTCATCTGCTTCTGGCTTTCCTTTTGATTGCAGCAGTCGTTTGAGTAAAGCAGGATCAAGATACTACTGCTGGCTTTCAAAGTTGTTTCTATGCAGCTGCAGGCAGGTAGATACTACATTCATGAGCAAGGGGGTGAAAACAGGTATGTTATCATAAAGGAAAAATATTTTCAAAGATTGGTTGTGATTTACCATTTCAGATGATCTGGTTAAAGATCCATCTGTAGAAGCTGCTGAGAAAATATGTATTATTTGGGGGTTTTTTTCTGTTCTTTTTTTTTTTTTGGTTCCTTTTCTCTGGGGAAAAAGGCAACATCTCGGGGAAAAAGACTTTGTGTCAGAAAAGTCACTGATGCTTTTCATAACAAGTTTCCTTTAGATGCCTCTTTACCCCATGGCCTGATGATTTTCATACTGTGCTTGAAAAAAGGGAATTCTCTGAAGCGCCAGGGCTGCTTTAGCCTGGTTTAGGAGTGCAGAGCATCAAGAAAGAGAGCAGGAGATGATGAGCAGCTCTTCCCCTAAGGCACTGGAGTGGTGGATGCTCCATGGCTGGTTTGGGTTGACGCTTTTCGCTCTAAGAGAATCCTTTTCACAAGAAGTGGAGCATATCTACAGAGTGGTTACTTTTGGAGAAGCATTGACTTGGCAGAAAACTACCTTTCATATTTGAGGATGGGTCCAGCCTGAAATATAAATACTCCCTGAGTGCCTTCGTGATCAGAAGGTCAAAGCCTCTGAAGTGGCAGTAGACCCTCTCACTTGGTTAAAGCACATGTGAGGCCATGGACATGGGTGCCCATTACAGCTGTGTCGGTAGGGGGGTATTTTTGCCGTGAGTCTGGAAAAACCCTCTGCGTCTCTAGCAAGGTGCCATAACTGTTCTGCCACTGTTTCTCCTCTGCTTCCACCAGCTACTTAATTCGTAGTGTAAAAATATTCCCATTTATTTTTATGTGACACTGTACATGTGGTTAGACCTTATGGGATGCTTAAAATGTATGTTATGAAAAGGCTGCCTTTTGGCTTTGTGGCTTTTTTTTTTTTCACTGTGGGCAACAGCAGCCGTGAAGTGGACTGTTTATGAAATAGTATTGCCCACTGGCGGTGAAGGAAGAGGCAGATAGAGTAAGTGTTTTATGTCATTGTGACAGCTTTCAAAGCAGCTCATTCCAGCAATTTAGTCCAGGAGGAAAAAGCATTAGCGTGTGCCTTGAGGAATTTTATGCTACAAAACCTACATATAAGTTCATATTAGTAAAGATTACATACATTGAACAAAAAGGCTGGCAATCTCAAGGGGCTTCGATTTCAATACCAAGCCTCGGAGAGCAGCTACAAAGAACGTGGTATTGCACACACCACACTGTAATTATAGCATTCAGAAGCCCCTTGCTCAAGAACGTTAAAATGGGACTCAGTGTTTAAAAGAAGCAAGCTTTATTATGGTTGTGAAGCAGTCAGAAATTAAGAAATGCCAATGTTAAAAGCATTTCTCCAATATGAATCCAGCTGCCTTGTGTCGCTCATGTTCGGGATTGCCATGACATCTGCATATGCAGAAGGGAGCTGAAGGAAGGTTGCATGGGCCGTTTATTTCGTGCATTTCTTAACTTTTAGTGATGACAGCCTTTCTGGTATTCTTTTGTGTAGGTCTTTAAATGCAGCTGCCTAGGGTTTTAAAAGAAGAAACCGTGATGAGGCATCCACTCAATGCTTTTTGTTAGTCATCAGGGCCCTCTGTACTTCACTAAAAGAGGAGCTGGTGGCAGAAGTCAGCGTTAGCCTTGATGTGCCGCAGGGCTGGAGAGGCATCATAAAGCATCTCAGGGATATTTGCTGGTAGGCAAGCATGGCAAGAAGCCGTGGTGACTTCTCCTCCGGGCACTCTGCAGGAGAAACTGCCCGGTCCCCTAACCTGGACTTTTTTGGTGTCCCCTAATTATCCCTGCTCCGTTGGCTTGCCTACTCAAGCCTAGTCTTTGCTTGTGAGGCTCCCAACTCTCTTCATGGTCTTTGTGCCCAGACTCAGTCCTAGCCTTGCTCTCCCGCCTCGTGTCTGTACCCGCCACCTTCACCCAGTTTTAATGTGATGCCAGCCCACCTCACCTGTTAGTGTTCTCCTCTCCCAGCTTACTTTTACCTGTGGAGGGTTTACCCATTTATGCGGAGCAAGGTCAGCTCTCTCCTCAGAGCTGCTGCCCTGGCAGATCTGCCTCCCCCCCACCTCTTTCACAGACTCATTTTCCACATGCCATTTTAGTTTCTCATCAGCATTTTTTTAAACACTGTTTAAAATGAGAGGCAAGTAGTTATTTTAGAATGACTTATGTGTCGGTGACTCTGACACTGGATAAACCTTTTTCGGTAATTGACATTTAGAAGTAATGTTCTTGGCAGAGATTTGATAAAACCACCGAGCAAAGTAGAAGTGTGAAGCCCGGTGGTGTTTTGATGGTTCAGTGGATTCCCACTGCAGTCCATCCTGTTTGATCTGGATTTATAAATATCAGAGCAGTTAATGCTACCAATGAGGTTATTGGCTACGTCCAAATGTAAAGCTGTAGAGTAAATATGAATGGGGATGTAATGTGTAATATGAATAATCTGCTTAGAGCTAAGTGATCATTCTGCTGTGTGTGTTAGATTAATTGGCAACATCTTGGTGTATCCAAACTTGGGTTTCAACAAAAGGAGAGAAATGAAAAAAGTAATTTGGAAAAAAATGTATACTTTATGCATTTATAGCTGCATCTGGTCTGTGATTGCGGAGGTTAACAGCTGCTCCTTTTATTATTGCTGTTTTTGAATCATAAAATAATGCCCTGTTCCAAGCAGAGGCTTTTGGGAAAATACCGGAACAGATGAACAGTATTAGCAAGTTGCTAACTAAATATAATAGAGGAGGTATGCATTTCGATGTATTCAATTTTGTGGCATTATGGAGTTGGCATAGCATTAAAATGGGTCCTTATTATTAAGCTATCAGCCACAGAAAATGATTACGTGTAATATTATCATTTATTTGATTTCTAATTTGGCTTCAGACAAACTCTATTACCCAAATATTCATCTAACTATAAAAATTGGACAGTCAGTATAAGCCTGCTGCTCACTAGGACTGAATGAATCTTAGGTGTTCACTGGCGATATAAAAGCTGTGCGTGGTTTGCAGTTGGTAAGTAGGCAGAAAGAATAAGGGATTCTCTTCAGAAATCTTGACATTTTCAAGCTCCTTTAAACAGTACGCGTAGGGTAATAATGATATTTTAATTAGAAAAAATTACAGCTCCATCCCACTGCTCGAAGGGACCGCTTAATAATATAAGAAGCAAGATTGCATTTTCTGTGATTGTTATTTTTAAGAACTGGCTTGAACAAAGAATTTCTTTCATTGGTCTTTATAACCCTACACTGTGGCTAGGGAGGCTATCACCCCACAAATCCCCTTACTGGGAACCGGCCATAACCACCAACTTGCGGACTGCAAATGTATAGATTTGGCGTGCTTTTGTGAGCACACGTTATTCTTTTCTTCCTTTGCATCTGAAATAAATACGTCGTGTAGTTAAAAAATAAATGTATTCTTTACCAATATAAAAACTGAGAGCACGCCATGTCAGATATTTACGTCTTGCAGGACCATCACAAGGTTTAATTATGATTCATATTTAGTATTTGTTTTGACACTTGGAAAATGCGTACCCTAAATAAATGCACAGAAAATATGGAAAAATTTAAAAAAGTTTTTTGTTTTTTTTTTTTTTTTTAGAAGTTTAACATTCACTAATGTTCTCTGTGTTTCTAGGTATATTAATTTTTGGTATAACCATAGTATTTCAAAAATTGCTGGAAAATTTTCTTTTTAGGCAAAGCAAGAAGCTGCACTGTGGTCTCTAGCACTCAGTGATACTGGTTGGGATTTGGGTACAATGCTGGGAAATGGGCTGACACGAACAACTGGCATCTTGCATGCAGACACCAGAACGGGGCTGAGCTCTGGCGATCCTGAGCTTAGGTAGGACTCTGGCTGTGCCAAATGCTGGGGAAGGCTGAGCCAGGTTCCTGCCACTTGCTTTGATGCCATGCTCCAGCCCATCGAGCCACAGCTGAGGACATGGGCCTCTCGGCCATGTGTCAGGAGGGCTCCCCAGGGCAACGACACGAGACCAGGATTTGGGAACTGGCTCAGTTAAATAGCCAGGGAATTTGCACTCAGCGCCTCGGGTTTACATTGCTCGTTTGCAGGGCAATAACATATGGTTATTCCCAGCTCTGGAATAAACATTATCTAAAGAGCTAATGAGATGCAATTGTTGTCTTTGTCCATTGCTTCTATAAATATTAAAGAGTTCTTCTGTGACTGAGTAAACTGTTCTCAAGTTGGCTAAATCATGATTCCAGGAGTCTCAGTTCTGTCCTGTACATGCATATACAGGTATGGCAGTCTTTACTATCACCTCTCTGCTGCTGTAGGTGCTTGTCCGTGACTACTTCTGATATTTTTGGCTAGAACAACAGTCAGCAAGACACTCTCACCTTCTGAAGTAATGACCGTTTCTGTTGGGAGTAAGTGCGGATGGGCAGAGAGGGCTGCTCTATCTGGAGAAGGGAGAGCATGACCCAAAATGACAGATAGCTTGCAACTGGCACGATATGTTACACAAATATCAGACACCCAGAAAGTATGTTTTTGTTTTGAATATCATGCAACTGATGGCAGTTTGGCACTCTCTTTTTCTGTTGTGGATGAATATGATGAAAAGTGTACATTTCGGTTATCTGTTGTTAATTTAGTATCCATGGATAATTCATAACTCACAAATCTCACACACTGTTTATATTTTTTGAAGGCTGATACAATCCCATTTCCCAGTTGTAATACAATCAGGGCACCAGTTCAGAAGCTGCTGCCATATCCTCTTAATTAATGTACAGTTTAAAATCTGGGTGAGAATAATGGATTAGATGAACACAGATGCAGTCAAGGGAGATTTTGAACATCTATCTAGCAACGAAACTCAAAAGGCAGAAAAAAATTCAACTTCAGCTTCATTGCAAGTGTTTTCCTGGATTTTTTTTTTAATTTGTATCTCGTGAAGCAATATGTGGGGAAAAAAACACGCCAGCATTTGCCAGAGCAGCAGTAGCTGTACGCTTAGCACACAGCAAAGTCGGCATTATTTCATGGCTGTTTCAAGGGAAAGCATTTTATCTTTTTTTCCTATGCTGCCTCAGCGTAATAGCAGTGCTTCCCATCTAGGTCAAGAGACCATGAATTTGTTGGTCTCTTTACCCTAACATCAAAAGTATATAAGTGTTAGCTTGAGTCCCAGCGGGGCTTGCTTTCTGATTTTTTTATTTTTAGTATTTGGGTGCAGAGAGGGTGAATGAAAGGTCTTGTTAAATATAAATTGGAGCACACAAAGAAAAAAGACATGTATTATAAAAAAGATATGAGCAGTGCTCTGTGTGATAGCTATGTTAAGCATCAGTAGATAACACAGTGCTTTTCACAGCAGATATCTCTGATCTTTTTGCTTCTTTTTTCCCCCCCTTTGTCCCTGTGATTACACTTTACTCTCCTCTCTGGTCTCTTCCACACCTCTTAGCCTTTCCTGACCCGTGTGATATTGAAAGTACACTTAGCATCTGAAACTCCCTCGTCTCAAGGATCAGTCACCCTAATGCAGAGCGCTTTCTTCAGGTTCAATGATAGCAGAGCCCACTCCGACTCTTCTGGGGAATCGCTTCCCCACTGCCAAAACAGACTTGTTAAGTTTGAGCGGGGGTCCTGCGTGGAGTGAAACCAGAAACATGTGGGATAGCAAGGTTCTAGTGGTAAAGACAGGATAGCAGCTCTGCCTTCTCTCTCTGCGTTCCACTTGATCTCACCTAAAAATTTTTACGTGTCTACATGTAAAATGATCTGGTATATGCTTGCATGAACCAGCGGCCTTGAAATTAACTCAGTCATCGTTGGTGAAGGTACAGTCAAAAGATTAGAAGGAATTGTGGTTGGCTCCCCAAAGGGTGTGTGGGTTCGAAGCCTTGGGTCTTCAGGCGGCGCTGGTCTAGTACATCCATTTACTGTACCTAAGGCTTGAGCAAGGCTTTTTTAATAAAGAAGAATACTGTGATATTTTGTGAAATGTCAAGCGATTATTTTGTAAACTCCTCAGCAAAAATTGAATATCAGTGGCTTAGCTGAACTAAAAAAAAATGAGAGTATCTAATCTTTGCTATAAATGAGAGAAAAGCCTAAATAACTGTGGGCTCAGATCTCCAGTTCGTTGTAGGAACGCGTCGCAAAGCTTCCCTGCGAGCAGCGTTGCGCTGAACAGGGCACTTGAAGTCACTCCTACATCCGTCTGTGCTCCGTGCTCGAGCCTGGGTAATGATGCTCAAAAAATGAAATAGTTCCATATATATGATAATATTAAAATCAAGACAATGTTACTACGTAACGTAGTGCAACTGGGAAATTTGGGGTTGCAGGTTAGCTCTGTGTGTGGGGCACAGATACCTATTACAATCTGTGAAGAAGTGATAGTTAAAATGAGAGTAGGTTTGAATACGGTATACTTGTGTCACATTTTTTTTGAAGTAATTGCAGGATTCTTGCCTATGCTGTGACTTTATTTATTTTTTATATGAGTTTTCCCTGAGGTAGGCAAGGCCAAAATATTGGTTATTCTAAAATGAGAATCTGAAAATGTTCATATATCAGCAGATATATATATCAGATATGACTAAGCCATTAAAATTACTCCTTGGATAGAGAATTTGGCCTAAAGGAAAACAATGTCTGGAGCTGGTCCTTCACCAAAACTCTAGATACCTCATATTTTGGATTGCCAGATCATAGTTTCTGTCTCTGCCACCCTGGAAAGCAGCGGTTTGACACTCCTGGCTCCTTGCCCGCCTTTCTCCTCACTCCGGCACCGGGGAGACAGAGGACGGCAACGATGGATGTTAAAATTAGCTTTTCTGATCCCAAATCAATTTTAGTGCGAGGCTGCATTGGGGTGACTCTGGAGTAAGGAACCAGTCAAAGTGGGCTGGAGAGCACAGGCTTCCGTGTTTTAGCTGTGCAACTCCGTTGTGGCTTGTGTCCATCAACCCCTGGTATTAAAAATTTGCCACCAATCTCCACTATAGGCTGGAATTAATAATGGTGGAGTGAACTATTGTAATTTGAGCATTTAGCGTAATCCAGGATGAATCTGCCTACCTGTCCGCAGCTGCACCTATTTGCACACATTGGTTTTCTTCAGTTAGAATGCCCCAAAGTATTAAGTCTCAGATAAATAATGAAATGAGCGGTGTTTGGTTCATTTTTTAAAAAAAAAACCTCCTGAAATAAGAGAAATGCCTAGTATCTTATGCATCTGATTATAAATGTTGTCAAAGCAGTCAATGTATATTTATAAATAAATAAGCATATGAAAATATTTTATTTGTAGGTATATATTACAAATTATGTTCATATTACGTCTGTCTCTCTGTAGACATTTGCTGTAAATACTGGATCAGGTGCAGGGAGGTCAGCTACACGGAAATTATTTGCAAATGATTTCAATTTGTTTGTGCCAGATGAGAAAAGCACACTCTTTTCCTTACAGCTGCTGCTTGCTGTATTTTTGTATTGACTCGCCTCTTGTACCTTGAAACACGCTGACGATAAAGACAGATGAGCAAATAAAATACTCTGTGAAATATTTTGCGGGAGACTTGTAGCTCGGTGTACTGACTTTCTGACCGGTCTAGACGCTCTTTGAGGGCTAGTGCTTGACAGGCCCATCATTGTCTGTTAGTGTAAATTTTAATTTAGTGGATTTAATTTGTGTTGTTAAGTGGCAAGAATGTGTGTTATTGGAGTAATTACTGTAAAGCTATTTAATTATTGATTTCCCCAACATAGCGGGCTTGACATTTTACCAGATATAACGAAGGAAAAGACGCACATTAACAGGATGGATATGGAACAAACAAGCATTTTCAATAGAGACTTAATTCATTTTAATAGATATACAGTAATTACCTAGGAAGTAAGACTGTTTTCTTCATCGTGACATTAATGATTCAGATGAAGTGACAAAAGGGGTAATGTATAGGTATATTATGACTGTGTTTGGAACACCAGGGTTAGCTTATGAGAGTCTGGAGGACACCAGCGTTGGCTTTAAAGAGCATAAAACCTTCAGATTTACTCATCTTTGTTCTTTACCGCTGAATAGAGTTTGGGAATAACATGTATTTACTTTCCCCCCATCCCTCTCATCTTTTAATGATTTCTCCATCTCCATTTGAAGTACCCAGGAGAACAGGAATCGACTTTGCTCCTAGTTGGAGAGTGCGGGGCGGGTGGGATGCGGCTGGTCTGACAGGGCTGTGTCGGAAGCGGCTGGCAGCCCCCCCCCCCCCGCCTTTCTCTCGCTTTCATCTCGGTGAGGGAGACCCCATGCCCTAAAGGCAACCTCTGCAATTTGCTTGGCTTAGAAAGCTGAAGGCTTGAGGCAGCCCTGCCAGGGTTTGAATGCGTGATTTCAGGGGTCCCCACCCCTTTTAAACTTGCTTTGTGGGCTGGAGCTCTCTCTTCACACAAACCCCTGGATCGTGGTTCAGTAATTCAGCCACAGCTCTCTTGAATGAGGTAAAAAACAGCTGCCCTTTCTTCTCAGGAGAACGCTAGTCTACCAAACCCAGAAGCAAACAGTGAATGAAGACTTTCTTGTGCCGGAGAGTCCTATATCTCTGTGTACGAGCGTCCTGGGACTATTACCTGAGGTCACCATTAAGGAGAACTTGAATTGCTGCAGATGCTGCTTTTTTCCTCATTTTTTTTCATATGCTTTTGTTACTTTCCATTTCTGGATGCGCAGTCATACCAGAGCTGATTTCCCAGCCTTGTAGGGCCCGTGAAGTCCACAGCCACAGCACAACCCGGGTCAGCCCCAGGCTCTGGCGCAGGAAAGGAGCTGAGCTGCCACAGCCCTATGTGCTCCGCTGCATCCCCCGCATCCCACTGCACCTGGGCCTGGGGGCTCATCCCACGGGCTTCAGCATGGTCCCAAATTCACATCACCCACTTTTAAAAGCAGCAGGAGTACGTTGTTGTGGAGAAGTGTTGTACTCGCTTTGAAGCGGGTTTTCGTTCTATGATAGGCCATAGGTAAGAGCACAGAAGGATGCTCCAAGGACTAAGGTTTACCTAGGATTTGAGAATTTTTAAACTGTTAGGATGTATTCATGTCCAGGGAGAGTAAAGATGCCTGTAAGTACTGTGACTTCCTCTACAGCTGACGGTATCATACAAAAGGCAAACCCAGGTGCCTGAAAAAAAAAAAAAAAAAGCAAAGAGCAATAACAAGGAGACGTCACTTCTGATAACTGTTGATTACTGCCTGGTTCTAAAATAAAGGTTCATCCGAGTAACTGGGGCTCCACAGGCTTCCCTGCATCATGTGCATTTTATCATAGCAACACTAGGCTTTGAAAGAGTTTGGATTTTTTGTTGGGAAGCTGTGGGTAGTCTGTCTCATTTACCCAAAGTAGGTAAGCTCTAGGAGCTGAAGGAACGTTACTGAGTTGATACCATGCCATATCAGAACACGTCTTTAAATGGTTTGTTTGAGAGAGACATCTGAAGTTTCAATAAATCTGTCCCTTGCTTGAATTTTACAGCTGTGAAAAGCAAACAGGCTGCACAGAGGCAAAGGAAGTCATGGTGGATAAAAGAGAACTAAGACAACTCCCGCTTCGGTGGTGTTTCTGCCCCATCGTCCTCCGTGCATCAGGTCGGGATCCGAGCGTGTGCAGAGCTCCTCGTGGGGCCGGCCGTGCTGTCTGCGGCCCAGCGGGGGGCTGGCAGTGGGCTTGCAGCCTCCTTTCAAATACACACCCGCCATTTCTGCACGTGTTCAGAACCGCGCAGGTTAACATTCGGAAATGTGTGACAAGCCCAGGGTAGGATTGCTGCTTTCTGCAGTTCCCGTGGAAGTGAAATGGAAGATCTGCTGCGTCTGGTTTAAGCCCTGACTGAGGGAGGCCGATAGTGAAAACTGCTATTGCTGTACAGTGCACGGTACATATAAAGAAATAAAAGGCCAGGTTGTAGCTCGGCAAGTTTTTCTTTATTCCTTCAAAGCCAGCTACCCAGATTGCATGTATTACCAAGGGAAAGAGCAGGCTGCGTGCAGCTGCTGTGCCGTTTGCAGCGGGGTTTGTAGCCAGCCGTCTGCGGGGAATACCCTGCAGAAGGTCTCCGCTTTGGACGGAGATCTCACCTTTCAAACTGAAGGGAAAACCCATTTGGCCAGCACAGCTTCTTGTGACAGCCATTTTGCATGCCTGACAGCTGAAAAAGCATCGTTTTTCCCCACGTCTGTCTCGTGATGGATCAGTTCCCCAATGCCGTTGGCTGTGCTTGGCATCTGGGCTTGCTGCGGAGGGTGGTGAGGCGGATGGTGAGAGACTTGCCAAACACTGCCACCAAATGCGAAAAATGGCCTTTCAGCAGGGCCAGGCTTCGGGACCAGCCTCCAAGGTGTCCCTTTGAGCTGTGGGTGCTGCGGGCGGGAGCCGCAGCTCTCCCTGCAGCCTGCCTCGGGGTAAGCCGCAGCCAGCTGCCGTCCCGGCAAGTGTGGCACTCATCGTGGTGGCCAAGAGGGAGAAATGGTGGAAACAGTGGGTTTGTTACTGCCACCTTTGGCTTTCCTCAGCAATGTTCAGGCTCTCGGTCCTTTTTGTTTCCCAGACTCGTCGGAAGCATCATTAAATCTAGTTGTTTTCCTCAGGAAAACCCCTTAAAGGAAAAGATGTTTTGTTTCATTGAAGACGCATTCATATCATTTTACTGTACTTTGTGTTAGGCTTGCCTTGCAAAGTAACCCGGCCCAAGTGCTGAACACACGTAGTGTGGCTGTGCAAAATTCTCTGTACGGGCTAGGCCGTGTCCTCTGGGCCCCACACCCCAGTGTTTCAGGAAGTCCAGTACATGACCGAAACAGCGAATAGCTCAGCAATAACTCCAATAGCAAATAATAAGACACAAAGTCAAATATTCGTCAGACTCCCGAAGGACTGGCGTTAATGGCACGGCCGTCTTGTGAAGAGTAGAAACAAGGAGGACGGAGACTCGGCACCGTTAGTCGCGTGCTGCAAGTCAAGGGCCTGTCCTGTCAGTGTCCTGGCTTGTCAACAGCAAACTGACAAACAGTAATGCCCTGCACATTGCATACACACAGTAAAGCTTAATTTATATTCTCTTCTTTCCAGTCATGAATATTTTAAAATATTTACATTTTACTAATAATGTGATGATGTCCTTCTGGCTGCAGTAGTGACACTAATAGAATGGCGACTGCGGTCTCTAAATTTAATCAGATGATCATTTGTTTTCCAGCCTATAAATTATGAGCTAGTAAAAATTGAAGAGACTTAATGTAAATATTAATTTGTAAACAACAAATCCTTAGTTCCTACAAACCTGCCTGAAGCTGTATCCATAGAGGCCTGCTGAGAATAAGGGCCAAGTAAGATACTACAGTATCCATTGGATTTGTGCTCAGCACCTGGCTGTTCGTCAACTTATGGGACTATAGATACACTTATAAAATTTCCTTTGATTTCCTTGCAACCTAAGTTGAAAAACTGTGTGATTACAAAGATTAAAAATCTCTACTCGTGAAGAACAGAAATGTTTTGAATAAACATCTCTTTGGAGTAATACTAGATCTTACAAGTAGAGAAAAAGTAAATTTTATCATTGCAAAGAACTCGACGATGCCATTACACTACCTGCACTACCTGCTTTGTATATACTTGGGAAATATTAGGAAAAGTCAAGCGTCGTACTCTTTGTGAACCCAAGTCTGCGGTACTCAAAATAACTGAAAAACGAGGAATCTAAAAGTAAATCTCTTACATCTTGCCATCTGTGTGAATGCCATTTTTTTTGGAAAATTTCTAACCTTTACTTGACTAGGAAAGCTATCTCAGCGCCGCGGCTGAATTTCACAGTGGTACTCAAGATGGTATACTTCTGTGGAAAAGTAATCCCACGGTTTTAGGAGGAAGACGTGGACATATACTGCAAAAGTTTCCTCTATTTTGAAACTTTCTAGTAATTTGAGAGCTTATCTTTCCATGTAAAATGAGCAACCCTTGTTGGATTCATTAATGTTTCCTAGAATGGAAGCAGATTTTGTAATGTGGTACGCTTGTGTGGAATATACTGCATACAGAACTTCAGCTATAGTTCCTGTAAATTATTAACAAGAAATCCATGAGGGAAAATAGATGGAAACCATCTTTTGTAAATTAGTATCCTCAGATCGTTTTCAGTTGTGCCTTACCTTTTCCTTGACCTGTCTTAGTGTCAGTGATTTAACAGGCATGGAGGGCCAGATTCTCACAGTTCATTTTGCACAGTTAAAGACAGGTTTTTTTAAAAGGATTCCTATTCAGGCAAGCTATGGAAAATAAAATTTTAATTTGGGGATTCATGCCTATGTATCACATTACTGCCATTATTTCTATCGGCAAACTTCTTGATTTTTTTTATTTTTTTTTTTTAATTAGGGTACAGACTGCATCTTCTTGCAGGTTAATGCATTTATGGCATAATGGATATACATGAAGAAGGGGGGAAAGATGTATACGTACTCAAAAAAAATTGGATTTCTGGTCCTACTTTTTGCTGTTGTGTACTAAGTTTTTGGGCTCTCTGATGTACGTAAATTGTCAACAGGAAACATTTGAGCTTCGAAGGTTGAGTCTGGGGCTACTCCAATTGTGCAATCTATTCTCATAACAAAATCTTATCCACTTGCTCAGTCTTAAAGATCTCAGACTTCTTCCTTCCTTCCTTCCTCAGCAGGCAAGGAAATGTGTTTGAAATGATAAATAGTGTTCTTTGAAGAGATTTTTTTCCTCAAATGAGACTTGTAATGTTCTTTAAGCCCTACAATTTTCCAGTTGCTCCCACAATTTATTCATTAGAAGTTCTGCTTGGTTTTTTTGAACTTCCGGTCGCCAGACTGCACTAGCTTTCTGTTAAATAATTTAAATGTTGTTTAAACAGAAAACAAAGACAGTTGAATGGTTTGGATGGAAAATCTTGCAAAGAGGCAGTGTAATGCACTTAAACTCTGTAACAATAATCACTGTAATGAGCAATCAAATATGCATTCTTAAAGTTTTAAGCAGTTAAAAAAAATTCTGCCATTTTGAGGGTGACATATCTCCTTTCTGTTTTGACATTCATCTGCATTAGTGTACGCTTGTTACACTTGTGTATCTAAATCCTACTTGTCAGATATTCTGGAATCTACTTATAGTTTCACCCAGGGCTCAAGTTGCACCACTCTCAAACCACTTAACACATTTCAAGTGCCTAAGTGCTAACAAAGTCTTCCCTCCGTCACAGAAAGTGCTGCTATTATAGCTCCCCAAAAGTACTTTTAGGCATGCGATGGACAATTAATAAACTTGAACGCTAATAATGATGAAATAATGCGGCTGAAAGCAAGGTGGGGCTGAAAAGGCGTCTTTCATTAGAATTCACTTAAAACACTTACAATCCACTTTTCACAGAAACTACCCTGGCCACAGAGAATGATGTTTTCAAATCTACTTTACGATCTTAAACTTTTCTTCTCATTTTGGATTTCTGTCGGCGTTTTTCACCTTTCTGTAGGTTTACCCTGGAGGTTATTTGTATTTCTTATCTTGACAGGATAAAAGGGGGTGTACCACATTTCAAAATGCTGAATTTTTTTTTAAGGGAAGGAGCACAACCGACCTTCAGCCGTAGCCCAGCTCCGTCTCTCTTCCGTAACGCCGGAGATGTGGTTTCCAGCTAGCACGTGCACTCCCAAACTTCTCAGCCGCTTTAGCACCGAGCATTAACAACTCTCAATATAATGGCAGCTGGGAGTGTTTATCTGCTGCAAGATCAAGCTGTTTGGAGTGAATTCTGAACATAGTTAATTCTGTAATTAAGCAGTCGCTTATGGTCCAGTGGCTTTAAAGACCCTCAGTGCTTAGCTCAGGAATATGCTAAAGTGCTCTCCTGAACTGGAGCCAGAATTTGTACCCAAGCCCCCTCGTTCCTCTTGCCCCTCGGTTGTATATAGAAACGTTCTCTGATTGACAGCATTTCACTAACTTAATTGTATTGCTGAGCCTGTTGGTTGGACACACGCAGCGGTCAAAAGGTTACATACACCTGAAAGATGCCATCTCCTTTCCTCCAAGAAAAATAGTGCTGCCTTCGAAATGTGCAGTAACCTGATATTGATTTGAATGAGTGGCATTAGGCTTTCACAATACTTTTAACAGGACGGGCAGGTTAGCCCTTCTCAGGAGCTTGCCAGTGATGATTAGGAGGGATACGGGTAACAGGGTAATGAAAGGTTGTTTAAAACATTTGCTTAACACCTGAATTCAGTGACCTTAAGATGTGCCTGCTAAAAATGTGATTATCTTTCCTTCCAATTTGTGCTTATAGATGGATTTTTTTTTTTTTTTTATTATGTGCTTGCTTTTGCATTTAGGATGTATTTTGTTTGCGCTGCAAGTAGAATCCCTGTCAGTGAAAACACCAGGTCCGGCGCAGTGTGAAGGAACAAGATATACAATCCTTTCCATTATTCATAAAGGCAGCATACATGGGACCTAAACAGACACTCCACTTAAGAAATGAGAGATTTATATGGATGACCCGATTCATTAATCGTTCAGAACATCTGAATATATTTATCCCAGAGGGGCTAACTCAAGATTTAATGTTTCGTCTTATTTTATATCATGTCATTATGTTTCTTATGTGTTGTGCATTCCGTGATTCCGTGATCTCCTTTGGAACATAAATTGCTGTCAGTAAATTAATAACTCGTATTGAGACACCCCAGTATACAAATCTAGTCTTTCACCAGTCTAGCCAGATTATTGTCATTGATGTTAAAAACTGATATGAAACAGAAATGAAGGTGTGGGAAATCTGATTAAGGACTTCTTTATGGAAAAGTGCTTATGCTACTAAAAATCCCATATGTCTGTAAAAATTGTCATTAAAACATCTAGGGAAATGTATTTTGTGTAAGGACCGTTTGTGTGTTTAACTTCAAACACCTCTGTTTCTCACATTTATTAATTCTTCCGTACGTTTTTTTACTTAATAGTAACTGCCATGTAGGCGACATATTGTTCGTTGCGTATATTCTTAAGGTCTCACTGTAAACCACAATTAATGGAGAAATTCTGAATTTAAACTGATTCTCATGCTCTAGCTTAAGTAAGAGTTTGCTTTTATTTCCATTGGATATGCACCAAGACGTTTAAGATATTCCCCACAGCAAATGAGAAAAGAATTGAGCATTGATGGTCCTTTTAGCCTTTCTTTTCAAGTAAATCTTCCAGAGAAGTTACTTACCCTCGGTGATTTTGGTCCAGGTGTAAGATAATGAGTGTATTTTTTTTCAAGTTGTTTAGTTCAACTTTATTGACTTCTTTGGGTCTTTTGGAAGAGTGATGTGTTGCTCAGGAAAAATACCAAAACGGTGTGCGTAAAAATGACTTGCTAGCTCCCTTTTAGGGATTTCATCCGAAATCCATTCTGGTGATGAAATTTTTTTGAAGTTATTTACCTGATTGATAGCTAGACATCCTGTGCATATGGACTGTGGTGGTTGCTTTTGATTACAGTGAGAGGCATCATCAGTTAGTCTCTTTGATAGAAATATGTTTTGAAAGTCTGGATTGGGAAAAATGTGGTTGATGGTAGCGTAACTTACTTTCATCATTCACAGAAGCAATTCACATGTTATTATAAGGTAGTTATTGCATTTCTGAGCTATACTTTCCTGCAGCACTTGTCCCAGTGGTGGATCTAGCGGCTGCTAAGAGTGGCCTGAGAAGCATGTGCAGTGGTTCTTTGGGTCCTTCTCTTTAGAGAGAAGACAGAAGCTTCAGCCTGATCCTGACCCAACTTTCAGTTCAGTTCGACCTCAGATCCATGAGGTTGAATTTGGAGCAGAATTTGGTGCTCCTTTTTGAACAAAGAAAAAAGAATCTGGTGGGTTTGAGTTTGGGAACAGCAGTGCTTCCCCCCCCACCCCCCCAACTTCAACTTACAGAGGACCCCCAAAAAAGGTCACGAGCATTTCAGCTTGCTTATAAAAGTGGAAGCTCTTCTCATTAGGTAATGTTAACAGATCACATGTGTTGACCTGTGGGACAGTCCTTCTCTGAACAAGCTATGAGATGAAACTGTTAAGGATGAGATATAACCAGCTCTGGGCAGCGGGCAGCCACCACGTCCCCACTCTTCTACCGCTTCTGTTTTCTGCCTGGAGTGGAGTTTAATCCCCATGTTTCTTCCCGCGTTAAATTGTTGTTAAATTTTGAGATATCAGTGTTCTTGCCTGATAACACGATGCTGAATAGACATTAGAGTTGGCGGTCACAGAAGCACATTCGCTGTTCAAAAAATGCAGTTAGTTCCATTGCTGTTCAGTGCAGTGACCCAGCAGTGGTTGGGAGGAGGCAGAAGTAGATGGGGCTGCCTTTGTTTAAAGGTTAAGTGCCAGCCTTCACTGCGTTGTCTGTTGTTCTTACCAGGCTTTTGCACAGAATGAAAGCTGTCTGCTGTGAGCAAGTAGAACAAATGCTGCGTGAATTTAATTCATTCTGCAAAGCATATATAGTAAAACACATTTGTTTACTTCATGCTGTGGAATGGGGCCTTTAAGTCTGTTTCTAATTTATTCCGAGTTAGAAATATGAGGTAAACGCAGAAATCATGCATTAATAAAATCTCTTTATGTTCCCAGCTGGCATGAGAAATAACAGTTGTGGTTCACTGAAAATGACTTTGGGCCAACACTTTTGATGTGATTTTAGGTTTTATTTTCAGCCATGCAAGAACTCTCCTGCGATGCTTTCTTTTTAGTGTTTTATGAGCAGTTAGTGTTTTTGTGTGTCACTGAAGAATGAGTAAAAAAAAAAACCTCCAAATTTTATTTTTCTATGGTTTTGTCAGAAAAGAGCATTAGAAGAAAAGCCAGGTCTGTCCAATGTTGATCACCAGCGGAAGAGCTAGTAAAAAAAAAATAAAATGAAAGCACACATTTGCAAGTAGTTATTTACAGAGCAGGGAACGTTAGTGAATTATTTGGTTCTATATAACAGCAAAATTTAGCAGTCAAGGAATAGCTTTTATTTCTGAGGTCCTTACTTCTGTGCTGAACATCAGCCTTGTTTCTGTTACCGTTTCCCCTTCATTTGCCACGCTCTCGTTAGCACGTGTATCCTTCCGCATCTTTTTTTCTCCATCTTTTACTCTCTGTGCCCTGTCCTGCTTTCTAGTGTTACCTAGCATCTTTATTTCTCCACTTTTTCCATTTTTCCTCTTCTGAAACCTGCCTGTACCAGGAATTCTGGCAGTTTCATGACTACCCTATTTGCAAATTAGCATTGCCAAGAAGAAAGATGATCTGCTTTACGCTGTAACTTGACAGGGTTCATGTATTTGTATTTTTAACAGAAACTATTATGTCAATTGTCAATTTCTACCACATTTTGCAAATGAACTTGTTCATATTGTGGAATATAGAAGAGAAGAGGTGCGTGATTAATATGCAAATTGACCTCTGAAATATGAAAATGTACAAGACCAGAGTCTCATTTTCAATAAATTGACATATTTCCACTGGAAATACAGAACATTAGTCAGGAAAAGAGACAGTTCCATACTAAAGAGAGACTATTACCTAGTAATTAAAACATTCAATAGTTTTTTACTTCAATCTGGTATACAGGCTGGGTTTTTTGTATATGGTAGAGCAAGGTATTTATTAGAAAGTCTATTTTGCTTAATCTTATTGCTCCTTAAATAAATGATGTTGCCATTTTCTTCTGTGTTGTTGGAACACTGACATTGGCACTTAGTACATCACCCATCAAAAACTCTTCAAAGGCACAAGGTGAAGCCCATTGACTTTGGCTTGGTGCGGCTTGTTGGTTTTTTTTTTCCCTCCCAAAGGAGGAAGCTTTCCTGAATCAGCATCTGCAATGCCGTCCTTACACGCGCCGAGCCTGGGCCTGTATGGCTAATGATAGGGTAGTCCTTCCAAAAGTAATTCTCAAACGCACTGTCATACTCATCTCTAAAGTCAGAGCCATTCTGGAGTCAAGGGTGGTTTGCTCCCCGAGCATTTCATTCTGCTGCCACAGCTGTTAATGGCACGGATAGTTATTTGTCTTACTGACTGTCAAGTTAACCATCGATATTTGAAAACGTTGTCTGACATCAGCCGCATGATCTGTAGCATCTTCTTAAATACCTGTCTGCAATCCTTTTGCGCTATTTAACTTGGAAATGCAATCTGTGTATCAAAATTGGATTTCTTACGGGGCGATTGGTGAATCATGCTTTTGTTGTACTTCGGCATATCGTGACAGAGGGCAGGATTTTAAAAATAGCTCAGGATTGGTCTACCTTTGCTGTCAGTGATGAAACGCCCCTTTTTTTTCCAAGCACTTGCAGAAATGCCATACATCTGAGCCAATACTGTTAATGAATGCCAGCAAGTTCCACCCAGAATAGTTATTCCTTGTGCTGTTTTGTTACTGGATGCACTAAGGGAGACGTTTTTCCCCAGTAAAGGAAATTCCAATACATATAAGTTCAAGTCTTTTGGGAAAATGATTTGCTGGGGGAAAAAAAATCTTCTCATATTCAATAACTATGCACTGCATTTAATTCTCGTTCAGCAAAATAACATAATAACTTTTTCTTTCTTGCTCTTAACATGGAATCACACTGGTCTTACCTATCAACATTTAAAAATGTCACTTGAATTCTGCAAACATTTCTCAGTGTTCAGTAAGGGTGGAACTTTTCTTATGTATTGATTGCAGTTCTCTCCAGCTTTACTCCAGACTTCTCGCACAGCCTTGCCAAGTGGCTTTATCTTTCTCCATCACAAATTTCCCATATGTAAAATGAATGGAATAATTCTTACCCCACGGGGATCCTTGTGGCTTAGTTCATTAATGTGTATAAAGCATTAAATAGAACAAGGCACTACAGAAGTTTAGAATATCGCTCTTGGTATAGCTGGGAGTCTACAGGCGTTCAGTTATTACAGACCAGAGGATGACAGGATTCACATCAAAGCCACAGTGCAAATTTGTATAAATGTGATCTACATCTGGAGTGAGAACCAATTCATACGTTACGTTCCCCACAGAAATATTTACTCAGCTGCGGAATATGTATTGTTTTAGCGAACATCAAAAATGATGGGAGTTTAAGACACTCTACTGGCAGTAACCTAATTAACTCACTCTTGATCAAATATTTCAGATGCCAGAATCAAAATAATTACATCTGCAGTCCCAACTGAAGACAATACGCTGGGAAATAACATAAGGGTCAGTTCTTGGACTAGTGTTAAATAGCACAGATTTGTTGATTTTGGTGGAGCCACGCTGATTAACTGCAGATGAGGGTCTGGCCTGCACTGTTTCAGCTGGAAGCTAAAAGAGAGTTGGGCTTTCAAAAAACAAGGGTATCGTATAGTTGAGCTAAATCTTTAAAGTTGTACTTTTCATTGGCACTGAGTTTTGCAGAACACACTGTCCTGGAGGAGAAATTCTGGTTCTGAAGTGTTGGTGAAGTAGTGTGTCTGTCTGTCACTTTGTCCTCTCCGTCAATTAGACTTGGAATATATCTAGCAGCGTATGCTGTTAATTACTCTCCCTATTTATTAATCTTCAATGTATATCGTGGGTTTTAATGCTTTAGTTGCTTGCTTTTCTCTTAACAAATTTAGCATAATATGCTACCAATTATTGAGTGCATTACGTTTATCTTGCAAGATACACTTAATCTAATGCTAAACTGTGCCAGAAGCTGATTTGATTGAGAGTGAAAAACCTGCAACATCTACCCAGGGCATGATGGGGATCCCTGATGTCTCAGGCTCCTTGACAGTGAACTTGAGAAAACAAAGCAGAGAAAGGATAAAATCCTGGGTATAGGTCAAGAATTTGTAACACTTAAATGCTTTTAAAAAATTGCTCCAAATGACTCTATTTTTTTTTTTTTTTTAAACAGCACTTGTTCAAAATGTTGGTTAGGGAGCGATCACCATGGATGATTTAGGAACGGATTTGAGAGCACTCAACATAGATGAAACTTTCTGTCATTGTGAAAGCTGAGTCATGGCTTCATAACTTACTTGCTCACTTAACATTCAGTGTGAAAGCCTCAAATGTCGACTCCAAACTTTTAGACCTTCTGGGCCTTTGTTTGTCAGAACATAAGAGCTTCAGAAATATCAATAGCACATTTTGATTGTTTCATTGTGTTGGACTGCCATCTCTCATCTCCTTGATTCAGTCTTTGGCTGTTCTCGCTTATTCAGGTTATTGATTTGTTTGTGCAACCGTGATATTTTATAGTATTACTTCACACTATTAAAGGACTTTATATCTCTTGAATATTAAGTGATTTACTCCAAACTCAGTGGAATTGCTGTTATGAGAGTTTGCAGATAAAGAGAGGGACCCTTAAGGGCTGCTTTCCCCAAGAATGATTTAGTGGCAGACTCCAGCACTCTCCTGGCTGTGGGCTCTGAATCGCGTGCTTTGTTGCCTGTTATCATTTCAAACGTTCCCCCCCATTCAGCGTTTTGGTTTTTTTTTTTTTTTTTCCATTTTTGCATTTCATTATGTATTTGCTGACTAGAAGGGGTGCTGAGAAAACACCTCAGTGTTTTCTGTTATTTTATGATGTTATAATATTTGTCACACCTCTTCCAGTGGCGGTCCTTTCAGACACCTCCTTATTGCTCTCTTCCTTTCGAAGGAAGAAAGGACTAGGGACTTTTTAACAGCTACGAAGCGAAGTGTCCCGTAGACAAAGGTGTTAATAGTGCATTTCGTTCCTTTTTTTTCTTGTAAAGTATACTCAGGAATGTGGATCAGCTAGTAAAATAAACAAGCCCCTGTGTACTTCGACTTAGGATGTGATAACATCAAAGGGTAATTTATGGTTCTGTTTGCCAGGTGTCAGTTTGTTCACAGGGCTAATTGAAGTTGTATGGGAATGTATGTTGGTTCAACGGTGGAAGGATCAATGAATTGATTTATTGTAAATTGCTGTCAACAATTTAGCCTTTTGCAGCACTTAGCAGGCAGATTTTATGTGTAGTGGTGCATGAATGAGCACTGGAGATTCATATGGACTAGCGATGCTGCTAATTCTTTCAGTGTTTTAAAACAGGTTCTGCTTTTGGTACGATCTTTTCATATTTCTTGTCTATCAGGATTCAGATGCAGCATAGAAATTGGTAAAATGCGGAATGTGGTGGCTCATGCTGTGGCGATATCATTCTCAATTGTCCATCCAGGCCCGGAGAAGAGACTTTACATTTAAAAGAACTGTGGCTTTTTTGTACCTTGGAGTGCCTTGGTTTTTACTTCTCTTGTGGCAATAGGCATGTGAAGGGGCAAATAAAGACGTTTGCTTGTTTTCAAGCCTCCCGCTCTTCCCTTGCAGCCACAGTGTGTTCAGTGCCAATGTAAAAAGCTGTATTCACCAGCAGTACAACATAGATGCCCTACACCTCTATGTGTGGTGCACGTGCAGGAGGTCGTAGTGGGGGATTGCTAGGAAACGGAGGGACTGGGTACGATGGCCCAAAGAGAAGGTCATAGGACTGAGCTCCTTGTGTCCACCGCAGGCCATAGAGTTGGCTGTCGACATCTCAGCGAAGGCGGTGGCAAGATGGGGCTGTTCCCAGGACTGCTGCCATTCACAGCAACAGCCACACCATGGCATTGGCCACGCAATCCCAAGTCTTGGCTGTTTGCAGCTGAGTCTTCCTGTGCTGAGCTTCCTCTGGTGCCTCGGTTTGTATTTAACACGTCTACATACACAGGCTGGCTGTGAGTATACTTGCAACCAGAGGTGTGCGCATGTGTGAACGTGGCAGGCTTTCCCCTCTTTTAGGAATACTTCGGTGCACGTAAATTACGTATTTCTTCTAATTGATGCATCATTTAATACATCTTTTCAATATTTACTGAGTATTAATCTGTTGGCTTAATGCATTTCCAATCAACGTATCTTCTACAGTTGGTCTCCGGTGGCTACTCTGTGCATACGCAATTATCACATTTCCTGGAATGAAATAATTATTGACATATATTTCTCTTAATGCCTGCCTTTCCCCTTCACCTCTTTTTTTCAGCTGCACCAACAATAGGACCTGTTATTAGACCAAAATATATTGACCTTCTTGTCATTGTGTTTTTGCATCTCCCTCCCTGATTACACCTAAGCACTGCAGCTGGATATCCATATTCATATTGCTCTACCACAGAAGAAAACAGTCCATCTGCATAGATTTAGCAGTCTGTTTCCACCTGAAAAAGAGAGCTTTTCCCCATCCATGAAACTGGGCACGTACTTTCCAAACCGGGAGTGCATCAGTGACACACGCGGCGGCGGTGTTCTGGGTGTGCCATTTTAACGCCCTGGGATGAATGCAGTGTAAAAAGAAAAGTCAGAGAACAGAATCTGGGAGAATTAAAGACAATAAACAGCCTATAATTCCAAGGAAATGAAGATTCAAACAGATGAGGTAACATATATGGCCACACAATGAGCAGTAAGAGAGACTTGAAATGTTACATTATGCCAACAGAATTTAATTAATTATACGAGGGATGGATCATCCTGATAACCTGATCAGAGTACAAAATAAATAATGAAGT
The DNA here is from genome assembly GCF_964199755.1 of Larus michahellis. NCBI lineage: Eukaryota > Metazoa > Chordata > Aves > Charadriiformes > Laridae > Larus > Larus michahellis. Next base: position 5,524,726 of record NC_133898.1, on the reverse strand, counting down.
GTCTGTAATTAAAAATAGTGCTCAAAATTAACTGACCTGCATTTCTGATGTATTTCTTGTACTTGCACTAAGCACGAAATATTCTGCCTCTACAATGTGCCTATTAAAAGCTCTTCATGCCAGCAGAGGAGCTGGAAAAAACAAACGCCAGGCTGCCCTAGGGAAAGTTCCCGCTAACTTTTGGGAAGTTTTGGGAAGTGGGAGTGTGTTTGCTCCATTCTGGAACCGGACAGAGGAGCGAAACTGGGGACTTAGGAGTCTGACGAGGAGCAAGGACTGACATTTCCTATGTTTCTCCTGATGCAGTGGGGTGAAGCCATGGAGGTGTGACAACTGCTGCTCCGCTGACTGTGAAAAATCGGTGCGAACCAGGGATGGAAAGAAAAGCCGCTTCTCCTCCCTCAAAAAAAGCCCTGTGGAGCCCACAGTGCAAAGCCTGGCTGCCTCTGTTTGTGGCTAGAGCTTTGAGTGCATTGGCAAAGTTTTCAAATGTCCCTGGGTGATGTAGTGTCTAAACCCAGCTGAAAGCAAGCGGAGCCAAAAGGCTAAAGTTGCCTGGGCACTTCTGAAAATGTTATCCTGTAACATTATCCCCAAAGATCAAAACACCAAATTGGATACACTGGCTTAAATGAAATTAGCGCTGCGTGCCAATCTTTTATCAGTCGCTTTGCTCCAGGGCATCATCTGTTGCGGTCAGAAGAAATCTTTCTTATTTTCCCGTGCTGTAAATTGTACAGTAAGGGTCAAAATCTGGTCTAGAACTCACCACTATCTTGGTTTCAGCCGAGTTGATTAGTATGTGAATTAATCTTGCTAGCAGCAAAATTTAATCGAACTTGTTCTGAAGCATCTGGCACTGCCAAGGATACTGGACCCTCGCTCTATTCTAACATCGCAGTTCCCGGGTTTCAGAACTGAAGTTAACGTACTTTGGATGTGAGCCCGTGGCCAGTGGGCTTCCGTTAGCAAGATTGCTGCGAAATGCAGAAAGGCTTTAATTCAAAAATTGGTCCGAACTAAACTTGGGGCGTTTAAGAATTCGGAGTTGGGGATTTTACTACCGTTAACTCGTACGTGTATGTCTCGTTGCAGAGCCACATTTAGCTGTGTCTTGGGAGATTTCCTGCTGCACAGAGCTCTGCAAATATGATCTGAAACAAGAAAAAAGCTTTAATTCTGAATTTATTAGCTTAGGGCACCTCACCTTCTGTCTTGAATTTACCAGCATTGCCCTTTGTCTTCCGTCTCTACTCCAAACCAGCAGTCCGTAAGAGAAAGAAAATTCCTCTCCCTTTTCCTCAGCGGTCCGGCAGAGGAGGGGAGGTAGGAAAGGGGAGAGCCCTGTGGCTGGTTGGCCAGATCAGAAAATGTGTATTTGGAGGGGAGGGATTATAACCCATGATGGCTTTCTCTATTTGCTATTGAAAGTGGTCTTCAGCATATATAAATAAGTAATATTTGTCCTTGCCATCTTAGCTGTTCTTTTTTGTTCTTTCAGCTGTTGTTTTCTTTTTCATCCCTCTTTTGATCTATATTTATTCTCCTTTTGGCCCTCTCACTCCTTTGAAATGGGTGGCAAGTGTTTTGTTTTCATGTATCCTCATCTCTGTCCTCTTGTGGCTGGTACTTTTGGGGAAGGGAAGCGGAAGGGAAGGAAATCCTTGCAGGATGCCCTTGAAAAGATGACACAGGCAGGAGGGGAGCTACACCTTGTCCCCTGCCACCAGCTTGGTAGATTAGGACCTATACCTCCCTCTCCTCCAGCGGAAGCCTCTGCTGCAGAGTATCTATGGCCTGGAGGCATTGCCTTTGTTTCCCCAAGCACCTGCGGTGTCCAGACGTGGCTTAAGGACAGGGAAAAATGGTACCTGTCTTTGCAACGCTTACAGTAATTTTGCCTTAACTACAGGGGACCCCTTATTATTAATTTCCTTATGTTGGCCCGTATCGCTTACAGCTATTTATCAGGTATGGATGCATACTTTTACAATATTAATGTATTAACACCCGAGTTAATTAAGCACAACTTTCCCTAGTGTTTCTATAGGAAATGAACAAACCAGATTTTTTTTCCTTTTTGCATGAAGTTTACACCTGAACGCGAAGTGCTGAATCAGAATCTACTGCAGTAAGGATAGTTTATAGCAGCAAGGCAGAAATGTCTCATATAAATATAGCTAACAACTGCCTCATATATCTGTAGAACTTTAGAAGGGTTCAGCTGATGTTTTATTTAGTAATGACACGATGAAAAAGCTTATAGAACATTAATAATGCTGAACACTTGGGCCCTGTAAAATGTCTCGGACTACTTGTCTTGAAAAGCGGACTTTTCAAACCGTTATTGAGAACAACAAACATTTATTTATTTATTTTTTTAAATGAAATTAAAGGGAATACTCAAGAACAGTAGAACGTAGTATACCTGTTACCGTATACGCCGATGGTCTCGCCTGTGTGGGGTGTTGAGCACTGAGCCGCCGTGTGCACGTGGGAGCGGGTGCCCGTGTGGGGACCTTCGCCATTCTTCATCATTAGTCCATAACAAGCAAAGAGGTTTGGTGGTTCACGCCCGACACCTGACCTGCCATGTCTGCGCCTTTGCTCTTGCGTACCTGTGAGACCACCTTCAGAATAAGCTGCGCACACCTTCTACGGGGTTTTATTCTGGATATTACAGAGCAGTTAAATGCTGCCTTTCATAAATATGCATTAGATGTATTGGTGGTTTCCAATTTATTATATTAGGTAGGGAATAGGAATTCTGCATTTTAAAAGCAGTTATCTCTTTCTCTGAATGCATTTGTCTTTATATCCTCAAAAAGAAAAAAAAAAGTGGGATTAACTGCCTTGTTTCCCGCACTGTGCCGGGAATGCGTTTTAGTGACATTGTTTGGTATTTAATTAAAATAAACAGAGAGACGAGAGATTCTCCCTAAGGAAAGAAGTTGACTAATTGAGGCTTCTCTACATTAATTCAGAGCATGAAAGCATTAATGCTTTTATAAAGCTGTCTTTTTGACCTGCCTAGGTTTGAGTAAAATTAGAAGCTACTGTCAATGGCTCTAATTTGTCCATATAGAAAAAAAATTGCGGGTGTTTCCATAATGCTCCATTTTAAATGGCTTATGATGCTGCTTAAAAAGTCTGCGTGAAATAAAGTTATGAGGTTAAAGCGTTGTGCTGCAAGTTAAAGTGTTTCCCTTATAAATGGTGAGTGCTGGGAGTGACAGGTTACCGTGCTCGGGTGAGGAACTGTAAATTGTTAACTTGCATTAACTTGATCACCTTTCTTTGCTTCTAACCTAAATTGTCAAGTGTAAAATCCCAGCCTTGGCAAAAAGCATCGTGTTTTATGACTGAAAGGAACTTGGTAGTAAATCACCTCTTGCCTGTTGGCCTCCTCCTGCCTGCAGAGGATGCTTTCGGTGGGACACAGCGGTGCTCTCGGAGGTCCCCAGATTCTCAGAGGACGTGTCTCTGCTTCACTTCAGCCCTCTGCCAGTTTTTCACACGCTGGCTGTGAACCTTGAGCTACCCTCCGCTGCTGCTAACCAAGGGGAGAGGGCACTCGTGCCCTTTAGGGTGGTGGGCATTTGGCATTCCTCTCTCAGCTCTCCCTTCTCACCTTGGCAGGGCTCATGATGCAGAGCCACGCTAGCGCTGGTCTGCATGGATATCGAAAAGGGTCTTTTATCCAGTCTTTATTTATATCTATATTTTTAATAGTCTCTTTTTTCAGGTGTAGGCTATAAACAGTTTTCCTTGATCCATTTTGGGTAGGATCTTTGTTGCACTGAGGCTTTAAGACCTTCCATTTGGTTTCGTTCTCCTGTTTTTAAATACATGTTTTGTTGTATTTTTCCAGTCTAATGCATACATGCTTAAGTCTTCTTTTTTTTTTTATGTACTAAAGATTTCCCCAAATGTGAAAAGTGTTTCCCTTATGAAAAATTACTGTAAGATTTAAGAGGTAATGATAATATTTCTGTGGAGGTTTTTTAAAAAATGAAGCACAAAGTGTTATGCCCATGGGACAGAAATCATAAAATAGTTCAAAAATATATAAAAAGCTTGTCATTCTCTGATAAATTCTTCAGCCTTTCAGACTATTTTCCTGTTCAACTCAATTAGTTTCAACTAAAGGCATCTAGAGGCATTTTCCTTATAGGAATTGATGAGACTATTTATCCGGTAATTTCTATTATTACGTTGTAATTATACATAATGATTAATTTTTCATGCAGAAAGCTGAACTATTTTTCCTAAAATGCATCTGGTGATTTTTATCATAATACAACACTTCTGGAAAAGCCCAGTGCAAGTGAGTAAGAATGAAATTTATGGTTTCTGTGGACATTTACTAGATCTGTGCAGTCACTATCCTGGAAAACAACCAGATTTAACGGTCAACATGGCACTTATAAGATTATACTGCATTTCGTAACATCGGTCAGTCAGACTCTTCCTGCTCTGGGTCCATCAGTGCTCCTCATCGATGCAGTGTCTGAGAATCGTCCTCTTGGTTTTTGAATGTGTTCCACTTTTGAAAGTTACGAGAATGTAATAATCTTGTTTTTTCAGGGTGAGCTGGGAAACAGTGATTCCCACTTTCTTTTAATTCTGAAGTAATGATCAACAAATACAGATGTTGCTGGGGATTTGTTTCCATTTTCTAAGTCATCCTATTGACAGTAATCGCAAGCCTTCTGCAGATTTTAGATCGCTTTTGTCTTTTTTATTTAAAGAAATTGATGATAAATGACCTTTAGATCCGTCGACACTAATGTATTCCAGTTCTAACGAGCTGCTAAAGGAATAATAAGTGCAGTAAACTCTGTTTGTCACCACTAACAAGGGTAGAGAGGGCTAACTTTTGAGAGTCGTTGAACTAATTGACTTAAAAATAGTAGAATGGTCCCTGTGGGTGGCAGGCTACAGGCAATCTTTTTTTCTTACTTAAATCAGAACTTTTAATATGTTTGTACTACTGCATGTGCATAATCTGCCCTTTGCATTAATTATTGGTTCTGTAGCAGCTTTAGAAGAGGGTGCTGAAAGTAATGGCAATCTTCCAGTTAGCGCCTTTGAGACATCACTTGATTTTAAGATTAAAGAAACTCCATGCCAGTCGAATTTCTAATAACTGTTCGCCTACCCAAATATTGCCATTTCTATATTGAAGACAAATGGATCGCAACCTTGGTCCCTATGGCTTTAATGGAGCTATGCCAATTTAGATCGATTTAAGATCTGTCGCATCCTTTTAGGTTTGCTTTGTTCTTTCGCATTGTGGAAGCGATGTTAATTTACATCATTTATGCTCTATTAAGTTGAAATGCCGTAGATGTTCTTGTACTTCTGTGTTTGGAGCAGAGGACAAAAAGGCAGGCAATTTGATTTTTAATCTTACCTGCTTCCCTGCTTACATTTCAATGTCTCGGTTGTCCTGAGTGTGCATTTGTTTGTATATAAATAAGATACGTGTCTGTTCAGGCTCATGTGACAACTGAAAATGCACTTTGACATTTTCGAACAGAAGTTGCCAGTGTAGTTTAAATTATCATCAGTTTCCAGCTCAGGAACCCATTCCCCAAATGAGAAATCTTCGTACCGAAAGGATTGTACAAGCCATACCAGTTAAGCAATGAAATATAGTGAATTTGTGAGCTTCTGTTCCACCAAGTCAGGTCCGGATAGGATAGGAGTGAGCCTGCTTTCTCAGGCTGGAGGGAGGTACCAAACTAGAGGTAGTTCACATGCTGCGCTGCCCAACCGTTGTGTTGGAATAGTGCGTTTTACAGATCAGCTAGAATAAATATCAATAAATATCATTACGGAGATGTCCTGATTTGCTACCTCGAAATACTGATTTTTTTCTGAATACCTGTTCACAGGATGCTGGATGTCATAAACTCTCCAGAAATCCCTGGGTTGCAGTTAGTAGCTCACAGCCAGTCCTGGTTGCTGATTTCTTCTTGCAAAACTCACAGGCAGATTGCCCGCAGTGGTGTAGGAGTCCAGATGCCGAAGCAAGGTCAGGAGGAGAGAGGATGCTAACTGCGTATAGCTGTCAGGGTTTTAATCTGGAATTATCCTGAGTCACAAATAATTGGACATTCATTTTATTTGTTTTTACTGTGAGCCCAGCAAGTGATGTAAAAGCTAGGCAGGCTCTTTTGGCCTGCGTGTTTAGAAGTGTAAAGTCATAAAACTCATTTCTGAAGCCAGACTTACGAAGTTTCCTAAAACTGCAGGTTCCCATCAGAGTGGTTGTCGCAGTTCCCTTTCCTTTGTCTTACGTCAATCCAGGGTGATGGGGGATATGTTTTAGAGGCAGTATGCAGGAGAAACATACACAAGCCTGCTTGTCTGTTAACCAAATTTAAGCGCATACCTCCCAAGTACCTCTTTGAAATATTACTCTCAATTTAGCTCTTTGCTGCAGGTGTCAAGCAACAAATTTCAGATCCCGCTTGTGCTGACATTTGCTCTTGGGGAGAAGGAAATTAGATTTCTACTAGTCTGAAACCAGAAACAAATGTTAGAACTGAGAGCAGTTTGTTTGAGCTGTAAGTTGTAAGACTGCAAAAATAATGAAGTTGGTAGCTGAAGCTGCTTTTTGCCCTTTTATGCAGGAAAGCTGAGATGATTTCTTCTTTATTCTCAGGTTTTCTTTTTTTCCTTTTCTCTAATGTGTAAGATAAAAGGAGGGACTTTTCTGATTGTAATTTCTCACTTCAGAATCGCCTGTCTTTTCACGTTCGCATCCGGCTGACACTGGTGCAGCTTCTCCTTCCTTTCCGTGCAGCTCGGCACAGAGGCCGAGGAAAAGCTTTTCTCCGGTTTGAGAGGCCAAAGGGCCTTAGGGGTTAGGACCATTTTGGTGCCCGAAGAGAAGCAAAGAAACCATGGTCATGCGGAGAAGCTGCCCCATGAAATGGGGAAACGGAGGCGGTGCGGGACGTCGGTGAGTCCCCAGCCTCTGGAGCAAGGTGCTTTTAGGGACCCAGGCGTGACCCGCTCCCTGTGCAGAAAGAGAGGGTTCGAAGCACCCCGGGACTCCCGCTCTCGTGGTAGTTTTCTCTTCGCCTGCACCGGGAACGGCTCGGCTGATCTAAGCCAAGGAAGCCGTGAGCGAGCCAAGCTCCTCGCTGGGGCAAGCGAGAGCGTCTCACGGGTGTCCTCTGCATATGCCAGAGCTGCACTGTGTACGTTAGCAAGGATTGGGACCGTCCTTTCCGCTTTAAAGAACAGCTCTTTGCTGTGTTTATCTTCCTAGTTTATTTATCGAGCCATCTGCCAGGTACCCCGTAAAGATTTTGACAACAATATGTTATGAATTACAAGTTCTCTTCCTTCAATCATGTCCAAAACAAAACTATGGCTGTCTAAAAACAGAGGGATGGGGAGGAATATGTCTTTTATTTAATGGAAAAGAAAAAGGAATGAAAAAAAAAATAGAGAAAACGTTAGAAACCCCTGTCTCATCTGCAAGTGGGTCCTTTAAAGCAGTGTTAAGTTTCATAATTACTGTTTGTTCTCTGAGAATAATTGTCCCGTCTAGCTTGTTCTTGTCAGGTTAGAATTAGTCTACAATTCGTTGAATGTTAAAGGGCAAGTTTAGTCCCAAGAATGGAAGTTTTTTTTGTCTATTTTTTCACCTACAGGGGTACATATGTCAGAAATCTTGTTAGCGCATAGGTAACAACAGTTTCTTCTCGTCGCCTCATCCTAGGGGCTGATATTTTCATAAGTACACATTTCTGCCAGGACATTTAAATACCCTGTTTTTCTTCTCCCGCTGAAATTCATTATAGCATATTTTGAGTAAAATACACAGCATAATATATGTTTTGTTTTTTCAGTAGTTACTGTAATTAGTCCCCAGCCACAGGCTCAGGGCAGACTATTAGAGAGGAAGCATAAGTAACGAATCTTTAAATATTCTTTAACTGTTGGGAGAAGGCTTTTCTTTGTTTTCTGACAGACGTTTCTGTGGTACCAAATGATGACAGAATTTGCTGGGCTTAGCCAGTGAACAAATTTGTCATGGCTCTTCAGAGACACTGCCCTGGATATTGGTTCTGCTGTTTCTGTTTGCAAATCCTGCTGCAGTATCATTTTTTGAGGCTGTCAAAAATCAGTGTTTTGACTTTTGACCTTAAATGTACTTTTAGAAATAACTGATCTCTGATGGAGCTTTTCTTTTCTTGGTCAATAAAAGGTAGAACTTAAAAACCAAACCAAACCACCTCCCCCCCCTCCAAAAAAAAAAAAAAAAAAAAAACACAAAACCAAAAACCCAACAGACCCATACCTCACCAGCATCCTTTAACTAATTTTGATTTGGTATTATGGCTCCTTATTGGCATTGGAGACTGATGGCTACGTCCTCATGCAGTGCCTGGCTTAGCCTTTATGATCCATGCGATGACCGGGATTTCCTCGAATATATGGGACAAACAGGGAAATGCAGAACAAATAAGTAGAGAGAATTTTTCTCTGCCTGATTTGGTTTTATGGACTAAAATCTGTTGTGGAATCTGGTTCATGATTGCTATCAAAATCTCCAGCAGCTTCGGAAAAATAAGCAAAAGCATCGAAGGAAGCAGCTTGTTAGTGCCAGAGCTTCTAAAAGCGTGTCAGATAGGTGCTTCAAAATTATTCAGGCTCTTCTGAATATCTCAGATTGATGCATGCATTATCAGGTAAAATTATGATGGTTCTGAGAAGATGATGCAGTAGGAAGGGACAGCAGAATTTCTGCAGTGCTCTTGGATAACCTCCCAAACTTCCCATAGCCCCTGAAGGTGCTGCTCGCTCCCACAACCAGATACCCCCCGGCCCAGAAATGCCAAGGGCTGCCTTTGGGCCCCCTCGCTCCTCCGGTGTGCTTTTAGAGCTCGGGCATTTTCATATCCCCTCTGTGAATCATAGCTTCTGAGTCTTTTTAACGTCTGCTAACACTCCTGCTGCGCTCCAGGGAGACCTCAGGCCGGATTGCACGCTTGGATGTGTGGGTTTCAACAGGACGGTTGTTACCTCTGCAATGAAATTGTCCTTCCTGGCATCAAGACTTTTTCCCTTGTTACGCTCTAGAAGGGCAATGTATAAAATATCTTTTCGCCCTCTTCCTCTGGCCTTGTGGTGACTTTTACAGGACTGTCATCCATAAATAAGAAACTTGTCTTAATTTAATACCTAACCTTCAGAAGGGAAGCTTTCTGGCCCTTTGCAAATGAATATTGAAGTATTTTTGGCCTTTCAGCCTAGTGTGTGTTTATTATCACCAATGCAAGAGTATATACACACACAAAAAATGTCGGATTCTTTTTAATGTGTTTTCAGCACCTTATAATTACGGATGACTTCATGTCAAATGTCACGGACTTGTTTATAAGCAAAATGTTTGGAGCGATCTAAGAAACCTCGAAAGGGTGATAGAGGATGCGTTTTAACAGAGACAGTAATGTGGTGACTAAAGGAAATGATGAGCCCAAGAGCGCTACCAGCCAGCATCACAGTGAATGAGGTGCAGAGAAGATAAGAGGTATAGATGCATCCATAGCTGCAAAAGCACGCTGATCCATAGGCTGCGCAGCCACTGGCATCAAAATAACGCCTCAAGATACTTCACAGCCCTGGCACCACTATAAAAAGCATACAGGTCTCCTGCTGATTAAACCCCAAGGTTTAATCCTCTTCTGTGGGCTCTCTGTGCATTCTCCCAAGCTGGTGTTTTTTTTTTTTGCCCCTTTTTCTTGTACCTGATTATTATTTATTTTTTTTCCAACATCCCCACTGTGGGGCATCGCCACTCAGCTTTCCGGAGAGCAACTTGGAGCCACATCTGCCCGTGGTCCATCATGCCAGGCACTAATGAAGCTTAGCAAGCAGGACATCCAAGCAGGGCATTAAGGTGATCTTAAAACTCTCCCACTGTGCCTCCCTGAGAAGAACGGTGGCAGAAAATGTTGTTTAGGCACCTTTCTGGTGCAGGGAGCAAAAGCACTAAAAAGCCTGCTGACCAGCTTCAGGAGATTAATGAGTCCTTGGTGGAGAACTTGGATATAAATCCGTTTATAGGGCAAGTGAGGCGGAACTGGCCAGCCGCGCACAGAAACAGGCTGGGGCAGAGGCGCAGAGATAGCCCATTTGTAGGAAATTCGTAGATGGTAGATAACTGTTATGCTTTTTGAGGTAAAATGAGATATTCACAGTAATTCAGATGATAAAACTAGCCAACACGCTGTGACATGACTGCTTTGAAAGGTGGGGGGTAGGTGTCCTACCACGAGACGGTGGTAGGACAGCAGCTTGGGCGAGTGGAGAGTTAAGGAGACTTCAGGGGATGGAGCCGTGAGGACTTAGGGACGTTGTTTTGTCTTTCAAGGAGACTCCAGGGGCTAAAAATAGTAAGGGACAGGCAAAAGGGAAAGTTGAATGAGGAAGAAATTGTGCACGGACCAGCCCATCATACACGTGACTGCGCTGTGCTGGAAGCGCCACACGCCATTTGTTTTGGGGCGCCACCAAGGCGAGGAAGTTGTGAATGTAGACATCTGTGAATGGCATGGACTCTGCATGGCAAGGAGCAGAACATTGCTTCTTATAATTAGTGCTACTTAGTATGTAGATTTATTCCCAGAGCCAAAAATATTGTGAATATATTTTCAGTTGATGCTTTAAAAATAGGCCGAATTAAGTACGGAAAAGGTAATGTCACCATATTTATTTATGCAAACTCATTATAAAAATATGCATTTTCATACTGCATACATCAGAGGCTGAGGGACAACGCCGTACCTCAAACAGACGCGCATACCTTCAGCATGGTGTTCGATCCATGGTTTTACTTCTTTCCCCTCAGCTACTTAAAGCCCATTAAAAATCATGCTCATTAGAGTGTCACTTGACAACACATCAAGTGGTTGGCTCCTAACAATGGTATTTTAGTGAAAGCCGAAGTGTATATATTTAATTTAAATGAATACTGCAAAGTTGTTAAGATTATTTTATGAATACTTCTCAGCAAAGTGACACAGCTGGGAGAAGGAAATCTAACACATAAGTGTTAGTGTCTGAAAATTATACAGAATTATTTAGCCCATTAGCTTGTTAACCAGGTGCTCCGTGCACTTAGCCTTATTTTCTAAACTCAGGCTATGCCTAATATTTACTTGCAGGTAATGAGGTAATGTTGTTAGATGTAGAGGACACCTAATTCTTTCTTGGACTTCTTCCATTTTCCGGCTTTGGCAGTCTAACAGCTTGTCAGAGAGAGACATCTGGAATGTGATTGTTATTGGAGATGGCTGAAAACGTCTGTTACAGCGGGTTTTTTTTGTGCAGAAGATAGGGGGATTTGGTCTCATTTAAAATTTGTGGAAGGTATCTTATTTTCTTGGTTAAAAGCAAAAGTCTTTGGAAAACGCAACCTCCCTACCCCCCCATCCCTTTTATGCCCCTGGTTTGGAGGCAGAGACTAGCTTTTGGGCTGAGAAATTTTAGCTCGGGATTTATAGGGAAAAGTATAAACCTTCCTAGAAAGAGAAGACACTCTACAACAAGGAATCAGTTAAAATGTTTGCCTGTCTTCGTGTACGTTTTCCTTAGTTACCGTATCTGAGCATCTTGGAAAGTTCTGTATTTCTTGGTACTTGTAACCTGGCCTGAACTCCTTTCACTTTATTTTGAAATCTGTAAAATACAATGTACTCTTATTTGTTCTTCCTTTCCAAACCGTAATTGTGCTCTTTTTAGTCAAGCCTAAAAGAAGTCTCAGCACAACATCATAGCTGTTCCTTTCATCAGTCCAGCCCTTCTTCTGGCACGCTGTGCTGCCTTTCCAAAAATACAGCTCGACTCTGCTCCCCTTACGTGCATCGAATAGGCCTTTCCTTTGTACACAGCCCGAGCCCTGTAAACACGGACACTGCAGGAGTTCCTTTAATAAATTAGCTGTTAGCACATTCAAAACTTTTAAACGATAGGGTGTTTTTCTGCAGTGAGGGAGGAATTTTCATCAGATCAGAAGTTGTTCTCATCACGCTGTGAGTTACAGCTCAGGAAACTGCCACCAGTGTTGTTAGCAGCAGCTCCTCAAGCATGCCAAGGGAACATGGAGATCGATGTTTAACCCTTACGCTGCCTGTGTTTTCCTAATTGGTCAGCCAAATGAGTGCAAGAGCAATCCATACGTAGGCACTGTACAGGGCATCCAAGTATTTTCTCTAGTCGCAGAGGTCTCGATGCTAGAAATGCACGTAATCGAAAGGATTATTTTAGAGCAAGTACTCTTGGTGCTAAGAGTCAGACCCAGAGGCAGGAGGTCGGCTTGGATACCCCATAACTCCTTTTATTTGCTTCCCTATATCGTAGGCTGTGCAAAGCAGCTGTAAACAATGTGCCTGTTGCATTCAATTTGATGTAGATGTTGGAAATAGATTCCTGCAGGATTAGAGGTGCAATCACAGTGCCTGACTCTTGAGGCTCTTCTGAATAACAAGTCCTCATATTGATTTCCCTTTCTGGTGAGAAGTGAGGACATCAGGGGAGATGGATATAGATAAGCACGTTTCTAGTTAGACGAGGACTGGTTTGGGTCTGCTGAAAATCCCGTTGCTGTGAAAGAGAAAATCCCCGGTTGCTTTCCAAGCTATTAATCTGTTTGTGATTACTTTATTAAAAATTCCTCCGCTGTTCTTGTAAGACTGTCATTTAGAGGGTTAACCACACAATTGTCTCCTGGCGTTTGCTGGCTATTTTTGTTCCCTCTTATTTATTTACACAATTTGCCATCAAAGACTAAGTGATGCATTTAAATAATGGCCACAGGTAATTGTTTTAACAAGAGAGTCACCAGTGAAATAGCTGTTTTAATACTAGCCTGGGATGACCGTTCCCTATTAGTCTGTAAGAAAAGCGGTGTCATATTATGGTAAACCTCACCAGTTTCAGAGGAAATCATGTGAATTCCAAGCAGACAGGAGTTTAGCAGCAAAAGTCAAGCAAAAACCACAACTATTTCTTTGTAGAAGATCCAGCTGCGTATTAGGTATAATATGCCTAGGAGTGGTCGCCTCTGTAAATGGAAAACAGAAGGGGGAAAGGCTGGGTGCCTGCCCAACCTCTGTTCATGTTAATGAGAAAATCCTTGGCCTGCGTTCAGTCCGTGTTGGTGTTTTTCTTGGAAGGCGCGTCGGGCATCTCGCATGGTATATAACGCACAACGTCTACCCAAATGTGGTTTATGAAGTGTCCTGTGTATATCTATTCTTAGAGATTTGGCATTGTCTCTTTAGCTTATATAGTATGTGCCTTTAAAAACAACCCTCCCCCCCCAAAAAACCCACCCCCACCAGAAAGCAGAGACCCAAAGAGCCTCCTAGCACATCAGCATTGGTAATTCAATACTGCAACACCATTCCTTTGCTGTTAAATAGACAAAAGAAGTAGAAAGGACCCCACAGCTTGGAAGCTGATGCTATTTTCGTCTCTAACAAAAGTCTTTGCTTTGGAAAAGAAGAGATATTTGTTAAACTACTTAAGGAGTTAATTTTCAGGCACTGAAGGCAGAGTTGACATTAAAATGCAAAAAATAATAAAAAAAACCCGTTAAAACCTGTGTGGCAAGACACTTTTGTTCTGTCGGAAAGTTTGTGGATGCTGATGCAGATTCAGCGCTGCAGAAGAATGAGGCCCAAAGGGCAAATCCTCCACCCAGCAAATCAGGGATGATATTCCAATTTCATGCGAGGTTCTGCCCTTTCCTCTTTGCAGGCTTATGTGGAGAGAATCTGGGGTTTTTCTGCTATCTTTTATTATTGATTTCCCAAAATTAGAAGTCTCTTTCTAATAGAGAGGAGGCTTAAAAGCAATCAATAGTGTTTATCTTAGGAGACGGTAGTTCAAACTGCCGTGGAAGGTGGTGTAATTCACCCTTTCCCTTGTTACTGATTGTCTCATTTAGTGTAGTACTGCACAACGGCTCCGGGTTTTAATGTTGTAAATCCCTTAATTATGCGCTCACCAAATGTGTTAAAAATCATTTAAAAGTGTTAGTCGGGCATTTCTGACTATATCTTCCTCCTCCCACACTTACATTCCGCGTGCAAATCACTACAACTTAACTCTGTGATTTGTATTGGAAAGATTGTTTTTTTGCTTCATTTCACTTTATTATCTTTCAGCAGAGCTGTGACATCCACTTAGATATCTTTACTGCAATTGTTTCTTGATGAGATCAGATTGCCCACTGCAGCTATATCACAATAACAGTAAGATAAAAAAGATAAAATTCAGGCCGCCTTGCTTCCTTTTGATGAGCTGCTGTAGCCTGGCTTCACAGTGGGGGAAAAAAAAAAAAAAGAAAAAAAGAAAAAAAGAAAAGAAAAAGAATAGCACATAAAAGAATGATGAAAAAAAATTTGCAATCAAAATTGCTCTGAGTTAAGGCAGATTGAACCTTTTAAATAAACACAACATGAATAAAAGGGAAGTAGATGGTTCTGAATGTTACAACAGGGTAAAAAAACCCCATAAACCCTCCTAAACGCAGTGATTTTTAGACTTGCCTCATTTCAAAAGAGAGCACGTTTCAGTTCCTCTGATTGAAAATATTTTTAATAGCTACTTGCTGTTGCCAGAACATGTTTAGTAGCAGGCTTTAAAACCTGCGCATGGCTAAACTGTTTACTGTAAAGCGAGTGGTTTTGTTTGGAGCTGTACGGCTATTGACTGAAGGAATCCTGTCTGCAGCACTTCCCCACTCACCGCCTCGAATCATGGACTCTCAAATCAAGCAACACGCGCTCACAGGAGCTCGCAACAGGCAAGATTATTGAAGTCATTAACTTGCCAGGTAAACTTATTACGTCAGGTTGAAACCTCATACGGAAAGTCCCACAGGCGGCCTCCAAGGCGAAAGGGAGGATCCTCTCAAGATTATTTCCGAGTTTTCTTGTTACTTCTTAGCGAAGGAAGGGTTCGGATAGTGGTAGCTTTTTGAGTGTGAGCTACAGCCGATTGCTGCTGCGTTGCTCGCTCTGTGCCTGGCAGCCTTGCTGCTGCCAAGTCCTCCATACCATTGGTGTTACTCCCTAGTGCCGCATTTCAGGCTCCAGTGGAAGAGCTCTGCAGGGAAATGAAGCCTAGAAATACAGATCCAAGCTCAAACGTCCTGGGGCACATGGTAAGAAAAAGCGCCTCAGAAAAAAAAAGCTCATTCCCAGAGCTGTTCCTTCTGCTGCTGCTTCAAATCCTCAGAGCCCCTTGGATGCTTCAGGAGGAGATGACCTGCTCTACAAAAAAATGCTGCCTCCCTTTTCAGCGCAGTAAAGAGAAAATATCCATGTGGAGATGCTTATATAGAGATAATGGCAGGAGGGACGTGACCCATCGTTCTCTTCCGTGGAAGCAGAAGTGTTCAAGGGCCATCACGGAAAGCCTGACCCAAGTCCCCTCATAATCAAAGGAGCCCGACCGAGTTCAGTATGAACAGGTTGGAGCCAAAGCAACCTTGCAAATCATATCAGGGAGTTTCAACTAGGTCACATACCTCTGCCTCGGTGGTTGTCTCATTTTCCTGTACTTCTGAAGAATGGATAGTGCAGTCTCCATTGTTGGCAGCTCTTGCGATATTTGATGTTTTTCTCAAAGCCTGAGCTTTGGAGGCATACAAGATTTTCAAGCTAGCGCATGTGTGTGCTTTTAATATATTTTTAGTCTTTCTGGTTGGAAAACACAGGTGAAAACACGACCTGAGTTCCTAAAAGCGCAGAATTGACAAGGCAGAAGAGATACCCACAATTATGAGTTTGTGAAATGCCATGATTTTTAAGCTGTTGTCATGATTTTGGATGGTTAAGGATGTAAATATGGCGTTTACAGCAACAGTATGTTTTCAGTTCTGCAGACAGAATGAGGCACGTGCTAACTGAAAGCGGCGTTAGTCCCACAGAAGCTCAAACATCTATCACTCCAACGGGATCTCTTATTAGTAGGCAGAGTTGCCTTCTAAGGAAGAAGATGCCATCTTCATTCTGTACAATAATTGGAAAATAATGAAAGTCTTCCTCTCTCAAGAAAGCATCATCTTGCCATGGAGTTCAACCATCATATAACATCCCTTGAAAACTGGTAGTTGTAGGAATGTCACATTTGAAATGTTATAGTTATAGGACTTCCATTATATGTATTATAAATCCACATTTTAGAGGGTTGTAATTTAACTGTATACAGTCATTCTGCTTTGAAACTTGGCATAAAAATCACAGCCCTGGAGCAGATATTTTTATAACAGAAAATACGTGAGGAAATTGGTTTGGCTTTTCAGAGATTTAGTCGTGTTCAAGTTGTCGCTCAGCACATCAGACTTAGAGAAGCGGAATTTGTTAGTGAGTTACCAGATACAAGAACGTGGAGCTTTGGGCGGGTGTTATGTGATCCACAGCAAGTAATAATTTGGTTTCGATAATCATGAATAATGCAAATACAGGGACATGCTGTGTGGATTTTAACATGGGACTATTGAATGTTGGAGTCGGAAGCTAAATCAGTTGGAGTCGTCTCGGAGATCAGCTTTGCAGATGCTCCGTGAGTACTTGCAGACAAGTCAGTAGTAATGAATCTGAATAGAGCTGCTCATCTCTGTAGGAGTCACAGTCAAGTCCTGGCTGTGTAATGGGGAAAAGTGGAAAAGTGCCACAAATTAGCCCGACTGCGAGATCAAGGGCTCGCCGTCCTCTTGGCACTCGAGGTCGCAGAGGGTTGGGAATCGGTAGTAGTTATTGAAAAGAGGTGCCAGCTAGACTCGCGTCTGTTATGGGACTTGGTTGTTTGAGTTGAAATGGTTTATTTACAGCATTTGCAGGAGATGTGCTTTTATTATTTCTTTTGTTCCCCTTCCACCTACAGCACGTTAAAAGGCAGTGGAGAGTATTACGTAAGTCCGTAGCTTATTCTCGTTGATTAATGTATGTATCTGGAATCTTGACTGTACCATACAGAGTTTTAACACCAAGAATTACTGAACCTGGAGAGCAACTCCATGAAAGTGAGGTGCCAGATGAGAGACTTTGCTGATGTAAATTGCTGTGGCCTCCCCCCCGCCCCCGGCAACTACACTGACTTCCACCAGGGTCAGCCTGCTTCTTTCACAGCGGCCAGCTCTCCTCTGCCCTCCCTTGCGTTTTCCCTTTTTCTGTCTAGCTAAAATGAGATAAAGATGTTGCTTTGTGAGTGGGAAAGACCGCGAGCTCGCCACGAAGCCAGGCAGAATAAGAGCAGGTGCTGAGCAGCGTTTCCAGCCGTTCGGCTCCCTCTCGACAGGCTCGGTGCACCCCCCTCGCTTTTGAGCGCGGGGCCCCTCCGGAGCCCAGCTTGGCAGCTGCGCCGGATTGAGTGCTAGTCCTGCATGGCCGCATGATGCTGGGAGCCAATATATGATCTCCCTGTGTTTACCTTATGGATAAGATATGCGGTGGAGCTGCCCTGGAGTGGTTTGTAAACTTACACTGTAAACACTGTAAAACGTTTCATCTGTTCAAAGTCAGTCGGTTCAAATATCCTTTCTTTCTTTTTAAAAATCTCTAAATTAGTTTCTCTATTTCAAGTGGA
Source organism: Larus michahellis (assembly GCF_964199755.1). NCBI lineage: Eukaryota > Metazoa > Chordata > Aves > Charadriiformes > Laridae > Larus > Larus michahellis. Next base: position 5,507,101 of record NC_133898.1, on the reverse strand, counting down.
GAAAATAGGTCCAAGCTTTATAGAGCAATGTTAACCACATCAGATGTTTCCCACTCTTGTTTTTCTTTCTCCATTAGTTCAAGAATAAAAAACCGATACTGGATACCGATACTTATCAGCTATCAAGGGTATAGTAGGGTAGTTGTTAATAGGAGATGGGTGGAGTGTATTACAGACGAGGTTTTTTTAAAACTCTTTAAATCTGAACATCCGGACAGATTGTAGAAGAGAAATTCTTGGCTAGGTTAATCCCACACTGACTAATTTGTGTTATGGATAGACATGTGTTTAAATAAATATGAGGCATGCATAAAATATCTCCTGATTTGAGAGTTATAACAATGAAGGAGCATATCACCACCAGGTCAGCCAGGAAGCCAAAACCTCTGGAAACCCGGGGCTGACCTGACTGCAGGTGGTACTTAGGCCAGCTGTAAGTCATCACCGTTCTTGTTAGCTAATCAGAACAGGAGAATGGTGAAGTTTTGTTGGTTTCTGGTTGTTTTAGACTTAGATTTCCCCCATGAACGTGATCACGGAGAAGCGATTTTGTCAAAGATGGGAAAGCCAAGCATATCTTTTTCAAGGCTGATGCAGCAGATGTGCTTGTAAGTATAAAATGTGACCTTGTGAAAGCTCCCTGCACTCTCACTTGGGAAGGAAAACTCTTGGTGGTGGCATCTCTTCAGTCACAAAGGGTAAGAGGGGAAAAAAAGCCCAGACAGAGGGTGATCAGAGGGAAGGAAATCACAGAGAGGGGTTAGATAATGATGATACCGTCTAGTTCTTACGTAATGCTTTTCAGCAGGAGATCACAAAATAATCTGAGAGCTACAGCTCTCACAAAGGTGAAAGGGAATCCCAGTCCTGTGTGATATCCATTAAGCCTGTTGCATCTTGTACAGATCAAAGAGAAGGAGTTAAGTCACAGCTAACGCTAGTGAGTCACTATTCTCAAATGTTTGGGGCAAAAACGTTTGCTGTCTTCATGTTAATTGCAAAGCTGCGAAGGCACCTTATACCTGGTATGTATTGTGAAGAACTCATTAACGAATGCGTTGCAGAAAATTTCCAGCCGAAACCCGAATGGGACCATTTACAGATGCTTTACTGAACAGAAGTGCCAAATCTTCGGTTAGGTTTTGGCCGTGGACCAAAAATACTTTCCACAAGAGGTGATTATTATGTATGATTCATACAGTGAGTCCACACGAGTAAAAATAATACTGCTTAGCTCTCAGTGTTCGAAGTGCTTTTACATTTTCAAAGTGCTGTGCAAACATTAGTTAATTAATGGCATAAAATAAGTTACATTTTTGTGCATTTAGCATTGACATTTTGACAATAAATGGTTTTGGTGACTTTATATGCATCAGTGCATTTGAGCAGCCTGTATAAATTGTGCTAATGTTCTCAATTGTATTTGAGCAACATCTTAGTAATTTAGATGCTTTTTGTCTTATGATGAGCGGATAGATAGAGCGAAGGTTATCTGTGGATAGCAACGTGCCATAAATAAGGTATCTTCTCGTCCTTCCTAATAAAATCTAAGTCTGCGCGTACTCGTCTCTGTGGCTTGTGAGCCGTGATCTGACACAGAAATAAAAACACTGGTAGAAGTCAGAAACCACTAAGAGCCATCATTAGCATTCCAGCTGCGGAAACAGAGCTCCATCCGGGAGATGGATTTTGTGGAATTGGTGTACCCAAGGTTAGACATCGGGACTTGGTAAAGCGCTGGAACATCTGCTGGCTATTTTCAGAGAGCCGTCAGCTATTACCATCTATTAAAATTAATTTATAAGCGATCCCTTAGAGATGAATCTCTTTTTTCCCCTCCCAATCCTTGTGAAAAATGTTGGCATACAGTTGACATTTAAGTCCCAGGGGATATTTCTTTTTCTAAACAACCTATATTAAAGTTGCAATATCCTCTGTGGAAGACATTCGTCAATTGTATCAAGCGGGCTTAATGACCTTTCACATGAGGACGTTTTGGCTGAATCACAGATCGAGCTCACATGCCAAATCTATAATCACGTCTGCTCTCAAGCGTAGATCTTCCTTACTGGTCCCAGACTCTCACAGGTGTAAATATCCCCAAACCAGGCTCTGAAGTGCAGCCGTTCCCCGAGTTGACCCAGCTGCTGGCTCAAGTTCTTGGGGAATAAGTATTTTACATCAAATTTTCTTGTCTCGCTGCTCATTGTTCCTCCTGATCTCCCATCTGAGTAGCAAGAAACACGCAGAGAAACACGCGTTTAGATCATACAGACTCCCGACTTGGTTTCTTTCGGGATGATGGGAGTCAGCCATTGTGAAATCTTGTGAAAATAACTCATCACTCTACAATCATTCTTATTTAACAAAACCACACATTATTTTGTCGTACCTACCTAAGTGTCTCGGGCATGAATAGGGTGTAATTGTGCCTGTAAGAAGTCACTTTCTACAAAAAGAAGAAAGAACTTTTGTGTAGGAAGGAGAAAAAGAGGCATTTTTTAAAAAAAATTACATATCCTTTACCTGGCATCTATCTGACACACAGTAAGCAAATGATCCTGAGTTGACCTCCTTTTTGGAAGAGACACTGGAGTGAGCATCCTGGGAATGAAAGTGGTTTTTTTTCTAGCCGTACTGGAAATTTAATAGCTTCCTTTTCTGCCTGGTTCTGTCTTTTTCTGATGGCAAAAAAGATTATCGCTAGCATTAGAATGAGAGACATACAGTATTTGAGAAAATCAGCCTTTGTCCATTAAAAATGGTCTTTAATAGCTTGCATTAATGAGTTTAATTTGATCTATAACTGACAGATAACTCAATCATAAAAAATTTTCTTCAAGGAGAGAGATAAGGTAATATTTACATAAATGAGATTCAGTCCAGGTTTTAGTACAAGCAATGATTTCAGAGCTGTTTCAAGTTATGCAATGTGGCCTATATTCTTGGGAAAGCAATTTTTTAGTTTTTTTGAAGGGCTCTTTTTTTATCTACAACAAACTTTTTGAATAAGAGCTTTGCAAACTCTGTGTGTATGTTGTCCCTTTATAACCTAGGTAGCAGGTATGTCACCCCTTCACTTTGCTTCCGCTACAGGAGTTTTCGAACCCTCAACAGGGAGTACTTATTAACTTTCCACACCGGTATTAACTCTACCTATGTTCTCCCTCAAATAAAGAATAGAGAATATATATATAAATAATGTATAATATATATAAATAAACGTTTCCGTCCTAGCCACGAGATGCCAGCGCGCTCCTATTCCTTTGGCAGTAGGTCCTCGCCTGAGGACCCACCCCTGCCATGGGAAGAGTGAGGGAGGCAGAGCTTTTGGAGACTGACAGACACGGGGTTCCCACTACCCAGGGACCTGGTGACTTCCCATAACGGCTGGACGTCACTGCCATCCCCTGCCCAGGCAGCACAGCAGGAGGGAGCTTTGCTTTCCAAGGGCATCAGTCCCCATTGCTCTCCCTTCTGGCCCCCAGCCTCAGGCAGCTCGGTCCCCTCCTGGCACTGGCTCTAGCATCCAAACCTAAATTACTAGTACCTGTCCGAAGGGTAGCAGGTACCATCCCTTGGTCTCTTTGTGTGGTTTTAAATCCTGGGGCTGTTTTGTATTCAGAATCTTGCAGCAGCCACAAAGATGACGGCAAGGAGGAGATTACGTTTCTGTTTTTGAGCCTATTCTGTTTTTCTTGAGTGGTGGACTCTGAGCAAGTCGCGCCGATTCTCCTGCTGGCCCTGGAAAGCGGTGGAAATTGTATTGGTAGACACTACGTGCTAGTACAACAAAACCGGTACAATCATCAAGAATACAAGAAACTTCCGAAGTGACACCTCAGGCTCAGGGGATCCAGCAAAGAGCTTTTGGTGTTAGTGGAACACGGCATCTTCTGGGAATTAGTCTGCCACAGCTTGGATGCCCAAACAGACTTAGGAAGCTCATAATCATGGGGAACTTTAGGGTATTTAAATCCAAATTGTACTAAAAACATATTGAAAAATGTGTGTTGTAAAGTAAAATGTGGTGCAAAAAGTTGGCCTGTGGGATTACAACGCCCTGCTTGATTGCATGCCACAATATCATCGTATTCGGCGGAGATCCACAACAAGGCTGTAATGATAACTTCAAGTAAGCTGATGATTTATCTCCTCAAAAACGCATGGTTGTTGTAAAACTGCCGATCAGATATTTTCAGAGTACTATCCTTCACAAGCCCTTATTTAACGCAGTTATATTTGCATGCATACCCTCTCTTCACATTTGCCATTTGTCACTGAGATAGCAAATTACATTCATCAGAATCCATTCATTCCCCCGGTTTCGCTGAATACAGGATTATCTTGGCTGTGTCAGCTGCCCTATGACTGGTAACTGTGAAAAATGGAGGTCGCCTTCAGATATTCCAAACATGTATCTTCAAAGGACAGTAGGTATTAAGCTGGAAAAGATGAATGGGCTTTATGTCATCGTGTTTGTGTGGCATAAAAGTGAATTGTGCAGATTGATGGATATCTTGGTAAAAACAAATGCATTTTTAAAGTACTCTCTTGCCCCTTCCCTGACAAGTTTTAGTGACCATCGAAAGAAATATACTGAGACACTGCCTTAAATCCTAGGCTGATTTTACAGGTTTTTTCACCTTTAGAAAACTGAAGAACTTTTAGTTGTTGAGCAAAAAACCACATGCGAACTATTAACAACTGGTTATTTTATAGTCTGTCTGTGTTTACATTAGCACTACCGGACTGTCATGTCTTAGTTGTCGTATAATCATGCGATATATAAGTAACTGGGACGCGTACAATTTTGTTGCCGACCATTTGTAAATTCCTCAGAAAATGTTGCCATAATTTCCCATTTTAGATCCAGATTGCTTCTTTAGGACAGCCACTGTGCTTGTCTGGCAGGTGCTTTGTTCATACAAAAAAGTAACAGCCCAGCACAAAGAGTCACCAGGTCCAAAAGGAAAAGCTCTACCTGTCCTCGAATAATACACTGTATTAAAAAGGTATTGAAACCACAAAGTGGATTCTCTCAAGGAGGATAAGTAACCTTTAAAAAACAACCAGCGTATTGGGGAAAAAGAGTTATCATTATTGATTCTCACAATGCATGGATACATTGAAAGGATATGCCAGAGGAAAAAAGGTGGTGGGCAGTGAAGCTTGTGACCATTGATAGGATTTTCTTTTTCCTGTAGCATCTTTGCTTGATAGAGAACAGGAGAAAAAGATCCCAGGATCCTGGTCTAGTTCTGCTACTCTTATTCTCTGTGACCTTGGGCACATCAAATCTCAGCCGGGAGACAAAAGATCTATCAGAAGTGTCACAAGACCGTAACGCTTACCTGTGTGTGAGATCCGTGGGCAAAAGTGCTTCCCCACTGGAAAGTATTATAGTTTCTAATGGGTTTCGGTAATACGGAGATAGACTTGTGCCATAGTGATAACTGTAGTGGTGTATGTGGTACCTATGTGATATGGGGAGGAATTTGCCCTCATCTGTTGAATATGAGCAGAGCTGTAGGAACAGGAGCAATAGACAGGCAGAGACATTCCGACTGCGTTTTAAATTTATCTTGAGTTTCATTGCTAAGCGTGTTGCTACTGCATTTTGGTTTAGAGGCAGGGATTGCTGCAAAGCCTTAGGTACCGTTCCTTTGAGATGTTGTTTGTGTTAATATTTTAAACTTGTAATAAATTTCTGGTGGGTTTTTTTGCTGTGTTTGGTTGGGGCTTTTTTTAAATTGCCTTTGGACTTCTAATTATCTTTCACTCCCAGCAAAGTATGCTTTCTATCATGAAGTAGGATATTAAAGCACTAATAATAACTTTCTGGCTTTTAACTTCAGTAAGACCACCATAGAAAACATTCCACTCTCTTTGTGAAAAGCATAAATCATTTTATAACTCATGTGTTTTGTATTATTTTTTCTTTCAATGACTGCCTAAGTAACATGATGGTTTAAGTAAGAGTTGCTTCCTCACAGCTGGTCCTCAATGGGTATTTGCTCTTGATGTGATATCATAACGCTCCATTAATACCGTTACTTGCGGGAGGTTTACAGTAACGTGGATTTTTATTTAGATTTTTGTTTTGGATTCAAAGAATCTCAAAACTCAAATCCATGAAAATCAAAGAGCTTCGTCCTGAGAGAGTTCGTCTGTCCTCCTCCACCAGCAGGACTGAAGGATGATCTAGAGATCGTCTGTTTGCCTGAAGCTGGGCTCCTTTCGGTAGCTGCAAGTTCAGGTAAACAGGGGGTAGGATAGTGTTTTGGCTCAGGTTTGCAGCGGATTTGAAGCTGGGCCAGGTGGAAGGATCTTAAGGCTAGGTGAATTGCTTTGTGAACATCATCACACAGTTCGTTGGTTGTCAAATTCACCGTATCACCAGTCTGGCACCTCCGCCCTGCTTAAATCTTGTTACGAGGATGGAAGCGGCGGCGAAGCTTTGTATTTGCCATAAATACTTGACTGAAGTTCTTTTTGAGAGTAATTCTGCAATTATAGACCATGATGTCATGCAGAAAGAAGCAGACAGTCAGCTAGGCTCTACGCTTTAACGGTTTCTGTGAAATTAGTAATAATACTAGGAGGCTGAATTTTAATTTACAGTGCTGTGAATTGAGTAGTTTTTATAGGGCCTGAAGCTATTCACCTTTCGAAGGAGTGTGTGAAGACTTCTGGCCTCGACCACGACTCATTTCCAAGTGGGACTGCAGTCCTCTCTCCTCTTTCTTTTTGGGCAGGCAGACTACTATCTGGACAGCTGGCCAGATGTGCACGGTGCTCGGGAAAGGCACTGCCTCTGGCGAAGTGGATCACAGCTGCTGCGAGGGATAGGGCAGATGCCTGTGTTATTTTACAAAGCTGGTATTTCCATCTGTTAGTTGGTTGCAATAGGATTACCAGCGGATCAGACCGGGCAGAGGGTAGGCTGAAGGGGGGACTGTCAGCATCAAGAGCATCATTTACCAGTAGTTTAAGGGGGCAGAAACAGATGTTGGTCTCTTTGAAGTGTACCTCTGCATGGAGCCAATTCAACGCGTCAGCTCGGTGCCGGGCAGGGAGGAACTCTGTCAGAAAACCAGAAAAGAGATAGATGGAAAATGAGGTCCCTGAAGATAAGAGAGAGAGAGAGATGTGGACTTCAGAACAGCAAACTGAGCCTTTGCCATAGAGATAGAAGAAATTTTACCCAGGGCGCAGGGACCAGCGAGGACAGTTCTAGTCTGATCCTGTGGTGCATTAAAAAATCTCTTCCTCCTCCTTCTTTACTTCCCACAACTGAGATTTGGACTCCACGAGAGCATGCCTTGGAAACCTGACTTAGGTGGCTTTGTTCCCACTGGTCTCCGTAAGGGAAGTCTTTGTCATGCAGTGAAAGCCAACAGGGCTGCCCCAGCAGCCACGGTCCAAGCGGAGGGAAAATGTGGGATTGCGGCACGGTTGTAGGTTCAGGACTTCTTCCTTACAGGCACTGTAGTCAGGGAGACTTAATGGGTACAGACAGCTCTGAACTGTGACTGTTAAGGATACGTTTGAAGAAGTATCTGAAAATTTAGAGTAAGGAAATTTGGATATCAGAAGAACTTTAATTCTTAAGGAGGCAAATGTTATTTCTGGCATTACGGAGTACAGGCGCTGATCCAAGCACGCTGAAGTCAATAAAAAGCCTCCGTTTGGCTTCACTGAGTTTTGGATTAAGTCCACAGAATGTTTGATAAACTAAAAATGTTACAGCAAGCTTCTGGTGTTCACCATCGCCTTACGACAATAGGTCCTGGTGGGATCAGGCAGGGGCGGTTCATAAAAGGGATTTGCTACGCGTACAAAGAGCAGAAAGCCGCTTCATTCTCTTTGTTGTTTGTTGCCATTAATTTGATTTGGGATTGGGAAATATTTTTTACAAGTTAGCATTGTTTTTCTATTGTGTATTTTCTGGTAGAGATTTAAATTATGATGAAACTTGTTGTCGCGTATAATAAAAAGCAGTTGCTGCCTGCTGGGTAAATGCCTTGGTACTGGGGATACGCATGAAATACTTGGGAGTGCTGAAACGCAGTTGGGTTTATTTTTGTTGCGAGTTGTTGTTTTGTTAGGACACAAGGTGGCAATGACATGGAAACACTCATCGGATAAAATAGTCTAGAGTGTCTTTTGACCAGTTTTCTGCTTCAAAGCTGTGCTTGATATATACAGCTTGGCACCTGGCTTATACATACAGCTATACGTATGACAACATTTGGCATGTCCTGCGGATTGCGCTTGGCAATACCTCTTTGTAGCAGTGCATAAGTGCACGACTGAGTATTACTGTCCCTTAAACGGATAGGGAAATTAAGTCAGAGGAACTGGACGACCTGCTGGAGGCCACAGCAAAAGAGCTGAGATAAAACCGGAGACATCTTCAATCCTAAAATGTATATAGGTACAGCTGTAGAGTATAAACTCCTCCTGTATCTATGGCTGCATGTGCCACATGCCGCGTCCTCTCCCATGCTGCAGTAGAGGGAAGGGTCCTTTAGGGGCAACTTGGTGTTTACTTTTAGCTTGCTGGGGAGGCCGGGCTTTTCTCCTTCTCAAAGAATCCATAGAAAAGGGTGTAAAAGTTACCAGAAAGCATCAGCAGGCTCTTGTATTATCGTGGCTTTGCATGCGGCGAGGCTTGTGGCCATTTCTCCAAGTGGCGTGCGTCCATCTTCTTGCTGTGTTTGCCCTCTGTGGGTAGCGCTGGCGGTGGCTCTGTGTCGGTGGAGGTCGGCTGCTGCAGAAGGGTGAGCTCCCAGCTCTGCCCTGTGCTTTTTGGGACCTTCCGCGGCTTTTCGTTGTTCCCGTGCTGGCGGTGACGGTGCAGGTGCAGTCCCTGAGCACCCTCCCACCCCAACCTCCCATGGAGCTCTTCTAGACCATTAGTGGTCCATGAGTGAACCAACCCAAGGTGCATTAACCCACCACTAAACTTAAAACACACTAGATGTAAAGTGCTCGCAAATTCACTGGGGAAAAACCAACCAGCCAAAACCCCACTGAACAAAAAGCAGGAGGAAATATTTTTGCGAGCTTCTTTGAATTAAGATCAATGCTGCTGCTCTTAAGACCAACAGTGCTGTTATACCCAGAGGAGGGGTTTTCACTTTGTGAGATTTGGCTGTATCCTTGTAAAATCCTGGCGTTAATGACCGAGTCTGGGTCCGGTCCTCTGCACAACAGCCTCGGCCCCATGAGCCACGCAGAGCCCCAGAAGTTTACTGATCCTTATCCAGTGCAGCTAACAAAACCACCAGGCAAGTATCCCCCTCAAAATGAAATGGAGCCTGGCAAGGAGAGCAGGGCCCAAGAAAAAAAAGAAAAAAATTAAAAATAAAAAAAAAAAATCAATGTACTCTCAGCCTTGAGCTGTGAAGCTGCCTACTAAGTGAACAGCTCATGCAATTTAACTCCCTTCTTCCTGTGTTGCAGCGTTCTTAATTTTGGGGTTCTTTGATCCACCTATTCGTAGCTGTGAAGCGAGCAGAATTTAATCAGGCTCTGACAGGGGATGGTTGATTTTAATACTGGCCTCCAAAAAAAGAGCTGTCAATCAAGGATGAGCTTTAATACCTTCAACTTGCAGCTCCTTTAAACTTCTGCTGCAGTTGAGTGGTGCTTGGTCAGCTGTGGAGGAGCCAGGCACTGACAAAAGGCGCTGGGGGCTCCTTGGGCACGCTCGGGGGAGTCCTGGGGGGCTACTCCCTTCCTTCTGTAAAGGGGCGGCATGAAACATCTAATCAAGTTGGCGTTTCCTAGCCACATCAGAGGAGAGATTTCCTCTTTGAACAAGGGAGAATCTTTCATAAGTGTGCATCCCAAAAGGCCTGCTGAGCTTTTGTGAGTCAGCAGGCAAGGCACGTTTGGAGTCACTTGGATTAAATCTTTCCTTATTGGAGCTGGAACAGGAACAGTGAGGACAAGGTTACTTTCCATACCTAATTTCGAGTTATTATAGCTGGGGATGTTAGATAAAATAGTCAATGACTGGCAGGATGATAGAATATGGTTTAATTTCAGATTTACTATCTGCCAACACATGCCATTCAATCAGATAAACACAGGATTTCAGCTGTCATCACAATATCTTATGCATACTTAAAAATAGAGCGCTTTTTCTCACACCAAAAAGAAATTGAACAGGTTTATATATAGGATGTATACAGTTAGCAGGCTAGAAATTTTGAAATAGTCTGCCGTTTCTAGAGAGATTCCCTATCTTTAAATTAAGGAACTATATTAGAAGTAGTAGAAATTCTCAGGATTGCAGAAGTTTTATCATTGTGAACTGCACAGAATAAATAAAAGTAAAGGGAACACCTTGAGAAGTGGAACTATATAAAATGAGGGACATATCTGTAGCATTTATAGCAGAGAATATGAGACCGTATAGAGAGCAAGACAACTCAGAACTTCTCTGTGTGGGAATAGTATTCCTCCTCTGGTTTATAAGTTTCCATCTTTGCTCTTTTGTCTGTCCTTGTTCATCAAGTTGTGCCAGGGGAGGTTTAGACTGGATATCAGGAAACATTTTTACACTGCGAGGGTTATTAAGCATCAGAACAGGCTGCCCAGGGAAGTGGTTGAGGCACCATCCCCTGGAGGTATTTAAAAGATGGACAGACATAGTGCTTAGAGATATGGTTTAGTGATGGTTTTTGTCAGAGTTAGGTTGATGGTTGGACTCGATGATCTGAAAGGTCCCTTCCAACCTGGGAAATTCTGTGATTCTCTGTATTGGGCCTATCGCTTTAATGCTTAAATATCTGCTCCGTTCTGTAGGCGGAGGTAGGAGATGGCAATCTAGGGGCACCCCAGCACTATGCTAAACCAATTTTCACAATAAATGTAATTTAAGCATTTGCTGTCTAAATCTTCCCTCCTGAAAACACACAATTTAGGTTGGAAGCTCTCATGCAGGTAAAATAAGACATCACTTGCCACCAGTGCTTTATGTTATAAATTTGTGAGTACACAGATGAGTAAGGCTTTTTGGCTTGAGCACTTAACCAGTATTTGGGTTGTTTATTATGTCCCTTGTGAAGAGTGGCTGGTGATACGCTCCAGCATAGCTTTAAGGTCTAGCCTGGTTTGTTTACAAGGGATGCACAGAACAGCTTGTTTCGGTGAACATCATACGAGCAGACAGCAACAGGCAGTTTTCTTGCTCACAAATCTGCCGATACGCTTTCCCGGCCGGCAGTGCCGGCTCAAGCTCTGCCCTGCTGCTTTCTCTCCTGCTCGCAACCTCTTTCTTCCTTAACGCCCATGTAACCTGTGCCTTCAGTCTCATATTTCCTACCTAGTTTGCTCTTTCAGGTTTTGTAGTCGGCTTTGACTCAGAGATATCCTTGTTAGCAACCACTCGCATTTTCCAGCGTAACCAATTATTGCCTGCTCTCGTTCCTGTCTGTATTTTACCAGGCTGCTCCAAAATGAGCTCTAAAATGACGTCCTGAGCTGCTCAGCGTAATGATACCTTTGAAGCCAAGACTTGTACTTTGCTTCGAAGAGGAGCTCTAGCGAAAGGACAGCATTTTCTACTGCAGATACGGGAACGAAGGCATTTTTTTGGAGAGCTTTCCTCCCGCTGGTTTCCCTGCAGAGGGCAGGAGGCTGGAGCTTTTTCTAGCATGTGCAAAGGCGCTCTTGAAGAGCTCTGCTACGACAGATCGGCTTATTGCCCGTGCAGACGCGAGGACAGCATAATGCCAGCCAAGATGCTGAATTTCCTATTGCTTGGGCTTCATCCCTTTCTGCTTAAGCTCTCATGTGCTTCAGAGAAAAACTTGATTAGTGGGTTGCGGGCCCTTCAGCTCAGCTGTGGGAGGGCCTTTCTGACTTCCACAGCTTCCTCCTGGGGCTGGGTTTTGGCTGTGGAGGCAATTTGTGCTGGGCTATGCAAACAGATAAAACAAAGGAATAGCAAGGCTAGAGCGAAGTCCAGGGTGGGTGTTTTTCAGTCTTAAAGGCTTTGGAATTCTGTTTGGTTTTTGTTTTGTTTGCCTTTTATTTTGGTTTCTCTTAGAAAAGCCTTTCATATGCAGTGATCTCCCAAACAATTTATTTGAAATGATTGGTGGGTGGCGCATACATTATGAGCTGTGGTTTCATTGGTATGCTCGGCCTCCCTAAGTACATGGCATATTAAATGTTTTATTTACCCCGTGTGCTACCTGTCATCTAATCAGCTTTTGTTTTTGCTGCATTCTGCTTGTATTATAGCAAGAGTAAGTGGTTTCATGTAAATTAAAACCGCATGAAACCTTTTAAAGACATTTTAAAATACTGAATGGTTTTGCAAATAGGTTTGTCGGACAAGGATTGGAAAAAGAGCTCTTTGCTTACCCATTTACTCTTTTGTATGCTTATTAGAGGCCCCCCATGTGACTCTTTCATCAAACATTGCGTCCCAGTACTCATCTAGAATGCCAAAAGTCATTTATACTGTGCTCAAGAGTGGTTTGCATAAACCGGAGGCAGTTAACAAAGAATACAGTTGCGAGCTGCGATTGCAAATGTTATTTTGTAAATTACAACACAGATGCACAATAAAGTCAAAACATGCATCCCTGTGATGTTTTCTTGCTTGCCTGGAGCATAAAAGTGTGTTGGCTTAAAAGTTTCTTTGCTTTTATTAACTATTACTGCCAATGTTTATGATTGCGATCATTTCACTGTGAACAATTCTGTTTCTTACAGGTGGATCGTATCATCTTCTGCGTATTTTTGGAGGTCGACTACAAAATTTTCAAGAAGAAAATGGGCGAGTTTTTCCCTCTAGGTAAGCATAGTAATCGAGTGCCATCTGACTTTAAAAAATGACGCAGCAAAAAGACTACAGTTGGCGTCCTTTCTGCTTCCCCCGCTTAAGCCAAATATTAAAACGGGAACTTTCTTTAACGATCAGCTGCGCATAGAGGCTCTGATCCTGGGCAAATGCAGACATTCAAAATTTGTGAACCGGTAAAACTACTTGTGATACTGCTTTTGCAAAATTAAGGCCCGCTTTTTTCTGCTCAGTACAGCTAGTTTCTCCGTTCTCTGCTGTAGCCATATCTCCTCCCAAAACCTGGTACGTGGCACCAGCTTCTTGACTCTGAGAAGAAAATGATTTGCACTCATGTATATAGCTCCTAGCGTATATTGCTTTTCCATGCACTTTGTACATGCTTTGCTCTTTCATTAACGATGCTGGTAGGGTTTCTCTGGGTCTGAAAAGATACCGCAGGGGTTAGAGCCCAGCTGTGTCTGAATGAGAACTTTAAACTTGAGCTGTCCCTGTGCAAGAATGAATGGGAGAAAGATGGCTCTCGCCGGAGCACTTGGGAAATGTTAGCCATTCATCTTACGTTTCACACAGGAGGTTACTTTTTAAGAATTTTAGAAAACCTGGTGGATAGTAAATTTGTTAATCCCCCTCCCCGCCATGTGCCTGTGATTTATTTTTATTGTATATCATTAGAAATCTGTGTTCAGCTTTTTTATCAACCCTAAGCTTCTCCCATTTTATTTTGTTTTCTATGACATCAGTTCCATGATATGTGACAAGATCCAGATTTTAGTATTTTGTTTTATCACCCATTTCAGAAGTGGCAGTCACTTAAATGCTCCCCACACTGTCTGTCTATCTGGTGGAAAGGGCCGTTGAGTAATAGGAAGCCGAGCTTTGGTGTGTTGTGGGTCTCCATTAATTCTACTGGACTATCTTGTCACAGGAGCTGCAGTGTTTTTTTCCTTTCCTGGTAGTATGGAAATTGGGATGTTTCTGTCTCATCTCACTAGAACAAAGCTTTTTGTAGCTGACTTTGTAATCTCCAGTTTGCAATGATTGGCAGCTGAAACTTAAAGACCTATTGAATAATTCAGGTAGCATAGAATGGTGTCTAACTGCTTAATAATATTTTTGTCTGAAGCACATTGAACATGCATTTCAAAGACTGCATTTCACGTCTAAGCCGTTCATTGTGTGATGATGGCTTTTTTGGCAGTGTACCCCAACACATAGGATAAAGTGGCACTACCCTGCCTCCTGTTGCTGGGTCTGTCCCTGCCCTTCAGATTAAGTGAGAGCAGACTATCGTGTCAATTTGCCAGCAAATTAGAGTATTAATACTCACCTTGATCGTTAACGTCTTTGAAATCACGGATTAAAGCCTGGTGTATTGTTGTTATAAACGTAAAGCTCACTTGGATTTGAAAGCCCAAGAGACAAGGTGATTCAAAGCTGGCAAGCCCAAAGGGGAAAAGAGAGGAAGATGGGAGGTTTATTTATTTGGTGGGGGGGGGTGTTCAAAACCTAATATTGTTGGACTCTTTGTCTACAGAGAACCTGTGTGGTTGGGTGTCACATTATATAAAAACTTGTAATTGCATTACGCCGCATTACAGAGATGATCAGTTTTACCATAGTTTTAAAAGTATGGTTTTTCTCCTGCATGGGAAGTTTTTGCAATTTTTTTTTGGCTTGAAATTAAACCCGTGAATTTGATACGTGACCATAGAGAGGTGGTTGTGGTGGGGACCCTCTAAGGTGCTGCAAATCCAGTGGTTTGCAGGTATGTGACTATGTAAAAGGTCGATCCGATGCTTATGCAGACAGCTGTCCAGAGAAGGAGGTTTTAGACCTCAGCAGCTACAATTTGATACAGATTGCTAAAAGATCTTAGGACCCATTTTGATAGGCTCCCTGATGCAATTTTCTCATAACTAATGATTCTGAATACCAGTTTTGATGTGCCTTAATGATGCTGGTTTCCAGAAGGACCTGAGCACCTACTGGCTAGTGAGCTGGAGCTTTAAAAGGAACCATTGTAGCATCTAAAACTTTATCCCTGACTCAGCGAAGGATTTCCTGTGGTTAGGTCAGTAGTCAGTGATTTGGGAGATGTCATTTTAATGTCTTGTATCGCCATGGATGTTTGGTATGCCCTTACAGGAGTCACTTAGATCTTCAACTTGTGAGGAGACAGGGAGAGGCAGGAAAGATACGTGCTACCAAAGTGACTCTCCATTAGTGTCCCTGGAGAAAGGATCAGTATCTGGGTCTCTCTCCTGGAGGAGTGCCCTCATGATTAATATACAGTCTCAGGCTTTCTTTGCCGTCTTGAATTGACGTTTTTCCGCAGGGTACCACCACTTCAACAGATGTCAGCTGAAGTAAGCCCCGTCTTAAATTGCCTATAGCCTACTGGTGAGAACATCAGCTGAAGGTCTGGATGGTCATCACCAGATGACCATCATGTCTGCTCCTTGTTCCCTTTTTCTGGTCTATTATGAATTGCCATCTGCATTTAACGTAGTAGACTTTGACAAACTATCAGCAGACTCTCCTACTGCAGGGATATTCCATTTCTCTGGTTTCCTGCACAGAGGACGTAGTCGACATGGCTCTGTGTCAAGGAATTAGCAACTGTCTCTACCTTTGGCAATAATTTCTTGATATTTAGACTGTGGAGGAATTGCCAAAACTGTGGTGGTTTTGGTTTGGCTTTAGGTGAATCTATTAAGGTAGTGAAATGAAAAGTCTTTAAGGATAGTCTTGCCCGAAATTTAAATTGATAGGACACTATCTGAACACTCACAGGAGAGAATAACACTGAGATATTACTTTAAGCTTAGAGAAGAAACATCGTGACGTTTTTAAAGCGTGTCTTGCATTCAGAAACATTCTGAAATACATCTACTTTAATAGATGTGGACAAAAATGCTTAGAAAGAAGAATATATTCATGGAGTTATATACATAAATAGTTATTACTTTAAACCCGGTGCATTAATAAATCCAAAAAGACATCCAAGTGCTTGAGCTAGTCAAGTGATAATGAAATGAAGCTAGAGTTACACCTCAGTGCATTAGAGTAAGTGGAATATAGATACAGGGAAATTGTTCCATTACTTGAACATATCATTAGGCCTATTTTGCGAGTGGAATGCCAAAGAAATTAGTCGAGTAATAGTACTGATATTAAGACAACTGCCAAGAGCCTTGTCATTTGCAAACTTTAAATATATAGAGGGAAGAGGCAGACTTCTAAGCAATTTTCTATCTTAGGAGTGTAGCAAAGCTGTTCAGTAACAGACCAGTTGTCACAGTCTCAGAATTTCCGATTTAATCTCAGTATTTAATCTCGGTAATCAGTACTGGCCTGTACAGAACCCGAGCCAAAGCCAGCGTGCTCCACTTTATCTTTAACTCAGACTTAGGATCTCATCCTATTGGTTGTCCAGAGAAGCCTTGGTTTAGAAGGTAAAGGGTCCTGGTCCACGCCGAATTTTCTGTTGAACCTCTAGGGTTTTGCTGAGAAGTTTATGTATGTCCTGGTAGAAAAAGAGCAAAGATGAAAGACGGTTTCTGTAGAACAACCAACCTTCTGTGCTTAAGATGGATCATGGTTTTAACACATTAGGTGCAGCAAACAGTGATGTGTTTTTTCTTTTTACCAATGGAGTCCTGTCTCCTCGCGGAATGAGATAGCCCAGCCATTCTCCTTTCAGCTGTGTTGGGAAATTCTCTCTGCTTAATCCAAGAGAATGTCTTGCAAATAAAACATCCTTGCCTGCAGTCCTGGCTCAGATGCGTAGTTCTTACATCGCTGGATTCATTGCTACTAGTGTTATGAGGGAGCTTTCCGGGAAAGGAGCTGATACTTGTCCCATTTTTTCTCTTGGAATTCATTGTTTCTTCCAACAGAATTCTACATGGAGCCTAGATACTAGGCATTGCTTTTACTTTTATATATATATATATATATATATGTATTTGTAAGACTGACCAGGGAGTGGTATAAAAACAGTTCCCCTTGAAAAGCTATATTTACCAACATTTACCTTACAGTGATACGTACTTCTAGGATGCTATTCATAGGAGTAAAATTAAGCGTATTGGTAAACAGTTGCCAGCTGGAGACAGAGATACCTTTTTTTTCTCTCGTGTATACTGTGTATACCTAGCTACTTCCCATGTCAGATAGGTAATCTTGTAAGGACCTTTGGCAAATGCTTATTTTTCATGGCGGCTGTTGTATATTATGAAAGGTTTATCTTAAGTTGCAATGCTTAAAATATTTCTAGATCTACCACCTGTTATCGGTGGATTGGAGAGGGGATCATTTTTTCTGAAAATGTTCTTCAGACAAAAGTAATGTTATAAAGGGTATGTACTGTGAAGCGGCGGCATTCAAGGTTATATTACATTCTTACTACTTGAAACAGAGTAACAAAATTACTTCACTAAAGCATCCCTAAAATTGTTAGAGAGAGGACAGGTTTGCACTTTTATTAGACCAATTGATAGATGGAAGATGCAGGCTTTTAGACTCCGTGTCCTTTCAGAGCTAATGAAAGGATGCTGAGCCCAAGAGCTTGTTCTTTTTTTTTTTTTTTTTTTTTGAGCCATCTCAGTTGGTGTTAGGAAAAAGAGAGAGAAATTGCTTCATCTTCAATAAATTTTTCTCTCCCTCGATTCCAGGTTATGACATTTAATGCATTTTCTTCTTTTATCCTGGTTGACAAAAATACTGTCCCCCCCACCCGAAGCATATGGATAAGAGCTACTGTCTTATATTAGTCCTCTTGTTACTTCAGGAGGATGCATAGCGTCCTAGTTGCGCATAAAAGTGCAAATATATTACAATTACAGAGGAAATTCATTGTTAAGAGATCTACCAGGCTTGGAATCAAATTGGAAACTGTCTAAATGGCTGAATGAAGGGCTTTGTATTAAAAAGGCACATCCCTGCACTAATACGTGAGTGAACTCTTAAGCAGAGATTGTAATTTCTGTACTGGTATTGAGAAGCATTGCCCTCTTCGCTTAACATGGCAGACTTCACTGGGGCTGAAGCGGTCCTCGGTGTGCACAAAGGAAGCATAAGTTAGCCCTTAGTAAGTAATTCTGTATCAAATGGGTAATTCGTTTGATAAATTTAGCCTCTTTATTTGCATTTGCAGTGTTCATGAGGCGATTCGTTTCCTTAATTCATCGCCTGAATGTATTCCACAAAATATTTTTCATGGGCTTTATTTTACTACGTGGATAAGTGCCAAGCAGTTTACTGGAAGTACCCGATATCCTTTATCTGAAATTTCACCTGGGTAGTGATTTGCCTCGTAAGTCACGAAGCTCTGTTTGTTCTGACCAGTTCAGGCAGGCGTGCAAAGGCCACCAGGGCTTGGAGCCCCCCAAAAACAGATGCTAGGGAGTAAGATTTGGGGGAGTTTGAAACCCCTCTGCCATTCTCCCCTGATCAATGAGGGCCGCCCTGAAGGTTTTGGTTGCAGCTACTTTTCCTGTCTCCATGCAGATTTTTTCAGGTTGTCGTGTTCACAGCTGATAACCGCCTGTGTTTTCACAGGTTTAAACTGGAGGCAGTCAGACTGTCATCTCCCTTTCTTCACTGCTTTCCCCCACAAAGCTTTCAAGGCACCGTGGATGGGCTGGGTCCCTGCCAATGACACGGAGCCTAAACTTGCATCCAGACACCTGCTGTGGGTACACGAACACGTCTGGGGCTGAGCAGAAGCTGGGACAGAGCTGAAGTGACCAGCCACAGCAGCAGCAGCAGATTGGGATGTGGTGTCACAGTCCTTGGCCTGCGCCCTGGTTATGGGCAGGATCACCTGCAACCCAGGCCTGTTGGCTGAAAGGAGCAAAACGAGTCCCATTTCCCTGACGCCACAGCTCTGATGGAGCTGCAGTCCCTGCTGTTGTATTGGGATGCTCAGGGGACCCTCTGGTTTCTCTGGCTTGTGAAACTTTTGACTTGTCACTTGGAAATCCTGCTTGGCTGTGAGCACGTATCCCTTTCCTTTCCAGGGCTACGTATCAAGCAATTGAGAGTGTATCGGTGGCACACTGGCAATTTCACATGGGTGCGAAATGCTCTCTCCGCCCCTTTGAGCTGTCTTTATACTGGAGGATGTCATCCTCAGACGGCTTCTGCAGGACCCCTCACTGAAGAACTTAATTCAAAGCAGCTGGGGAGAAGCACAACCCCACTGTTTCCCATGATGGATCCTTGTCCCTCAGTAGCAGAGGCTTCAAAGGAAGACTACCCATATGGGGAGCTGGAGGAGCCTGTGCACTGGACTAGGATGTTGGCTTTGCTTTCTAGTTCGCTCACAGCACCAACAGACCCTGATAAAAGTACACTCCAATGTAAATAGGATGCCGTAAAAATTGCTCTCAGTCCAAAAGTTTAATATAGCCGTAATGCTTAAAGATCTGTCCATTTCAAAATTTGTCTGAAACAACTCACCTCGTAAAATCTCAAGCTAACTAAAAGCTAAAGGTGTTCGTAAAACCGCGAAGCAAAATTTTTCTATGGCTTTTTGTCTTCATTTGCCAAGGCAATGACTGTGCCAGTCCTACCACTCACTGGGGTTGTCTGTCTTAGCCCCTTTTGCCGGTGTCTCAATGCAGTGCAGGAGGATGAACAAGCAGCAGCTCAGGAGCGGTGCAGGAGGATGAACAAGCAGCAGCTCAGGAGCGGTGCTTGGGAGGCAGAGTTGGGCTCTGGGTATTGATGGCTCGGGTACTGTCTTCAGCAGATCAAGAGATATGCAGATCAAGAGAGGGTTCCTAGCAGTTTCTAAAATGGCAGTGGGTTTCCACTACGTAGTAAAATGTTAATGGGCAGTTTCCTGCTTCAGTTTGAATCGTAATAAAACTTCCTAGTACGATCCCTTCTGAATTATTTTCTGGCTGACTGCTGAGAGAGCATTGCTCTAGACTTTGGCTGTGTCTTGCAAGTGTTGGTCGCCCCAAAATTCGGGCTTAGATCCTCTGGTTGTACATGGTTTGACAGAGGCTTGTGATATTGGCTGCTATACGGCCTGGAAAATTGTTTGCCTCCTCATTCCTGATGCTCCAAGCAGCACCACTGCTCGGAGCATGGACAGACAATGGGACCGTAACAAGATGCTCCAGTAGCATCTCGTAGACATTTTCTTTGTCTCCTTTTGTGAGACTGAGGATGGAGCCTGCAGTCAGCCCAGAAGTCAGGGGAGATGGCTGTTTCTATGTATTTGTCCACTCTCTCCAAATCCCTGAGCTCTCCAGCCTGGGTAAGGGCTGTGTTGAAACAGTAAAGTGGCAGGCGATGAGGATGCCCTTGAAGGCACGACGGGGTCATGCAGAGGCAAGGACCAGGCTGCTGTGTGTGTTATCAGCGTGGGAGAGCCCAGGGAAGATGACGAGTGAGGTAATTAGAAAGGTGAATATGGAGCAATCATTTACCATCTCTTGTAACG
Source organism: Larus michahellis (assembly GCF_964199755.1). Lineage (NCBI taxonomy): Eukaryota > Metazoa > Chordata > Aves > Charadriiformes > Laridae > Larus > Larus michahellis. Next base: position 5,486,810 of record NC_133898.1, on the reverse strand, counting down.
CAAGAAGCGTAAGGTGTCCCAGGAAATGATGAATCGGGATGAAAACAAGCAAAAGGAAGTAGTTTTTCACCCAACGCGTAGTTAGGGTATGAGAGTGCTTGCTATGAGGTGCTGTGGAGCCTGTAGGTCTTAAATATAGTTAAAAACAGGATTAGCTCAACCAAAAGAGGACTGGTCCAACAGTGGCTATTAATCACCGCGGTCTGTACATAACCTTAGGACTGAGGGAGAGACTGATAGGGGGAGGGAAATGTATTGCTGTTCTGTTCTGTACTCAGTCCTTCACACACGGGTGCCTGGCACCAGAAGGTGAACAAGCAGAAGCTTTTTCTGTGTAATACCTTACGTGAATACATCTTTGATCAGGGATCTTTTCTTCCTGCTGTGTCGCGTATTGTGGCATCCCATGTAAAGCATTCCAAATGCTTTTTATGTCATGCTCAAAAATATCCTGTCCTATCTGGTCGCTGACACTGAGTCACTTCATGTGCTCGAGTGCTTCTAATTGCAAAGGATGCAGTTAAATTTGCGTTTGTCTCATTTGATTGCCTCTGCCTTAGGTTGCTGATGAGATTTTGCTAGAAGCTTGTATTTGGAAATGTGTCGCCACATGCAAAACATACCATTTTGTGTGTGACTACTACATTAGCATACATATGGGTGAGAAATCCACTTTAGCACTTGTGTAAACAAAACTTGGTTGTTTTCAGTATTTTAGGGCAGGGAGGAAATAAGGAAGTTTTGCAATAAATTTTTTTTTTTTCTTTTAAACTGATGTATATTTTCCCAAGGAGTGCCTCATTCCTTTTGTGTAAGGTAGAAGCATCAGCGAAAGAGAAATCCAGATCTGATCCTGGCTGTGAGCACCATTTCCCGCACTGGAACAATGTTGTCCAGTTCACTCGCAGTGGGAGCGGCAGCTACCGCGTAGCCTTTATATGCAGCTGAGGCTCGTGTGGGTATATGTATTTTACAGCAGATCAAGTGATACGGTACATAAAAGAAGCCATCGATGTGGCGACAAAAAAAAACCCAGCGCCTAACTTCTTAGGAGGTTGGTACTAAGGATTTCTATTTGATACGGCTTCAAAAGCTACAAACACATTTTACATTCAGCGAGACTCCGGTGTTGTGGGACTGGTGTAACTAAGCAACACGGGAAGAAAAACTGCACCAGTGCTGCAGTAAGGCCAGGATGTACGGAGTGTATCAGTGGAAGTTTCTTTATAATCAGACTAAAAAATTTGATTAAACTCGCTTAGTGTCAGATGGAGGTTTATATCGTCCCTATTGCTCTGTATGCAGGATTGTATGATTAAAGGATACAAATGTTCAGAACCAAAAGAAGTCCCATTTCTTTTTCCAAAGCAGAAAAACGTGCTTTTTTTGTGAAGGATCTTTTTGGTTTTCCTTTTTCTTTTTTTCTTCTTCCTCTTAGAAGCACTGAGGACGAGGGAAAAGCTTTATGGAAAATATAATTTATTACAAGTAGATGTGAAAAGAGTCAGGCCTGGGTTTAGTTGATCTCATCTGGCAGAGATTTCCAAATCTGCTTTTCCTCAAAGAAAACGTTCCCTTCTCTGCTGTTGGTCAGTCTGTTGTATTCTCCCAGTGGAGAGCTGAGTTGGAGGGATCAGAGCAACCCAAAGAGCCCTTGAGCTCCTTGGTTATTGTGAGCCTCATGTGTGTGTTTAGGCTTCACTGAATCCTGTGGTGTTCTCGTGTGGTTTACTATGCTACAAAAATGTTGACATAGAGCCTGTACGCTATTGTGAAGTTCCTCTTGGGTAGTAGCAGGGGTCATAAGCAATCAAAAAGTGATCTTTTCAGTTACTAACGATTGAAAATGGATGTGAGACGCATGATTAGAAAACTCCCTAAGGATGTTAAGATGATCACATAGATAAGTGGCTGAAGCTTTGGGACAAAGCTTTGGGAAGACAAGCGTGGTAGAGAGAAATGTGGAGACCGAGAACTCTCTTAGCCCTTTCGAGCCCTGGAAACCTGATATTGTCATGGTTTAGACAGTTTGCATCAGGCAGGTACGCTGGCCCGTGCTCCCACCCACTCCCAGATTGGACTTGAGAAGCTTTTTGTTTGAGCAAGCAGAGGCCACCCCAAAACAGGATCAGCTTTCCTCAATGTTGCGAGACTGTTGTGCCGCACATCCTCTGTTCTTCTAGTGGAAACTGTACAGGCAGATGATGGAATACCTGCTAGGCAAATGCTTGAGGGCAGGAACTTTGTCAGCTGGACAGCTGGTTTTGTATAGCAAATAAGCTCAACAGGATGGCTGCAGCTGTCGGTGCTGAAAGGTTTTGTGGTTGCTTTTTTGGTTTGCGCTTCTCTTCAGGCATCAGTAGTATGAACACCAACTTGTCCCTTCAACCTTCTGTACAGCTCATTGCTCTGTTTGCCAGTGCCGTGTGTGTACAGGCTGCAGAGGGGAGGCTGGTCCGGCCCCACCGTGCCCTCCCAGCCCCTGGTTATGGGCATAGAATCACAGAATTGCCCGGGTTGGAAGGGACCTTTCAGATCATCGAGTCCAACCATCAACCTAACTCTGACAAAAACCCATCACTAAACCGTATCTCTAAGCACTATGTCTACCCGTCTATTTTAAATACCTCCAGGGGATGGTGCCTCAACCACTTCCCTGGGCAGCCTGTTCCAACCCTTAATAACCCTTTCAGTGTAAAAATGTTTCCTGATATCCAGTCTAAAGCTCCCCTGGCACAACTTGAGGGCGGTTCCTCTTGTCCTATTGCCTGTTACTTGGGAGAAGAGACCAACCCCCCGCCCTTGCAACAACCTCCTTTTGGGTAGCTGCAGAGAGCGAGAAGGTCTCCCCTCAGCCTTCTTTTCCCCAGGCTGAACACCCCCAGCTCCCTCAGCCACTCCTCACAAGACTCGTGCTCCAGACCCCTCACCAGCCTCAGTACGTGGAGCCGCGCTTGCAAGGAGGAGCAGGCTGAGACACATGGGTAGGCTGGAAATAAGGAAATGCCTGGCAATCAGGAAACAGCAGAAAATGCTTGAGAAAAGGAGCAAATCCTGAAGGATGAGACAAGCTGAGGAAAGGTTAGAGGAAGGCAGGGAGGAGCTAGCAGCATGCAGTGCTGTTGGGGGAGCGCCGGCAGCCCGGGATGCAGACCCTGAATGCAGATGAAACAGCAGCCTCCTGCAACAGAGAGCTGGCTCTCGTGTAAGGGCTCTTCAACGCATACACGGTTAAAAATAAAAGGTGTTTGTATAGCGTTGACTCTCCACGTGCTAACATGAAGAAGAATGCAAATAGAAGCGTGAGCAACAAGGAGGAGGCGGTTTAATGGCTTTGGGGATTAGCAGCAGTATTTAGAGCCTTTCACCTCTCTGTTCCTAACATAAATCTTAACACAGATTGATGGTTTTAGCCATCTGGCTTGTGTTTGCTTGTATGCAACAATCAGTGAGCCAGAGAAAGAACCTGACCAGCAAGGCAAAAGGAAAAAAAAAAAAGTATATGACAGAAGAAGGCATCTTCTCCAGTGTCAGTGAGATCAGGTATGGTGCAATTATTCTGTTTCAGAGGGCTCAGCAGGTAACAAGGGAGAAGGAAATGGAAGAGTAAGAGGCATCGCTTGGTACATGACTCTGCCAGGGAACCTGTGACTTACACAAATGTGCGTGCATCTTGCTCTCAAATGCAAAGCTCTGTGATCTTGAGAGATATAGTTACCCCAGATGGCATGAGTGTTAGAGGGCGAGTTTCAGTCATAGGTTGACTCTCAACTGTAAATTACTTTATACTTGACTGGAAACTGTTGTCCCATACATCACAGATCTAATACCTTAATTTTATACACTAGAGTCCAATTTATAAGCTGGAAAACTTTGCGCTCTCAACCACATGGCACGTTTTGGATTAGACGGCTTCCTTGTATTCTAAGCCTTCTAAATAATGATGCGAGTTTTCTTGGGGGTGGACTGACCCTTGCAGGGAGTCACTGTCAGTTTTCTTCTCACACCAGGCTGCAAGGTCTGTCATTCCTTTTCCAGCAAGGTCATCTTGGTAGAGCTTCCCAAAATCCAGGGCTTTAATGGGGAAGCCATGGGAAAGGTCACTGTTCTTCTTCTGTAGACAGAAGAGTAACCAAGAGTTGGAACATGCATGCACACACTGTAATGTGTTTTCCCAGTCAATTATTTTTAATTATTTTTCAACAGTTCTTGAGTAAAGGTGAGAGTTACAGAGGACCTTGCCTCAGGTGTTTCAAATGGGGGAGCTTGGGCAAGAAATATTAACAGGATGTCATTAAGGAAATGTTAACTGGTCTCACAGATTCACTCTTGGGTTCTCCTGTGGTTTTTGCTCAACTTTTGCTCTGGGATTGACTGTGGTACGTATTTCAAACCAAAGCAGACCTCTAGAAGGCTTCTTCTAGATGCAGTAAAAAAATATATAGGGAACATTAAAAAAAACAAGCAAACAAACAAAACAACCCGAACCCTAGGTATTGCAAATGTAGTTTATAGCAGTCTTGGCGCTGATTTTCCTTTATATTAGGCATGTAGAGCCTAGAGTAAAAAATATTTTTACTTGCTTTTCCTTCTTCAGAACCAGTAACCAAGAAACTGCCTGTAATATCTTTTTTTTTTTGGGGGGGGGGGGGAAATGAATGAATTTGGGATATCGATTTCTAAAACACTGGTTTTTATCTCAAATAGTTTTGTTTGCACATGGAGCTCTGTCAACTAAACATGGTGTTTGTCACTTCAGCCAGCCACACCAAGGTCGGTGAAAGAGCCTGCTTTATATTTGACAGGGACTTCCACCAGATGCGTTAATAGTGTGAGAGTAAGAATTACAGGCACGTGAAGCGAGCAGGGAGTGCTGTGTGCCACGCTGAAACTCAGATTCAGATCTAGATGGGGGCAGAATTTTCAAAGGCACCACAATGACATAGGGATCATGTCACCAAGCTCCCGTTTTCAGAACTGACGTAAGGACTTTACTGTCTCTCGGTGAGACTTACGTTCCTTTTCCCAAAAAAAAAAAACGGCCTTCAATTCACAATTAGTTCACAAAAGCAGTCTTTACCTCTTCATAATTATATTGCATAATGACTTCACTACATTTCAATAACATCAGATTTCTTGTCTGTGTCCATTATCACCAGCTTAGAAGCTATTCTGTTGCTTTGGGAATTTCAAATTCCAAGTCACTTGCAGAACTATAATTAAGAACTTCTGCAGAAAACCAGGTGATATAAGTATGTTAAGATATTATATTCTGCTGATTTAGTGTCAAGTCTTAGATTAATTTTAAATTTTATCACAATGGTTTCATTATAAACGCTTCCATGGAAAGAACATGTTATTGGAAGCTGAATAATTAATAATCTCTGTGTTACCCAAATGTTTTCCGACTGGTTTGTTGAAAAATGTCAGGACTCCAGTTGAAAATCCTGGCTCTGTTGAAGTCAATGGCAGAATTCCCATTGGCTTTAACAAGACTTTTCATTTTCTTATCTCAAAAATTACTTGTCAAAGCTGCTTAAAGTTTCTGTTTACAAATTTGTATTTGTACAGTCAGGGTCCTCGTACCTTTTTGATCTCCAGAACAACTGTTTGCAGAATAAGGAGAAAGGAAATAAAATGTTCTGATCTTTTGGGCCGGACTAAAGTGTACTCAAGAGAAACATAACCTGCTGTCGTCTAGTGGCTTCTGAAAGTCCTGCCCTCCAGATCACGTCTGAATGAGATGGAAGGGGGAGGCGGATGGATACAGATCCATCTACTGTAGGTTCACAAGCATCCATGAAAGTTCTCACGCTTGTGGCTTTAGTGCTTGTAGCAAACACAATTCCCAGTGGAGGCCTCTAATATTAACCAATTGTTCTGTTCTCATACTATGTCAAATAAAGTTTCAGGCTCCAAATCTTGATGAAAGCAGAGCTTAATCCTCATAGCGTGTATTACAGCGTTTGGATCTCAGTGGAGTTTATAGTGTAAAGATCTGACCCTGTAAATTAGGACCTAAATACTACTGTTAGTTTCTGTTACCATAGTATTGCAAGACTTCTTTGGGTTCAAATGTTCCTCATAATATGCACGTATGCAAGTTCGAAAGATGTTAAGCTTTAGACAGAAATTGTAGGCTTGCTACAGAATTTGCACGTGCCCAAATCCATTTAAAAGAGCGTAAATGGAGTCTATATGACATTAACCAGTTGACATGAACTTCTGTGATCAGTGAGCTCTCCGTTAGATGATTAAGGCTCTGGAACGTTCAATTACCTAGATGTTAACTAAGGCTGATAATTTTTTTTTTTTCCTCATCGAAACAACTTGTAGGAAGAAATTCTTTTGTTACTGAAGTGCATCTTTTTGCATAAAGAATCTGCTTTCTTTCATATATCATCTTAATAATGACAATTGTTCAATTCTTGGCTAGCCCAAGTTTGGTCTTAAACCAAAGTCACGTCTGGCAAATTTATAGCCACTTCTTTATGTGGTACGATTTCTGGATAACTAGTTCTCTCCTTAACATAGCCAGCTGTTCCTGGCAAACAAAGCAAACTGTGAAACTTGACAAGGAAACCCAAAACTCTGGTAGAAAAGAGAATGCAATTTCATTTCATACAAGTCATAATTTGCCGAATTCTGTAAACTTTGCACAGTTTTATTCCCTGTCTTTATTCCCTGCATTTGCTGTATCTGGTAGTAGCAGATTAGTATCAAAACCCTCTTTTCCCATCCACCTCCAGATTTCACTGCAAAATGTTAAATGGGAGGAGGCAAACTAAGAAAGGGCAATTTGAAACATGGAATATTTCATTTTAGATGTTTTCTGGTATTCTTATTAATGATTTTCTTTCTATTTTTTTGACAGATGATGCTAATGAAGAAGGGGCTGAGCTGAGTGGAGAGACAGGTGAGTAAACAATATTTTATGCTAAAATATATCACTTCTCTGAAGCATCAACCGAACTAAAAGAATTCTTGAAACTAATTGCCTTCGTAGTGATAAGCAGTGCCAATCATTTATTACCAATGTTACGACAGTCATCTCTGTGTCTTAACATAATGTAGGGTAAACCATCCCTGATACTAAATAGCACACGGTAAGAATGGCTGAGATTACCTTTTTAATGTCATCGTCTGTTATGAGCCTCTGGGTGATACTCGGTTGCTTTTTATTAATAACTAGTTTGAATGTGAATAGGAAATAATTAAAATTCTGCAGTTTCTTTGTCTGTAAAAAGGTGTGAATACGGCAATTCTAGAGTCATTTGCAATTCTGATTAGTGGCCATGATTTGTTTGCGATGAAAATGGTAGCAAAACTCTCCCCCAAACTCTTAAATTCAATGGACTTGATTGGACAATATTTCACAGGACTTTTTTCGTGGCCCATCTAGTATGCTGTTTAAAACAAGTGCCAACGTTTAGGATTTGTGGATATGTGTGGATAGACTTGAAATGGAAATGACTGATAGGTATAAAAGAAAGAAAGGCCTGAGGAGAACAAGAAAAGGAGAGGACAGAGGATCAGGTATCTCTCATGAGGACAAAAGCTTCTAGTGAGAAGAATTCTGCTAGGGTTTTTTTGTAGAGAGCTTCATCCACGTAATCTTCTTGGTCAGGATTTTTGTAACAGGCTTTCGCCACAGCACCCTGGGTTACTTTACCTGCTGACGTTCACCTGGAGGTTCTCATAGAATCATAGGGTTGGAAGGGACCTCTGGAGATCATCTAGTCCAACCCCCCTGCCAGAGCAGGGTCACCTAGAGCAAGTTGCACAGGAATGTGTCCAGGTGGGGTTTGAATGTCTCCAGAGTTGGAGACTCCACCACCTCTCTGGTGGTTCACTCTGGTGTTCCAGTGCTCTGCCACCCTCAGAGGAAAGAAGTTCCTCCTCGTGTTTAGGTGGAACTTCCTATGCTCGAGTTTGTGCCCGTTACCTCTTGTCCTGTCACTGAGCACCACTGAAAAGAGCCTGGCCCCATCCTCCTGACACCTACCCTTTAAGTATTTATAAGTGTTGATAAGGTCCCCCCTCAGCTGTCTTTTTTCCAGACTGAAGAGACCCAAATCCCTCAGCCTTTCCTCATAAGAGAGGTGTTCCAGTCCCCTAATCATCTTTGTAGCCCTTTGCTGCACCCTCTCCAGCAGTTCCCTGTCCCTCTTGAACCGGGGAGCCCAGAACTGGACACAGTACTCCAGGTGCGGCCTCACCAAGGCAGAGTAGAGGGGGAGGATGACCTCCCTCGACCTGCTGGCCGCACTCTTCTTGATGCACCCCCAGGATGCCATTGGCCTTCTTGGCCACGAGGGCACATTGCTGGCTCATGGTCATCCGTCAGGACTCCCAGGTCTCTTTCCACTGAGCTGCTCTCCAGTAGGTCAGCCCCCAACCTGTACTGGTGCATGGGGTTATTCCTCCCCAGGTGCAGCACCCTACACTTGCCCTTGTTGAGTTTCATAAGGTTCCTCTCTGCCCAGATCTCCAGCCTGTCCAGGTCTCTCTGGATGGCAGCACAGCCTTCTGGTGTGTCAGCCACTCCCCCCCAGCTTTGTGTCATCAGCAAACTTGCTGAGGGTGCACTCTGTCCTATTCTCAGTTGACTATTCTCAGTGGACATCTCAGTGTCCGCTATTTTCAGTGGACATCTCCTGTTCTGTAAGAGACTTGTGTGCAGCGAAGGATCTCCTTTTACATGCAGGGTAGCTCCCCCTACTCTTCTTCTCTGCCTCTCCTTCCTAACCAGCTAGTACCCATCCGTGACACTGCACCAGGCGTGTGCACCGTCCCCCGGGTCTCTGTGACCCAGATCCCATCGTAGCCCAGTGACTCTGCAGGAGCTTCCAGTTCTTCTCTTTATGAAAAGATGCAGGATCAGAAAGGAGAGCCACATGAAGAAAGGCAGAGATATACCAGCCAGAAAACAGAGGTAAAAGCTTTTGAAGCAGTGTGTTGGTTGCTTAAATTGGCAAGATTGTCCTAAAGACAAATGGATTATGAAGGTTTATGCAACCAGTTAATTAGCTTAGAAATTAGAAATACTTGAAGAATGGTGTATATGCATAGATGTGAAAACATGGGTATACGCGGCTAGATATGTGTTACACTGACGGATTAGCGCATTCTTTTATGGCTGTTCTGGCCTCTTGATTTTATTACGTATAATTATAATTACTTTTCCGTGTCAAGATTACTGGATAGGAACTTTTAGAAATTTTAATACAATTAGTGTGATTGATATAGTTGTACATACATACGTAAAAGTAGAAAAATAAAGACCGTCATTATACAACAAACATTTGCCAAAGATTATCGTACAGTTCAATTTGCAGTATTCACGTAATGTTTCCAATTTCATTTTTTACAGTTATCATGGCATGTATATCTTTATAAGCCAAATTATTTTACATTTTTTGTCTTGTTGCTTTTATGGAGATTATGCAAATTACATTTTATTTTTTTTTTTAAAGCATTTTAAATTAGAATTAAAAGGAAGTGCATTTCCACTTAATAGCCAGTCTCTTCTTTCTTCCCTTATATCCTTCACAGCTTCATTAATTTAGGTGAAGCTACATAGCTGCTCTGGGAAATTATCACTGAATTAAGTCATTTGAGGAAGATATTTCCCTGCCTGCCTGTTTCTTTGTGCAAGTGAGGTAGATGAGATCATAGCTGCCCTGACAGGTTTGCCTGTAGGGTGCTACGAGCTTCAACAGCACGTACTTGGATATTTCTTTGTCACTTGGAGATATTTTGGGCATCAGTGCATTGATTGCCAGCAATCAATATCTACATGGCTAAAGAGAAGTATATTTTGTATATCTGCGCCAGTAATGGGGCAGATATACAAAAGGTATGCCCTTTTGACCTATTTGTATGTGGACCTTTTAATGGTTGTAGGAGGCGTTTGTGGGAACGGTAAATACACAGATTTTTATGAATTGAAGGGTGTTTGCTTTTTACTGCTCTAAGGGAAAAATAGAGTAGCAACTTCTAGTCGCCACTTCAAGATACTAGTTGAATAATCATTCTTCATTCCACTTGACTTCATGGGTCATGACTGCAGCAGATGGAGCCAGCAGTTGGCACCAGTATTGATGACCCTGGTTTTTTGAGCTGTCTATATCCAATGTGCTTTGGGGTTATTTCTCCCATCCTGTCCTTAATAAAAATAAGTAAAATTTAAAAAAGGGAGGAAAAAAGAAATGTTGGATTCCTGGAGAGCACATGTTGCAGACTACGCACATGCGTAGGACCTTTCGCAGAGATTCACGTATTCTAAATTTGTCCTAAAATCCCCTGCCTCCAACTTCCTATTGGCTAGGTGTTTCTGAGGGCCAATATCAAACCAAGAGAAAACACGTAGAAGTACAGGGACACAAATGAGATGTAGACTCATTGTATCTGCACCCATTTCCATTTGAAGAATGTAGTAGAATAAGGTGCAGGTTACAGAATCGCTCCTAATTTAAACCTGGTGGCAAGATTAGAGGAAAAAAACCTGGTCCTGGTCTGGTGTCAGCTGAAATCAGTGGGAATATGTCCATCGACTTCAGCGCACACCAGATTAGGCCTTGGGAACAGCTAGAGAATTAGCTGGGAGTAAGGACTAACAGATGACCAAATGCGTGTATTATTGAGTGATGGATACATTATGAAAGTAATCTGTCTTGTGTTTCTACCACCCTGAAGTGCAAATATCTCGTTACACACAGAAAGGCCTTACTTTCTATGATGTCTCTTCAAAATAAATAAGGGAATATCTTAATTACTTCTGCCAGATAATCTCCATTAATACCTACATTAATACTATAAAATCAACAAGCATGAATGATCATTTTAGCCAGTTAATCACGTAACGTCACCGCATGTATTGGATGTACTAGAAGAAGAAAAACATTTAAAAATAAAAGTAACCTGCTTTTATGAAATACACACGCTCAAGACCACTCTTTTAATGGCATTTGACTCGTGGGATTTTAACCCATTAGCTTGTTATTCTGGATGCTGTATCTTGTAGCAGCTGCTGACTTAACGGCACCATTTAGTGCAAAGCGCTTTGATGTTATCATATGTCATAGGGCTTGCTGTTAGAATGGCTTGAGTCAAAAGGGCAGATATAGTAATAGCGGGTACGGACCTGTGCAGTTCTACAGCTCAGCTTTCCTTTATGAATGATTTCCTACACACGCAAAGAGAAGACCAGATGACCTAATATTCTTGTCTACCTTTACCTTCAGCGATTTAACACTGCAGAGTCATGAGGCTTAATGTTTTAAGCTCCATTAAGGGAAGATTATTCTAAACTTTAACTTCTGAAGGACTTCGCTTTTATACCCGTAGGTTCACATAGCCATGCACAGAAGCGTGCAAAATAAGCCCTAATACTGCCATAATTGTGTGCGCAGTTGCAGTGATTGCACGTGGAAATTATAGAAGCATGTGCTATTATGAGAAGCGTGGGCCAGATTCCTACACAATAGTATTGCATTATTATGCATTGACATAAGTTAATTCTCTTACCATTCAAAAATAATAAAAAAAACCAGAAACACACAGAAAAAGAGTTTCAGTTCTGAATCTATATTATCCCTCAACTTGTTCAGCTTCACTCTCCACCTGGTACCAAAACCTTTTGACCTCACCTCTATGAATGTTGCCACGCTACTGTTTCTCATTTCTCATCTATTAGTTGTTCGTAATAAACGACCTGCTGGTTATCCCTTTTCTATCCTGAGTATCCTAATTAACCACCTATTCGTTACTTCAGAAGCCACAGGCAGCTAGGATGGCAGGAGGAAGGATCTCGTTCATGCTAAGGAGCAAGCCCTATTATAAACAATGCTGTATAAATACAGGATTTCTTTGTATGTTCCACTGTGTGAACACTGTTATACTTGGCCACTTTTTTTGGGGGGGAGACGTTCTCTTTTTTTCTGAGATGAAAGTAGCAATCACTTGTAACCAGGGAGATTTGGAAGTGTCGAGGGATTTGGGGAATAGCTTACTTGGAGACACACCGTGAGATTTAAGTGACTTGTTGACCCTCTCAATTAGCCTATAAAGAAGAATCATTTCTCCCAGTGTTAGAGCTCAGAAGCCTTTTTGCACAGATGATCACGATTAGAAAAGCTTTTAATACAATCAATTCAGACACCTGTCTAGGTGTGCTGTTTTTAAACAGAAATGTGCAGGCAACATTTCTGTAGTATTTGGCTAACTGTTCTGAAAGACGTACATACTGTTGGAGAGCAGAAAGGGTTAAGAGTTGTATTTTGACTGTAATAAAAAGACATTATTTTGAAGCCTGCACAAATTCTTTTCTGTCTCTGGAATGAGGGAAATCTGCTAAAAAGCAGTGAAATTGTGATTGAAATCTTGTTCTCCTGGGGCAGTGCCTCTACATCCTTTTGTGAGCATTTTAAGGTTCTTCATAGAGTGCAAAAAGATCATTTCTTTTGAGATGGTAACAGTTCTGACTTCTCTGAATGTGAGCCTCCTCCCGCTCTGTCTTTGTGCTGTCAATTAAGATGTTGGTTATATTATCTAATGTATTCAGATACTCCTGAAAGACCTGGCTGGACATTTGCACTTAAACTTGATTGACATTTGACTTGTGGGACTGGAGGAAGCCTCACAGATTGGTTAGATGATAAAATTCATCACTAGAGGGGTGAGTGTTGATTGAAACACTCCTATTGATTCGGTTCCCTGATGTGAATCGTTGTCAACCAAAAAAGGAAACATAGCAGGTAGTTCAGAGTGGCATTAGAACCAAAGAAGCCATACATCACTATGGTCCACTATAAATATTCAAGTTATTTTTTAAAAGAATGGAAGAGTGTTGGCAGGAATCAACCCTTAAAAGCCTGGTTATTTTCAGGATCTCTTTTTTGGATTGAAGTTCTTGTTGAACTCTGTCACCATTGCTCCTGAGTAACCCCTTTAAAGGGTTGAAAAAGCATGTCTTTATTTGGTGGGGTTTGTCCTTATTTTTCCCCACAGTATTTCTTGTGGTTACTCCTACGTTCTCACCACTCCAGAAATAAATTCATCTTAGCACTTGAAAACTCTTGTTTTCCTGAAAATATTGTATTTGAATTTCAAATTCCGATGAGCAAATGCGATGACATGACACACGACATGTCCTCTGTTAAGGGCTGTCAGGAAAGTTCTACCTCCTGATCCTAAGCCAAACCTCAAAGCGTGTTCTGCTTTGCAGTAACGCCCTGTATTTACTGATCGCTAAGGGCCCTTCACGCTCCGAACTATATGGAATTCTGCAATGAAAAAGAAATTCCATTCTAGAAGAAATTTTTAAGAACAATATTCGGTTTGGCTTTTTGGGGGGGTAATGCTCATTCCTTAAAATTGCGCAAGTGAGATGGGGTTTAATTACTCCAATACAGATCTCCATTTTGCAATTGTTGTTGCCATTTTGAGCTATTGCTTGATATACGTTCCTGCCGGCTTCCCAATCCGTGGCTCTTCTTTATTTTTGGACGTAAGTACAGTAGAATAACCAGTTTCCCAGGAGAGCGGGCAGGGAACGTTTCTGAGTTTCCTGGGCTCCGTGCAAAGCCAACGATTCAATCCCTTTTTCACTGTTGAATGAACAAAATATTCCCCTTGACCATGCGAGTTCCCTTTCCACATCCTCGCTTACTTCTTTCATACCTCCTGTTTGGAAACTTTCAGCGTTTTGGTTCTACATATATGTAGTTGTGGAAAGGTAGAAGACAAAAGTCCAGGTGAGGCCGCACCTGGAGTACTGTGTCCAGTTCTGGGCTCCCCGGTTCAAGAGGGACAGGGAACTGCTGGAAAGGGTGCAGCAGAGGGCTACAAAGATGACTGGGGGACTGGAACACCTCTCTTATGAGGAAAGGCTGAGGGATTTGGGTCTCTTCAGTCTGGAAAAAAGACGGCTGAGGGGGGACCTTATCAACGCTTATAAATACTTAAAGGGTGGGTGTCAGGAGGATGGGGCCAGGCTCTTTTCAGTGGTGCCCGGGGACAGGACAAGAGGCAATGGGCACAAACTTGAACATAGGAAGTTCCACCTAAACATGAGGAGGAACTTCTTTACCCTGAGGGTGACAGAGCACTGGAACAGGCTGCCCAGAGAGGTGGTGGAGTCTCCGTCTCTGGAGACATTCTAAACCCACCTGGACATGTTCCTGTGTAACCTGCTCTAGGTGACCCTGCTCTGGCAGGGGGGTTGGACTAGATGATCTCCAGAGGTCCCTTCCAACCCTATGATTCTATGATTCTATGATTCTATGAAAAGGGTAGTATCTACAGCTCTTAGTGGAGCCAAGTCCTGTATGAGAACTGGGCATCTGATTGCTGCAAGTTTTTTAGAAATCCAGCAACGTACAGAGTAGATGATGGTGTGAGCTACGTATGGCAGCAGAAGAGATGGGCATTTTTGGAACACTTAAGCGACTTATAATACACATGTAGATAGCTTTTTTTTCTCAGGTGCTAATTAGTTTGAGGTAATACCGTGATTCTTATTTTCTCACAGCACAGCAAGAGGGGTAAATCAGGCAAGGTCATATGTCTTCCTGAATTTCCTGATTACAAGTGGCCAAGCTTTCTTTCCAGCGTGCACAGAAGTATGTTTTCTTTAGGCTTCTCCTCCACCCAAGCCCTCAGTTGGCCACGGGGAACGGGGAGATTTGGTGGAAAGTCATTTTCCTGTCACGGTTGAATAGATTAAACAGGTGAATGAATTGAGTTTTAATTGTCTGCCGTTCTCTGCTTTCGTGATTAAGCAACAATGTTTGAAGAATGTTTTAATTAGTGAACCTGCCTTCATTAAATATCTTAATTTACAAATACCTTTTATGATTCCTTTCCAGCTTGGCCTTCCTTTTGTATTAACGGGCTTTCTGTGCTACCAGTTTGTGCCTTGGGATCTATCATAGCGAACAAACAGTAATTTCATCCTTTAAGTTAAGATGACAGGGTATTTTGAAAATGTTGTAGAAAAAGATCATGATTTTTAAAGTTTAACCAGCTGGTATTAAACACTGTGAACTTCAGTCCCCACAAAGAAAGGTGATCTTAAACTTCACTGGCCTCAGTTACTTAGAGGGTTTTCCTTTTCCTCCACCTTCCTGGTGCTTTCTGTCTAAAAGGTTGGAATGGATTTTTTTTTCAACCAGAACATTTCTATCTCATAAAGCTTTCATTTCCTTAGTTTTGCTTCACTATCAAACTTGCTTCCCTACCTTTCATTTCATTACTAATTTCAGTCAATATTCATTTGTTACTGTGTTGTAACGGTGAATGGAGAATTGAGCTGAGAGGGGAAAATCATTTTGTTCAGATTATTTCTCCGCAGTTCCGTAATGCAGTATAATATATATTATGTTTAAAACTGCAAATTAAAGCAGTATTAAATTTTCTATTTCTGAGGAGATTAAGAGCTTGTGAAGAAGTACGTAATTTTAGTGTGAGCTTTCTTCACTGCCGTCACGTGAAAGTTAGGGAAAGTCCAGTCTAAGCTGGAAGATGCCTGTTATGACTTTTGTAACAGATGACACAGTAATTAATTTTAACAACAGAAAGATAGGCGTCGGGTACTGCATGGAGTGCTGCGATAAAATGTACTCACAGTTGTGGTATCATGCTCAGTAATATTTGATACAATAAAACAATTTCAAAATAATATAGGTAATTATTTTTTTTTTTATGTTTAAAGGAGGATTGGAACAAAAAGGCCAGCCTCCATCTCCCACAAAGAGCAAAGCAGAGCAGCCTGAGGACCTGAAAGATGATGCTGAAGGTAGGTGGTCTGACAGCTTTTCGGAGCTATTAATCAGTTTTGTATTTTGGGGGGAAGGCTTTACTCTGAATTCTTGGGAAAGAACTGGAAAACTTTCACTTCAGAATATTGTTTGCAAACACTTGGAAAGTTCCTTCTGGCCTAGATCATGAGATTGTAGTTCTTCTGAAGTGTATTTCATCTCAAGGTAGATTCAGAATTACAAATGCCGGTTTTATGTGATGGGCTGCTGATTATTGCTGATATATAAGGAGGAATCGTTGCTGTTTTGTCTCTAACCTGTTCTGACTTTATATAATGAATAGTACAAAATGTAATGCGTGTTGTGCAGGGCTTGGGTCATAGTCTGGTTGGTTAAGTCGGCCAGGTAAATGGGCTACCTGCTGCAAAACATGGAGCAATAACCTTCTCGCTCTCATTTTCTACAAGAAATTTTTGCTGTATCCTTTTCCGCTCCAGTTACAGTGTTTATGGCTCTAAACCTTATGCAGCGTATTACATCTAACTGTGGTCAGAAGTCACAGGTGCTTAACATTATGCATATAGTTTTGTTCCTGTAAGAGTGCTTTCCTGCACTCGAGTCTTCACAGGGCAGCTTGTCCGTGTGTACGGAGGTGAATGCGGTCTGCGTTCTGAAATTGGATCAAAGTCTCTTTTCTTAATCTGTATCTCACTGAGAGAGTTGTTAAAAGATGTTAACATCAAAGGCTTATTTTTAGAGTGCAGGGTTTCACGTACATGTGAAAGAGCAAAATGCCCCAATGTTGGAGAATTCCCCTTACGCGAAATAGTTAAAAGGATGAGCCTTAATCTTTAAACCATGACAATTCCTTATCATGGATTCTCTTTGACCTAATGTTCCTCAAGTGGCACGTCTCATTCTGCACCTCAACCAGTGGCTCCACGCTCTTCATCGTTTTGACCCAGCGCTGTGCATTCAGCTCCTGAAATATTCTGACTGGGGTATAGTGTGAGTCATAAAGAGCAGAAAAATGTTAACATCTATCACTTTAAGTAACTGCAAGTAACATCCTGTCACTAACATTGTGACTGCTTGTTAATGGCAAGTACTTAAAGCAATAGCTGTCATCGCCTGGAAGGTGTGGGGGGGGCCCCAAGAAATCTCATCCTGACTGGTCGTCTTTCCTTTCACGCTGCACTAAACCCAGCTGACATTAAAATACCAATTTTATGTTTGGATTAGAGAATTCAGTGATGACAAACCGCATGTCGTTTTGTACGCAGGCTAAACGGTGTGCGGGAGCGTGGTGTCATTTTCCATATTCCTAAATAACCGAAACAATAATAGTTTTTATTATGTATTCTTATTTGGAGCGTGGCTAAAAGCTTTCATTGTATCAGCGTCAAAAAAAAAAAAAAAAAAAAAAAAAGAGTTGCAAAGCTGTAAGGTTTTCCTTCCATTGGAAGAATAACCGATGATGTTCCACAGTTTCTGTGGCTTGCTAGATACGGTTTCCTAGTTTGCTATGCCTGTCCGTGTTTCCTGGTGACCTGCAGCTCACTTTGTGAAGCACAAACAAATGCATTGGAAGGGTGAAGTAAATAGCGTGGCGATGGAATGATTGCATTACCCTCGAGCTGTAAAATGCCTGAACTCCTTGAATTTGATGCCGTACAGTAGATTTTGCTGATGCTGTAACACATAATCACTGCTGCAGAGTTTAATCTAGCTGGTGAGGGAGTCCTCTTCTCCTTAGGCAGAAATCAGGCCTGTAATGTTTAGCATTGAAAGTCTAAATTTAGACTTGAGGGTGGTTGTGATGGGAGGGGGTGTGGGGGGAAGGTAATTAAAGAGTTTGCTGAGGGGGGCCAGGGAAGAAACCTGGATCCGGTTTCTGTGGCATTACCTGTGCCTCTGTTGTGAAGAGGAGTCAAGCCGTTAGGCTCCAGACACTGAATTCCTATAAAGTTGCCGAGTGGCTAGAGTCTAATGTAACACACCTGTGAGCCATTTCCATTTACGTAAATGGGATTTGCACACATTTGTCTGAGAATAGGATTTAGTTTCTGCTGTTCTAATTATTAGCTGTTGGGTTTGACTAATTAAAAGAACTTTTAATGTGGAGTCTTGAAGATTATGAAAGCTGTGAATATGTGACGTGAACCAGAACTACATGTCTGAGTAATTTTATTTAGGTAGGAGTTTGCCTTCACTTCCAAAAAAATGCCTTTTTCTTTTTTTTTTTTTTTTTCATTCTTTTTAAAAAACTTCTGAGTAGCTAATGCATGTAACCAGTCTCAGATAAAACACAATAAAGCCAAACTCTGCCTGAGGTCAACTTTGGTGAATTTTCCTCATGGTAAAACTGAAGTGCTTTGTGTTCAGCATGTTTTAACTTTGGGAGAGTTCACAGGCTTCAGGTATCCCGAGTTTAAAAAAAGCACGCAAACAAAACATAAAAAAACCAGCCAACAAAGCGAAACAAAAAACAACCCAGAGCTTTGAGTGCTAAAAGCAAGTCTAAAGATACTTATGTTTAACATAAGATACTGTTTTCCCCTTGGTAACGTGACCAGATATAAAATATTTAACAAATACACACTGAAGCACAGGAAGAACCAGGAATTTTTTCCTCTGCTTAGCTGTCGGTGTCCTTTTAGGCTGAAGATGGGAATAGAGGTAACTTGCTGATGCAACAGCCTCATGCATGCCCTTGTGGCGCTCTGTAAAAACTATTCCACTGAGCTGGGTAATATTTCTGCTGTAATATTTGTCTCCCACACGCCAAGCTGGTTCATTGGCTAGAGGTAATGGAGCAATATCTTTTCAGCGCGTGTAAGAATCGCCACAGAAGACGAGGGAAAGTAGGCTCCTTCATTATTACCCTCTCTGCAATCAAGAGAAGTCGAATAAGTGGCTGTATGTAAGGAGCTTGTTTTGCAGTAAGCTAAAATAAACACTTGACATGCTAATGAAAGCGATTTTATAGTGAACCTCTACAGTATTAATGGTGTCTGTTATTATGCTATTAGATATATTGTTCTCTGTCTTCAGACCATTGATAGAGAAAGGCAAGTGTGAACTGCGTAGCAGATTCTCCTGGCAATGGTTGTATTTAGTAGTTTTTCATTGTAGCGCAGGTTATTGTCTGGGGAAATGGATAGACTGGATACATGGAGAAGCATTCTTTACTCCCAGGTTCCCTGCAGTATTTCAGGTTTGACGTGTGCAAACATGCAGCGTAATTTTCTACGCTCCCCCTTTCCTTGGTCCTGGGAGAGTAAAATCAGCCAGTGGTAATTTTGCCTTTCCCCTCGGTCAGGTGCATTCAGTGATTGAGTGATTGTAAAGTCTCAGGTGAGAAAAATATGTTCGGCACTAAACAAAACTTAGCACGTCTTAGCTTCATAACACAATCCTGAAGTAATTCCGTAGCCAAAATGGCAGTACTTGTCACAGCGTAGCAGCCACGAGGTAGCACAGATGCCACAGGTCACCTGTTCTCAACCTACTGATGGTCTCCAAGCAAAAGCAAACAATTTTTACAAAAGTCAAACAAACCAAAAATTTAAAATGTTGCTTATTTCTCTCAGCTGCCTTCCCCAAATGTTCCTCCTATATGTGCTGAACGGTGAGGTGTATGCAATAGATTTTCTTGATACTGGGAGAAGCAAAACTGCTTGCCCTTTCTTTCCTTATGGGATTTCTCAGCGAGGTAGAAAACGGAGCCTGCCCAAAAGCTGCGCCATTCCCACCATAGTCTGCAGGTGATCAATATTGTATCAAAGGCAACTAATACATCTAATAACAGCAGCACAAATGCCTGATCTTTCCCCTCCTCCAGGAGAAAGATAATCAATCCGTGCAGCAAAAGCTGCTCCTGTGCCTCCTGAGGTCAGGATCCTCCTTGCCCTCCTTCCTCGAGGGATGTGAAGGCAGAACTGGACCTCTGCAAGTTGTCTTGCTCCAGCTTTTCTCATAAGCGTCTTGCAAAACGAATGTCTAGATTCTTCTTGATAGACTGATAGGGTGTTGGTCTCACGCGATCACCTTGGCTGAGGCTCAGTGTATGTGCGAGGAGCTGGTCTGTTGGAATTGCTCGTCCGGAATGAACTTTGTCTGCTTTCTATTCACTTGATGGGAAGCAGAACGGTTTGATGGATAAGGCAAGTCAGGAAGGTCAAAATGAACACAAATCACCTTTAAGAGAGTTGGTAGAGTTGGTTCCTTTGCCTGATGAGGTCATCACGCTGTCGACCCCTTGGCTTTCAAGGCCAACATCGAATGTCTGAAACATTGCTTGGCAGTGTCAGGAGTCTGGGGCTCACCAGCAGGCTCCTGCCTCGCTCAGCGGACTCTCTGTCCATGAGAGATGTCAGTCTAGTGATTGGAGTACGCAGCAGAAATGAGGCGAAATGGAGTCACATCTTACTCAACAATGCACCGGTGCTGCAGATCACGATGATTAGGTCGGATGCTCACCAAGAGGGAGGCGCCCTGGCTCCTCATCCCTTCTCCCACAAGGTTTTTGTCCAGTGACAAAAAGTACGTAGTCTTGGGACTAGAAAATAAAACTCATTTTACAGCTTAGCCCTTTAATTGTGAGACTGCTGTAAGGCTTCCCCTGCCTGGTTCTCCTTTATAGATCACAACTTTTGCAGCTTTGCTGCTCACTCCGTAGCTTCGTAGAGAGGGATATAGCGCACGCACCCACAAAAGTCAACAGTGCTTGGCTTTGCTGCTTTGCTCTGAGGTGGGCTTACGCCTCCCTGGGTCTGGGGGGTGCGTGCTGGTGCAGCTGGGTGTCACCGTCTTACCGTTACACGGGGACGTTCAAAGCGTCTTTCTAATGGCCTTCTAATACTGTGCAGACCTGATTGTCTCTCTCTTCAAGGTATGGATTAATATTAAGTAGATTTGACTTCTCATCATTTTTAAAACGTTCTTCGGTTTATAGCAAGCACTTTTTTTTTATAATTTGAGAAATTGTAGCTACATATCTTCTTTGCATCCCACAGGGCAGTAATATTCTTCAATAAATTTCTGCTCCACTCATAATCTACTCAAAATGAACATCTAGACACATAATTATACTTCAAAAACACACACTTTCTTATTCAGCCTTAAAAGTGCTACTTCTTATTAAGATAGCTTAGAAGTTACTGTATTCTTTTTGCCACCAAACCAAATCCTTAAATAAAATTTTAAATTAAGATAAAATACTACAGAAGAAATGCCCTGGGAAGCGTGTGTATCAAACACGTCTGTAAAATGTTTCACCTTAATGCAGATTGGTTATATTTAAAGTGATGCTATTAACCCCTATCTGCTTTGGTTGATAGTTGCTTTTTTCATTTCTGTTTTGAAGTCCACCATCTGTCTTGACTGATTACGGCTCTCAGAATATCGGGTGATCGCTTTCCACTTAGCCAGGGGAAAACCAGGAGGTTATCTGTATTTTTATTTGTATTTGCTCTCCGAGCAAACCTTTCTTAGAAGAGTCCTTTCATTGCTGAAGTGGCTTCTACGATTTCATTAAATTGCCGTGCAGCAGCCACACAAGACAACTTTGAAAACGCAGCTCATTTTGGCCTCCGCAGGTGACGTGCAATCCTGTTGCTTTCACCGTTTACCCGTTTGGGTTTCCTTTGGCAGCCGAATGTATGTGTGTGTAAACCAAACCAGGCAAACAGTTGTAATTCCTGTTTTCACCCTAGATGCTTCAGAGTAGATTTTCTTTCTCCTGAGACGAGCTAAGGTGCAAAATACCAAGTTACTAAAGTGACTAATGCAATGTTGTCAGAGGAGAATTATACACGGTGACAAACCAGCATACCTGCAGGGGACTCATCTGTCAAGGAATTCATTTCTCATTTCTAACCGTGATGTGAGTAACAGTAAACCATCGTGATTGTTCAGGTCCAGCGCAGAAGACAGGGCTAATCCCTTAATTCTGAAATATTGATGCAAAATAGTGCATGGTTTTGTTCACTTTGAATGCTGTTTTTAACAAGCGTGATCTGCTGTGTGGCTTCTTGTCCATTCCTTCACTTTGTTACATTGCCACACCGCGTCATTTTGTGACCTGTATGCAAAAAAAATTGGAAGAGGTCTCATGATTTATTTTGACTGTGGCTTGGAAAAGAAGCTGTGCCACAGTCCTTAACGGTGCGCAGTTACCTGGTCTCTTAGGCACACCGGGGAAGTATGAAGAAATAGTAAGTTGACATAGTAACGATAAAATTCGTGATCGTATTGTACAGCTTCACATATGGGGACCCTTTTATTGTCTCTCTTAGGTAGGACTGCCTGTAAGGCTCGAAGTCAGGGCTTCCTCCGTCCTACTCCGAGCTCTGCCTCGGCTTGCTCTTCCAATGCATCAGCGCACATGAGCGATTTCTGTCCACTTTTATATACTATGATAATTGCGATAATACTTGTGCAACACTGTGTGTGTATTTTTGGCATCAAAATGCCAATTCTGTCTTTGTCCTCTGTGTGGGCTGCATATGACGTCTAGGCTGTGATGTCCATCTTCTGGTTATGTTGGAGAGCTCAAGCTTCCAGGAGATGTCTGCTTTCATTTGTTTTGAACAGTCGCAGCTGCAGATGGTCGGAAATAGCGATGATCAGCATCTTTGGCAATGAAATTTTAGATGTCTCTTGCCAGGTGCACCTATATTACAAAATCTGAGTCCCACTGTATGTCAGACAGAAGAATTACACCCAGCCTAGCACAACGTTCCCAGCAATGTTATGTATGAAGTGGGCTGGGACAAATCTGAGGGCTCGTGTCTTCCGAGCACCTAATTTGATGCTGTAGCTGTTGGCCCATGCTTTGTCCCCTGGTAATTCCCTAGCCAGAAAAGGTATAACGAAGCTGAGTTACTTGCCTTGGGACCCGTGGAGGGGTGAGGCCAGGGGAACACGCCTGATGACTTCAGTGGGCTTCAGATTAGGCTCCTCTGTTTCTCAGGACGTTAAATAGGTGAAATACAATAGCGTTATTTTTAACCTCTGAGATAATCCCCAGGAGCTACAGTTTTCTCATTCTTTTCCCACACTCCTTGACAATTCTTGACAAAATGCTGCATGAAAATGAAAACCTGTTATTTATTACGCTGACAACTTCGCTAGGCTGGGTGCATCGACAGCAGCGCGTTCAGGTCTGACTCTGCAGTGAGGTAAATTGTTGAAGCCGCGTGGAGGGAAGAAGTCTCATAACTCCATTAAACAATTACTGCAGATAACTCTTTACTAACCCTTCTTAAAATTTACCCCAAAGGGGTTATATACAAGTAGTGATTAAAACTGACCTAAATCATAATTTAATTAAAAGAAATTAAAATGCAAACTGAAAATGTTCAGTAACCTCAGGCCACCACCCTAATGATTCATTTTAATGCGTTTGTAGTTCTGCAATAATGGCCTTTGGGTGTATGTGCTTTTTGTTTTATGTCTGATATCATTTTGCCACTGGAATAGTCTGAAAATGGTTGCAGGCTGTATGATCTTGAGTGTATACATGGATATATGTGTGCTTTCTTCTTGCATATTAGGAGTTTCACCGAAGTCAGCATATCTACTCATGTGTGCAGAATGTAACAGCTGTAAGATCAAGGCCTATATTTTTAATTTTCTCATTAATTAGTTTCCCTGTTATCCTAGAAGGACCTTCACATCATTAGTATGATTACCGTGGCAATATTTTTGTGCTGTAAAAAAGATAATTCACAACTGGCATCCCTTATCTGCCAGATCTTGCTTTGCATTTGTGTTTGTCATAGAAGCGCGGCCCAGCCTGGGGAGAGATTCCCAGGCCAGACCCCGGCAGAGACGCAGGGTCCCTGGCCACCCGGAGAACCGGAGGGTGCATCCAGACTTGCATGGCAAGTGCCATGTGGGGATATAACAGCGTCAAACCTGGTGCTCAGTGACCTGGCGCGTACGCAGGTACGTGGGAGTGGCAAACGAGACGTGGGCCTGAGGCGCTGGCCCTCTGTCTCTTTTATTTCTACTCCAGGAAGGAGGAGGTTGTTTGAAGGAACCGTAGTCTTGTGACACACTATGGATGGTATAAGTACAGTACACATTCTCAGTAGCGAAAACAATTTTATTATTAATAACATCTATGTTGGAGAGGTAGAAGTAGGCTGGTTTGTATAGGTTACATGCAGAATTTCTTCCTTTAAGTAAAAATACGTTATCTGCAATTCTTCTGGAAAATGTCTTTTTTTGCGCCAGTTCTTGAGACGCTGACTTTAGCCTCAGCTCTAAGTACGTCGCTGACTGCCTGTGAAGAAAGGTACTGCTGAAGAGGAGTAGGTGTATGAGCGGACCTGGCGCTTATTCGGCTCTGAAATGGGAAAAGCCAAGAGGCCAGCAGGCTATTAATATTTTTGACTTGCCATGTTTGTTGCAAGAACAGTGAAAGATGTAAAAAGCCGTGTGCCTCCAGGCCGAGCTCTCGCAAAGAAAATGGGCAGAATATTAAAACCTGCTCTCACGCTGCGGCTGAGAGTTTGTCCCTCTGGACTTTCATAGGGATCTTGTCCCAGCCCTCTTCTATCTGACTGCCAGCTTATTATTTATCGTCTCATCTGCTTCATTTGGGGGCTGCTACTGCAGCTGGCATATCACTGTGCATGCTAAATACCTCTCCTTAACATAAAGTGGGCAGGCACTCGCAAAATATCCGGTTTTCTGGTTTAGTTAGAAGTTCTGCTTGCTCTGCCAGCTTGCTGAGTGTGCCGATTGATCGCTGTTTAGCCTGTTTTCTACCAAATATAAATGAGGGTATATATCATTACGGGGGGAGCGGGGAGGGAATTTTCTTGCTGATCCCAAAGAAAAAGGCCAAGCGGAGAGGGCAAGCGCCTATCAGGCAGTAGTCAGCTTGGCAAGGGAAAAGAAAATATATGGCCAGAAGTAGGTATTTCAGTGCCTGATGTGCTTATTTTGTTTGTAAGGTGCTACTGTAATTCTCAAACTCCTGTTTTTTCAACTGACTGCCATGCCGGGGAAAAGAAACAGATGTTCCCATTTGTCTTTTGATGTGGATCAAAATCATTTACATTTGCTGGCCTAAAATGACACGACATGCCGTTTGCCACTTTTTCTGTCTCCTTTGGAGTGAGTGACAGATTGCTGTTCAATTACTAGTATAATGGAACAGCAGATATTGTGGGGACAGCTTTCACCTAAAGGAAATGCAATCGCCAATTGCTGCAGTAGTGGAAAGAGAAGGATGGCAGATACTGTACAAGCCATCCAGTGGAAAAGACATTTTTATTATTAATAATGTCATGGGGAAGACTCAAGGGAAATGCACGGGGTCTGGCTTTTCTGCCTGAAGAAAAGGAGAGCCAGGGGTGAATAAAAATATGGTGAAAAACTGGCTTGCTGCTCTTGTAAAATATATTTCCAGCTCTTAGCCTTGAGGGTGTGCTACTTAAAGCCTTCCCATTTGTTCTGCATCCAGCTCCAATGGAGAGCAATAATTACAGAAAGACTCTTCATCAGTAGAAGACACTTGGTGAGAGGCTTATTGGAACGGTTTTTAAAACATGGAAAAACTGTTTGTCAGATGCTTTGGAATTAGTCACTTCTCCACCCTGTATAGTTTGCTTTCTTATCGGTGTATTCGTACCCCGCTTCTTCCCTTTCTCCTGAGATGAAGAGATTCTCCAGGCCAAGTAGAGCTTAACCCTTCCTTCTGCAAGTCATTTACTCGAGGATCACTTGTCCACTCTTAATTTTTTAGTGTTCCCTTTTCTCTGTTTCTGTTGAAGTCACTTGGCAGGCACAACACGTACTTTCATTGTGATGATCAAGATTAATTTTCATGTCACGATCCAGTCAGTCTGTTGGACTGGGTCAAAGTACAAGAGGTGAAGCTTCTGCTTAAAGTCTTTTACATTTTTCTTTCTAAAGGAATAAAATGAAGCATTAGATGGAAAACATGTTGAGAATCCAATATATAGTGCTGTAATTATAATTCTGTTATACCAGTCTTAAGCAGTGAATCTCCAGTGAAATAGTAGACTTAGGGTTGACAAAATGTTATGATGAATATGTGCTTTATCTGATAATCTAATGAACCAGATGATCACTTGAACTTTCTTTTGTAGCTGAAGTTTGCTCTGAGTAAGTGACTTTAGCGAGAGAAGTAGTCCCTTGGCAATAAACATGAATGAATCCTTGAAATACCTGATGTTAGCCAAATAACTCATGGTTATGGTTGTACTTGTTATAAAGGATGTAGAAACAAGTGTCATCTGGAAATGCAGTTTTACGTTGTGAATGCAGGAAGGTAATTGCTGAAATGATTTTCAATGATATATTGGTAGTTACCATTTATGGCTGTCCTGCTTTTTCTGAATGTAAAGTCCTTCTATGCAAAGAGAAACACGTTGCGCTTGACCATAATGAAATCCTTTCAGCTCTGGCACCGCTTGTTTCACGGTGATGCAATATTCTCTTTGGATCTGACCTAACGGTGAGGATTTTTCAAGTGTCACTGCACTGTTGGGCTACAGGATTGCCTTGAACGTACTGTTCCCTGCCACACTTCCTGAGCTAGATGACTTTATCCCTTTGAGACACATCCTGGTGATACAAAGGATTATTTTTTTCCTTATTTATTAATTGCTTGCTGCAAAGCTTTCAAATTCCCAAGCCCACGTTTTAGAAGAAAAGGGGAGGGGGAAGGAGAAGTTTATCTTCTAGTACAGCTAACTTCCTATTTTGCGTGCAGTTCTCCTGATGGGCATGGACAGGCCGAACGCTGATTTTGAAAAGAATACTTTTTGATTTCAAGGGGGAAAGGGAAAAAATCCAGCTGGTTCTATCACGCCATTTTGGTCATCCATGTAATGCGATTTTTTACAAGTTAGAGCTCACTAATGTGCTAAGAAATCCCTGTAGCTGGCCATCCATCAGGGCTGGTAATCGGTACAAAGAGTTACCAAGTGGGCAGGAGGCCCGAGTCTCTGCTGATGGCCATCAGCTGCTCCCTGCCCACCTCTCTTCTCTCAGGTGGGGTGTCAAACTCCTGCTTCGTCTCATCTGCTCCTGAGAGCAGCTTTCTTGCAGGGTCAGCCTGGAAATACTTCTCCGCTAGTCCCATCTGCTGGATGCCGGGATGTATTGCCTGCTGGAAAGAGGGAGAGCGTCATACCTCAGCCTTTAAATATTAGCCGAGTGCGGCGTGCCACCAGATGTACGTTTGTTTCTGAAAAACACATGCTTTCTCTGTTTTTCTTCCATCCACCTAATTGCACTTGGGCTACTGCTGTTCTCTTCAGCAGACTCCATGTGTTAAGTAAAAGCAAGGTGGAGGCGCGAGGAACTTTAACCGCATTGCTTTAGAGAAGCTATAATCAGAAAAACCCAGAAGCCAGAAAAGATCACAGCAAAAAATATGTGTACCGTTATCAAGCCATTTACAGACCGGGAAATGAATTTCTTTTCTCCCAGTGTATCTGCTCAGCAGTCAGTTTTTCAAATGCCTCATTAAGGCTGGTACTCAGCTGTTCTCGCTGTCTATCTCGCCATGCTGGAAAAGAGGGAGTGGAGCCATCGCAGCTGATCCAGCGTGCTGCACTGCAGCCCCTGAGATTATTATGAACCTAAAAGAGCCTTCTCCATCGCTGAAAATACAGACTTCCTGATATATTTCTAATCAGGCCAAGCAAAGGTTAAGAGAGCTTGATCCTTGCGTCCATAGATGTTCCCCAGGGTGTTACTTTTCTCGGTGGTGATTCGCTGTTTGGTACCTGCCTTCCAAGGAGGGAGCTGGAGGGAAGAAAATGGATAATGAATGCGAATGTAAAGTAGTGGAGAAAATTGGGAATGAATGTGAATGTAAAAAGGGGGAAAACGCATTCAATCCTAGCAATCTTACTTTGGTTTGTTTTGCTCCCTTCTTTGCAGTCGTTTGTGATGCATTTTTATGCTTCAGCTAAGTGGCGTTATGCTTTTTCCTTTAAAATAAATTTCGGGCGATTCTTCCCCTCCTAATCTTACCTTCCATAGGCATCAACAGTAGGTTCTGCAAGTCAGAAACTCAGCCACTTCGGGGATCTTGTGGAAATGTTACTGAAGGAAAATAATCTTAGGAAAAAAATCTTCATAATGTACATAGATTAAGCTCAAGCAACAATTTCATCTGTTGCAGACAGTATTTAGGGAAACATACCTTTATTTGGTACACAGATATTTCCAGTGTGCCTATTGAGATAAAAATCTTCAGTCTAATCCCCCTTCCTGAGCTTGAGATGTGAAAATGTGACTGTTTTAAATGTAACAGGTTACGATTGCAGGTTTTTTCAGTTTACCTTTACATCCCTCCCCTTTTATCACAGCATCTTGCTGTAAATTAGCAGTTTGTGCTGCATTGGTTACAGTTAATATTGCTGCTGCTGTTACCAATAAAAAGACACGTCATAAATAATTTCTATGTGTTTTCCTCTATAGGTGGTGATGGCACAGAGGAGAAGCAAAACACTGAAGAAACCGAGGGCCAGAGCCGAGAAGCAGGTTTGTACTGAGTTCCTTAAAGGGCCTTCCCAGGTTTTAGCCACGTTGGTGAACAATAGCTTTAGTCAATGCTATTGAATGTTTGTGCATTTTCACCAGATTAGCTCAGGGTCTCGAGCAATTCTCCCATCAGAGACCACAACTCCATTCATTATGAATGAATGTATGGGAATGCAGACTTCCCTCTTTAGCTTACCAGCTCTAGGTTCTCCTTTTAAGGTGGACTCTACCCCTAGCTAATCCTCTAACTAGAAAGACTGAATTTTCCCTCCGTCTACAGCAAAATAGCTTTCTGCATAGACTAGAAATGGGGGAAAAGGAAATTTGGAGGAGGAGGAAGCAGCCTTCCATTCATGAAAACTGTACTTCAGAAGATTTTAAAGGGTATTTTCGGATTTTAATCAATTGTCTACACAAAGCTCAGGGGTTATGAAGATTTAAATCCATACAGAAAGATATTGCATATATTGCAAAAGAATGTCAGAGTTCACGAGCAGTGGGGTTTGCAGATGGCATGCTTATAAATTATAGTGAGTTCAATATCTTAAAATATAATGTCAGTCTGTGTTCACAATAGATTTTTTTTTCTGTTTATGGTTGTATTTTTCATCCTGTCCAACTCTGTTCAGTGCAAAGGACAAGTAGAATTAATCAATTGTCAAAAGAGCTGAAGTGACAATCAAAATGTCTGTAAATTCCCTCATTTCTTAAGGATTTATTTTACTGTGGTGTTACATGTAACACAATGCTTTTCTTGTTTGGTTGGTTTCTTTCTCATTGTAGTGCAGGATGTTGCCTATACATACTTAATCCAGAGAGCACGAAACAGCTTTCTTCAGAACTTTTTTTTCTTTAATCGGAATTGAAGATGGTTTTCAATATGGGGGAGGTTGAGCTGAAGAAGGCCGACCAGTAAATGCAGCAAAAAAAATTTAGAAGGCCTAGATTCTTGACATATCTGGTTTGCTTACCGCATTGTGGCTGTTTCCAGATGAGCAACTCATTTGATAAGGGTCTTTCTTTTTGTCCTGCGTGTTGGGCAGCGCGTATGTGGAAGTGCAGCATTGCTCCCTGCACTCCACAGGTCAGTCTTCTGCAACTAGGTGTTAACAGCTCGTGCTGTCCACAAGTGCTTGAAGTCCTTCTATGTTTCATGCCCCTTTGTCACCTCTTCTTCATGTCCTTCTGCGGGGCAGTCAGTAGGAGGTGAAGCGATAGGCGCATAGTATTACAGAATAAAAGAGACTCCCATGGACCTCCGCAAACTTTGGACCTAGGCCCTTTATCCTCCCCAAGATAAGTATGCAGTGGTGTTCTGTAAGTGCTGGAGGACAACCACGTTTCCTTTCCTGATTTTTTTCGCTTTTATGCTAGCCACATTTTAAACAGGCAAAGGGGACCAGGGAGAAGGGAGGAATGAGTTGCTCTGATTCTAGACTCTGTTCTGAATCTCTGACTAGGCAGATGCGTAGCTTTGCCCAAGCAATATTGAGCTTTTAACCATGCCAGGTACTGCTTGGCTGCTAGCTCGCGTAAGAGCTCCTAGCTCCGCCTGCAGAGGTTCCCGTTAAACTCGGTTATACTACTGTCGGCAGGTGCCAAATACAGCCCGTTGTGCTTGTCAGCTCTGTTCACTCTGATGGAGTGCGTACTTCCCCGGTATTTTGATTTGAAAAACAGTTCGATTGAATGAGATACGTTTCATTTTTCCCAAGAGAATTAAGGAATGTGTACCTCTCTAAATTACGACTTTGCTACTGGAGGTGTCTTAAATGCATTGTGTTTTTCCCAAAACCGTCATTATGACTCGTTATGTTACGAGCTGTCAGAGCTGGTTTATCAGAGCCATGATGTACATTCTTTTCCTATCTCATGTCGGTAGTCGTGTTTTGTTGCTTTCATGAAAAGCGTCAAAGAAAAGATCCAGACATTTTAGGTCCCAGATCCAGAAAATCTCATACTTCAGGATCACGTTTTAGGTACATGCCTAAAGATAGCGTTGTGCCTACGCATAGTCCATGAATCACCTCCTAAACCACAGGCGTGCAGTGTTACGGGAAAAAATTACTCGGCTTAACGTTTATCCCTACTGGTTCACATAGTGACAAGAAGGGAGAGGTGTATAATTACCTCGAGTTAGTTACGTTCAGCTAATGAGTTGCTGCTGCTGCTTTCCACTCTACTCATTGTGGAGGCAAAACATCGTCGGGAACTTTTAGATTGCTGCTTCTGTGCCCTTTCTTGGTAGTAGAAAATGGCCTGATTTTCTAAGCTAGGCAGTTGTACGCCTAAAATGTTTCTAATCACTATGAATGATCACTCTAAGGAGCAATCCCATCAAATGTTACAGTTCTTATTTGTATTTTCTAAACCAAAAAGGCATAACCTTCACCTGAGTGTGACAAATCACAAACAATATACTTTGATATTGTGAAAGAAAATGCAAGAGCAAAAATAGACGCTGTATTCTTACCCAGTCTGTTACATAAAAATGGACGCTGTAGTCTTACCCAGTCTGTTACATAAAGATTTATATATTTTTATTACAGAATAGTGGAAAAAAAACGGATATAGTGCACAAAGACTGCCCTGAAATTTTTCAGCTATTACCGTGGGATTTTTTTTAAAGTCTGGCCTCCGGTCTATCATCAGTGAACTTCCCAGTTAACACGTGGAACAACAAAATGGCAGGTGGTTCAGAGCTCTTGTTTCAAGCTAGTTAAAAACACTCGATAACTGTATTAGGAAAAAAAATTTTGTCAGAATCATCAGAGGCAAGTCTGTATGAAAGAAATACAAGGAGAGAAATGAAAACAAAGGCTTATAAAGGTTTTAGAACTATAGAAATTGCCAAGAAAAAGCAACAGTGAAAGTTTAAAAATTCTATTAAATTCAGGTACTAGCTTTATCTGTTAACTCCAATAGTTTTACCTGCATGGTCTGCCGATGAAAAAAATCCAAGCCACAGATTTTCAGGGACTTGCTAGATTTCAGGCCTGATTCATGAAAGCGTCTATTTTCAGGAAAGCATTTGCATGTAATCATTTTGATTCCAATGGGATTCATGCACATGATTAAAGTTAAGAATGGCTTAATTGGTTTTTTTTCTCAAAATAGATGGATTAAATGAAAAAAAAAAGAATCTCTAAGCAAATAGCAACACCAGCCTACCCATGAAACTGCTAGCTGGTCCTCTCGCTGTATTATGAGAAATTGAAATATAGACTTGATCTGGCAGTATCGTAATGTAAGTTTACCCCTGGCTTAGGGGGAAGACAATCAGACCTGTAATGGCCGGTGAATGGATGGAAGCCCAGAAAATCAAATTCAGGCCTAGTATCTGGCCTCAATAAGGCGTAACGCTTTTTTTCAGTAAAGTGGTTCATCAGTTTGCTATCTAATGAATAACTTCTCTTTCATTTCCTTGGTTCTTATAGATGAGACAAAACCTTCAGCTGTAGCCAGCCTATCACCAGCAGAAGAAACAGAGCTGAGCGAGGATAAAGGTACAGATTGTAAATTGTCTTTCAAAATGCCCATTCCCAAGAGGCCATTTTGTAAAGCCTTATTTTCCTTTGTCTGGAAATTGCCAAAATCACAGTTAAAGGATACAGGAATAGGTAAATGCTTGGATTTTCATTTACAACAGTCTTTGTAATGAAGTACTTGGCACCAGCTGTTATGCTGGTAGGAGAGATGTTATGAATTCCTAAGTCCTCTTGTTATAGAGCTAATACTAAAATATCATACATGACATATCAGACATAAGCCCAAAGCTTGGGCTCGCTGGGGCGACTCACAGGCGTAAAGTTGAGCGTGCACATCTATCTCAGCAATATTAGCTGCCTATTCCGTGCTCTCCTGATGGGGAAAAAGAAAAACACAATAGCTATAAACACATCAAGAGGAGACAGGAGGAGATGAAGTCATAATTGAGAGGGAGAAAGTAGTGTTTATCTTGTGCAGACTGTGCTGGGCACTCAGATCATTTAGTTTGTGATAAATATTTAAAAGTGTCACGGGGCCAAATGACAGGGAGTTTAGGAAACAAGAAAGAGAGATGATCTAATTTAAATGTTTCAAGCTGAGATTTTTCCTGTGGAGTTGTTGGTTTACAGATAGGAACCAGTGCACAGACGTATTGGTTTTGATACTTTTATGATATCACGCTATTAATTGCTTGTGCCGGTCTATGGTTTTTGGCATTTTTCTGGGGGTACGTCAGGAAAAAGCCTGGGTGATTTATAAAACGTTCGCTACTGGTAATTCAAAACAGTTATGCTATCTATAATAAATACAGTCCATCAGTACAGCCTTCAAGAAAGACTAATAGAAAATTTTAATGCATTTTACTGAGATAACATAATTATTAACATCCATTAACTTATTTATTTTAAAAGACTTAATGTGTAATTCAGCGTCGCTGCTTGACTCTCTTCTCATTTTTCTAGATAAGTGTGACGGGGTGTGAGATCTTGCCCTTTTGTTCCAAAGACACATGCGAGAGAGCCCACATACTTACCTGATTATGAGTTCAAAGCCTTGTGCAGGTTGATTTAAGTGCTTTCTTAACTGATTGATTGATCCTGCGGGGGGAAAAAAAAAAAGAAAAAAAAAAAAGCACCAACCCTTGCTGGAGCACTGGCTTTTGCTTTTGATATCTTCACGGATTGAAGCCGTGGCAAGGCTAGTGGAAGGCAGAAATTCAGCCCCAGCATAGTTGGTGATTGCCTGTCATTCATTTCTCTTTTTTTTTTTTTTTCCCTGACATTTGGCCTGTTTATGTATCCTCTATCTATAAGATCCCCCAACAGATGCGTTTTTTATATTTCATAATGTGAGGGTCATGGTGAGGCTTTGGGTTTGGATTTTTTTTTTTTTTTCTGTCTGCAGTCTTACTGAAGATCCCAGCGTTCTGGTATTGCTTTGAATGCTTGTTCCTGACTATGAAGCCAGTGTCTTCTGCTTTGCTTTTCAGTGACCGTCTCAGTGTGTAACCACTCCAGTTTTTTCACCCATTGTGTTAATTGTCTCGTCTCAGGGAAGTAGCCATTGTGGTGCTATAGGTCTTGCTTTTCCTGTAATACTCTGAGCATAGTGTTTTCCCCTCTTCTCTTGAGAGGCTGACGGAAGAGATAGTGCCCTGAGAAATCCGAAGGGCGGTTTCTCTTCGATGGTCCTACCTTCTCCTCAAAAGTAAGACGGAAAGCATCTGGTAAGGGAAAAAGGAGCAAGAAAGACTCTCCTCCACTTATTTTATTTGTAAAGTCGTACCAGTAGAAAAAAGGAATGGTGGGGAAAAGAACACGTTTGGGGATTTGCTTGCGAGTTTTTTAAATGTAACCAAGAATTTTGAACGGTGACGCTGCCGCATCCACCAGGCCGTGGTTTTAATCTTTATTTCCATTAGCAGGCTTTCAACTTTTCAGATTTTAGAGTTTGAGGTGTTTTAAAGTGAATACCAGTGTTACGAAAAACTTGCTACTGCTTGGGAAATGGCGCTTTTACAAAATCCTGGCATTTCTGAAAACACCTGCTGCTCCTGAAATAAATTTCAGCCTTCAAATTGTTTGCCCACTGCGTTAACACAGCTAAAACCTGCCAGGTTCTGGAGTGTACTCATTTCTGCGGTTTATCTTCAACTAAATGAACTGGATGCAAAGCATTTATAGAAATTATGTTTTTCCAGTCCTTCCACCTGATTACTGTGAAAGGAGATTGGTGGCAAGTAAGTCTAGGCTACGTATTCCCAAAATGCATAGTTTAAATCACTCGGAATAGGAGGTTTCCAGGCCTACCATGGAAGTATAGCAGTCTTTCAAATGTCAGTTCTGGTGAGTGCACCAAAACAAGTATTTTGACTCCAATTAGAGTTGACTAGTAGTTTTTCTGCTTATTTTTTCTCATACTTCTGGGATTAGAATATAGCAAACACATTGAAATAGTTATTTATTGCTCTAAAATGTGGTGGTATTCAAAAACCGAGCACGCGTATCTCTGCTACCATGAAGTTCCAGTATTTTTTGTCTTACCTGAGTAGTCTTTGGCAGTTTTTTTGAAAGGAAAAGGGGAAGGATTGGGAACATGAAAGGGGGTGTTTTGTGATAAGTGCATGGAACCGTGCAGGAATCATGTCTTGAGGGGCTCTGATTAGAGTGAAAACCTACTGTGAGATTACAAATCTCATATTAATGTGAAAGTTTCTCTCTTCTGTTACTCACAATAGAAGAGACACTGTACAGGGGAAAAAAGTCCACGTGGGCCCAGTTTGCGTGTGGCCTTTGAGCTGACTGAATTTTTTGAGTGCTGTGTCTGTCCTCCAAAAAAAAAAAAAAATAAAAGCAGAACAGTCATATTCCAAGAATATCAAGATGTTTGATGTTATGCTGTGAAGGTAGCCACTTATTCCAGGCTGTGCCAAGTTTCTGTTTCCACTGTCTGGAAATACCGCAAAGAAATGTTGCAATTTTACCCTTGAAAACTTGCACGCATAACTGTTAGCTCTTGGGGGGAGAGCTGACATCTCTAGGCAGCACCTTCGTAGCGCTTCATTACTGTGCATATGGAAGTAGATCCTTTCTACGCAGCGTATTTCAAGTTAGAGATGCTTCTCTTTATGAAGTGTAAGGGCAGAACAAAGTGATTAAAGTCATTAATGTTTATGCAGCAGATAAAACGTATGAGACAGGCTGCACTCGGTCTAGTGTGCCTGTCCATACACGATTGTGCTGGGACTAGAAACTCATTTTAAATGGACCACGTTGTGTTTAGCTGTGGATGGGTTTGAACATGGGATTTTATTTTTTTTTTAAGAGGAGTATGTGTGCGTGTGCGTGGTTACGAGAGAGGAGAGTGTTCTTCATCTCGGTTACCTATCCTACCAATTACTGTTTAACCTGATTTAACGATAGGGCTTTCTGGTAGAAAAATGCAAAAAAAAAAAAAGAACTAGATTTAGTACGGGTGAAGAATGAACTCCCCATTATGCTATCACGGCAAAGTTTCTGTGCACAATACGCTGATTTGAATTTGTTAGCGCGTAATAAGAACTGAATTTTCATTTGAAGGTCAACTAAATTAAATCATATGCTAATTAATTTTAAAAATAAAGTAGCGATTAATTATTTCCAGGTGTTCACCAAAGTCTCTGCTCCTGTGGGAGTGCCATTTAAAGCAAGTCACTGTTTTTCTACATGCTCTGAAATGGAGTCAGATTCAGTCAGCTGGAGGGCTTATGTTCTCAGAAACAGAATTAAGGCTAGGGGTTAGCCCTAAAAACTCACTTTGTGTAACCCAGAAGCCTGTTAAGTATCCCGCCTGTAAAACATACTGGATATAAAATTCCTGTTTGGCCAGCTGTAGTTCTCACCGTGGAAAAATCTTGATATTCTAAAGACATAAATGATTGAGAAAGGATAAATTGAAAGATAGAGCATTTCAAATGCTGTGCAGCTGTGCAAATCGACGTAAATTAGACATTGATAAGTGGGTGAAAAAGATTGACTGAAAGGCCAATATGTTCAAAAAGAGGTGTTTAAAATCAGCTCTTAAGTATATATAAAGACATCTAAATGAATGACCTGATTTTCAGAAGTGCTGAGCGCTCAGCAGCTCCCAGTGAAATGTTTTTACTTCACCCTTGGGCTATGATTAGACCTGGAAAATTTCAGCCTGAAAAATTTCGATTATAGGTAACTGAAAAAGAACCTTTTTAATAGAAGAGTTTCAACACCCCCAACCATAGCCGTGGCTCTGTATGCCGGGTACAGTGATAATACTTTTCTCTCCCTTGGTTAGAAGGATTTCTATGAAAGCAAATTGGCTAACGCAAGCTAAATGGTGTGGTTTGGGTTTTTTTTTTAAACCAGGTACATAAACGTCACTGTCCAACCAAGTGGACGCTCCTAACGCTCTCCCTAATGGTCACTTTGAGCTGTACATAATGCAGTTTATTTACTTGTCCTTTTAATCTGACCTATCTGTAGCATCACGCATCCAAAGGGGGTCCAGCCCATAAACTACTCAAGAGGTATTTCTGTTCTACCCTTCGCCAGTACAGGCAGCCGCAACAGCTGACACTAATCTCCTTAGCGGGTTTATTTAGATCCTACTTATTTTTACATACGAGCTGACCTGGAGCCATCCAGCTGCGCTGCTGTCGGTCTGATGCGAGTGCCTACTCCTTCCATCTCCCCCCCCACCTCAACCCTTACCTTCAGCTGTGCGGCATCATCTCCTGGGAAGGTTCTAACCGAGGCAGACAGGTTTTTCTCCGCTTTTTTTCATTCCCAGAGCCCTGTACAACAGGCCCTGCCCCTTCTGGCAGCAGCAGGATGCCCACCGTTACGATACCGGCTGCACCTGAAATTTTGTTTTGTGGAGAGAGGGGGAGGTTAGAGGAGATGCCCTTCTGTCAGCTCAAAGCATTAGCGGGTGGGAGCGTGACTCGGTGGACCCCACCTGTGGAGATGAACTGCCTGGTCTATTACCCGAACACTTGCAAAAACATCTCTACAGGTTGTTGCACCTAAAAAGGTCTGTTTTACCAAGCCGTATAAACTTGGGCTCCAATAAATCTAATCTGTCATAAAGATAGATTAAAATGAAATCTTAGTGGATATAAAAATAACATTTTAAAGTCAAAGCTCAAGAATATCTCCCTAACTTCTCATAAATCACCATTTTATAGTACTTCATTTTAACACATTTTCCTCGGTTTATGAGGCAAAAGAATACCCTAATCATGTGGCAGCCTCCGTGCACACCATTACCTGTAATTTTAGACGCCTGCTTGATTTCTTTCACTCTGGAAATACTCCAGTCATTTTTCACAGTATCATGCTTAAAAAATAAAACGCACTGAACCTCTTTCTTTCATAATGACCAGCTTTTTCCCTCTTTAATCTTCTTACGGCTCCCTAAAACATGGTGATTTATCTGTGCTGTATGCGGGACCCAGGTGTGTTGCACATTAGAAACGACTCAGTAAATAAGCCATACAGAGAGTAGCTGGGGAAGTGAATTTTAAAAGATCATTAAAACCACTTAACATGCAGATCTTACCATTTCTCCTTTTCTTTAGCATTTGCAAAATTGTGTTTAAACAGCGTCGCTTCGTACAGTCAAAAAATATGAATGGCGTGGAAAAGCGTGGGGGTTTATGCGGTATTTAGACAAAATAGTGTCTGATTATTGGCAGGAAGGGTAGGATCGGTAGTTTACGGTAAGCTACACGGTTTTCTTGGAGCCGAATTCAACGTACAGTTGATATATTGGAAAAGTGAATATAGTCGGGGAGTATTCTGATCGGCTCGCTTAAAATCCACCTATTTTCCTCAGGGGTTGTTAAAGGTTGGGGCTGATTCTCAGGCGCGTTCAACCATGCAGCCCCATGAGACAGTCGTTTCAATACAGTGGAGCCGAGCGCTCCTGACGTGGGCACTGTCACTGTAGCCACCAAGTAAAAGCAGGTTTGAAGGAACTAAGGGATGCTCAGACTTCAATGAGCACTTCAGTGCTTGATGTGCAGTAAGTCAAAGGGGCCTAGCTTTGGTTCTTTTATGTCGTTAAATGTCATGTTTGGTTCGTCCATGTGTGATCAATAATGACATTAGGAACTGTGCTCCAGCGTAGTATCAGAAACACTGGTTATTTTCGGTCCTGCCTGGAGGAATGTTAACCCTTACAGTCCCAATTTGAGGTTACGCAAGGTAAATAGTGCCCAGCCTGTTTTAGCAAAACACTGAGCGTACTGTGCTGCAAAGTAATATCCTGACTTGGATTGTCCGCTGTGACTTAACAGATAAGCACCTGTGTCAGGAAAAGACTAACACTGCTTTATGCCATTTAAAAAAAAATCAGAGTTAGTTTCCTGGCCAATTAGAGGTGAAGGAAGGTTTTAGGCATGGCCAGAACTTTTGTAAACCCCGGAATCATTTAGGACCGTGACACTGGCTTATGCCCAGTTGCATAAGGCTCTGAAGGGGTAAGTGAGCGCAGAGGACCAGCTGAGCTGGAGGAATACCGCTAGCCTATTGAAAACTTGCGTGCAGAGTAGTACATCTTCAGCATTTGTGGGCTTCCCACCGCTACTCACCAGCTGAAGTGGAGGTTGCACTCTTGCCTCATATCCAATTTTGGAACACCTTTTATTTACCGGTGCATTTGGTCTTACACTTTTACTCTTCCGTGGCTCAGATTTTCTTCATAAATCTGGGTTTATTCCTTTATTTCATTCTTGTTAATCCTAAAAGTAAATCTGTGTTTGGACCTTTTGGCTTGAATATTTGATCTAATATTTGCATTTGAAAAGAAGAAATCTTTGACATGGTCTTGACCTTAAAGATTTTGAAACTCAGAATCTGCATACTAATGCAAAGGCTGATTTCTACTGCTGAAATAAGAGCGGTGGACTCTTACAGCTAGGCAGTAACTCCTGTCCACGCTCTGCTCTTTTCAGAAACATGCTTTGCGAAAAATAACTTGTGCAAAATTATCATTGTGTGTTGCCTGGGATAGTTTGGAATTCTGTGCGATTAAATTGCTTTCTCGAACCCTGGAACAATTAGAAAACTGTTTATGATGAAAACAAAAGTTTAACACAAGATTACAGCCCCGTAATAACAACCTGTGCAGAGCCAGCTCTGGGAATGTGTGAAGATGTGCCAAATAGCGTAGGTGGTCTCCAGCAGCGGTGCCTAATGCTGGCGCTCAGCACCGCCGCGGGGTCACAGCTGTGCTGACGGGTGGGGGTAGCGACAACTCCCCGCGCCCTGCGCTAACCATGGTTTGCCGTAAGTTACGTGATGCTCCATGACAAACAGCAGCGTGGACGGGGCGCATACATCAGCCAAGCACGAGGCTCCTTAAACTCCATTTCTTACTATTGACCAAAGAGCGTAATTGTTCCTCTGATGCTGGGGATTGATTTTTGCATGAAATTGGAGTCATTCCTCATTCTAGGAGAAAAGTTGGCACAAGTGAACTGAGATTAAAGGCACAGGTCTGGGAGTATGAAGTACTGTGCAGTACGTGTGGGATAAAACAGCTCTAAAGGTCTGACGGGACCGAGCCACGTGCATCTCTCCCACCCATAACAGGTAACACCACACTTTATCATCACTTTTGGCTGTTTGAAGGGCTGTGTTCGGGCCCTGGCTGCACGGTGCTTAAGGCAGAGGACATCTGATTCCGGCTTCTTCAGTACAGTTCCTTTTACAAACATGCAACCAAACCATAGAGGAAAAAGATTATATTAATTTCGGGTATGGGGCTACAGGTGATACAAATCTTGGCTTGTTTGATATCCTGAAAGCTTTGTCAAAAACTTCAGCAAAGCCAGAATTTCACTCAATGGGTTTAAAGTTTGCTTGAAGAATTCGCTACAGACTTTTAGTGCCATTCCCATTTATACCAAGACGTCCTTCCACTCGCTTTTTGATTAAACTTGGAATTTGATGGAATTCTAATTTATTTTTGCTCTGATTCGGGCTGATAGGGTAATCCCGAGTAACTCATGGCACAACGCGGCATCCTAGTATGAAAGGCCAGTGCCATGGTCCAGCTGATAGCAGTGAGTAATATTCTAAGTCCACAGTAGGGTGAAAAAAAGCACAGCAAGGGCAAATTTTAGCAAATTGTACATCAGTGAGATATTCCGCTTTCAAACTTGGATTTATAAACTTATTGTCATGCTACGAAAGAAGTAAGAAGCTGTGCAGGTAATTAAATATTTGCCTTGGGGGATTATTTGCAGTTAATTAAAGCCACACACTTTCAGTGCATACCTTTTCTACAGATTATTAAATTTGGATCGGGTGTTAACAACCCAGCTTTCTCACTTATCCGTCAGAGATTATTCTTGGCAACTTTCAGGAACAGTTTTACCGGGGCATCCTTTGGTGTATTGCAGGGTTTGCTTTGCTATAGTGTAGAAAGGGACCTTCCAGAAGTAGAACTGTAATGAGACTGTCATAGCATAATTTATTATGATGCACCTTAGATCTGTTGGCACTGTTACTTAACGGTTTCATCTAGCAGCAT
The DNA here is from genome assembly GCF_964199755.1 of Larus michahellis. Classification (NCBI taxonomy): domain Eukaryota; kingdom Metazoa; phylum Chordata; class Aves; order Charadriiformes; family Laridae; genus Larus; species Larus michahellis. Next base: position 5,446,467 of record NC_133898.1, on the reverse strand, counting down.
TTTAGAAAGTGCTTCACCCTGGAACGCCAATAGTGATTATCTGTTACGGTCATTATGACCTCAAGTGTGCTTACCCCTGTAGTTTGCAGAAATGTCCAGTTAGATCAGCGGGGTTTTTTAACAAGGCTCAAAGAGAGCTCTTTATCCAGTGAAAGCGGTGCGTTACGGGAACGAGCAGAGCTAAAACGGGTGGCGGTGTTGCTGGGATTTCCTGACAGCGGTGGAATGATGCATTTCTCCATCCCCGCGCAAAAACTAAGGAGTGGCTGTTGTCAGAAAATGTCGTTCGACACAACAAAGTAGTGCCCTGTGTTTCTGAAGACTGCAGATGGCATAGCCATTGGACTTCCATCATCTGATTTAAACCTCACCGTGCCACTGGTTCAGATTACGGCTTTGGGCAGTTCGTTCTGATGGTCTGCCCCAAAAGGAAATGCAGTCTTGGCCGTGATAATGACCTTGGGAGTTCCGACATCAAGTGAAATAAGGCTAGGATTTGCACTGGGATTTATAGGATTTAATGTTTGTCAAGCTTGTGGAAATCCAACCATGAAAAGCGTTGTTCTAAACAAATAAGAAACCACTTTATTTATCAAGTGCTATGGTTCGTGCTATTTCTCATAGCTTTGTGCCACTCCATTCATTAGAAATAGAATTCTTGGTAGCATTGCTGATTATTCCTACACGTCCTTTCTTGCCAGCTCCTTCTTTAAGGTTTGTACTGCAGGCAAAAAACTGCTTGGTAAGTGTACACATTCTGAAATCAATTTGAATAACTGAAGCCCGTGAGTATACTTTTGTAGTATATAAGACTGTGGTTAATCAGATAGAAAATCTGTCAGCGGATCACAATGCCAAATGTGAAGCTAGCACCTAAGGGTCTGAAGAAACTACCAGACTTTTCCAGCATGAACAACCGCTGCAGGGTTGGTTGGTTTGTTTGTTTGCTGTTTCCTCAGATTCCCTGAAAGACTCCAAAGGTGCACGGGAGAGTGACCCGGTGCAGCCTGTGGGGTGTGAACAAGATCAAGCCCAAGGTAAAGTTTCGTATCAAAATTCTTTGAGAGGGAGATAATGAACCAGTTGGGAACCTTAGTTCTTCCAGTTTCAGCATCCAGTGGGTTTCAGCCTGATCTCTGCCACCTGAAGAAAATGCTGTCGGCTAGGAGAGGTCGTGTGCCAACCCGTTGTGGTGCGGTAATCTCTGGTGTTGCTGGAAAAGACACGTGTCTCCAAATACTTGGGTTTAACCATATTGATCCCAGGTGCAGGGCATTGTTATTATTGTCCTTCTTGGTGGTTGTTGTTGTTCTAGAAGCCTGTGGGGCGATTCTGTTCCTTCTGCTGAACTGACTGTCAAGTGCGAGCGTTTTGCAATGGCTCCTGTGAGAAACAGTGTGTCAAGGCTGAGCTACAAAAGAAGAGGGGGGGGAAAGTGATCCAGCGTCAGTTCTGATGAGCTGTTTAACATACTTAATGCTTAGAGTTTAAGTGATATTTTCATATATAAAATAAGTCCCAACGTTGTTCGTTTAAGAGAAAAAGAAGCTGTACTTTTCTGAAAAATGCGGTGCTATATGTGTCCTGTTTGGATGGACTTGCCGTTGCCTGCGTGCCGCCATCACGCTGATGCCATTGTCAATTTGTCACGTTAACAGGACAACAGGATGTTTCTGCAGAGGAGGAGATGAAGACTGGGGCAGACTCCCAAAGCTCCTGCATGGAAATAGAAGGTACTGCATGCGCCTTGAAACCAAAGAGCAAGATTAACAGGCAAAACCACTAGTTATTGCTCGGATATTATCAGTAGTGTTTAAGTTCCCTTTCTTTCTCCGTGCCTACTAACCTAAATCTGTGGAGACGGATCTCCTTATGGTAACTCTGAATTCAGCCCTGAGCAGGGGAGTGTCTATGGATTCTCAGTGATAAAAGCTGACTTTTTAATGACTGAGGCTGTTGGAGAAAGAAGCGAACGTTACATTTCTTATTGCTAATGACAAGCACTTCAGCTTTGTATGTTCGGAGCACTGAATGCTCGGCCCCCGGTCCAGCAAAACACGCATGTGTATGTGTGTGTCTGGGCTTGTGACGAGTCCCGGTGAAGGCCCATGCTTGGAGCTAGGCACACGTGCAAAATCCCAGAAAGCTCAGCATCTTGGAGGATCAAGGCCTTGCTCTCAACTGCAGCCCCTTGGATTTCCCTGTATCTCTTTTGTATCTCTGCTCTTGGGGAAGAGGATCCTTTTCCTCTGCCGGTGTTTTTAATGGTAATCTCTAGCGTATGTTGATCCTTTTATGTCTGTCCTGAAAAGTCTTACTGTTCATCTTCTTTTTATCAAATTTATTCAGAGCCGTTGGTGAACCAAGAAGACATGACGCAAGTTGAGATACCTTTGATTCGTGGTGCAGAGGGAAAAGAAGAAGGAAAAGAAGAAGGAGGTGAGGCTCCTTATAAAATAGATTGAGCCAGAGAATTCTGCTGGGCTTATGTTCTCCTTTTCTATTGTGAGGAAACGTGGAAAGAGCACATAAAAGCTTTCGGTGGGATTTTTTCCCCTAAGAAAAATCCTTTTTTGCCTATACGTGAGTGTTGTTTTGATATATTGGACTTAGATTTACATAGGAAAATAAGTGCAAAAAAGTGCACACTCAGGTTCTAAAGTGACTTTAAAATAAACACTCTTCTCATTGTTGCTTTTCTGCATTAAAGTGCATAAGGCTGATTAAACAACTAATTTATGTCCATTTAAGTACCCTCTTGATCATGTTCGCTAGAAGCATTGAGAGTATTTACAATAAATGGGTATGATAATTATTTGTGAGGTCATTAATAGAGATTTAACTACTAATTAAATAAAACTAGCAATTATAATAAAGAAACCAATATTTGGAGCAGGAACACAGAGTCTTCCTGAAGCAAAGTATTTAAATCCTTTGTAATGCTTTTGCAAAGAAACGTAGAAGTTTAATTTTAAGTGTTGGACACTTCTGGGAACCCGGCATTCAGCTCAGCCTTTGTAACAGGCACGTGGTAATATAAAAAATAACATTTTATGTAAATAATTGTCTAATTGTAAAGTAGCTGCAAGTTAACAATTATATGGTCATTCGTAGAACACAGGGATGAATTCTACAGTTCCAAATTAAAATGCAGACATGATTTTTATTGAAAATTCAGGTCAATACTAACTGTGTTGTCCTAATTATGAACTCCTTTTCCCAGCCACATTGACACCAACTTAATTGCACACCTGTGTTAGTAATATTGACACTTTTCTTCACTGGAAACCCAGGTTAATAGAACCTCTTTGTTCATATACAGCTAAACAACATTTCCTCTCTCCTTTTTTTTTTTCTTTTTAATCGCCTATCCAGGTTGAGACTAATCATATCTCTTGATTATCAGTCATATTAATGGTGTCGGTTTTGTACTTTATTACTGATGGTGAAAATAGAATTGATATAATCCTTACTTCAAATCCAGGTGAATGGTATTGCGCTACCTCAGTTGCAAATCCAGGTTGTGTAATACCAGCTCGTTCTGATTGCAAATACCAAAGTAGTTATGTTAATTTCCTCCTAATAGAAATTATTTACATTTTATTTTATGCCTCATCAAAAGCAAGTTGGACAAAATGTACTTCCATTATTTGTACATTTCCTTCTCTTTAATACTTCAGTGTCCCCTACAGCTAGTCGCTGTCATTTAGTTCTCCGTGGAGAGATTATATTTCACCATCTGTTCTACCTGCTATTAAAATAAGTAACATTAAGGAAAAGAAGGAAATGTCAGAAAAGGGTTGTTCTTGGAACTTATCCTTTTCCTGTCCCTGATTTAAAAGGTTCAAGTACTAAGTAAAAGGTTCTTTCCAAACATTTTGGAATGTGTTCCTACTTGGGGGCTCAGGTATTGCTCCTGTGCAGGATTCGTCTGATCCAAAGCTCGTTGAAGTCCAGAGAAGGATTCTCATTGATTTAAGTGAGCTTTCGGTCAGTTCCGTGATAAGAAGAGATGATGTGTTTCGTCTACATGCGGGATAACAGCACATTAGGTAATTGCATAGATATTCTGTTTAGCTGCCGCTTCTGAACATACTGTCTTTGGGTCAGGGAAAGTAAATGAGTGCTTTTTCAGGGTTTTGAGAAGGGAAGGAAATGAAAGCTTTCCCTTGCTTATTTTCATTCTTATGGGTATAAGAACATGTAGAGCACCCTCAGTGCTCGTCTTGCTAGATGCTTCCAGTTCTGGTGGGCGCATACCCTGACGTGAATTTTGAAAGTTCACCACAAGGCGAGGTGGATCTAGACACAGAGAGGTAAAAAAATACAATCAGCTGAAGTTCAGGCTGATAAAATAAGATATATTCTCCTCTTAATGGGAAGAGATTGCCTGGCATAGTTTTAATATGTAACATTATTTCACGTAGCCCAAGTGCTAGCTCATAAACTGATTCAGTTAAATAGTTTTCCAGCAGCATCCACAGTAAATTTGACATACGATGAAATGGCATATTTTGGTCTAAGACCACGTGAAAAAAAGCTTCCATGGAGCTGCTAGTCTCAGTAAATAGAAATACAAGGATCTTAAGTGGTTTTGACCTGTACCGGATCTAGATGCATAGCCAAACGTAGCAGCTATACTGCAAACTACCTGGTCTTTCTGTTGTATATCGGATACTCTTTTTGTGTTACCAAGCTTATCCCGGAGCAAAGGGTAGCACGTAGCCGCCTCTTCCCTCCCTCTCTCTCTCACTGGGAGCCATTTGATTAATGGGAGTCATCTGCGACCTGTGCTGTCCCCAGCTCTGGAGCTGTGGAAGCCACTAAAAGGCCAACAAAGATCAAAGTCCCTTTTCCAACCTAAAGCTAGATTTCTGCTTAGTTACTGATTGTGGCTTTGAAGCGTGCTAGGAATTCTTTCAGTGATCTGTTTTTCCATGGAACAGTGACTATTTGTTGTTAATTTTGAGATTGCAAACCTCTGTCAATCCGTAGGTAAGCTTCTCATTTAATTGTGCAAGTTTTACTACCCGCTCATCGATGTGTTTGGAGGGATTTTAGGGCTTGCAGGGTCCTTTCTGTGTAGCTCATTTGGCTTCATAGCTCCAGGTTCATGCCGAAGTGCGTATTACCAAGGAGTCATGGATCCTGGCACTTTTGAGGTTCTGGGGCACTGGGAGCCCAGAGGAACGAAGGGAACGAAGAATCAAAGTCTTGGCAGTCTCACTACTGTTTTCCATTGCCAACAGTAAGAAACAAGCCAGATTACCCTGAAGAATTTAACAATGTAAGGCACTGTGTGTGTTTCATAAAAAACCTGCTGTTGCTTTTTTCCAAAATCAGTAATAAAATACAGCATGTGCCAATTTATTCCCTTTTTTCCCCTACCGTAACTTAAAGTTATATATTACCAGGGAGCAACTGAAGAAAAAAGACAAACTAAGATGCTTTTTAATTTTTTTCCCAGCTACTATAATGCACTCATTCTAGTTCACAAAAGAATAATGAAAATCTATGTTTCTTATAAGATTAGGGAATATTCTCAAATCCCTTTATTAAAAAGCAGAGCAAGGGGTGATCACTGCCCTATTTGCTGACTAGGTAAGTGTACACGCTTTTAATAGCCCAGTCGGCAGTCCCTTTATACGTACACTTGGACGTAGTCCTGTCGTGTTGTAATGACCGTGTATTCAGCTGTAGTTGTAGTTTTAATCAGGACAGTTTTTCCACAACACGATTTGCAGCACATGGAAATAAAACCCATGTTTATTTGTGTGAATAGGTAGCCATTTCCTCTTCTGCGCCTGCTTTCCCCTCTCTCTTCTTGTTTCCCACTTCTTACTATCTCCCTTCGTAGAGGCATTAGGTGCGATGATTTCCCTCGTTCATCATCTCTGAAAGTTGCTTAACTTTTTGGAGGATAGGATTTCTGTGGGAGCACTGGAATAGGAACAGAAGTAGCCATTACTTCTGTGTTGGCTCTATTCTGTATTCGGGCTAAAATATTTTGTCTTCTCGTGCTGTTTGGAACACAATTAGAGCTTGACCTGAGATGTTTCTCCACCCTTAGAGTGGTTGGGTAGCATCCTTCCTAGGCAGAGGGCACGTTCATTTTCCGTTGGACAAGTCCAGAAATGCAGAAGCGGGTTATTGCTGAAGCACAATCAAGGAGCAAAATGCTATAATTAGCACCTAATGAAAGGATATTGAAGTGTCCAGGGATTTAGCTTGGAGCAGGACACAGCCCTTACAGTTGGTATTTCCGTGCAGTTGCATCTTAGGCTGTTTGAATGCCGTGTTTAGGGGACTGTATCGACTGTCTTTTTTTTCTGTATGAACCATGCAATGTTCAGGCAGGTTTGGGAACAGGCTGGGGCAGGTTTCGTGATTTAAATCATTTGCAGTATTGTGTGATTTCCTTTGCCCATCTTCTGGTCAGTGCCTGTTTACTGTAAATTTGAATTCTGTCTCATTTTTATTTTAGCTAAGCCCAGTTCTGCTTAACAGTCTTTGTTACCTGAGTAGCTATGTAACTCTGTAGCCATCATTTCATCCATTCTTCACTTCGACAGCTGGATTTTCAGGTCATTTGCCCATCTGTACTTCAGCAAGAGAGATAATTTTATGGCATAATCTTGGAGGGAATTAAATATTCCAAAACTTGGAGGAAAAGAGCTCTCAATTTTTTATAGTTTCAGTCTCAGGCGTTTATAGGATTTTACATGCATTGGTACAGCCATAAATAATGTCAAAATAATGACTTTCTTGCATATGACATTGTGGCTGTAGAGAAACGAAATTCTTCTTGAGAAAGATCTTTTCAGACAAACCTGACATCTTTATTCTTGAGTCATGGCAATTGTAACTACCTTATATGTCTTAACCAAACTTCTTTTCAGCTTCAAGTGGAAATGGATGAGATGTTTTTTTTGGGGGGGGGGAAAGACATTTTAAAAATCTTCCTTATCTGTCCTTAAAAAGATACTTTCTTTTTCTTTGGAAAGAAAAGAATACAGAGATATTTTGGAGTGTTGTGGCTTCTGAAGACCTAGTATAAAGGCTCCAACTTCTTTTGTTCAGTTGCCCAAAAAAGAAAGGAATAAACATCCCACATCAAAATACAGTGTGTTTGGTCTTTGATAACAATCCGTACTGAATGGGTCAGATGACGTTTTTTGGGCTGTTACGGTCTAGTCTGGCCCCTGCCCCTAAATATGAAATGTATCTTTAAAATCTGCTTCTGACAGGTATTAATATTTGGCAAAGGAAAAAAAAAAAAAAGGTGCACCTTTTGGACCTTTTGCAGAAATGCTGGAAGTGCGGTGGAACTAGAAAATTGCGAAAGGATATTCAAACTCAAAACGCCTCAAGCTCGAAGCTACGCAGAGGGGTGGACTGTTGCAAAGCAAGTAGCTGGAAGTAGTTGGAGGTACAGAGTAACAAGATGATCACTGGAAAGCCAAAAAGTGCCTTTATCCAAGGGATACCTTTTAGGTTTTAAGAAGCCTCGTTTTACGTGCTTTTATTTTCTCGAGAACTTCATGAAACTTGGATGAACTTGCAGCTGCGATATCAGCCAGATGAGGAGCTTTTGCAACCAAATTCTGCTTGCCAGCCTGCTGTGGTGGATCTGTGGTGGTCCAAGTGCTGTTCGGTCTATATCTCCCAGTGCAAAGCACTTTGCTCTTCCGAAGGTATCATAGCCGTGGCAGAAAAGTATGTCCAGGTAATCTCTATGCCTTGTGAACATAGCAAAGGCCGTAACTGTAGGCAGGGAAAAGAAACATTTTAGCCTAGCAAAAGCTTACTTTTGGAAGGGGAGGCAGCATTTTTTTCAGAGTTTGCAAACAGCATGTTGAATTTAATGAACGCACTTAAAATGTCCTGCGTAGGTATGGAATTGGGGTGGCTTTGTTAAAAGCTGAAGACGGGTGAGGCTGACCTGCCTGTGAGTGGCTCTGTGCCCTTCTGTGCTCCACTTCCATGCTGCAGCTTGCGGAAGAGGAGCGGGTTTTTTGGTCCCAGTGCCTGTGGTTACGTTTTTGGTGGCTTTGTCAGTTCTGAAGTGGGAGGTCTCCAGGCTCTATATCAGCAGAGGGTAGCACCTATCAGCAGTCGCTTCGCTGGCGGCGAAGGATCAGCAAGATTATTAGGAGGCAGCATCGCTTCTGTGGACCAGCGTAGCTGATCCACATCCCCTTGCTGGTTGTCATGAGCAGTGGTATGCACCAGCAGGACCGTGGAGGTGATGAGGATCATTCATTTTCTAAGCACGGGCCAGTGCAGAAGTCATACCACAATCAGGCAGCACATAGCTGCCCAAAACGATGTTCCTCCCCGGCTCTGAGAGACGCGGCAAATGGATTGCAGACCCCCTGCAGGCCTTCCCTAAGGGTGCTGCCCGGGCCGTGCTGAGCAGCACTGTGCCTTGGCAGGACGGGGCGGTTATTATACTGTCAGTAGTCTGCTCCAGATATTGATTTCGATCTCCTGGGGGAAAAAAAGTCATCTTTTTTTTCCTGACACAGAAGGAATCTGTTTCTTTTCCTTACTCTCCATATATCAGATTCTAGCCTGAATGTATGTAAAGACTAGATGGCGCAAGATCAATTTTAAGTTTTAATTATTTTTCATTTGTATTTCAATGACAAACGATATATTTTTTTCTGTGTGCTTAAAAAGTAGAAAATGTAAGGAATTTTTCAGCTTAGACATTTTGTCTGCTGTCACAGTCACTTTATGTTCTCAGGCTTGATGGTAGGGTACAAGACAAAAAGCCAAAAGCAAAGAAAAAAAGAAACAAGAAAAAGGCATACTTTAACAATGATAGTGTTTAAGGTTTATTGTGTATATTTGATTGCTTTCTTCATTTCATTTTCAGTAAGCAGAATAGAAATACTATTATGAATTGGCAATTTTTATTTCATTTAAAAATATCATGTCTTTGTTCTTGCTGAAAGTGTTGACAATGCAGCCTTTGTTTAGTTTAATTAACTCATGTTACAGTACTGAATTGAAACACACGCAGCGTTAAATCAAGTAAAATAATTTTTAGAACTCTTCTCCATATCTAGAAAATAAAAAGAAATAAAAAAAAATTAATTCCTCTGAGAAGCTGGAGGAGAAACTGGATATTTTTAATGGGATATTTTGAAGTGCCGTTTTCATTTTTATTTTCCATGGCAGGAATGCCAAAAAATATAAAGTCATGAAACCCGACTGAAAAGCAGATGCTATGAAGTCATTCTGAGTCCTCATATATTTATAATAGTATTACATGATGTTACGTGTTTTGTACTTGTGAGCTGCAAGGCTTAAAGAGCTTTAAGATACCGATAGCGCCCTTTTAGCATATGAAAACTGGAAAGATAATGGAATCCATATTTCATCTGGTGGTGTCCACGTCTACTAGGCTTTGGTTTGAGCTCAAATCTCCAGAGTGGCAGCGGTGCCTTGTGCGAAGGAATCACGTATCTCTCTGAACTCATCTCAAATAGCACCCAAGGAATAAGTGAAAGGAATATGGGAGAGACACTGACATCTTAGAAACTTTTTCCTGTAACATATTGAAAAAGTAGGACTCGCTGGCCAAGGACTGCACTGTTACAGATGGCATCATAGTTAACAGTATATCTGGAAATTAGCTTTAGCACCTCCAGACAAACGGCACCATTTTTAAATATACTATACAGCTACAGAGGCGTCCGAACAGTGGGATTAACTCCTGTTTGCGACAGCGAGAACTTGGGTCTTAAATTAGAATAGGTCCAGCAGACCAGTGGAGTGCAGGGAGCTACACAAGGAAAGAATTTGATCCCTTGTGGACAAATTTTGTGTTCTTGTGCCCTGTCTGCTGCAAAAGGAGGCTTCATTTTGGTACGCACTGATTAATTTTGGAGTCTTACCTCCTGTAATAAAGTGTGTTTATGATGGCATACGCACAGATCCAACCGAGCTGGCTCTGGGAACTGGAAATTCTGTGCTCCCCCTTGTTTACGTTGTGTACGGATGTACCACGCTGCCTGGCTTGTTGCATTATTTTATAGCTATTTCATAAAAGCAAATGGCCACACACTTAGGGCAGCAGGGGAAGAAACTGCACTTAGCCAGTGATTTTTGTGGAATCGCACGCGAGTGGAGTGCGGTCGTAACTAAGTGTGGAAAAAAACCCACAAGCATTGGGAGTGGGGAGGGAACGTTTTGGAAGACCTGTCTTTTATTTCAAGTACAGAACAGGAAGGAATTCAAAGCAAGCAGCATATGTCCTAGGATCAGAAGATTCCCTTGCTTGTTCTTCTAGGGGAGCGGGAAAACAATGTTGTTGCTTTGCCATCAGTAGCTTCATTGCTGTAGTTGTGCCCAATGGTGTGGGTGAGTAGTTAACCTTGTTTTCATATGAGAAGGGCGGCATTTACTCACTCTGCATGCTATCAGGGGGGTCAGGAGGCACACTTTTTGATTCAGCTCTGCTCTGTGCATCCCCTCGGTGTTGGCTCTTCTGGGGGGGTACAGTTGCTCTTGGCACCTGGGGAGGAAGGCCAGTGCTGTACAAGGAGGCACTGTTACACAGGGAGGGGGAAGATGTGTCTACAGCTTGTAAAGCGGAGGTTGCCTTGAATAGGGCATGACCCCGACTGAGATTAAATCTGCTTCTCACTACTGCAGACCCTGAGCAGGAAAATTCCCACCCGATCTCATTCAGATCTTTGAAGCATTACCCTTTCCTCATACTTCTGGATCTCCTCTTCCTTTCTTCTGCTTGTTACTCATAATTTTTTGGCACCAAGTTTTCTGTCCCCTCACCTTTCTCTAACGCAGTTGACAGGTGAGTGTTCTCTTGAGCAGATCTTGCCATCTGGAACAGTTCTCCTCCACTTGGTTGGCTTTCATCACATTTCACCTCCAGATTGAGCGTGTGAGGTCACCACCAGTATACCTGGTCCATAGCGTTAGCCCCACAGCCCAAGCTGACGCTGTCTCTAGTCACCGTGAATTGTCTGCCAGGGAGCAAGCTAGCATTTAATATCGCCTCCTACGTCTCTGTGACTGCATCTATATCTTAATCACGCAGTCGTGGTATCTCAGCACATTGGTGCAGCTCTTTGGGACTTCCTGTTATTTAACAAAAAGTTCAGCATCTCCTTTTTGAGGTCTTGCATGACCTTTGGAGCATCCTTTCCTGGAGAATTCTTGTGTTTGTAGCTGCAATTAAACCAGTCCTGCAAAGCAGGTGCTCTGGACCATGCACTTTGGGTTGCCGCTACAGAGAGTCTATAGGCAGCTGCAAAAATACCTGGTTTTGTTTGAGAGATCTAAGAGAAATATGAAGAGTACAGAATAACTTTGTCTTTTACTTGCCCATATACTTACTGGGGTGCTTGTAGTGTTATTGTTCCATACCTGATTGACACTGTTCTTTGCTCAAATGTTTATTAAGGATTTTTCTGCCAGGTTCAGAATTTACTTGTGACTGCTGTCCTGAATTTTAAGATCTTTCTTAAAAAGATCTTTCTGCAGCTTTCTGCAGCCAGCAAATATCAACCACAAAACGCCCTCTGTTATTGTTTCACTGGCGCAGGGTCTTTCCCCTGAAATGTTGGGACACGTAAGCCTTTTGTCTCATTATTCCCCTTTGCGGATGTGCAGCCTTGTTTGTTTGTTCCCCCATCACTAGTGTGAAGGGCATAGCTCTGCCAGTAATCATAGCTACAGCAGAGGCCAAACCCGCCTTTATTCCATTTACAGCATCCTGTCAAAAAACACTCGATACCTACATTACTTGACAGCCCTTGAAAGACGGCATGTTTACACGTTCAGCATTTTCTCTGTGGAGGAAATAAGCAGTCGCTTACAGGATATACCATTCTTACCTGGATAGAAAATCAGTTGAACCATGTTCTGGATTCTAAGGAGAAAAAGTCAATAATCTTTTCTCCATTGCCCCCTGGTCACGGCTAACAACAGTGTGTAGGTAGGGGGTCAGGGCGGCAAAGACACTGTCTCAGTGGCTGGAAAAAATTGAGCTTCCCAATTTGTGGCCAGATGCTATCATGGTTACAAGGTGTTCCGTCAGTTAAAACGCATTCGCTGGATGTGTTTGTATGATCTGTCAGCCTGAAATGTAGCACAAAAGCGTCAAATGAGCGCAAATGGAGATACCCCAGGTGCTTCAAAATAAGATGTCACAGTGCTGAAAAATCAGTACCTAACTCCAGCAGCTCGATTCAAGGAAATTAAATTGGCTGATTCTTCCAGCTCTCCAGGCAACAGGGAGGATTAGCAGAAAAGCTCACAGACTAAACGGGGAGATAGTCAGCAGGGCTGTGTCTTAGCATCTCCCCCTCTCTGGGGTGCCGGTACCCGAGTGTGGAGCCTCTGTCAGCCCTAGGACCCAGATGGTCTGGAGAGGATGGAAGACTGAGCAGGACTTGCTCTTTTGAGCGTGCAGCAGCTACGCTTTTGTTTTGCTTATTCCTGAGTGTTGAAAGGGCTCCACAGGTTGGTAGCTCAACGTGCATGGGAAGAATGGAAGGGGCTTTCTCTCACAACTGCCTTGCAGGCATCTCTAGGATGTGAGGGTAAGGATTTGACCCCTTCCAGCATGTAGAGGGAATTGAACTGGGGTTTATTTCCAGCGTCCTCTCATCAGCAGGGTACAAGGGCAATGGTAAGCACTGGCACGGTCCCTCTCCCTCCCTTGGGTGTGGGCTCTCATGGCTGCTATAGTTGTGTCTCTGTTCAGTCACTGTCCCTAACTCTTGTTATATCACCTTGCGCTTTCACACAGTGCCTTGGCATGGTCTCTACCAGCACACCCAGTCCGTCCTTTGGATAGCAGGAGCCTCCTCTCTCTGGTGGTTGCATCGGTCTGCAAAGCTGGATCTCCAAGAGAGACCAGCGTTGTGGTCTCTTTTGGAGAGTTGTGGTCTCATTTTCTGGGGCCTCCTTCTTGGGACAGCAGTTATTTTACAGTTCCTCTTATGTGAATGGAGCTAACAACTCCCACACTGGTCTTGGACTGGCAAAATGGGCATCCTCTGTGGCTTTGTTTGTCTTACCTCTCCGTCTTCCAAAGTAGTAACTGTCCAGTGTGTAGTAAGTAGAGCTATTGTGGTCACTTTATGCAATTGTCATTTTTTTAAATGCCTGTCTCATCATAAACCTGCTTGCACACATAAACCTGAGTCTTGAACTGCACGATCCGCACTGGATGAATCAGTAACCACGTGGTGGTACTGCAGCCCCCCACAGCATCAAGGGCCAGCTGGAGCAGAGCTGCTTTCCAGGTAAGCGTCCAAAAACTTGGGTGCTTTTTTAGCTTCGTTTTGAATCTCCCCGCCCTGCAACAGGGGCAAGTTTGCTTGAAAAAGAAAAGAAAGGAAAAAGTCCTCAAACAATATTTCTAATACTGCCTGCTTCCAGTGTTGCATAGGACGTGGAGAGGAATAGATTTTCGGCGTGCAGTTCTGCTTGCAGATCCAGTTGGCTCTTGAAGTGTGTGAGCGTGAAAAGCAGATGATAAGAAATACGTATATATCTGGTACCTATCTGAAGGAACGCAACTTATCTTAGAAACTGATATATACAGAGATCGCAGAATCTGCTTGTGAAACTGTTCCCTCTGGCGTTACATGCAGCCAATGTTTAACAGTGCTGAATTAAAAGTGTGACAGTTTAAGACACAGGAGCTCTTTCCAAATGAACCTTCAAGGGGAGCCTAGTGGAGAGAAATTCACATTGAGCTTTGGCCGAAGAATAGGGTTAACGCTATTTGTGCTTATCGCGACTGCTGTGGGATGTTTAATGACCACAGGTAGCCAAGGTCTGGCTTGGCCGGTATCTGATCCTGGAGGCAGCAGCGCAGGGCGATGCATCAGATCGCCAGTACCGCTTCCTGCTTTTAATGAGGTCTCCCATCCAAGGATGGATATAGCCTGCTCTGGCGCAGCTTGCGAATCTGAGTGGATCACAGCACACAGCTGAAGTAATTGGAGAAGGATCTGCGTGTGGGAGGGCAGGAAATCAGCTGCACGTATTCGCATCCCGAAGCGAGAGTTAGCGTCACTCTGCTTTTTGGCAGGGGTTTGGTCACAGCTTCTGGTGTCGAAACCAGCTTGCTCCTTGCTATCCTCCACCTGTAGGCAGCCGTCGCCGCATCCAGCTCATCTGAGAGGAGAAGGCAGGGGGGCTCCTCGTTTGGGTCACACCGGCACATTCGCAGCTCATGGCTGACAAAGCCATTTAGAGCGAAGGTAGCTCAGATTTTGCTCCGGTGTGCAAAGTTTGCCCTCTGAACGCTGCGATTTTTCTCTAGCCAGTCTTAGAGATGGGAAAACACAGATGAGCCTTAACCAGGCCTGAAGAGGCTGGAGCGCATCAGCTGCTTGCCATATTGATGAAGCACCTGGGGCATTCATTTTGAAACCTAAACGCAGGCTGTTCACCTGTATTGCCAAGTACAACAGAAGCTTCTTTCTGGCTGGCAGGGTGGTATTAATTTAAAGAGAGCACCATCTGCAGGGCCTTGGAGAACAGCAATCAGAGGAGAAAGGTTGCCGGGAAAAGTCTCCTTCTGATCCGGAGGCCTCACCGCCCCCATCTATTACCTATCATTTCTAATTAGCGGACGTATCTTGGGGAAATCTGCTCCGATTCGCTTTCTTACAGATGCTTTTCTTGCTAAGAGCTGTTGTTTTTGCTGAGCCTCCTAAGCTCGTTTCGCGGGCTTTTGCGGGCATTGGGAGCGGTAATGGTCTCAGTGACCTGGTAATTACAGAAGTCCTGTACCTCCTCGCTGCGGAGAGCTGCCCCTTTGTCCTTCTTTTTTCTCTCTGCAGTGCCACTACCAGATGGTCGGAGATTTTTCGCCCTTTCAAAAGCATCATGTTTTTCCCATCTCATCAAACATGTTTCAGCCACGCTTAATTAGCTTAAGGCTTTTCAGCCCTCCTCCCTGCAACCCCGCTCCCCACCCCCGCCCCCCGCCCCGATTCACCCCCCAGGAGGTGAGTTAAGGACCTGAACAATTTCAATAAAGAGCTTGGAAAGCAAATCCTTAGAGGCTAGGCATAACTGCAGGGCAATGTAATGTTATTTAGTGCTGGGGACCAGTGGTTTGTTCTTTCTTCTCTCCGTTCCCTTCTGTCTGTCCTCCCCTCCATCCTTCTGTCCATCTTTCCTTTCCCCTTCTTCTCTCTCAGAATATTCAGGGATGCCCCTCGGTTCTTGGCAGTGTTTGCCAACAGCTGATAGCTGGTGGTATTCCGAGGAGGACTGTCGTCGCCCTTAGGTCAGCGGCAGAGGACTGTTCCTTTTAACCTGTTTTAATCTGTTTAGGTCCCCCAGAATAAAAAATGGCAAACTTAATTAGCTAACCAGTGCTAGGAGACTGTTGGGTCGGGGCATTTTGGTTTAGGGCGGTTGGGGGTTTTTTGTTTGCTTAATTCCCAGGCTTGTTTGAAACTAGCTTGGGAGCTTTAGTTACAGATCAGAGCAGTTGAGATGAAAGCTTGGTTAATTAACAGAAAAATAAATTTGCATCCTGCTTTGTATTTGACATTGAACAATATTTGTTTCTGCATTGTCACATATGCACTTTTATTATTAATCTCCAAGCTTTAGCTGTATGACTGCAAACAAGATTTAAAAAAAAAAAAAAAAACACAAAACACAAGTCCTTCTCTTCTCCCCTCCCTCCCAATAAAGCACGAGAGCGAGCTGTTTAAGCATGTGAAGCACAGATTTTGTGTGGGATGTCGGATACCTCAGAGGTACCTGTGGACATTTGCCACATAATTGAATTCAGTGTCTTGTGTTTTGCATTTACAGGCAAATGAGAGCACCCAGCCATCAGGTGTTTGTATCACTAGAATTAAATACCTACTAATTTAGCCACTCTGGAGATAAATATTTAGATATAATTAAAATGGCTAGCTGTAAATACACGAAACGGTCTGTGGATGACGGACAAATGTAGGAGGGGGTTTCTTCGCAAACATGGAGGACGTGACCTCAGTTACTGCAGTTTTCTCCCTGACACCTCCCTTCATATATGTAAAGTATATATAACTAGATGTTGACGGGCACGTGCTGCCCAGAGGAGAGCAGTGCTTTATATATGGCTAGATTGAAATGCTGTTCTTATGCTATTGCAATTTTTGGTATTTTTTAAGCCATTGAGGGAAATAAAATGGGAAGAGTGTGTCTAAATGAATGCGCAATGTAGTTTTGTGTCACAGCGAAGGCCTGGAACACTGCTACCTCTATTTGAGTAACTGAGGCTGTCGTTAAACAAAGAGGAGTGCAGCTCCCCGGCGTATTGACATTGCTATTTACAGACCATGTGGTAATCTTGGAAGTGCTAACTGGCTTTTTTTAAGAGAGATGCTGCGTTTTTTCTTTTATATTTGTTTTGCACAAAAAGGAATGTTAGTATTTTTATGATGGCTGGTGCTTAGTGGAGCTCCTCTGTGTAAAGATAACAAATGAGTTATGAGACCTGACATTCTCCCTGGGAACGCGTTCAGAACGAAGCGAGCCAGTGGCATTTCAAAGTCTGCTTTTAAAGTAGCTGGTTATATATGCTTTGGTTATCACAATTGCTAGAAAATGCCATTTCTCTGGTATTTTGCACCTTCTCTTAATTGACTGGGAGGTGGAAGAGTCTTTGGGCAAAACCCCAGGACCCAAAGGACGCGTATGCAGAACGAAGCGGCACCACTTGAAGCTGCTCCATGCTTTACTGTATCCCTGTCCTGTCTGATGATAGCTTGAAGTAGTTAAACCTGCTGCGGGCTTTGGAAATGGAGGAGTGAGCTGTAACCGTTTGAGAGCCGCTGCAGCAGGTACGAATTGCCGGGCACACTTCACACCTGCTGTCTTCCTTGTCCTCTCGCTGAGGAGGCATTGCCTGGAGCAGCCGGGGCTCCCCAGTCACTCACTGAGCAGCCCTGGTGCTGCTGCTGTGTGTCCCCACGGCGGGATTAAATCAGAGCTGGGAGGATATGTCCGTAGGGAAGCTGGAGGAAGGGCAGGAGGCCAGTCCAGCCTTGGCTGTGCTCAGCCACGGTGGCCGAGGACACCAGAGAGGCTGCCACCCAGCAGCCCTCAGAGCCTTCATGACAAGGTTTGTGCAAGTTCTGTGTTCCTACAAAATACTTTGCCTTTCATCCAACACTATATATCACCAGGAATTTTGTTTTGGCAAGAAGGCAGCTCTTTTTTCCACATTTCACTGGTTTCTAGTTTCCGGAGACTTCACAGTTTTGTTGTTATAAATCATCGCACACTTAAACTGATTGGCCCGCTAGCAGCCCTTGAAAGACTGTTTGAAATAAAAGCAGCTAAGGATAGAAACCCACCTTTCCCGAGGCCTGATATTCAAATCGCTTTTGCGCTACCCTCGGGAGGGGTGGCCTTTGGTTACAAGCTCCGCTCTATCAGCAGAGAGCCGGCTGCGCGTGACCATAACGGTAGCACTCCGAGGACTGAACTTTAATGATGAATGTCACAAAACGCTGCTCCGTGGGCTCACTCTGGGGATAGTAATTCTGTGTACAGTACGTGATCTGTGTCACCCGGAGTTCTTATCGTTTCTTTCAGCTATTTGCAGAGTTCTTTCGTATTTGGACTGCGGAAGGAGCTGCATTAATTCAGAGTTAGTAAACCTGAGGAGAGGCAGAACTAAAATGAATCTGAACTTTTAAGCTTGCTAAAGGAAATGTGTCACGAGAGTGAAGAGCTGGTAAACTGAACGTAGCGAGCTTTAGTTTGGGTCTATTTTCATTATACTTTCTATTGTACCATAATTGGTACACTCTTAAGTCATCTCTTGGGTTATGAAATACCACTGTATTAAGGAAATGAAACTTGAGTGAAGAGCTTTGCTGGCAGGGGAAATGCAGAAGGATAAGCAGGATCTTTTTAACCATTAGTATTGTTACTACCATCGTTGTTCGTTACTGCCATGTAGCCATGCAGCACAGCTCCTGAACTAGAGCTGATAATATCCTGCAAGGTGCCGTACACAGTTGTCTCTCCCTCAGGAGTGCACAGCCTAAATTTCATGGCTTTGCACGCTTATCAGCCTACCTGGAGCATCCGTTTCATGGCTTTCCAACGCAGTTGTACTGCTGTCTTATACATGTACCACCTGTGACCAGCAGGCTTCCTCCAGCTCCTGCTGGTTGAAGAATCAGCTCGCTTAGCTCTGCTAGGAATACTTGTTGCATGAATGCCCAATGCACACGCTCAGCGGTGCTTCCTGCTAGCTAGTGAAGCACTTCCCTCCTGTTCCTCCCTCCGTGAAAGTTTGTTTTACAAAAGCAAAAAAATACTGATTTTCTTTTAAATTTGGGAGATATTTTACTTTTTTTTTTTTTTTAACAGAAATCTGATAGCTTCAGTTCATAAATTTGGCAAGAGCCAGCAATGTTTCTCTGGAATGTTGGGCTTCTCAGGCTGCGTTTGTACAACTCCTTGAAAACATGACACTTCCCCTAAAACTATCTGTTCTTTTAAAAGAAAAAAAAAAAAAGTAATTTGATTCAGGAAAAAGGTTTTGTTAGAAATATTTTGATCAACTCCACATGTGCCTTTCCAGTCGGTTCCCTGTGCAGCAGGACCACCCGCTGCCTGCGGGATGCAGTAGCTGCGGTGGCTTTGGTGCGGTGTTGGGGCTGCTGCCGACTGCCCGGCCAGGCTCCAGCCTAAGCCAGGCGCATTCCCAAGCTTTGATGGTGGGAGGCAAAGCAGCCAAAACCTCTGCGAGGTGCCGCATGAAGCGACATGACATGGAGACTTTCCCTCTCCTCCTCCTTCCCTATGCTTAAGGTACGTTTGAGGTTTAGGTGAAGTTTTGTTTTATTCGGCTGTTGAGGTTTTTTTTTGCAAGACCATATTCATTGAATGAGCCTAAAACCTGTGGCTATCGTGTAAAATCAGGCTAGCCTCCATTGTGCAAATTCCTCATGAACTTCACTGCACAATAAGTCCCAGTTAGCTTTGCACAATACTCCCAAATTTCAGCAGGATTTATCAGGCTGAGGCTCAGTGATACCCTGCGCTTAAGAGCCTCGTAAGATTTGCAATCAGGGCTCGGCATTGTCACAGATACTCGGTGTGAATTGAAACAACCCATGAAGGCACAAGGCTTATTTCTCCCCCACCACCCCAAATAATCTCAACACCTGATAACTGGAAGGCCACAGACTTTTAACTTAAAGCACAGCTCTTGTAGGGACCTCTTTTAGGTGCTTACATCAGAATAACAGGGTAGCTAAGTAGGCAAGGTATTTATCTAGATTTGCTGTGAACTATAAACCCTCTAGGCAAAGACCACCTGTTTTCGATGTTTCAGGCCCTCCCCTTTTCGAGTCTGTGCTATTTAAAATAGATTCTATGTGAAAAGAGCCATGCAAGGTGTTTATTTTCTTTCCTTGCTTTCCTTATATACATAAGAAACATCCTCTGCGTAGTTGTGAAAAGAAGTTATTTGAGTCTTCTCAGTCTGTCAGATTGATGGTTTTTAGCGCACTGAAGTGTAGTAAAAAATGGAAACTATAAAACAATATAACGTGAATTGTCTAGACTTTTAAACCTCCTAAGGAAATCAAGAGTTATATATATATTTAAAGAAACTCAATAAACCTTGTTTTTAAGATTGCGAAATTTGCTATTGACAAGGCTGAACGTAAACATGGTTCAAGGCCAGTGACTTAATTCTAGATGACACCACTCCTAATCCTTTATGGCAGAATCCTTCAGTTTTATCTGTGACTCTGGCAAAACGTCTGTCAAGGCTGAAGTCACTTGCACCAGGGGATTAGCAATCTTCGCATTCTTTTGAAAGCTTCACTAGTTCCCATGAAAGTAACAGACGCCGAGGCATTTGTGGAGACTGTGGGCAGCGGCAATCCTTGCACCGGTGTGCAAATTCTTGCAGACCCGGAGCACAGCACACATCTGTAGCCTCTCTTTCTGACCCACGTGCTAGGTGCTGGCAAAAGCTCTGTGTCGTCCTCCAGCTGCGGGTGCTCACAGGGAGAAGAGGGGAGACGTTGCTGCTGGCTGACCCCAGGGCGGAACCACTATATCAGTTTCTTTCTTTTTTTTACGCCCTGAACAGCTGAAAGCTGTATTATGAAAAGGCTTTGGGCATCTGCAAGTTTGTGAGCGAAGAAGCTCTTCGTTATGAATAAATCGTAAAACGTGGTCCAGATCCAGCAGTCCGAAGGAGTTTAGCTTGAGGAAATGCTTTTAACGTGTGCGTATCATGCTCCTTTCGCAGAACAAAAGTCTGCTGCTATCAACTGCTAATACAATTATTCTCTTCTGGCTTAATTGGTAGAGGTCTTGACTTCGGTGCTAAGATCCCAAGTCTAAGCCTTTACGTTTTCTGGCACCCCATGGCAGAGGGATGGCATTACGGAAGGGCTGAGTACTGCAGCGTGCCAGCCTGGGTTTCAGTACTTTTATATGACATGTGGCATTTCCGAGTATCCCACAGCACTGGCCGCTGTATTCTGGCTGACCTACAGGACACCTCGTTGTAAGGAACCCTTCTTAGCCGTCAGCTATTAAGAGGATTTGGGGAGACGTTATAGACTTGCTCAATAGCTTCAAGGAAAATTATAGTTATCTTGTTAGACTCAAGAGTCTGCCAGTTTTCATGATAGACACCGGGTTTTTTGGCAGTTCTGTAAATTCTGTTGTGGAAAAAAGAAGGCAAAAGCCATGTTGTTAGTTATAATGTCACCAAGCTTTCTAAGCACGGGTTAGAGAGGTGGTGTCATCCCTAAAGCAGTGAGAATTGGCATTGAATTTTTAGTCCGTGTTTAGGATCCGAAATTACGTGGCCTGATTTTCAAAAATGCTGAGCACATCCCAAACACCTTATGAAGGGAGACTGTTTGAAGCCAGCTGGAGCTGCTGGGCGCTTGGACCTTTTGAAAATCAGGATCTAAACTCTGTTTTAAATTGCTCCTAATGTTAGTCACCTAGTTTTGAAAATACTGACCTGTGCCTGCTGACATCTAGAACAACCTCTGTGTTAAAAGAGAGCATTTGATGGGGAGAGGGGATATGATCTCTGGTGCTAAAGTAAAAAATCCTGGTCTTTTTGAAAACACATTCTCTGATAAGAAACATATTGAGACAAAATGGAAAGTTCCGCCCACCCCCCCACGCCTTTGTTTTTTTCTTAAAGACTTTTGTTCAGACTTTGTGTTACGTCGTTTGTATTTTTGACCTCAGGTTTCTATTTGGTGCTTTGAGATACAAAAGGACTTTGAGGAACCTTCAGTAATTTGGAGTGTAGGCGAGGTGATTGAGGAAATAATGTGCTTAAGCTTTCCAAATGAGTTGCTCCAATTTTTACCCAACGTAACGGTAATAGTCCAGTCATAAGCCAGCCTTGGTCTAACTTGCTATTTGTATTTACTTTCTTTTGATTCAAGTAAGTCTCTGATATGTGTGAAATCTAGAGTAAATTTCTCACCCCTTGTTCTTCTGCTTATAAGGTTCCCAGAGTGACTGGTAACAGCAGGATGGACCACTTCAAACAGTGGGTACGAGCTCATATAGGGGGAAGTGGTGTTAGAAGCTGTTTGGGAGACAAAAAAGCCCCTAGTGCTTGTCCCCCTACAGCTAGACTGAGCTGTGAATCTGGTAAATCGCTGAACCTGAGTGTCAATGTTGGTAGTGATTAGAGTTGATGAACCTGACCCAGGACTTCTCCAGAGTGATTTGCTGGGGCTCTGATGCACGTTGCTGTCTCTTTGCTTGCCCACGACTAGTGAGTGGGGTCCTGAAGAAGAAAAGTTGTCTCTCTTAAGCGTCCTGCAATCGGAAAGCTGTTCTTGGTGGTGTCCGATACCTATTTTTTTTAGGTAACTTGCAAGAAACAAAGCGGCCTTCCTCTTGTAATTACCACACTCCCCCACCGTGCTCAGGGTCCTTTCCCCAGGCTACAAACCGGAGCCATCTCCACAGCTAGAGACTAAGCCAGGGGCAGCATGGGGAGTGAGACTTGCTAAAATCAAGAAAAAAAGGGGGGAGGCAAAAAAGGAAAACCAGCCAAACCCCCCCTGCATGTTAGGTTACAGGAGAAAGACAGACGTGTTCAGCTTAAAGCAAATAAGCCAGATCCCTGTTTTACAAAGCTGAGGTCAGCTGGGAAGAACTCGGGAGCTGTTCGGAGCAGGGAGGATTATGGTTGTTAGTATTCTTTGCATTATGTTATCTAAATGTAAATCCCTGTCTCTGATGTAGCATCCTAGTTAGACCCTAGAGTTTATGAACCAAACAAAGGATGAAATGTGAAAAAGTTGAGAAGAAAAATCTTAGCTCTGTCTTTGTGTAATTCTTACTGAGACCTGATATAAATGGAAGACAAATCAAAGGCAACAATAGCGCCGCGCATTTTATCTCACACCCTGTGATGCATGTTAGTGTTGTTTCCCATTGTGAGCCAGAAAGAACATTTACAATTTTAGAAAACACTACATAATGGCTCTCTGCAAGGAAGAGAAGCAAGTGTATGACTGCCAGTACTGACGCTTGCTTTTTCCTGGCCTGCAAAATTGCTTTTCTGGAAGCTCTGTTGTGGGCAAAATTTTTGTACCCCCCACTGTGCATTTTGAATTTGGCCTTAAAATTTTATCCAAAAAAAATACAGTGAATAAACCTTGCTGCTTTGGTAATCTAAATCCAGTCGTTAGCCTTGCCAGGAAATACCGGCCCAGCCAATCATCGTGTGGCGATACACTCCTGAGGTGCAGATGATAACGCCCAGGCTGGTGGGTGAATTTTTCCTAAAAGCAACCCACGGGAGTCATCCTTTCCGTTGTGCTTTTCAGTGTCTTGCAAACGCTCCTGGCTTCGTGGGAGGAGGTGAGTGGCAGGAGGATGGGTGGGTATTTCGGGTGTTAAACACCAGCTATGCTATAGCCGTCTGGCTCCGCACCTCCCTCACTCCCCAAAATGTCAGTGGTAAAAGCTGACTTTTTAGACATGCCACTGCAATGCGCGGAGAGCGTGATTGGCAC
This sequence comes from Larus michahellis, assembly GCF_964199755.1. NCBI lineage: Eukaryota > Metazoa > Chordata > Aves > Charadriiformes > Laridae > Larus > Larus michahellis. The sequence continues at coordinate 5,423,422 of NC_133898.1, read as the reverse complement.
CACGGAGCTGAAATGCCTGTGGTGGTAGCTGGCTTGTTCTTTCAGGAGTAGGCAGCATGCGATTCCCTCTGGCAGGGCTGTGATTTGGGGATTTTGGTCCTCTCATGGCTAATTTCCATGTGCTCTGTTCAGAGGAGGATGTGGTAGGGCAGCTGGCCTAGGGCAGCTGAAGGTTAAGACCACCCCTTGCTCTGATGTAGTTCTCTTATTCCCTGGGGGAAGCACCTTACTCCATATCATCGTTGTAAAATTTTGCTCTTATAGTCTTCCAGTTATCAGTAGAAATTAAAAATGGCATCCGCGCTTAGGAGATAATACAGCGTTTGCAATATGTTTGCTTTCCCTCCCGTTCCTTTGAGGCTGGCTGGTGTTGGCTCGCTCACTGCTGTAGAGGAGGGTGCCAGGCTTCCACCGGAGAAATGGGGGCAGCAATCAGCGTTAATGACATCCTCTGACGGCGAAGGCTGCATGAAATCTCCGGATTTCAGCGATGGCTTCTCTCCACGGGGCGCATGGCGCTTCCCAAGCAGAATGGGGAGCATCGCCTTGGGTAACACATCCAGCACCGCCATCTCTCGCTCAGCTATTCCCTTCTTTCCAGAGGGAAAACAACTCCCAGCCATTTATTGCTTATTGCCCTTGAATGTAAATATATACACACAAGCGTGCCTCTGTGTGTGTTTTATTTAAACATCTGTTATATTTTGATGCGTCACCATCCAGGTCCGAAACAACAGCCTGGAGAACTGGAACAGATGAGGAGCTCAGTACCAAAATTAGTCCTTTATAGCAGATTTGTGTTTATCGCCATATAGTTAAAGCTGAGCTGTAAAATTTTGGCTTTAATGGAGTCAGAGCAGAGCTCAGTTAAAAAAAAAAAAGGTATATTTCTTTAATTGGTTTTGAAAAATGATCATTATTGAACATGTGTCTCAGTAAGGGAAAAAGATAACGATAAATATCATCTATAAGGTCTTTGTTATTGAGTACTGCCAATTACCTCTTCTTTTGAAGCAAATGAGTTTCTTATTATGTTCAGCTTGGTTTTAGGAAGATAACAGGTTTCTAAAAATTAAAACGGAATTCTCGGTCAGGGGGTGATGAGCCTTGAGAAATTCAAGTACTCTTCCCAAAACCAGCAAGACTTTTCAGTCGGGTGCGTTGTATCCTCTCCCTCTGGTTATCCACGTTTTTTATTGAGGTTTGGTTTTTTGGTGTTTGGGGGCTTTTTATTAATTTTTAGTCTTCGTGCTGGCTGTCGTATCTTCGAAAATTACACTGTACCTGTAAGGTCCCATCTATTAGCAGAAGTTTGTTGAACTTCACGTGCCTCTCCTTGTTGTGACTGTTCTGTTTTATTTTAAGCTGCAAAATTCAGGTTGGGGTCTCTGGATAAATAACAGGGAAGAGTTTTTCTCCCACACTGTATATTGTTGCTGCCTTTCAGGTAGATCCGTATAACGCTCCTTATTTACCCTTCTGCTGCTGTTCCCTGCTACTTTGGAGCTCATTCTTCATATACCTGGCAGTAGTCGCCTTGAAAAGGAATGGCACAGGATATTTTCCAGGACTCCTTTGACTCAGGGTCTTTCGGAAGCAGTGACCCCAGAAATAAATGGGTGCAGCCATAAGGGTGAGCAGCCCCGCCTGTATGTTATCAGAAACTCAGGCAAAGTTTGTCCTGTGCCCGTGGCGTGCTTTTTCACCTCATCGTCCTCTCCGCTGTAGCCAGGGAGTGGGGACTTCATAAACCATGAGGGTGCTTGTCTGAAAGGAACTTTTCTAACTTCCAGTTCTCAGACAATTCGCTATTTGTGTCCTCTCAAATTCTCACCCTCTCCCTCCCCACCTTTTCCTTATAATTTATTTCATAAATACAGTTTCTCTTCACTCCCCAGCACCCCCCTAGTCTTGTGCAGCTGCTCAGGGCTGACAACTGGCATGGTCTCTTCTGTTTGGAGCAGCTCCTTTGGAGGGGAACGGAAAGTTCGTTTCCATTTCCTGGAATAAATAGTGTGGCGTTCTGACAAATCTGGCCTATTTAGGAGATCCAGGACCTCTTTGCTTTCACAGTCTATTGCTTTGCTGCAGTTGCTTCGAGATTGTTTGAAACGCTCAGAAAATACAGCGAATGCAAGATTGAAATGGAATAGGGGCATATAGGATGTGCCGATGGAAAATCCAGCGGCAGCACGAGCTATTAAATTGTTCGTGATGGAGGGGAAAGCAAGGCCTCTTAAAGCCGTTGGGCTTCCGGATTGGGTCCTCAAAATTAACGACCGAATGCTCACCCCAGATTAGTGGTGCAGAGAGGAATTAAACTTGCCGTATGAGGACAGCTGGAGACAGACTCGGTACGCGATAATGAGCATGGTGTGTGTGCGGAGAAAGCAATGCTGTGGTGGGAGGGGAGGTGCCGGTATCATTCTGGCAGCCGGCGGTCGTTCAGCAGGCTTGCTCCCATGGCCGTGAAATCAGAAAAACATTTTTGAACATCCAACATCGTTCCCCCTGGTGAAAGCTGAGCCTTTGGAGACCTGGGCGTTTCCTGTGGGTCCTCCCGTGCTGTAACACCTCACCCCTACACGGCTTTTTAGGGTTAGGAAGCCAGTGATCGGGAACTGAACCAATTCACTTCAGAGTTTCATAAGTGGTTGAAGGTGGCAGGGGAAAATGACAGAACGGGAAAGAAAGGTAAATAGTCAGGCCATTTCTATTCATTCAGAAACCTTTCACTTCTCATAATACCACTGAGTATGCTATCTGCCTTATTTGTAAGCAGGGAAATGGAGCACAAGGGTTTTGGAAGCCATTCAGGACAGGTGGTCTACTAGCCTGAATACAACCCAGCAACATTTTAGTTGTGTTAACAGCCCGCGATTGAGGAACGTGATGAAAGCTTCTGGGTGCTCCACTTCAGCTGTTCCGTGCTGCAGGCTCTTTCTCTGATGAGAGGTTTCACAGAAAGAGTGTCTGGAAAGCAGCACCGTGGCCTCTTATGCAGCCAAGGCTTTTTCAGAATGAAAAAATTCAAACCCAGCTTTCCTTAAAACGATATGCCCTCGTATTTATCAAGAGCCTGCTGCGTTGCAGGTTTATCCTGTTGTTACAGAGAGACAAAAGATACAAAGAGCTCCTGATGGGCATTAGCGATTTTAGAGGCGCCCAATTTGTATGGGTCTTATGGACAATATTGCTGAGAGACAATCCTCACTGCGCTCCCGTTCCCACCTTTAGGGAAAAGGAGGCATAATGAGATTTACTAACAGTGTGTTTAATAAAGGGCTGGAAGGGGATAGGGATAAGCGGATCTTAGACACTTTTAAATCGCGTTAAAAAAAAAATTGCGGTTCAGCTTGAGCTGGAAATAACAGTGGCTGGAAGCAGTGCGATGCCTTTAGGTACAGTTGCGTGCACAAACACAGAGCGCTGAGATGATGGGCCCTACACTGGAGGGCCAGGGAGCTTCATTGCACTGGGTTACTCTGGGAGACAAAGCCAAAATGCCAAAAGGGAGGGTAAACACTGCGTTTAACGATGAAAGGGCTGCGATGTGAAGCCTGACAGCCCACGTGTGGCATTAAGAAACGATGCTCGGCGCGTTCAGAAGCTCAGCTAAGCCAGCGTCCCGGCCAGCACGCTCTCCTCTGAAATCTACATCCTTGGGTTTTCTTTTCATCTCTCTGGTGACGAATTGCTGGGGGGGTTTGGTTGAGGCAGAATATTCCTGATTTAACAGATGGAGACCTTTGTTGTTAACGAAGCCGCGCTGAAGAGCAAGAGGCACCTTTGCAGCGGTGCCATTCCAGCACACTCAGCACTGCCGTGCTTGACCTACGTGTTGCGCAAGGATGGCGAGGGGAAAAAGCGCCCACCGATTGCAACATACCAAAGTAAAGACGGATCGTGATTCGTGATTGCTGTGTTTGTTTTAGAGCCCCGAGAGCAGCAGGCTGGGTGTTTTGCATGTAGAGCCATACAAAAAGACAGCAGAAATCTTCTACGTGTTAGAATCTGGTGTGGTTAAAGGGGTCAGTCATCCCAGATGGAGGTGTCAAACAGGAGTCAAACTGAGCCCTTGTATCACGGACAGCTTCTGTTCCTAAGCAAAGCAGCATTTATAATGCTACTAAAATACAGCGGTAAACAAAGTACGTGAAGGCTTGACAGTCACATTAGCAAAGAGCTCCAGTGAAATGACTGGGAAGTAGGAAAAAACAGCTCTGGCTATTTGCAGAGCAAGAAAAATGGAACTGGTTTTGACACATAAGACAATGCGGCTCTGGGTCAGAAGAGCTTCGTCTGTCTTTTTTGTTGCTGCAGATGAAAAATGGCGCCTTCAAATTTTAACCAGAGAAATTTGGATTTCAACAAGCTTTCATCTCTCGGAGTCTTCCAATTAGGGGAAGCATATTTACAGCTAAACTCAACCTAATAAATTTTATTCACTGGGACTGGGTATGAATCAGGAAAATATGGATCATTCAGAATAGCTGCAATGTGGTTTTCGTATTGTATGACAGAGGTGATTTTTTCCAAAGTATATAACATGAATAGAAACAATTGCTCTACAAATAATTTACGATGAATGAATTTCCCCTGATTGCGAATTGTCTGTGGCCAGAATAGCGTTTGGTTGGAATTCCTGTGGCATCACCCAGAATCGCTGGGCAGACGTGTTACAGGAGTAATGACCTTGCCGTTTTCTCTGTGAAAATAGAAGTAGTTGTCTAGACTGTTGTATTATTTCTCAAATATTCAGAATGATCCGAGGGCCAGGATTTCCTGTTGCAAGGCTTCTAAAATTGTGAACTTTTTAAGTTATCTTGGTGTTGCCTGATTGCACTGACAGAACTTATGTGTGCGTGAAATCTGTTTTTCTGTCTGTCTTAAAGCTAGTCTATGACCTTGTAACAAGCTAGGATCTAACAGCTGAAATCCCGATTCCTGATTCAGAGCCCAGTTGACGGTCCCTTACCCACACCTGGTGCAAGGCTGCTCTGGAAGGCTGGGCTCTGCTGAGGGAGCCCGGTCTCCCAGGCTCCCTCAAGAATTGGTAAAGAGAAATGAACTCCCTTACGGTGGGCATCTCGGAGCAGAAACCCAGCTCAGGCACCTTCCAGGAACAATTCATCGATTCTAGGGAGGCTATGTTGGGATTTTGCTTTGAATTACCTTGGAGAGGAGCCTGTGTACAAAGCTTGTCCTGCTCACAAAGGCGCTCTTCAATACACAGCAAAGCCTTGCTGATGATCAGGTAAAAATGAGTTTTATGGATTGCTCTGTGTCACAGCTTCTAAGCATAGTTGCCTGCTTTTATCATTTGAAATAGATGTAAACCTCGTGCAAAGGGAGGAGGAGGAGGAAGGTTACACTTTTTACTTATTAGGATTTATCAGGGGTGTGAAGAACAGATGTCTGACTTCTGTACTCGGGCACTTTTAAAATTAATGCTAATGTACCAACAACCACCACATCTTCATGTTAATCTTATGAATCGTACGTGAATCTGGAACTGCGTTTCTCTAGAGAAAGAACAGTGTATTAGCTGTAATCACGTGGAACTATTGACAGAGTGTGACTATAAAGGAGAAAAAACAGATGAAATAAGAGTGTGCAGAGTTTTCTGTCTTCCCGGTATATATTTGTCTTCTGCGTTTCAAAAGGCTGGGAGCCATCCTTGCTTGCACCAGAAGCCTGTTGTCACTTAGCGCGAGGCTGGTTGTGTAACCAGCCTGCAAAGAGTTGGGGTAACGAGCTCTGTCAGGAGTGCAGTTGGAAATGGTAATTGAAATTGAAAGTGGTATCGCTCAGGCTCCCTCCCTTCGGTAACTCTCTGCTCCTGCTCGGAGACCCGAAATACCTCGCTTGTTTGTGCTGTAACGTGAAGCAATCAAAACAAGGGGGTGAGGGGAGGCCTCTGGAATAAATTGATTGTTGAGGTGGTTCTGGTATTGATCGGGTTCTGCTGTTTATGTGAAATGGGCTCATTTCTTTGTGGCACTTGGATTTACTGCGCGGGGGGGAAGAAGCTTTTTGGAGAATACCCTTTCCACGGGCATAGCAGTATAGTGAATGCTCCTGTCCCCCACCCACAGTAATAGCAAGGGAAGAAATGAAGATTTATATGAACTGCGTTTGAAAGTCTTCCCAAAAATTGGACGATACAATGCGCAAGCCTCCTCCCAGGGTTTGTGGTGGTGCTCGGCTTTGTTAAGATTTAAAATATTTTCTGCCTTGTTTGTTCCTGAACGCTTTTTCCCCACTATCATTTTCTTGCTGACGATATCCAGCAACTAACATACACTATAAAAAAACCTTAATGCGGGCACAATCGCCTTCTAGAATGATGGGGAATCAGCCATTCCGACTTGGAAAGAAGGCGAAAATGCAGAATGCCTATCAGGGCTCTTCTGAGCTCATGGCCCTAAACTTCTCGCAAAGTAATTTTGCAAATTTGCTGCTCTAGGGCGGCCCATGGCGAGGGGTGAACCTGTGGCTTTTCGTACCGAGGGCTCTCGATGCCTTCTGCTTTTGTCCCTGCAATGGCAGCCCTAATTAGCACATGTGCACACATGTGCACATGCTCGTATGCATGCGTATGCCCAAAATGTCCTGTCTTTAATTAGGCTCCGTCTTCACCTAGCGCTGTGCCAATACTCCTTTGCACCTGTCAGCTGCACGAGGGATTTCTGAAACGGAAAGCGAGAAGCCTTTTGGCAGCGTGGTGAAGCCAGGCATGCCGGCTAGTTAATGGGAGATCTTGGGATAGGGCCTGGAAACTTCACATGGGTGCCTTTAGGAGCTGACAACAGCCGAGCGAGTAGGTTAGAGAAGCTGGGAGCCAAGACGTAACCTGTCATATCCTATCTGCTTGATTTGGTTAATAGGCAGTGTTTTAGAGGAGGCAAAGTCGGACTCAGAGGCACCAGCTGAATCCCTACACCAGATATCCAAGTGTCTTGGCGGGAAAGGCTGTGTCTGCTGCTGGCGGCACTCGTGGCGGGACGGTTGGTGTTCCAGAATTTTGCTTTTCCTAGAGCTCCTTCCTCCAGCTAATGGAAATGTAGTGCAACCCAAATTTCAGTGGATCTTCCTTGATTAATTAGCGCTTTCATAGTCACCCAAATTTCATACTGGTTTTGCCAGAGGAAGCCAGGCAGGGATTTTGAACATACCTTCTCAGCCTCCTACTTGACACGCTCCTGGCGTATGCATGCGCTTCCACAATGGAGTGACATGTGTTTATCCTTTGTGTGCGCGAAAAAGTGCCACAGATGAGTTCTGTGAAAGTTTGGGCCTGTCGGTGCATAAGAAACCTGAGGAGAAAACCACATTCACTCTCCTGAATTCCCCGGAGAAGCGTCAGGGATTTGACGTGCCCACAAAGGGACCGTCTTGGGCACTCGCTGGCACAGGGAGTTCACCATCACAGATGTTTACAGGCATTTTGATTGTTTGTACGGGGAGATGATTTACGCCAGCATGGAAGAGGTGGAGCTGGTGATACAACAATGCACTGAAGGATTTCTGCAGTAGAAGTAAGAGCTATCAAAATGACGGGTGACATCGCCATCACTATGAAGTCATCCATTGCGCTTTCCCCCCCCCAGTCACTAAAATGGCTAATTGAGCTTTCTGGTTGCTGTTTTTTGTTGGTTTCTGTATTTGCTGGGTCCTTGGTTTAGCATTTCAGCGCTCGGGAGCACCATAGATAGTGCGCTGGAAGTCGCCTGTGAGAATAGCACTGCCAACATAGCGAGCACAGAGGAGACTGAAATCTCCGTGACAATGCATTGGCTTGCAGATATGATTAGAAGGAAAACTGGCTGAAAACTTCCGCAGTAGATACATGGTTATGGACAAAACAACTGTAATGCGCCGAAGTGCATTTAAAAAACTCACTCCAGACTTCCACAGAAAGGAGGCGGCGGCATTTGTGGGACCGTGAACGTTTAATCTCTGTTGCTGAAGAGGTAAATGATTTCAGCTTTAAGAGTAGACCATTCTTGAGATGTCTCAGTCCTCGCTACACTTTGCTGTCTCATAATAACCACCCAAATGTCTGGATCGCTTAGCAACCAATAGCTTGACATCCTGTAGTTCAACCACAGGATACGTGCAACAGGCTTTGTAGTGGCCGCAAAAGTAGAGAAGCAGCGTGATGAAAATTAACTAAAAATTGGCTTCTTGGCACTCTGAATGACAGAATATTAGGAGAACTGTGTACGAAACAGCAGAACCGTTTTGGTTTTTTTTCCATTTCAAATATCGGTAGGAGATTGAATCTAAGCTTCCAGATAAGCCCAAGGCAGAAGAGATAAAAATGTTGAGTTACAGCGATAAAATGCATTTTCCTAAATTCAGATTCTAGTTTGTGTCTGACTACCCGGTATATTTGAACTCTCACTGTAGCTATTTTTATTCTGCTAGCTAGAGAAACTTTATAAGTGCGATTAGGTCCCCATCATATATTGCATTTTATGAGCAGAAGGGATTCTTCAAAAACAATGCGAAAAGAATGGCAGGGAGGCAGAGGCACACACGATGATGTGGTTTTAACAATCCCAGTTAGAAAAGAGTGCAGGTCGCTACAAATATCCAAGCAATTATTTTCAAACCCTGTTCCTCCCCCTGTATCCTCTACCCTTTTCTCTCATGGCTGCCACTATACAGCAGCAGAGCTTTTAAAGGTAAGAGCATGCCAGAAGAAAAAGAAAAGAAAAACCAGGCGTACAGAGTCTGAGAATTATACGTTAATTGGGTAATGTAAGTATTGATTTTTTCTCTTTCTTTGGCTTGTCTTATAGGGAAAGAGGAAACTTCTGTGGAGCCCATGAAAGTTGACCTTGCGTGTGAAGCAGCAGACATTTCAAATAAGGATGGTATGTTGTTCTGATATTTTAGTTGTCCTGAGGTGGCTGTGTCACATGGCTTTCTGGGGTTTGTTTGTATGCTTCCCCCCCAGAATAGGAGTTATATTTAGAATCTCTTCAACCAAGTCTTCTTGAGAGTTTTCTGTTTTGGAGGGCTGGTGGAAGTACCTTTCAGTGCCATAGCCCTGCTTTTCTAGTTGACTGGGTTTATGTGATCAATCGGTATGTTCGCTCCGCTTACCTTTTAACGAAACGATATTTTAGGCCCCACTGTAATTTTGGTCTGGATGTCGAATTGGCCAAGATGTGTAGTCTCACATGGGAGTCAGAAGATAATATGCTGAAAATTTCTATGCTAGCGCCTGACTCCCATCACAGGGCAAGTGTTGGCTGTATAAGGACTCTGAACTCGTATGTTGGCCGCCTTCTAGCTCAGAGCTGATTTCTCTTCCTCCTCCTCTTTCGGAGTCCCTGTGTAGCTCAGTCTGGTAGCAGATGGAAGTTCTCTCCCTAGAACATTTACCGTTGATAAAACTGTCGCGATTTGGTGACCCAACAGCAGTTGCGGCCAGGTTTGTGGACATTATCAACCCGAATCTCCTGACTTGGAAATGAAATTTTTTTTGTTCTTGACCTCAGTGAGCAGATGACCTAGCTGTCCCTGTGCTTAGGTTTTGGTGAGGCAAACCCTTTATTGCACCTCTAGATAGGCTCTTACAGCTTAACAAAGCTACATAAGGGGCTTTCTTGGGTTTTACCCAAAAGGCCCTCTTTACTGCTCAAAAGGGCGGTGCTTTTGGAACTGGAGTTCCAGTCCCTGTTTTATTATCATAAGTGGGCACCTCTCTGTAGCAAAGACCAATTTTTTGGATTTCTCCTTTAGCCTCTTCAGCGTTGACGTAGTGTAAATTCAGGCGTGCTTTTTTTACATCTCAAAGACAAAGCAATGTTATTCTTTTTGATGTTAGTTACACACAAAGAATCTGATGCTGATTTCCTTTCGCTGATGTCAGACCATGGTGCAGCGTTTGAACTGGTGGCCGACTTAGCTACTGGCCTGTAGGGAAGTTTTTGCAAACACAGGAAAAGAAAGTGTGCATAATGGTTTTTCTTTTTAAAAAAATACTAGAGATTATGCTCTTACTAGTAAGTGTGCAGAATAAAGCCAAACACGCTTTCTCTCTCCTCTTCCAAACAAACCAATCAAAAACTTGTGGTCACGTTACAATATTTGGATTTTGGATGCCTGGAATGCTCTGGGCTGCTTAGTGAAAACAAATCCAAATTTGCTAAAAGAATATCTTAAGAGATTTCCCGCTAGAAAGAAAAGCGATGGTGTGGCTGTTGAATGTGTGCCATGGTGCAGCACAGCTGGATCGGCTGACAGCTTCTGAAATTACAATCATGATAGGTTTCTTTGTTTCAGATCTTGCTTATCTTGTGAGGTCGTCTACGTATAACTCAGCTTGTAATTTCCTTTTCTGTGAACCATCCCACAAGGACAGGAAAAGGGTGTTTGCTAAGGCTGCAGAAAAGTACTCTGCTGTTCAGGGAAGTCTTCATTTCTCTGCAGCTTAAGTTGCTACTGGGATCATAGTGGCGGTTTTTCTTGGGGACATATATATTAAGTGTTTAAAAAAAAATCGGAACGGCAGAAGAATCAAACTCCTTATGCTCTGTTTTATCTGAAGGGTTAAGTTTTGCTGAAAAAAAGCCCTAAAATTTTTATATGTACTGGGTACTAGTCGAGATTAAAAAAAAAAAAACAAAAAACAAACAAACCCAAAAAAGGTTCCCTTTGTCAGTAATTTTTATGTAAATTGCCTATTTTTTCTCTAGTCCCCTTTCTTCTGCCCCAGGAGAGCTCATCACTTCACAGCTGAAAGCACAAGCATATATCACCAGGTACCCCTTGGCAGCCCAGCTATTGTGTTTTAATTTCATGTACCATATCACAGTGAAGCGTGCTTTAGAAATGCAGAGAGTTTAGACAGCTTAGGTGGATCTCGATATTGGTTCATCTAGTGGGCAGGGCCGTAATAGCGATATATTTCAGAAATTACTATTATTTGAAAGCTGGGCGTGATTCTCCGTCAGGAAAGCTGTCAGACGGTGAGCGCATAAGCCTGGAAATAGGCATGTGTATACAGAGATGCAGGTTGTTGCTGACAATCTCCATCAGCCACCAGGGTGAACACCCCCGGATATTAAATTTTTCGTACCCAGGACAAATTTGCTGATGAGTAGTTTTTAATGATGACAAAACCCACCTTTGCTGATTGGTGTCCTAGACGATGTTTCCCTGCTGGCAACTTTTTTTTATTCTTATTTTTTTCTTTTTCTTTTTTTAACGCCACCAAAGCTTTAAAGATTACTAAGGTAGATGTGAGTTTCCAGCTGGTATTAGGTGGGCGAAACTCTTCACTCCTTTCATAATGGGGTTATGCATTCGCCTTTTTTATTTCAAGCCCATGGGAAGCTGCATCTTTACTTGCTGACACAATAGGAGAAAAGAAAAAGGTGAAGGCAGTGTCAAACCTGAAATTTCATATTTTATTTTTTTTATATGCTTGTGCAGGCTGATGAATGATCAGCAACCTGAATCATAGAATACCAGGTTGGAAGGGACCTCGAGAATCATCTGGTCCAACCTCTCTTGGCAAAAGCATGGTGACCATGGTGACAAGATGACCCAACAACCTGTCCAGCTGAACCTTAGAAGTCTCCAACGATGGGGAATCCACCACTTCCCTGGGGAGATTATTCCGATGGCTGATTGTTCTCATTGTGAAAAATTTTCTTCTTGCGTCCAGTCGGAATCTCCCCAGGTGTGACTTGTACCCATTACCCCTTGTCTTGTCCGCGCGACTCCTTGTAAAAGGGAGTCTCCACGTTCTTTGTAGACACCCTTTAAATGCTGGAATATGGTGATGAGGTCTCCCCTAAACCTTCTTTTCTCAAGGCTGAACAAACACAGGTCTCTCGGCCTTTCCCATATGGCAGGCTTTCCAGTCCTTTGATCATCTTGGTGGCCCTTCCCTGGACTCTTTTCATCCTGTCCGTATCTCTTTTGCATAGCGGGGACTAAAACTGAACGTGGTATTCCAGGCGTGGCCTGACAAGCGCTGAGTAGAGTGGAATAATGCCTGCTTTATCTCCGCTGGTGATGCCCTCATTGATGCAACCCAGCATCGTGTTGACTTTCTTTGCCACAGCAGCACACCGTTCGCTCATGTTGAGCTTGTCCATGAGGACCCCCAGGTCCCTTTCCACAGAGCTGCTCCCAGCTGGGTAGATCCAGCCTGTGCTGCACTCCTGAATTGTGTTTTCCCAGGTACAAGACCTTACACTTGTCCTTGTTGAACTTCATAACCTGACCTTCACGTGATTCACCAAAGCAACATAAAAGCAAGATCTCAACGACTAACACTCTCATGCTTTTTATGGTGTTGATGTAATATCCAAGAAATAAGTAACTATCAAGTAAACAGTAAAATGTTTCATCACCACACCGCAGGTAGAATTTAAAATATATGGGTTTTTTTTCTAGGCAGTCTGGAGTTATAGCTGAACGTGCTATACCCAAGTTATGTAGATGCAGGGAGGAAACATTGTTTAGGAAGCGGCTGAAGAAATAAGCTGTGTTTGCAAGAGTCTGACTGAGCTCCTATTTAAATCAAGACCGTTTTCTCTGCCGTCCAGGTCTACAGCATAATATCCTGGGGGTGGGGAAATGCACTCGCCCTCTCACAGGTGACTCTAAACTTGGTTTTCCAGTGTCCCGTTTGCCTGTCTTCTCTACTTAGATGCTACATGGTGACTCCTGGCTAGCTGACCTTTTAAGCAGGTAGCTTTCTTGCAGGGGAGAGGCAGGATGCCTTGCTGCTGACGCACATCCACCGGGTCAGCAGCAACTGCAGTGCTTTGACGGATGTGAACTGCGTGCTGGGTTATTTCTCCTCCTCTTGCAGGGAACTTGCTTGCTTTTGGGGGGAAATCCTTCCCTGGTTATGACTTGAGAGCTGCTGAGCAGCTCACAGGTTGAGAGAGGGGGTGCAGATGGGTCCTCCCCAACAGGCCAAAACTTAAGGGAAAACACACAGGGAGAATGTGGGGAAATGTCCATTTCCGTTGCACGGAAATGTCCATTTCTGGTGTAAAAAGTGCCGCATGAAACTGCAGAAGGAGGAGCAGAAAACTGAATTTAGGAGGTGCTCACCCTCCTTGAACTTCAGGTGCTGAGCTGACCTGCTGGCTATTGTAGGTGCAAAGAGACCAGTAACCTAAGTTAGCAGTTAAACACCTCTAAAAACATCGTTTAACGATGTTTAGCAACTGTTTAGCATGCCCAGGGCTAACGGCGTCGATCTGACGCTGACTCGCGCTGGGAGGCAGCGAGGGCTGTGAGTCACATCCCCACCATACCCGGTGGCAGCTCTTCCATCTGCTCTTGCGGTAGGTACTTCACTGCCACGTTATTTTCCAGCTAAATATAGAGGATATTGTAGGCGGCCTTGTAGGGACATCTGTTGTTGAGGTTCACCAAGGGCTCTGCAGAAGCTTATCCTTCAGGTAGATCTCCCTGTCCCTGCCAGCGTTGATACAAAGAGCCAAGCTTAATCACAAACACATAGGAAAACGCTAATGATGAAACCTGCCGGTGCCTTAGCGCTTGTGAGCCCCCTCCCCGCTGCGGTGTGCATGGCGGATGCTTTTTGTGCCGCTGATGCAGGATGCCTGGCTGCCGTTTCCACTGCAAAACAGTGGGACTCGGTGATTCCTCTCGCTTCCCCGCTGGCGGGGGCTCCCCCTGTGCTTTCATGTTGCCCTTAAAGCATTCCCAGGTGGTTTGCAATTTGTCCCCCTCTATGTGACGTACTGTCAGCATGACAGATGGTGGTCTACTGCTCATAAAGAAAAAAAAAAAAAAAAAAAAGGAAGGCAAAGGAGATGTAGTCATCTGAGATGCTGATGGAGCCTAACCTCAGGTTTCGAATCAAGCTTTATTTTTTGCAGGAGATCTCTGTAGAACTTGAGTGAAGCCTTATGGTATTTTCAGAAAACCCAGCCAGTGAAACCGGCCGGCATAATGAGGCTGAGAAAGGCTGCTGTCATCAGTGCGCAGCAGCCTTCCCTTAATGATTTTTTATTAAGCATCCTGTCTTTGCTATGCAAATGTGGGTAAAGAACACAACATCGCTAAATGCGATGTGCATCAGAGCTTCTTAATCAGGAGCGGATACTTTTCTTATTATTCATTGCATACATCCAGGAAGCCATTACGGTATCTCTTCTGCATATGGATGATGAATAATTTACAAATAATTCATCAAGACCCTAACAGGTGTATCGACATGATATTGACTCAGAAAGAGATCATACTGCTTGGCTGGAAGTAGCATAGCATTGATTTTTGTCTTTTTTCCCCTCCCCCCTCCCATCTTCCTTTAGTTTCCAAATGTCCCATTCAGGTTGGAGGGTTTTTCCCCATCACCCATGTCAAATGACTCATCATCTGCAGTTGATACCGCAACATAAAGGAAAGTTAAATAAATAAAAAAAAAGTCTTAACATAAATGGCTTCATTCAAATTCATTGCAGAACAAATACTAAATTCTAATCTTAAAAATGCACGTGCTGATGTAACCCTTTTGTATTTGGCCTAGATAGGAGCAATCACACATGCCATAGTTTACATGATATTTTTGACAAAAGCGATGCTGAAATGAGTTTAAGCCTTCTATTTAAATTATTTCTTATGTTTTAAGGAATTTTAAATGGGAAAAAAAAAAAAGATTGGTTTTGTAAATGGATAGTACACGAGCGAACTACTGTGGGTAGGAGTATAGTGATATTGCCCCTGAATCCTCTCCTAAGCTCCAGCAATTTGCAGTTCAAGGACACCCGGAGGCAGCGGCAGCATCTCTGTAACTGGAGATGGATCCGCGTTCAGCCCGCAGCTCAGCCCCGGCTCCTGCCAGGGACTTTGTCAGAAGCCCATAGATGTTTGAATTGCAGGGTCGAGACCACTTAGCCCAGCGAAACCCTAAATTGCCCTTTGGAGATACCTGTATCTCTGCCTGTGGCCTACAGAGACAGAGGAGGATCATTGAGTTGGGCACTGAAGTTGGGCGCCAAAGTCAAACTGGGTGGATGCGGACCCAAGGGAAAAACTAGATCTAGAGGCTTGAGTTTCTAGCCACGCTGAAGCCTGCATCCGGGCGGGACTGCTCGTCGGGGCTTTCATGGAAGCACAGATTAGGATGGCTGACCCGAGAGACCCTTTTGCGGATTTACGACATAGAATTTTTAATACAATAAATGTCTCCGTTGAGTTAGAAGTGGTTATTGTTTGACAGACTGGAAGATTTAGATTAGATATCAGGAAGAAATTATTTACTACGAGGGTGATGGGCCCCTGGCCCAGGTTGCCCAGAGAAGCTGCGGCTGCCCCATCCCTGGAGGTGTTCAAGGCCAGGCTGGACGGGGCTTGGAGCGACCTGGTCCAATGGGAGGTCTGGAACTAGACAGTGTTTAAGGTCCCTTCCAACCTAAACCATTCTGTGATTCTATAATAAACTTAACAAGTATGAAGAATAGCATTTGATGACTGTCTCATTTTGTTTTCAGCTGAAATGACTAGTCAAGTTGAAAGTATAGATGATCCTACAGAAACAGAGCGGGAAGCTTAAGTAACAGGTAAGATCTTTATGGCTATTTTTTCCTCCCATTTCCTATTCAGTTTCTATTTGAAAACTTGCTTTAAAAATGACCTTAATGAGACTTCAGCACAAAAACCCCCAACAAAACAGACAGAATACAAAGGAAAAGAAATTGTCTAATATGGCCCGTGTTACACCAAAAAAATATAGAAATATCCAGTAGACTTGATTTGTCAAGTAAATATTAGAGTAGCAGTCTGCAATTGTAATGGATTTAGACAGCGCACGGTCTTAGATCATCAGAAGGCAAGACAGCACCGAGATAAGGAACAGAAGAGTAACCGAGTGAACAATTTTTGGCATTGCTTAGGAAAATGACAGGCAATTTATACCGGTTGGAACCGAGCTCAGTTCTGTATTCTGGGAACAACAGGTTGGCGTCATGAGGGCTTTATTGCCCTTGGCTCTTCGATGTCTAACGTCACTTGTAGCGATAGTGCTGAAAAACAAGGCAAAGTCAGCGGGCTGCCTTCTGTAGCTCTGTTGCCTTTTGGAGCTTTTTGTGGATTTAATACGCTAAACGGCAGCGCGTGGCAGGAGCGTGCGATGGTGGCTGTTGCTGCAGAGCTTGTCGTAAGCATAAGCAGCCTCCCCCCTAGATAAAAATGAATAATTTGGCAGGACAACAAAAGTCCGAGGCTTACCCCCAATCACAAGAAGCAGTTGCCGTTTCTCCCTCAAAAGTAGTGTTTAAGCATTAATGCACATTCCTTCCTTTGGCGTGGGGTTATCGTGAGACGCCAACATCACATAAACAAGATGCGTTATTTGTGCTTGTAACAGGATTCCACGTAGCTCAAGACCAACTTATAGCGGCTTTCAATGGCGGCAGCTGTACCAGAGATTTAAAATACAAGGCCTTATTACTGAGCGTAGCCCTTTGTCCTTGTCAGCGTACAGACGATGTGCTGCCGTACTGCTGGAGTGAGGAATAGGCCTGATGGGGTCCCTGGTAAAAAGTACTGAAGCAAAACTAGAAGGCACCCTCGCCACTAAAATGTGGCTTCCACGGCTCTTCCTTCCCACTCCCTGGTGGGAGTGGGAAGGTTGTATGTTCTGTTCGGTCAGAAAAGGAAGAGGGACTATTGAAATCCTCGCTGTGAAAAATACAGGGAATGGTTAGTACCTTTCCTCAGTTTAAAAAAAATATATCTGATGGTTATTCCTGCTTTCACGTGGCCTGTAGGAAGTCTGTGTTTCATGCTGCCTTTTCCTAGGGGAAAAAATATCTATGAATGTTTTGGGCTGGAGTCATTTTTGCTGTACTAAGGGAGAGTTCACAGGAATAATATCACAATTAGCAATCGATTTATAAATCCCTTCAATTCCACTGAAAGGTCTGGCTCTGCCAGCACCTTTCTGAAGCAAAGGGGCCTGAGCCGGGGCGCACCCAGCATTTTAACGGCATGCGCTTGACTAGAAGAAGTCATTAAATCCTTCGTGGCTCTCTATCGAAGTCCTCGCGACGCTGTTGCTGCTGTTTTAATTGCAAGGAGCAGGTACCCAGGGAGGACTGATCAGCCTGTTAAACTTCAAAGGGTCTTGCAGAGCCGAGGAGATCCTTTTGCTTACGATGGTTAGCATTTTGAACGTGTTGTTTTTAACAGAAGTTCTGTGGTCTAGCACCGAAGCACCCACCAGAGCTGGGAGCCTCTGATATCGAGCTAGGTAGCACGGTGCTGTGGAAAATGAAGAAACCCTAATGAGCGCAGCCAATTTGCTATAGAGTTAATAGTGGCTGTTATATATAAACCGTGTGACACATACGCGTGCTGCGTGCATAGCAGAAAGAGAACCCATAGGCATCTGTGCTAAAAAAAAAAAAAAAAAAGATGAGACCTGGATTCTGTGCAGACGTTTGAAATTTTGCCTTTTTTTTTTTTTTCTTTTTTTTCTTTTCTTTCTCTTACTGTGGTACAGGAAGGATGCGGGAGAGGAGAGACCCGAGGACACCCGACGGGCAGGCACTGACATCCTACGGCATCATTCTTGGCAGAAAAGAGCACGCAGAGATGCTCCGCGGGTTGGGAGGGAGGGCGCTTTGGGGAAATGACTCTTTGCTTTAAGTTCTCTTTGTTCTTCATTGCATTTCGTTCTATAAGCCTGTTGGAAAGAAACATAACTTCCCAGTTCTAACAATGTTTTGCAATTATCCCTGCAATTACAACAGTTTCTTCTGAACCGTGAGTCCCTGTCTTATATTGGGTCTCTTTAGCTCCTGCATTGTATCATCAGTAGCCTGTTCCCAGGCCCCCACCCCTTTTCTGTCATCTTTATCTCTGTTCCCAGTTGTCTGCAGGCAACCTGTGGGAGCCAGTTTATACTCCTCCTCCACCTTTTTTTTTCAAAACTGTTCCCCGGGTTATAAAGGGAGATTTGCTTCGAGAGCATGGACTGCCACAAAGGATTATAATCCGCGCACGCTGATAAACCACCGCCCTCCTTGTGCTAGGCATTTGGAAGACTAGATACTCCAAAATCTCACAAATATTGATAGCGACAGCCCCGCATGTTGCCTGTCTCCAGGTTTGTCGTTCGGTACCCCCTGCAAGCACCCGCCGGCAGGTCACCGTGGCCGAACCCTGGCTGCTGGAAGAGGCACTGGCCAGATTCCCTTGAGAGCATGCTGGAAGCAGAGTTCGTGAGTTAAGTCCATCATCCCGATGCCTCAGCATCATCCGTGGCTCTGCCCTTCCCCTTTCTCTCTGGCCTGGGAAAGCTGTGCCATGTCTCTCTTTGGGTCCTATACACCAAAATAACAGCTCTAGCACCCCGAATCAGTCCTGCGCTTTTCCAGTTAGCTCCGCGCACCTCAAAATCAGTGCCGTAAGTATGACCTTTGGGTACAGGTAGGCAACAAATATTTCCTCAAGCCTGCGAGTGACAGAGGATGACGGGCGCTCTGCATTCAAGGCATCTTTAAATACGGCTCCCGGCTTTAACAACTTCACACCGTATCTTGTGTGAGCCCTCATTATATTCTCTACTGCATATGCATGGTTTCTTTTTTTTTTAATTTTTTTTTTTACAAAGCAATTAACAGTTATTCGGATAAGAATGTCTCACCATATGTCAATTGTTCTGCCAGCAAATGCTGCACTGAAATTTTTTAGAAGAGGAACAAAAGGGTTTCACATGCATTTCCTAACCATGTTGTAACTGAAACCGATAGACAATACACTCGATGGAAGAGCACGCAACCTGTGTCCAGGGTGTGATGTGCTACAAACTGTATTTTAAAATGCTGCTGATAATTGATCATTTAAAGCGAAGTAATTGATTCTTTTTTTTTTTTTTTGCCCCCAATTACGCACGAATCCCAAAATAGTTATTCACTAGCTGTCCAAAAAAAAAAGGAAAAAGCAAGGTAAGGCATATCTCTATCCTTCTGCCATCTGGGTTTATCCCAGCTATAGAGTAGGTTTGGTGATAAATCACCCACTGACGTAACAGCGAGTCAAATGTGGCCCTAACACACCTAGCACTGGCCACAGCAGTTGATGGCTGCCCTGAGCTGCAGGGTGATTCAAAGGGGTATCAGGACAAATAAGGATTGGTAAGGAAAACAAGAAAAGCCCCAGATGTCACCCAGAGAGTGGGAAAGGCAGCCCCCTGGCTCCCTATGGGGGGGCTCCAGCATGTTTGCTTGTGGTGGGATCAGAAGAATCAGAATATTTTCATGTGCCAGCTCCTGTGGCATTTTAACTCAGGAGACACTAGCACCGGAGAAGATCTCAAGGAGCTTCTTCATCACCTCTTTCTCCTGGAGATCGGTGGATGCGTAACTCTGAATTGGATCAACTGTGGAAGGAGCAAATGAGCTGACGTAAGCCTATAAATTGGGTTCATAATATTGATAAGTCTACCTAAATTTGCTAAATACCACTCCTCTAGGCTTTGTTCTTCTCAGAGCACCCTTGAAGGGACTCCTTGTTCCCTTTGAGGTGTCTCTGCTGCTTTTCTTTCCCATCCCTGGGCTCGTGCTTAACAGACCGTGTCGTTTGGGACATGGTTTTATTTTTTTTTCCTCTCCTGTTCCTTCACCTCGTTTCCAGCCGACTGCAGTTTTGCAGTGGAGGCCTTGCAGGTAGTACCTCTACACAGTGCGCATTCCCTATGTTTTTTTTTTTTTTTTGAACTGGGTGATTTTGATTGAAATCGCCTGTCATAACAGATGGAGGAGGAGTGGAGAAAAACCTTGGGAGGAAGAGGAATTTGAACGCATTAGGTGTCTCTTCTCTGTTTCCCCTTTGTGCGGTTGCTGTGAAAAGACCAGGATTGAAGGGCTCCCTCCGTCTAGCTAAGTGAGGGAACTGGCCCCGCAGGGTCGGTGAGCTCGGCTTAAAGGGGCCCTACAGGAGAGAAGGAGAGGGACTCTTTATCCGGGAGTGTAGCCATAGGACGAGGGGTAACAGTCTTAAACTGAAAGAGGGTAAATTTAGAGTAGATATTAGGAAGAAACTGTGAGGATGGTCAGACACTGGAACAGGTTGCCCAGGGAAGTTGTGGATGCCCCAAACTAGAGGGGCAGGTTGGATGGGGCTTTGAGGGACCTGGTCTATGGGAGGTGTCCCTGTGCATGGCAGTGGGGTTGGGACTAGGTGATTTTTAAGGTCCCTTCCAACCCAAACCATTCTGTGATTCTATGAAATGTCAAGGAGACCTGAGGCGGCCAGGTCTTCGGCCAAGGTGAACCATTCTCCGCTGAGCTGTGGTGACTTCAGCTGATGGAGTATCCAGTCCCCTGAATCTAGCTCCGCTCTTGTTTCCATCATGCTCACCCACAGGCAACGTTAACGGAGCTGTAGGCTGCCATGATCTGTGTATCGGTTGTTACTCTCGCCATCGCCAGCCTCAGTTTTGGCGAGGGAGCCAAAGGGGGAGCCCCCAGGAGGCTGGCTGCCAAGGCGTGACAGTTCAGCAAGGAAACAAAGATTCCTTAAACTCCTTGTGAAGACTGACCGATAGTTTAAAAAAAAAAATAACCACAAAGGTGCATCACATTAGACACTCTCTAACCCCCGACAGTTATTTTATTGCACTTTTCATTTAACCTTGGTCCTCAAACAGCAGTGGGTCTTTGAAACCGTGAACCATTTGTGCAAGGATGCAGCGGCAAAGCGTGAAGCCCAGGTAGGAGATGTAAAGCAAGGAACGTAGGAGTTGATTAAGTCCTTACAAGACAATTTGCAGCTGCGTCTTATATCCATCTTTCTTCAGGTGGGTTTTTGTTCAAATTGGGGGTTTTTACCAGTCACAAAGCGAGTATAGTTTGGCAGCGTGAGGTCTTCAGCTGAATTAGTAGTCGAGGCCGGACCCGTGTCCCTCGATGCGGTCTCCACAGCTCTTGCCGGAGCTGCGGAAATATGGGGAGCTGGTTTTGTAGAAGAGCAAATGTCAGACCAAGAATCACTCCGCAGGGATTTGTGTCAAGGATTTTGGTTTAAACCCAAAAGGCGTTTGCAGTGGGTGGCGTAAAGGGAGTAGCAGCCCTTTGGTGCTGGTGTTCGCATACACAGTATCGGGCTCTGCTTCTATGTCTGAGAGAGCACTCATCCCTACCATTAGGCACAATGTTCCTCGGGGTGGTGGCTGCTCCGGTGACGAATGGCTTTGCTTCCATACAGACATCCAAAGGGGATATTTGAGACATAGTCTGTAACGATGGGTCACGCGTTTGCTGCAGCTTATTGTCAGTCTTTCTATAAAGCACTGAGAAAGCCTCTCTGTGAATTAACACCATTCTGCTTTAGGCACTTGAATAAAAATATATTTAAAAAAGAAAAAAAGGAGACTTTTCTCTATATGCAGTGCATGCCAGCTTTGCTTTTAAAATGACAAACTTAACAGAGTACGTGGATCTATTTTCATGGGGAATAGGGTGTATTATCGCAGGATTCGTCAAAGATTTGCCTTACCATAACATCTGTGATATAAAGGAATGTTTTAAAAAAAAAAATTAAAAAATTTAAAAGGGTAACTTTCTTGATCCAAAAATACGTTTTTACTGTGATGCGAAGAAATGTAGACTGTTGCTTGCAAAATGTTTTCTCATAGATGGTCCAGCAGCTGTATCGGTTAACACATGCTCTTCTGTTACTCTGCCGTTTACATGCTGAATTTGCCTCCAAGTCTGTTATTTTTCCTTTTGTCTGTGCCCTGCCTTGGAAAACTTAGAATCAATGCCTTCATACTATGATGTTTGTTAAAGCAAAATGTTAATAAAGCTCGTCCTGAAGACAAGGCGATGCCGCCTGTGTGTTTATTCCCTCCTAACCACGCTGATCATTATTTGTGTTTATTCCCTCCTGATGGTGACAACCGACGGTCACTTCAGTTGTCGATGTTTCAGCTTGGACATGCGATCGCCAGCGCACGCAGCCGGCTCCCCATTTGAATTTATCGTTCACTTGATGGCGGAGTCTTGTGACGCATGGATACCTTGGAGGGATTTTTTTGGACGGCATCACCAAAAGACTGGGGTCTTTGCAGCTCAGAAGGGAAAAGGTTGCTCGGTTGGTTCCATCGCTGCACCAGAGATGTTACAAAATCCATCCCAGCAGTTGTAGCAGTACTAAAATCCTCGGCATCTATCATCTGTCAAAGAATACTCCCGTGCATATGCAATCCACAGGCATAATAGAGAAGATGCAACATACGCTAGATGTTATTTGCCCTTTATGCTATCGCTGATTTCAAGACTGAAAGGGTAGAAGATACTGCAAAGATCAGGAAGGTGGTTTTTTTCTTCCCACGGCACCAGTATAGATGAAAACACGCATATACCGACGCTGTCTTGCTCTTCTTATCCAAGGCCAAGGATTTAATCGTTGATAACCGAAGCTAGAGGGCTGGCTCTGTGTGTTCAAAGCTCTCCGATGAATGGATTCCCTCTCTGAAATGGGACCTTTCTTCGCCTGCAACCCTTTGACGGCCAAATGGAAGAGGACAAGGCACAGGAGACGGCAGGGTATGGGGAATGCCTGCCTTTTTACAGGATCCAACTGTCATGTACGGGGCAGCAGCAAGCTAACCCGAGTGAGAGAAATACCAGCAATAGCTGTAACACAGCACCGGGTTGGAGGTAGTTCGTCAGGAATTCGGTTTTCACTGTATCTCAACAACTGTACTGCCTGGAAGGAGGCGCTCGCTTTCCCCATGCTGTAGCCTGTTTCTGCTGCAAGGGAACCTTTTTGTCCATGGCAGGTGTTCATGTTCAAAAGGAGAAAAAGAAATTCATCTCTCATCTAGCAGCAAGTACTCTCTGTCCCACCCTTTTGGAATAGCACAAGGTTGAGAGGAAAACCCCCGTGGTTTTGGAGGACAAAGAAGGGCACGTGTTTGAGGCTGCTCAGACCCTCGCAGCGATGGGTGTTTGCCCGGATGATGTGGATTAAGCAAAGAGCAAGTGAGTCTGATAGGATGAGATGAGCGATAAACTATTCCTTGATTACACTCCTGTTGCTGCTGGCCAGATTGACACCTCCCCTTCCAGATCTTGCTTGGAAAAGTAGTAGACTTGCACCTGGGGAAGACTTCTTCTGAGCTGAAAACATCGGAGGTCACTCTAAGGCTGCAGAAGCGGAGGCCTGGTTGCCACTTTTCCTGCTCTGCTTTCTTGAAGAGATTCTCCCGGAGGAACTGGGTTGTCTTGCAGGATTTCCATGCGAACTGCCACTCCTCGGAGGACTCTGTACACGCTTTAAATAAATTGGCTTTGATTTCTTGCCCCCCGCCCCCCTTCTCTTGCACAGCAGCTTCCGAAGGGTCTTTATGACCTTGATCCTATCTCGTAGGGTGAAATCTGTGCTTTGGGATTTTAATTGGTCTTGGGGGTTGTATTTTTTATTTTTTTCCTGCAATAAGCGTCAGGAGACATTTTAAAAAAACTAATTTCTCATTCCATTAGAATTATCGGCAAACCCTTAAAGTAAGCGGCAAATCTCTGTTAATTCCTTTGGAATTCACTGATAAAACATTTATCGTAATGAATTCCTGTAGAAAAAAAAAAAAAAGGAAATAAACAGTCCTGATGAAAACACAGCTGGTGGAGGCGGTATCCGGGGACGCTGATCTGTCTGGTGGCAGCTGAGGGCTCGTTGCTTTGGGGGCACCTTCTGAGTGTGGGGCAGGTGAGGTTTCTCTCTGGTTTAAACCTATGGAGCATCACCCTCTCCTCGGTGGAAGAGGAGCTCTGGGCTGAAATACGCCTTGTCTCAATGAGTTCAACAACATTTTGGAGAGGGCGGTGCTCAAGGAGCTTTGCAGGACTCTTGTGAGACCAGACAAGTGTGCTCAAGAAGATCCTGGGACCATTGTGAGATTGTAGGGGAAGCGGCACTCGATCAACCTAAATGCTGCTACAGGACAGGTTGCTGTACTCCCTCCTGCTGTGTCTGGACACATCTGACTTAGAAACGGTACCACCAAGAAGACAACATTGCCATCAAGTTTGGTTTTCATCAGAAATATGGTGGTCAGTAGAAGCGATTGAGAAAAGCCCGCCTCCCACCCCGTAGAAATGGTGTTTAGTCAACATGAGTGTTCATGGAAAAGGGCAAGGAAGCCAAAGCCCAGTGAGATCGACCACACTGTCCCAAACTAGCGCAATGGGGGCAAGAATGCAGGAAGCTTTTATTAATGTTTTTCAGCACAAGCCTGGGAAGCAGCCCCACCACCGCTGCTGGGTTTTGCAGAGTCCGAGGAGCCAGTTGGGTCTGTGCAGCGGATGTCCAACACCAGCTGCTGAGCACTGCTCGCAAGCAGCGCCCTTCTGGAGGGGAAATGTAAGCCCTAAACTTGAATTTTTTATTTATTTATTTATTTCTATTCCCCCTGCCATGTCCGTCCGTCCCCCCCAGCAAGCCAGGAAACTAGTATTGGAAAAAAAAAAGACCATGATTTTCAGAGAACGACGGAACACAGCAAGATCAAGTTGAAACGAGCAGCAAAGACCCACGAACCAAGTAGCAATCCACCGGGCGTCCTGAGCCCTGCAACTCGCATCGTCTCGGCACCGGAGGGAGGTTATGTTTATTTTTGCACCCAAAGGTGAACGTGGAGAGGCCGGGTGCTGAGGAGGGGGTGATTACCTCTCCCCCTCCCTGGGCACTTTACACGAAGAGGGGGTTCAGCATCTGAGTGATGAGTGCCCCAAGAGCACCAATTCATCTAAAATACAGGATTTAAATAGTGCATTCTGTAATAGTATATATGTACTACATACGTATAGGTATGACATACGCTACGTAATACATGATGTGGTAAATATTCTGTATTTACTGTGTATTAGATAATGTCTAGTTAATACATTTTAGATAGTATAATGTATATTATTATGTGCTGTACATATATCTAATTCAATTAGATAAACTATTAACTCTATAGAAAATGTATTTTAGATTAAACTAATTTTTATACACTCTGTAAACAACGGCCTGTATGTAAATACTATGTAACTTATAGCCTACAGATATCAACTAGTATGGAGGTAATATATACCCACTATCTACTAAAATACTGTGTTATAGGGCAGGTATTATAGATAAAATATATACTATACACTGTTTATGATATGTAACAAAATATAATCTATAACACAAAGTGGTGTTTTATGAAATATATATGTAACTTAGGCACTACATCTGTACAAAACAGAATATGTTATGTACTGTATAAGCTCTATGCTATAATACTCTGATTTTTGAACTATTCCTATATAAAAGGTATTGCGCTATATAGTAACTACATCATCATACTAAATTGCCTCTTTGTATACTGTGTCATTAGCAAGATTCGAGACTTAACATTACAGAGAATAGGTAATATAATGACATAATAAATTATATTAATATATCAAATCTTACACTGTATGTAAAATTTAGTATCAGCACATCTCATGTGCTGATATACAACTGTCGTCTTATATTCAATGCAGATCATATTGCGTATATTATCAATGCAGCATATGTTATGTTGCTGATGGGTTGTTTTTTTTCTGCAGCATATCCGTTTAATAAAAACCAAGAAAAAAAGATGAAAACAGAGAAAACACATAGGAAAACCACAGAAAACAGAGGCGCGAGCATGGCGGAGGAGAGGCTGGGTGAAGCTGGGCAGCAGGTGAACTCTAGTCCCCACCTGATTGCCTCGGCACCGTGACTTGAATAGCCAATATTTGAGCTGAATAAAGCCACTAGACATGGCGGGGGGTTGTTGCTTTATATCTCTGTATTTGAAATCCGTGTCTGCCTCTGTGCGATTAAGTTGATTTGTACCATGACCTGGAAGACAGAAACCACGGTTTTTAAAAAAATGCTTCTTGTTAGCAAGGTGGGTTTGGGTTTTTTTTTTTTAGAGGGTTTGTTGTTTTGTTTTGTTTTGTTTTTCCCAGTCAAACCTAGTGACAAATACAAAAGACAGGACTAGAGTTTCACTTGAAAATAAAATAATAAAAAAATGCTGGCAATCCTCTCTGGTTTTATCCAGAGAGCAAGTTTGACATGACCTTAAATACAGAGAAAGTTGTCTGGCAAATCTGCACACTTGTTTCTTTTCCTGCTGGGAAGAGGCGGCCCTGGAGCACACCCCTGCCCTGGGCTGTGTTGGTCAACGCACAGTCAGACCTGGGGAGAGCAGGAAATTATTCAGGCTGGTGGGTACCGCAGGAGCCCTTGAGCTCCGGCCAGCCAGCCACTAGTCCCACCACGGAGCCGAGGGCTCCCAGACAGCAGCCACTGCCCAAAACTCAGGCCAAAGGCCCAGCAGGAGGCTGGAGAACTTGGGTGGGAGGCAGATGGAGATGGCTGCACACCTGGGAAGGAGAGGGGATGGTGGGAACATGACAGCAGCAGACAGGCACAGCAAGCCAGCCTTGGAGGTTGCACGGCAGCCCCAGCGGCATGACCCCAAGAAAAAGCGCTGTGCTTTTCACTAGCCATTAGCTGAAAAGAGACTTGGAGCTATGAGCAACGAAAATGCTTCCCGCTGTTCAGCCTCGCTGGGGCTGGAGAAAACAGGACTGAGATGAACCATTGCTTCCTTTCCTACAAAGAAAGTACCCAGCTCACCAGCAATTTCTCTCGCTGGTGGGCACAATAGCCTAGACCCTTCCCACAACGGCTGACCTCTTGTGCCAGGCAAGGGCAGCAGCATAGTTGAAATTATTTTTCTAAAGCTCTGACTTGCGTTGCTGAACCCCTGGGAAAGGGAGATTTAGAGATGGGTTATGATTCTAATCCTGGTCCCCGAGCCGTACAACAGCCGTTCCAACATTTAGGTTGGAAAAGACCTTTAGGATCATGGAGTCCAAGCATTAACCTAACACTGCCAAGCCCACCACTAAACCATGTCCCTCAACACCGCATCTACCTGTCTTTTAAATACCTCCAGGGGTGGCGACTCAACCTCTTCCCTGGGCAGCCTGTTACGATAGTTGATAACCCTTTCAGTGAAGAAATTTTTCCTAATATCCAATCTAAACCTCCCTGGCACAACTTGAGGCCATCTCCTCTTGTTCTCTCACTTCTTACTTGGGCAAAGAGGCTGAAACCTACCTCTCTACGTCCTCCTTTCAGGCAGTTGCAGAGAGCGAAAAGGTCTCCCCTCGGCCTCCTTTTCTCCAGGCTGAACACCCCCAGCTCCCTCAGCCGCTCCTCACAAGACTTGTGCTCCAGACCCCTCACCAGCTCCATTGTCCTTCTCTGGACACGCTCCAGTGCCTCAAAGTCCGTCTTGTAGCGAGGGGCCCAAAACTGGACACAGTATTTGAGGTGGGGCCTCACCAGGGCTGAGTACAGGGGACGATCACTTCCCTAGTCCTGCTGGCCACGCTATTCCTGATACAAGCCAGGATGCTACTGGCCTTCTTGGCCACCTGGGCACACTGTTGGCGCATATTCAGCTCCAGCCTGCCCAAAATAGGGAGGCCTCCCCTTCCCACACAGCCGCTGTGGAGCTCTGCTGCTCTTATACCACCACTAGCCCCGAAAATACAGCCAAAATTTCGAGGAGCTGTATGTCTTTCACCAACTTGTGTTCTACCCAGACATGCTTAGCAGACCAACCAGCTACCTAAGTTCTGGCACCCGTGGCTAAAATGTCTAAAAAGACGGTATGTCACAAGAAAGCAGAAGCTCTCAGCATCTCCCAGGGAGAGTTAGGAAAGAGTTGAAGGCAGCAAATGCCAGTTTTGGTCCAGAGGTGCTACAGAGCAGGCCCCTTGCTCAAGCCCTTTATTCCCAAACACCTGTTTGGGTGAGATGATATCCCAAAGCCACCTGCAAATGCTGGACTGCCTCAGTTATGCTTGGGTTCCTGTGATCCTCTCTCCCTCATCTCATCTTGAGCCCGAAACTCCCCCGCCTTGGAGGGGGGGAGGCACGAAAAGGTGGCAAAGCCTGTCTTGCAGACACTCATCTGACACAACCTAATACTTGCTGTCTACAGTCAGCTCAAACATAAACCTTTTGCTCTCGGTGAAGCTGCAGCACCTTACACCAAAATAAGACCCAGTCCCATATTTTGATTTACCTGATAGTGCCTTTATGTCCTTTCTGTATTGCAGCGTATTTCCAGGGCATGAAATATCCAGGAAACACAAGGAGCACTTCTTCATTCTGAAAAACCATAAACAAAGATGGTTGAAGCAGTGTCATAATTGTTAAACGAACCACCCAAAGACACCCTTGTTAAGGACAGACACACGAGCAGGCGGTGTGAAAAAGCACACATTCACGCAAGACTGTGGGGAGCAAAGAGGTGCCGTGATTTGCAGCCTCACAGAGGGACGGAGTTGGGTGAGGTGCATCCACAGCCCCTTTCCACAGGGTGGGCTGGATAAGCACCACTGCTGCTGACCCAGATGGAGAGCAGCACCGGGGCCAAAGTTACCTCCACAACGCAGCACAGCACAGCCAAGAGGGGAGCAGGAAACACCAGTCCCAAAGTCGGCTGAAATGACCCCAATATACACATTGACCCAGGGCCAGGTACCTCTAAGAGAGGAGGTCAAAGGTTGTCCGCCAACACTGGCAGGAGCCAGGGGGAAGAAAACAAGGGAGAACACAAGAGAAAAAAGAAAAAAAACAAAAGAAAAAAAAAAAATCTCAGAAAGCCCACAAGCGTTACTGCCAAGGTTGTGGCTGACGCTCCAGCTGAAGTCTCAGTTCACAGCTGCAGGCATCAAGCAGCCAAGTGCCACGTGGCTTTTGAGCTGAAGGCCCAGGTCACTGGGAGGACATGGGCTTGCAGGGCCAAGAGGTTGGCTGGCCCCAACCCGGGTTACAGGTCCCACAGCCTGGCATCTGGCTCCAGAGACAGAATAGAGTGCTGCTAGACCCTAGTTCAGGTACTCATCTACACCCCAGGTGGGCCAGGAAGTGGTTCTTCCCTCCCACACTCCCACATCTGGCTTTACCTTTTTTTTTGGGGGGGGGGGATGACTGCATCCCTTTACGCTCCTTATCTCTATGTAAATAAATTAAGGCATTTACCTTAAATCCTGCTAAGCTCTAAGCTCTTGCCCTCACTGCTTCTGCAGAGCAGGCAGTGCCACAGGCTCAGCAGGCCTTGCCAGAGAATGAGTTTTCTTTTGGTTGCATTCACCAGCTTCCCACTCGGTTGGACGTCCACACCTTGGGCCGAATTCGTAATTGTTGGCAGGGGAGGAAAACTTGAAGGTGTCTTTTTTCTTCCTTGGAATGAGGCATCTTACAGGCTGCATTTTTCTTCGCCCTGGTACGCAATGTATTCTCCTCCCTGGGTTTGAAGATATAACCAAGCAGGGTCTCCCTGCCCCACAGCAGCCTTGGGGTTGGGTTCCTTCATCTGTAGCAGCTTCTGCTTTAATTACAGCATCAGCTTTTCAACTGCGACAAGCCACCCTTCAATAAAGTCATACACTGAGGGCAGAGTTTAATAAGTTGTTGAAACAAGACAGCAACTTCTGGCCAGGTTTGTAGTGTCATCAGGGCTGCGGCAGCATGGCCGGTCACTGCTGCCCCTCATCAGGGCAAGCAGCAAAGAAGTGGGAAAGGACCTGTGTCTTGGTTTCAATGTATTCCCTACAGCTGAAGGTCACACCAGTAAAACCAGCTTCTCTTCAGTGCGCTACACTGCCTGTTTGGCAGGCACTTTTACACAAGTCACACACAGATCAGCTCTTGTTGTTTCCTCTCTTCCCCCATCTTTGGGGGAGAAGACAAGATCAAAAGGCGTTCTCCAAGAACGTGAGTTTCCCTGAGGAACTGGTTTGCAGCCCTTTACTTTAAAAGCCTCAGTAGAAATCTAACACCAGCCTGTAGACATGCCAAGCTGCAGAGAGACTCGCTGTGCACAGAGATACTTTCTATATGCTTAATCAAAAGCAAAATAATCTTAATATCCATAGGCCACCGAGAAGCAGTCAGTGGCCACTTAACTGAGGCTGGCAGGAGATGCAGCATCACAGCTCCCATCCTAAACACAGCTCCTGATCCAACTCAGCAAAGCAGAGTTGGACCCGGATTCCCAAGCAAACCTAAACTCAAGTCTCAAGCAAACCCGGACTCCCAGGTCCAGGTTCACCTCCTCCAAGCCTCACATTAGGGTACCACACACAACCCCAACAGTACTCCCACCACAAAGGAGATGCTCCCATCTAACCCCACGGGGCCTTTTAAGGTGCCATGCCTGTTGGTGCTAAGTCTCCCTCAGCTGTGGCCACTCGGCCTCACCCTGCCTTGCCAGGTGTTACCTTGTTTGATGGAACAAATTGCACCTGTGGGGCATGAGATCTCCCAGCCAAAATGTGCTTTTGGTTTCGTTGGGGTTTTTGGGGTTTTTTTTTGGTTGGTTGATTGGTTGATTGGTTGGTTGGTTGGTGTTTTTTGTTTTTTTTTTTATTCTGGGAGGCAGCTCTTCCCTTCACATCATTACCTGACGGTAACTGGAAAAATTTCCTGCAAACACCTCTGGCAGCGTAGGCTGCAAGTGCACCTTTCGGGGCTGCGAGATCTCAGGCTCCTCCGCAAATGTCACGTTGCTCCAGGAAGGGCGTGGGCTCCTGCAGAAACCCTCTTCTGGGTTTTAATAAAAGGGAACCCACAGAAAGATGGGGGGGCTGAAAGTTTTGACTTGTAACTACACAACGGACAAATAAAATTTCAACAAAAAAACCACCACCAAACCCAAGCACAAGGGAAGTGTTTGCTGGCGAGTCTGCATGGCTTAGTCTGCAATTACGGCCAGGTGACAGAGCGGCTGCCATCGAAGGAGCGAGGGAGGCAGGGCTGATGGATGGGGATCTCCGTCCACGTGGCGGCTGAGGCCAAGGGCAGAGAGGGTTGCGTGGAGCTGCGCGCTGGGTGTGCGGCCAAGAGCACGGCACGGTCGGGAGCCTGCTGTGGCTGTGTGCCAGACCGCATTGATCCATAGTAGCCTGTGCCAGCATTTTTATCTCTCGTAAGAAAGTAGGATAAACCCAAAATACATTGTCAGGAATGTATCTAAAATAAATACAAAAAAAAAAAAAAAAAAAAAAGAGCATGTTTTCTTCCACAAAATTGCCTCTGAGGACTGGCAAAGCCAAGTGTATTTGCAGAGTAGGCGGGGGGAAAAGGTATTAAAATAATTATGTCTTGCTTTGAGTGGGTCTGCTTATGAGCAGATTTTAAAAAAAAGCATATTGGAGAAAAAAAAAAAAAAAATCCTCTTGACTCTAATCTCTGTAAGAGTCCACCTGCAGCTACTTAACCCACCCAGAGACGCCGGGGGAGCTGTGGTGGCGGTGCCACTGCAGGGGATCACTTGACCAGAGTGATGAGATGGCTTTCTCCTCCCAAGACATCTCTCCTGAGATCCCCACGGCCTTCCCAGCTGCCCCTCCTGCCCTCTCAGTTCCCAGTCTCACACTGAACACATTTAAATATGGCTTTAGAAGTAAAAACTATATTTATCCAAAAATTGAACAGTTTCAATAGGAAACTCTTCTGTTACCTGCTCTGTGTGTGTGTGTGTGTGTGTGTGTGTGTATCTGAGTGTGTGTGTGTATCTGAGTATCCCATACATCCAAGAGGGAATACTTGACCTTGAAGGGTGATGGTGTGCAAGGGGCGGTGCAGGAAGATTTTCACAGCCCTGCATACACGTGCCAAGTCTCGGGAGCAATGTTGGTGGTTTATTTATTGCCTGGCTCCTAACACGCTTTGAATTTATTTATTTTTTTTTAAAAAATCTCATGGATTTTCAGTTAACCTTTCCATTTTTTCCAGGCTCACGGAGGGACCCGGATGGGCTTAAGAAGGGATGTGCCACGGAGGAAACACAACTTGTGCCACTTTGCCGTCTGCCATCCTCTATGGCACCGCAGAGTTGCTGGTACAGGGCTACGTGGCTTTGTAAGACATCTCCCAAGCCCACTGTGCTGGACACATGCCTACGTTTATTCTAGTTTTCCCACATTTATTTATTGCAAATTCCCAATGGACACGGAGTATGTGCTCCTTTTTTTTTTTTCTTTGTGTCTGAGTTGCACAGGACAACAAAAGGCTTGTGCCAGGTGGGTGCCATGTATTAAATAAAATGGTTAAAAAAAAAAAAATCCCACCACAAAAGCTGAGAGGGGAATTTGACGCCATGCGCAGAGCCGGTTCTGACCCTCGTTGGCTCCTGGTGCCTTCCCACAGCTTTTCCTCCAGCAGAAGGAGTGAAAAAAAATTGAAAGTCTGGTTTTTTTAGTGTCAAACTCCATTACTGAAAGCAGCTGATAGGAAGTGTGGCTTGTTTTAATTTGCCTGCTAATTTACCTGACAACCGGTTCCTCTGCATCCGTGGGTCCCTCATTTCCTATCTCCAGCTCTTTGCGGTGGCACCCACACGGGGCTTCTTTTCTGCCCCACCAGTGCACCCATGTCTCCTCAGCTCATCTCCCATCCCCTGCTACCAAGACGAGCCCTCCGCATCCACTGTTCTATTTTATTTTATTTTATTTTATTTTATTTTATTTTATTTTATTTTATTTTATTTTATTTTATTTTATTTTATTTTATTTTATTAAATCAGCTTAGCAGATGCAACTTCATTAATTCCATGAACTAATGAGGAATGCTCCAACCACAGTTTTTTTATTATTATTTTTTTTTTACATAGAGCAGGAGGAAGATACAGACAGGTTAGAGTTGCTCCACTGGAGGGCCTGTGTCATCACATGGCCTCACGCTCACAAAAGGCTCCCGGGGAGTTAAATTAACATCAAAGTGTCATTACACGGGAGATGCCATGGTGCAGTCAGACTCTGTTTCCACCCGGCGTGGGATTACGTCTGCAGAGGGGGAGGGGGAAAAAAAAAAAAATGCTGTGGAGCTCGTTTCTGAGAATTTTTCAGCCCAACAGATTCCAAGACTGACCCTTTTCCTACGACACACGGGCTGCCCACCCAGCGCCAGCAGAGGAACGGCTCCCGAGCCACTGCGGGGGGACAGTGGCCAAAGACCAATGGCACAAGCAAACAGAGGGAGGGGGAGGAACAATTTGCTATTAATAAACACAGCCGAGCTGCGGTGAACATTTGTTTGGAAACAGTTAATGAGGATCCAGGCCAACCTTTAGCAATTTGCACCAAAATCGGGGAATACACCTTGGAAAAGCACACCGGGGAAGGCGGTGGCGTGGGGGTACGTAACGCCGCTGCAGCGAGGAGCTGTGGGCTGCGTCCTTCCTTCTGTAGGTCCGATGCCCTTTTTCTGTGCTGGACGATTTACCTCTTTGCCCGCAGGTAAGGAAAACCCATTTGTGTGCTTTGGTCTTTCTGGAAGGGAAAGGAACCATTTTCAAACTGTGGAAATCCAGAGAAGTTGCAGGCGTTCTCTCAGCCTGCAAAGCCTGCGCTCCAGTGTGCTGTGCCAGTGCTTATGTATGCAATTAATTTACATAATAAAATTTTAATAGCGATGCCTGATGAGCGCTCAGCTGTGCTTTGCCGTGCGCAACTGGGGAATCTGTGACTAAACATCCAGCGCTGAGTGGCACGGGAGTTAAACCGGCTCCTGCAGGAGGGAGTGCCGGCAGACCCGGGTGCTGGCCTTGGACCTGGCCTTTCCTCCCGTCGCCTGGGGCAAACCCCCAACATGGGGGATGCCGGCGCCCGGGAAGCTCCTTTGGAAGCGGTGACCAGCAGGTGGGTGCCTGCGCGGGGCAGGGATGGACGGGGGAACCCCGTCCCCTGCCCCGGGGACCGCCGTGCTTCAGCGTGCCAGGGGAATCTCTCGCCGTGTCTGGCTGCACGCCGGCATGCAGCTCATGGACTTTTGCCCCTGACTTCACAATCCTCGGAGCACAAGGATGAGCAACTGGTGCTCTCATAAACACTGTCAACTAGACCGAGTGGAAATAAATAATAGTAATATGCCTATATGTTTTTTTGTCTATTTGGGGGGGGGGGGGTGTCACTTAAAAAAAAGATTTTCCTAGGGGCCAAATAGATTTTCGTTTCATTGAGAAACACATCACCTTCTTTTGCGGCCGTTCTCCATGACAAATGAGGCAGAGGCCGGCTCGGCGGTTACCCCACTGAGTGACAGTGGCACAGGGGCCATGGTGCCATACCCTCCCCACCCCTCCTCTCCTGCCTTAAGGGACTCGGCTACCTCCTAGAGGAATTTGGGGCCCTGCTGCATCCCCTGCCCTGGCGGAGATGCTGGGGACACCTGACTATTCACCGTGGCACGAAGCCAAGACGCAGTGCTCCACCTCGCCGCCACATGCACTGGTTACCCGCCACATGCACTGGTTACTTGCCCAGAAGGTAATTTCCTTTTCATTTTCGCTGTCTCTCAGCGAAAGCAGTGCGGTTCGGCGGTACTGAGCTAACACCTCCCCTTCCAAAATTCTGTTGCTCTCTCTCCATCTGCTTTTATACACCTATGGGCAAACCAGAACCACTCTCCGGCCATGTTCCACCTTGCAGCGAGCTGAAGAGCCGTGTCTGTACCCACCCTGACGCGAAACGCTCAGTGAAATAACCAAGTCATCTCTAATTAAGTGCAAGATGACTGTATTCATTTAAAGGTGCCATATTGACCAGCGCTAATGCTGCGCTGATCAATCACTCCAATTTAAACTTCCTGCCTCTCTGGGAATCGATAACATGCAAATAAAACCGCTCGGGAACCGAGATGATTTAATTCTTACCAAAACCGCCGGGATCAGAAAGATCTCTGGAGAGGAACGCCAAGCACAGGCCCACCCGCTGCACTCTGGAGGGGCGTTTTGTGACCTTTTTTTTACACTTTTGCTTTTGCAGATGGCAGCTGAGGCCGGAAGGTTTGGGGAAGGCCAGCAGAACTACAGGGGTAGGGGCGGGGGAAAGCAAAATCGAATTTCATTTCATTTGACTTTGCATGATTTCCTCCAGCCTCGGCAGGAGGAATGGTGACGGTGAGGGTGTCTGGAGGGACAGCCCGCAGAGGTCCGGTCCTGCTGGCGGGCGATGCTTGGGAAACCCTGCCCTTGGAAAGACCCCCGCTCTCTCCTGCCAGTCGCCTTGCAGGCAGCGTGTGGTGGGGGAAGTGTAACACGCTGGTGGACAATACAGGCAGAGGAGAGAGATTGTAGAGGGGAAGAGAGAGAGAGAGGAAACGGAGGGATGAAAAAGAGGACAATTGTGTTAGAAAACACTCTTAGAAAAGGCTGGTTTGAAGTCCAAATCTGTCAGGAAAAAAAAGAAAAAAGCTTTCACGGCTTCACAGGATTTTTCAAGCCATTACAATGAAAGAAACATTTGGAAGTCGCCACCGTCTCATCACCACCCATCTCCACTGCTCACCGCTTGCAGGCTCGGTCCTGGTAACCCATGGGTGAAGAAATCCCATTTTGAAATGAGGGAGGGTCCAATTTCATCTCTTTCTTTTCGGGGAATGACGGCAGCCCCTTTCTGCTGGCAAGCCCCTCTCTCTGCTTACCTCAGAGACCGTTCTGCTCTCCAAGAGACCGCTGCTTCTCGGGACCACATCATCACAATTAGACAGCCCCTAATTAGATCCCCCACCACCCTGAGGCACATTTAAATACCAACAGGAGCCACTCGAAATCTCCGACGCGTCGCTGAGAGGTAATTGGAGTGTTTCAAATTTTGACACGTCAGCAATTAAAACCAGACCAAAATGGGCAAAAGCTTTTTTTTTTTTTTTTTTTTTTTTTGTCCTTTTCTTCCTACTTTCCCTTTTCCATTTCTGTGCCTGCTCGCAGGCATGGGTGCAATCTGGGGAGGACTGGAAGCTTCAGCTGTGAAAGCAAAGGCAGCAGAAGTCGGCAGGCAGCTCCGGCTGCTTCCTTAGGTGTTCCGTGCTGGCTGCTGCTGGGTGCCCCCAGACAGGCTCCTGTTGCAGCTCAGCCATGGATTATGGCCCTTTTTTAATTCTCTTCAGAGGAAATATGCCTTTGCGGGGGTTTGGTGACACAGGGGGATACCCTGCGAACGCTCACAGCCAGGGGACGGCTGGACAGACCCAGCTGCCGGGAGGGGGTAAGGCTGTATTTATATATATATATAATGTAGCCATATATAAAAAAAAGGCTTCTTTGACCACCAACCCAACGTCCTGTTTTGAACCGGTTCTCCAGGCAGCAGATTGGCAGCAGATTGCCAGGCATCAAGCTTAAATAGCCTTGTGACAGGGGAAAAAAAAAAAAAAAAACTGCGACGAAGCGTGCTGAAAGCCTCTGTAATAGTCTGTCTCAGCATGCTCGGGTTGCTGCCGCAGGCATTTGATGCAGATTAACCTCGTCTGGGGTGTTATTAAAGACTAGAAGAGTGGACAAAGCCAAGGGTTATGGAGCTCATTTATCTTTGCATGTCCCCCCGGGTCCATTCATCAGTTGCTCTCTTGCAGAGAGTGTCTCTGCAAATGCTCCCTGCACTCGGGCAGGGCAAAGCCATATCCATCTTGGCACCTGGGCGAGACAACTGCCGGCCACGCCGGGACCCTACAGGAAGGATGGGGAGGGACTCTTTATCAGGGAGTGTAATGACAGGACACTGGGTAACAGTTTCAAACTGAAGGAGGGTAGATTTAGGTTGGATATCAAGAAGAAATTCTTTCCTGTGAGGGCAGTGAGCCCCTGGCCCAGGTTGCCCAGAGAAGCTGTGGCTGCCCCGTCCCTGGAGGGGTTCAAGGCCAGGCTGGACAGGGCTTGGAGCAACCTGGGCTGGTGGGAGGTGTCCCTGCCCAGGGCAGGGGGTTAGAACTGGGTGACATTTAAGGTCCCTTCCAACCCAAACCTTTCCATGATTCTATGACTCGCTGGTTGCCACTAACTGTGAAAGGGCAGGACCTACGGGCTCCTCCGCACGGTGACACGGGTGCCTCCGGGATGAATTTATTAAGCATGTTGCTCTCGGTGTGGCAGCAAAGCTCTGCTCAGGCGTATACACCCCCTCCACGCTGCCCGGGCCTCTGGTTTCAGCTCTGCAAGACAGGGATCGTTCTCCCTGTCCCCTCGCTCCCACGGGATAGACGATAACCTGGATGGTCCAAGGCTGTGACTTGGATCTCACTCTCCCCCCGTGCAAAATCTGGTTTGCCCCTTTCTCTGACAGACACATCTTTAAAAGGAAACAACACTTGGGAAGGACCCAATACCCTCCAGTCAAGAGGGTCAGAGGCATCCTGATCCTGGATGACATTGTCCTGATCCAGATTTTATGGCGTTAGCCACCTGAAATTTGTTAAAGGTCTGGTTTGGGGAACATAACTCTGCCTCTAACCCCAAATTCACCTGTGACAGCAGGGTCCTTTGCTCTTCCTTCACACCAGTGTACTTCAGTCCTGCATGATTAATTCATTAGCACATGTCCCTGCAGGGACAGATCCCCTCCGGGCAGCCGCGGTGTGTGCTGGAGAAATGGATAATTGGAGAGGTCGCGTGACCCCCTTTGCTCACCTCGCAGCCGCAGGGCTGCCGGGGCCACGCGGGGCACAGGGGATGTGCTCATCAGTCATGATGCTGTAGGGCATCGCTTGGCATTTTATAGTGGCATTAAAACATCACGGTACAAATGAAAGCCCTAAGTAAGTCTTAGGCTGTTTTTGGAGACGTTGTCTCTATAGCGCTGCGGGTGGTGACAGCCGGTGCCCATCCTGGAGGCTCCGCAAACCCTTCCAAGGCTGCTGCCACTGGGGCTTGAGCACCAGAGTAGGGTGACCACGGTCCATGCAATTACGTCCCTGTGAGAAAAAGAAGCGTTTCGGCTGCAGATTAAGCTTTTATGTCAAGCTCTGCTCAAAGACAAATTCTGCTCAATCTTAGCCTGCAAAACCACCAAAGAATATTCAGTAGAGCATAAGCAACCGCAGAAAAAAGGATGCATACGCGTAACACAAAGCGAAGACCAGAAAACAAGGCGATATTTCCCTTCTTAGGAAATTACAGCGTTGACACGATCATTTTACTGATTTGAAATACTAAACAACCGAGTCACCTCTAATTAAGTGGAAAGCTGCAATATTCATCCAAAGGTGCTGTATCGATTACGGCGTGCTCTGAAACCAATCAATCTTTCCGTTTTAAGTTGCGAGCCGCAAGTGAAGCAGCAAACCTGGGCAACGCTTCCTGACAGCTATTGATAACTTCACACCCTGTTTCGAACCCCTTTCAAACACCCAGCGACCAGAAAGGTGTCGATGCCATCATTCCAGTCTTCCATCACCACGTGCTCCTTCCAGTTTCCCTATGACTCTTCCTATCCTCCTCGCTCCCCTTATTTTGGGGGATTTGCAATGCGAAATCAGCCCCAAGCATGGTGGGAAGAACCCAAGTATGACTGCTGGGCTGTGTGTGGATGCTTGAATGGAACTTAAATGTCTCTTTCAATATTGGAAGAAAAGCTACCGCTGTAAGCAGCGCATCAGCTCTCAAAAGGGGATTTATTTATTTTTTAATCTGCTTTGCGCAGTGCACACCTCCTGACCCCCAGCCCTCAAGCAGAGCGGCGGCACAGAGCATCCCTGAAGGACACCCTGGCTTACGGGCAGAGGAGGGTCTGTGAAGAAGGGTTGACCTTTCTCAGTTTGCCTAATTTGGGCAGGTCGGGGATTTGTCTGGAGTAAGAAAAGGACTAACTCGCTTGCTGACGGTGGCCTAGTCCCTATTTTGTTTTGCCTGTGACAAGCAAGTTGCCTTCAGGAAAACAGAGAGTCTTAAATAGTCTATAAAAGGGAGTTTCCATTTCAGTCCGTTGGGCCTTATTTCCCAGGGGGCTACGGTCTCAGGCTCATCCCGCTTCCCCAGAGACACAGGCATCTGCCTCAGCATGGGGAAATAACAGGCTGATAAGCTCATCTAACAGATTTTCCCCTTCCTCCCCAAATCTCCATTCTTTAAAAAAACATATACAAAGGGTTAAGAGAAGGCACACACACACCCTTTCCCCTCCAGCTCAAGTTTAAATAAGGAGGCAGATCACAGCATTTCTTGTCTAGAGGAGGTCACGCTGCACGTGGTGAGCAAACCCCGTTTACCTGGTGTGGGGTCCAAAGCAGTTACGTGAGGGGACGGTCCTCACATCGGCCACGTCTGCAGCCGGCTGGGCAGCAACAGCAGCTTCCAGCTTTCAGGAGAGCTTGTGTCACCCTTGCTGGTGGAGAAAAAGGTGTTTCCTTTGCGCTTCAAGCTGTTCCAGCTGCGCAGATATCAGATGGGGAAAAAAAATAAAAAGCCAAATGCTCTCATATCTGTCTTTACTACTTCAGGCCAGTCGCCTTCACTTGGTGGGGAGGGGAATTAACTCCTCAGTCTGAACATGTGTGAGCGGTAATAACAAAAAAAAAAAATCACCTTCTGGCATCAAGAAATAATCTACCCTTTGGAACTTTTCTCCAGCTTATTTCCCAGCAATCTCCAATCTTATTAATGACAAGAGCGCATTGTAACGCCTCAGCATTACACAAGACTTGAAGTCTAGAAAAATGAGTGGCACATTATGATTTAACTTAGTGAATACCGTTCTCTGTATTTTACCTCTGAAATTATTTCCTCAGTTGCAGACTTCGGTGAGAAACTTGCAGCGATTGTTTAGGAGTGCCAGACAATAAAGCCAAAAACTGTAATGAAGCATGTAGAGAAGCAGTACATGCTTTGCTCGGAGTGAGTAAGGCACGTTATCTCCCATTCATGAAAAGCTAGGAACTGAAGAGAGGATTTTTTTTTTTTTTTGGTAAGAGTCATGTTTGCTGTCAGAGATGAAATATAAAAAAATCAATATTAATGAGAAGCAGACAGTGGAAATGCTATAAATCCAATTGTACTGTCTGCACCATCTTCCTGAAATGCTGTTACTTCCTTTAAAAAATGACAATGAAAGA
Source organism: Larus michahellis (assembly GCF_964199755.1). Classification (NCBI taxonomy): domain Eukaryota; kingdom Metazoa; phylum Chordata; class Aves; order Charadriiformes; family Laridae; genus Larus; species Larus michahellis. The sequence continues at coordinate 5,383,486 of NC_133898.1, read as the reverse complement.
GGATTATAAAAAAAACCAAAACCAACAAACAACCAAAGAAAAAAGAAAGGGAAGGGGAGAACAGCCCCCAGCTCACAGATGGGCCGGTCTCTTTGCCTCTAGCCTGGATGAGAGCGGCGTGACTCCGCTTGCCAGGCCACGAACTTTTCAAACACTTATGCCATATGCGTACTGCCGATTGGATGCTGTCTTCCAACAGAATGAATCACAGAGGCTCCCTCTGGTGCAAATTGGACGCATTCTCAGCTTTCTTTAACTTTTAAGCCTTGCTTTTTCAGCCAAAGCGGGTCCTCAAATACTTGGCGTGCGAGCCGGCAGCAGAATAAGGAAGCAAGAAGGCCAAATGGTGAAATGGCAGCTCCCCAAAGACAGTCCTCTCTAAAGAGCCCTTCTGCTTGCCTTAGCGAGCATCTGCCAGTGCAAAGTCGATGGCTGGAGAAGTGGGGAGTGAAGAGGCCCTTGATGCTAACCAAGTGCGAGATCCAAGCAACTTGTATTCAAGAAACCTACAGGAAACAGAAATTGGATAAAGGCGCTTGGTTTGGAAGAAAGCTCTTGCATGCATTGCCTACACAGACCAGAAATTCTCACCAAGCTTGAGATGCACTGGAAGGTAACCTGCCAGACAGACCTAATTCAAGGCACCTTAAAAGCCAGTGAAAGACTCACCTGGACTTCACCCATTCTGGATAAAGTCCCCGAGAAAATGTCTTGAAAATGTCACTTAGTTCCAGAAAACTTCTGAATTCTTAGAAAGCCCTTCTAGATGTTTCATTGGGAAAACGGAGAAGCTATTAGTGTGCTGAAATGAGACACCCTGCAATGATTTAGTGAACTTCCTGTTGGAAAAGTCAATCTTCAAATAAAAATATGCAACAGTAAGAAAAAGTAAGGTTCGTATTTACAACATTGTGAAACAGGCTCTGTTTTTCATGGCCTTTACAAAGAGATTCCCATTTCATTTCTCATCCTTCCATTAACCGCCTGATTTTGGACAAGCTATAATAATTTACCCCACAAGAAAACACGCTTAATTGTTAATGCTGGAGAAAGCCTTGCAGAGCCTTCTCTAATGGGAGCTCTGAGTAGGCAGGTTCCTCTGAACCCCAAAGACATCAGTGTGTACCTTATTACAAAAACATCAATCCTCAGACTAGAAACTGTCTCCTCTGGTCCGACAAAAAGCTGTCGAAGCATTACAATAGCTATCTGGTGATCTAGTTTGGATCAATTACAGTAATTGACTCTAATCTCTGCTGCTGTCTTCTGTGCAAAATATATCAGATCCAACAACGTAGACCCTTTGGATGGCCTGAATTGATAGAGGTCCTTGGAGACAACAAGCGTACAAGCCAATATACACCAACCAATGACAGAGTCATGATGTTTTCCTCCAGATTTGGTTATTGAGTCAAGATGTCTGAGCATAAACAGTGTGGTCAAGAAAGTACCTGCTTCAGGAACACACCACCCAAAGTCCAGAGGAGAAATCTGGCTCTCTTGATGCTGAAGGCATACCAACGCCTGACATCAGTAAGGCCAGATGTCCTGTAGGAGATCCCTGGATTTTTGGAATGTCATGGGATGTACAACCACTCTATTAGTCATTTCCAAGGACCCTGTTGTGTTTGACAGTTGCTGATTTGCCCAGGGCTCGTTTGTCACTAGCTTCCCCTGCTCAGCTCTCCACAGCCCCAGTGACACTGCCTGGGTTCCTGCTTCTTGCATGCTTTAGGAGCTCAGATCTTCTTTTACCTTTGTTTATCCCTCTGTCTTTGTTCCATCCCCTACTTGGGTAATCCTTATCAAACATTTATGTTCCTTTATTTCCCTGCTGCAGACCGTTTCATCACTTTCACTCTGCTATGATGTCTTATATCTCTAGCCCGCTTCTTACTTTTTTCTGAATTGCCACACAAGAATAGTGAACTGCTTATTTCATTCGCACGGATGTATTTTTTTATTCCCACTGTGCTCCTTTCTGACCCACACGATCTGTCTACGGTGCAACACTTAAGGATGCGGACGTCACTCCTAAGACACCCTTCCTTTCCTCCACATTTTTTTTTGACGGTCAGAGTATCTCAGCTAGACATCTGCCTCTCTTATCTTTTCTCTCCTGTGTATATAGAGCCCTAGATCATAATGGTCTGGGCTTTTCTTCATTCTAGATGATGTACTTGATCACTGCATAACCAGCCTGATAAATCACACAGGAAGCGTTTGGGAGGGTTGGACCCCATTTGAATTGATTTTGGAGAGCTCAATGAGCAAATCAGATAATCCATGAAATGGTAAATGTGGCCCAAACACTGTCCCTTGCTCAGACTGCCGCAGTTCATCAACACTAAGCCAATTCTCACAGATCTACCTCTGGGGGAGGTGTCACCTTGTCAGTAAAATAAATACGCTAAATCTTTGAAGAGTGTTGTCATAAACTATGTCACAGTTGTACATGGATAAAAGTTTTCTAGTGACTTGGTAAAATCTCAGATTCGGTCCTAGCTCTCTTTCCCCCCCCCCCCCAACTTTCTCACATCCTTTCGACTGGCCAAGGTATTCTGAAGTGCTACAGCAATGCTTATGCTTGGTGGCACGTAATAGCCACTACCTTCAGGAGAAAAATGGTGCAGTGCATCCACCGGTGTGACAGTTTTCTGAAGGGAAGAGGTTTTAATGAACATATGAACGCAAGTCAAAGAGACAACGGAGTGCCGCAGAAACCTACAGATGCAAGAGGCCCCACGAGGATACGAAGCCAGATCAATACCCCAGAAAGTTAGCAGGTTATTAAGATAAATGATTATCATGAGATTGTTTTGAGAGTTCGCAATACCTGCAGAAATTTAAAGGCCTGCTTAAATTATGGCAGCGAGCTACTACTGTTTCAGAAAAATTCTTCTAACGGAAGGAACATGAGAGGGAGGATATATAGAAAAAAATCAATAAACGCCTGTGACCTAAAGCTGGGTTTTCAAGTTAGTTTTAAAGAGTTTCTTTAAGGCATTTGAATCCTTGGCTTCCGTTGAATTGCAGTGTTTAAACGCAGCGATATCCTGGTTCTACAAGGAACCACAGGAACAGGACAAATCTAAGATGCATTTGATAGGAAATGAATCTCTATGGAAAGGGTAAAGAGGTATTAATTTATTTAATTTTTCTAAGGAAGGAATTAGTTCTTAGGTAAAATGGGGAGGGGGGGCACAAATCCATGGAGCGCACCAGCCTCTCTGTCCTCGTGATGCTTTCTGCTGTCGTTTAAGTCCCAGAGCTATGTGACCTGAAAAATTGTCATTGTTTTGTCCCTGATGAGGCATAGGTTAGATTCATCTAAAGTCCATTAATCCATTCTTTCTCCAGAGATAAAGTACACAGCTATTTAACTGCGTTGCCATGTGCAGCTCTCCCTCTGTTCTGATTTAGGGGTTCTGTAAGAGTTACAGAAACTCTGACAACAATTTAAAAAAAGGACATATAGATAGATGTTTTGGTTTATCGTGAGCAGAGTAAGTGCGGCAGGGCAGACTGCTTTGAAAAAATCCTGCCGCTGTTGAAGCCCCTGGGAGATTCGTCACTCCCCATCCTGGAGCGTCAAGCACCGCCTCGTGAATGCCGTGAGGTTGATTTTCCCTATCAACAGGGCAGGGATCGCAGCTCTGCCTTCGCAGCGAGCCCTCCTCGCTGTTTACACTGCAGTTCTTCAGGAGGGCAGCGCTATCTCCAAGGGTTTGTCCGTAACATACTTAACAAAGCGGGACCTTGCTTCTGAGCCCCCACTCCATGCTAACACCTGTACCGGCAGAAAGAAAGTACGAAAATCTTGTGCTGACCAGACATCAACCACTGCCCACAACTTGGTTGGGCCTAAACAAATCCCCAGCATGGTAAAGCACTGCATTTTGAGGTACGTTAAAGAAAGAGGGCTTCCAGCTGTGCAAAAAAATTCCTTACTTTTTTGTTACATGGGATGTGGTGTGGCCTGAAGGTCTAAGGTCAGATGGGGAGCCATTGGGTTAACTGGGTTGGCATTGTTTTATTTTTCAGAGGTGGCGTTTCAACACAAAACATTTTTTCTCCTTTGTTTTGCCTCCTGGCAGTGGAAACCCCTTCGGATATTTCATTTCTTGTGGCTCATGCAGAAATGGCCTCTAACACTGAACATGATTTGGGTACACTGTTTGGAGCGCTGGTTTGCTGCCAGCTCCCCAGCCCTTCCTTCAACAACTTTGCAAATGTGAGTGCTGAAGGACATGTCTAGAAATCAGCCTTAAAGCATGGATAGGGGCAGGTCCTGCAAGCTCTGGGACATCTCAGGACATCTCTTCCAGGACCACTATAGACACTACCCTCCCAGAAGAGATCTCCTCTCTCCATAAAGAGGAGACACAGAAGAGAACTTGACAAAACTTTTGGAGCCAAGTACTGCCCCATGTTTTCAGCTGAAAAACAATAGCTTAAGACACTATCAGACATGGTTGTTGTAAAGGTTGGTGGGGGCACTTAGGAAAGGGAGAGCATCGCAAAGGCATCCCCTGCAGGTAACTGAACGGTGCACAGGCTGCACCTTGCAGAAGGAAGAGTGTTTAAAAAAAAAATTGGTTTTGTGGTGTACAGGTGTTTGCACTGTAACAGTGACAAAGGAAAAAAAAAATTTAAGTAAGGTTGCAGGAAGGAACAGCAGACCTTTTATGGTGCGAGAGCTGCTATTCAAGGTCAGTGATAAATAACTCCTGTGATTAAGATAAAAAAACACATGCAGGAGTAGAGACAAAATGGAGTTTTGCGCAGAAAGTGGGCAGCCTTGCACATCAAGCGCCTCTGGGTACTACGAACTGAAGGTAACAACAAGGACTGCATTCGTCCCTCTTCCTGGGGAAAGGAATGGGAAAGAAAAGCAAAAAGCCCCGAGACGTCTCTTTGTACTGGAAGGGCCTCCAGTTTACATCCTCTGCCATCAAGAGGATGTTCTTCCCCTCAGCAGAAGAGGACCAGGACTCATCATGGAAACATTGTTCCTACCTGATTAATCTGTCCAGAGGGGTCACTTGCTCGGTGTACAAGAGACTGTATGAGGAGGTTCTTCAGGACTTCAGATGAGAGGTAGATTATCCACAGTGGAAGGGAGGCCTGTCAAGGTGAGCATCGCCCTGAAGATGGTGTAAGGACACGAGACATTAGCACATGAAAACAAATGGAGAAAGTTGAAATAACTTTGAAAACAAATGTTTGAAAAAGATTGGGAAGATCAAGAAGAAAAGACAGAGTGAAAAATGCAACCGTCAAGGAGATAATGAGGCATAAATGGCTGTCAGAGAATAGGAAGCTCCAGTGGGTGGATCAGATGCTTATGACAGAAAAGTGAAAACAGTCAAAACAAGTGATGAAGGGGGAGCTTAGATCTTCAAAGAGTGCCAGGCTATTCGCTGGAGGACTGAGAAGCTTTGAAGCAAAGGATACAGTCAGGAAGGTATTCAAAAGGGGGTGGGGACCGAGCGGGAAGGAGACAGAGATGAAGTCAAGGGCCAAAGAGAGATGACACGAAGTGCGGCGCTGGCGGAGACCAAAGGGAGCCCGTGTTCCGTGTGCGGCAGCGGGAAGCGCCACCAAAGCAAGGGGCACGGCCTCGGCATGTCAACCTCCTCGGGGCAACGGGCATTTCTGCCGGCAGCAAATTCGGGCTGATCGTTAACAAAAGGCAGATACGAGCAGAGACGGGAGGGAACGCAGGCATCAGAACAGTGATAAAATAGACCGTTTGACCGGCAGCAAATTTTAAAGGCTCAACGTACAGTCGGGAGGGGGGAAAGGGCGACACCGTAAGTCTTGAATTTAGTGTCTGCGTGCCCCTGTTCACCTGCTCTCCCCAGCGGCCGCAGCAGGAGCACTGGGAGGCCTGGGGTCACCACAGGCTTTACGGCCAGCACGGCGAAAAAACTGCCGGAGTTTTCAGGAAGCTGCCCCGCCATCAGCCTGTAATGAGACATTTTTACAAGTGTTGATTTTCTGTCTGCTAATTTCATCCAGGCTTAATTAAAAGCAACTAGAGAGAGCAAGCGAGACAGAGCGGGGAGGAGGGGGGGAAAAATAAAGTTATTGGACTTCACGTTCCAGGGACTCAAGCGCAATTTGGCAACAAAGTGAGGCCTTGAGGGTTTTTTTTTCACCTTTTTTTTTCTTTTTTAATGATATGTGCTAAGTTTATATTTATAGAGCTCCAGCTCCCTGGCACTGTCACTTCCAGCCAGCTTCATTACAGCTCTCACAGTACATGGCCGTTAATACTAATTCCATAATGACAGTGGAGCACTGAAGTAAAATTTAACAGTTCCTCAGTTAATCATTAAAATTAGCCTATCTCGGTGGATGCTGGATCTTTCTAATGTTTCAGTGCAATGCAATTTCAGGTAATAAATGAGATGGCGAAAGAGGGTTTTTAATGTGTTATCACCCCACGGAGGGCAATAAGAGTGCCTCCATCCTGGCTCAGAAATGCCGGAGGGGGCTGCGCGATCCCACTCCTTTCCACAACAGTTCACTGGGCAAAATCTATTCAGACACAGACACAAGGGATCGAAAGGTCAAAGAGTGTTAAGCAAATCAAAGATAGCCAGAGCACACGGCAAGCAAACAACCGTGCCGTATTTTTCTGATGGACTCTCAGAGACGATGCTGGGGACAGGAAAATGAGAAAGAAGGCGCAGTGTTGGCCAGGTTGATCTGCACTGTGATTAACCCCACCAGGCACAGGTGCTGAGGGCTTTTTTCTGGCTTCAGTCAGATTTTATTTTTTATTATTATTATTATTATTATTCATTATTTTTTATGTTATTATTCCTGACTTGGATGGTCTTGCCTACAAGATGAAATGCCGTGGCATGACCTAGAGATTGAAGTCGCCTCAGAACCTGGGGGGACACATTTGAAAAGGTTCAGGAAGGGGACAGCTTGCTTATCAGGTTAATGAGGAATTCTTGCCAACGAAGGCTTTTCACCATGAAAAAGAAAAAAAAAAAAGGCATTTTATCATTAAAAGCAAAAGGCCGGCAACAATAAAAGATGATTTTGTTCTTCCTTATGAGTGGATGGATGGTGGTAAATCATTATTAGAGATACTTCAGAAATAATCACTGGCAGCTCTTCTCAAATGTTGCTTCTTAAAAGCCACAGAGAGGTTGTCTTAAATAACGGCCTCAAAATATTTGCTCCTTTCTAGAAGAAAATCACCGAGCTAAATAACCACTAGGCTAATAAGTACTTTAACTTTTGGTCTAGTTTCTCCTTTATGAGCTATTGACTTTAATAGCGTCGACTTAAATGTTGTGGCCACACAAATCTGTCCATGCTCCACAGGGGGATGATTTTATTTTGGAACATCTTAAGGTAATTCACTCTGTGGGGCTGGGGTGCCACACATCTGCATCCTAATTGCGGATGCTGCCTGTGCTGGTGACGGGCAAGTGTTTCAAGGCAGCTCCTATGAATAAGTGTAAGTTGGTGTAAGTCAGCGCCACTGAATGTGTTTTGATCTTCGAAGTCAATTTGCGGGACGCCTGCTGCGTGTCCTTTTCTTTCTCCTCCTCTTCCTCCCTCTCTGACTCCTGCCAGTAACAGGCCGATGCCACCAGCCAAGCCAGAGGGTTTTTTTCTAACAACTGCTGTGAGTCCGTGACCAAAAACAAAGCTTGAAATATTTTGAACAGACAGATGCTGGTACACGTTGACCGAGGTTTCGAGTGACTGATAATACCACATACTGTGTTTATCTTTCTTCAGCAATGAAACTGCAAGGAAAAGACAACAGCAGAGAGGAAAATGTCATTTTCTGGAGTCGGTGTTCTCGTCTCTCCTTTTTGGCGTTTGCACGTGCTGCTTTGCCTTCAAGAAAATAGGATCCGCTCTCCGTAACAAAAGCAACTGCAAGAACTCAAGTAACTTTCCCTCCTGGACCCTCTGTCCTCCCAGAAGACATTCAGGCCCTCTCTTCGTCTCAACAGACAGCTGAACCCGGGGGCATCTCCTTTTCTTAAAAGAAAAAGAAAGGTAAAATAAGATTTTAATGCCAGTGAGTGTCTATGAGAGGTCAAGGCTGATCACGGATCTCGTTTAGCTACATGGCATAAGTGTCAAAGCCAAGTTATCACCTGCGACTCCCTGTAACTATTTATTCCCTACCATTAGTAGGGCAGAAAAAGCAAGTTGTCAATGGCATCACTGTGGTTTTAAGCACGCTGCGGGCAGGAAGCGGCTGTACCTGCTCCAAGGCACGGCTTTGGTAGGGACTCATCCTGACGTTGCTCCTGCCTTGCTGCCCAGCCGGCAGGAATAAATGCTAATCCCCAGCACGGCCCGGCGATGCTTCCCATTGGCTGCTCCACTTCTGCTCTGTGTTTCATCCAAGGTCACAGCTCCAGGCGAGCGAGTATTGGCAGCCCCTCTCTGGCTACTTGCAGGAGATTGTTTATTGCTGAAAATAAATCTTGTCAGGGTGTTAACTGACCTCCTTTCTAGTGTTTATTATCTTATTCTCCTCCACGGTTTACAGAAAAAGGGGTTCAATGGAATAGGTACTGCTTACTTTGCCCCCGAGTTTCTGGAGGCAAAGCTGGTATTATCCATCAGATCTCCCTGTAGCATTGGCTTGTAGCAAATCTGAGCAACTTGCAGATTGAAGCCAAGCTCCCCAGCAGGGCGGGAGGGTTACCCTTTCCCTTCCAGGTGGCTGCTGCAGTGCGACAGCCGTCGATAGACACGGGGCCATGAAATGAAGCTTCGTGGAGGAGCTGGAGAACTGCTTGCAGGTGGGACCGGGTTGGTCGGTGCTTGATTTTGCTGCTGCTGAAAGCCAGGGAGATCTCCTCATGCTGCTGTCACCTCTCCCCTACCCCCCGCCACTCTTTTCTTCTGAATGACGGACACACAAAATACTTTTTCAAAGCAAAACTGTGCTAAATCGTCAGGAACGGTGGTAAAATGATAATTAAACAATGTGTTTAACGAGCAGGGAACAAGATCAGAGCTGACTGTGTGGCTGTGAGGCCTTCTTTAGGCAGCAAGAAGAAAACAAAAATATATGGAATAAGGTTAGTTAACTTCATCCACCTAAATGAGCATTGTAAGGACAAATATTCTGTTCACATGTACCCTTTCAGCAGCATGTTTAATTTGTTAAGCCCAAGTGGATTCATAAAGTGAGCCCCTTTATCTTCATTAAAACTGATGAGAATGAATTGCAAGATGTGGCATTATTATTCTGGCGTGATTCACTCCCTTCGTGAGCCTCCGAAGCATTGAGGAGCACAAATAGGCTGCAGCGCAGCCATGTCAGGCTTTGCCATCGCTGCCTTGACAAACCGGAGCCGTTCTCTCCCTCACCTCAGGATATGTAAAAGTAATGGCAGTCCAGCAGCAGCATTAAAAAAGAAGGCAGAAAGTGTTCCCATTTCAGGGCGAATTAGAAGAATTGGTTTTCTGTGGTCAAAAAGAGACTGCCACAAACCCAGCAAGCAGGTGCTTCAGCCTTTGCAAAATATTCCTTCATGTCCCCTCATTATATGACAAAATAGGTGCTTAATTTTTGAAACTGCTCTTTCTAGGCTTACAAGGATTTTAATTAACATTTTCTTCATTATAAAGAAGCTGAGCTGTGTCACTTCTTGCTCTCAGATTGCCTGTAGTATGTACCTTTCTTTTGGTCTCTCTTCCTGGCGCTGACATTGCTTCCAGGGCTTTTCAAGGTTTTCTGAGAAAGCTCATTACTTGGGCCATCAGTCTAAATTAGGCCAAAAAAAGAAATTTAAGAGTAAGCAAAGCATGCAGACAGATTGCTCCAGCTAGCAGGTGCCTGTGGGCTGGGCAAAGCAACCTTGAGGCTTGTAGGCATAACCACAAGCCTTTCTTTATGTGGCAGAAGAACCAGTAAAGGTCTTACACGAAACAGTAACGGCCTGCCAACAATGATGCTACATATCACGGCTTCAGGAAAAGGCATACACGGGACCGTTCCAGAATTTGCATTATGTGGACACAAGAGCAAAATGCTACAGCTGAAGGAGGAGACAGCTTCTAGCAAACCCTTGCTCTCCTGGTAAAACCCTACGTGAATGCCGAAGTCCTTAAACAAACAAAGACCCCACCAAACACAACGATGCTTGGTGTCAGCTGGCCACCAGGAGCTCACCGTCAGCAGGACAGCCTTCCCTTGCAAAGTACGTGACCCCAGCAGTAAATTATTTTTGCCTTCTGTGCCACCCCTTATGGCCTGGTCACCTGAAGCAGCTTGAAAGCGTTTGATCTGATATCTCATCAGGACAATAGCCTTGCCACTGTTAGTTGAGTGCCACAGCCAAGCCCACTTCTGGATTTCTCGAGATGAGCTTGAGTTCATGAACAGCTGGCTCGGAAATGGGAAGTGCTAAATGCAATGCACCCATAGAGTGGATTAGACCTACTGTATTATACCTTCGTTACATCAACTCCATAACCTCACAAGGGCACAAGCAGAATGATTGTCACTTAAGAAAAAGACTTCTTCTCTTGGCCAGAAATACGTCTTATCCCCAAACTCCCAATCAGATCACAATCATGGCATCTCGAGTCAAACTATGTACCCCTAATCAACGCCTCTACATATTTTCTAGCCAAGGATACAACCTGGTTATACCCTCATTCATTCATCAATCATGTCCTTTTGTTGGACTTGTTGCTTTGAGATCCTCTGGGTGAGGGCCAGGGGAGCAGGAGGTCTGTGTTGAGTTTTGAACGTGGTCCATACATACTGGTTTCCCAGAAAAGGAAATCGCCCAGCAGCACTGCTACTGGAGACACCTTCAATGAGCTGGTGCCATCCCTCCCACCCTGGATTTGGGTCTAGAGAGGGTGAATTCCTCGGGCATCGGGGAAGTGGCGGACCAGCTTGCTTCAAAGATTAAATTCAAGACCCTTCACTGCAGCAGGGGCAGTGCTGAGCACAGGGACCTCACCTGATGTATTTTCAGATCATCTTTGCTCCTCCGGCTGCTCACAGATGTGGCATGCTCACAGACTTGGGCAGAAGCCTAAGGAAAATGCGGCTGTAAGGGAAATGCAGTAGTGGAGCGCCTGGAGATGTGTCCGTACCCAGCGTTTCCCCAGGAGACGCGCAGACATTGCTGCGGGTGCAGCCGCTCCTGCGGGCGCTGAACTCCCCGTGAACAGAAATGAATCCGCTTCCTCTGAGGCTTCGGTTCTTTTTGCTGTGGAGAGGGCAGGCATCCCCACCAGGTCCTGGTAATCAGATTTTGACTAGCTCCTCCTCCATATGTTTCTTTTTCCTTCTCCCTCGGTTTTGTTGAACTCCAGACAGTCGTTGCTTATCCACCTGCCTCTCGCTGGTGCGGGCTGTGACATCTATTTAATGTGCTGTCGAGGAAGGACGGAGAGCGAAACAATCCCAGCATATTGGTTATTAGTTTTTGAGGAGCTAAAGGCTCTTTCTGGCATTTTGACGACAGGAGGAGACAGCTCTGTTCTTCTTCAGTGGGATTTATAAATATGGATACGAGGGAAATTCAGGAACAAGAGGCCAGGAGACGCAAACAGGCTGGCTCTGACCTCGGTGCAAGCAACTGGCTCGCTTTGATGGGTGTATTAAATCTGTAAATAGATGTACGTAACCAGGGCAAGGCTTTTCCTTCATGTGCTTGCTTTATAAAACAACGGGTAGACAAACCAAATTATTGTTGGGTGTTTGGCCACCTCATGACTCTTTAAGAAAGAGATTTGCACGTTAAGATCTCTTGTCTCTGTGGGAAAATTTGGTCGTAGCTTCTCCACCAGCACTTCTGGGCAAAGCCGAGTGCAGCCCTCGGGCACTAATTAACAGCTGAAGGTTTGATGATGCCACATCCATCCGCAGAGGGATACGAAGTGGCTGACGGGACAGCGGGGAGCGCAGAAACCTCCTGTCCCCCCAGGCAAAAGAGCAGGCAGGCACGCAGATTAACTTACAGAAATTAATAGTTAGCGCATTGAAAGACCTAAAGGCAGCACTTAGTACGTGCAGGGAGAAGCCCATGCTGGGGAGCTTTAATTAAACTAAGCAGCTTGCGGAACAACATTGCGAAAAACTGGATAAAAAAATGTGTGGTGCCAACGGGTTATTACCATAAACTCTCACCTGACGTCTCCCCGGGGATGCCCTCCTCTCCCCGCCGGTGCAGAAAGCTCCTAATCCCCCCCAAGCAGCTGATGCCAGAGATGCCAGGCCAGCTGATGGATGAGGAAGCGGGTTGCCAGAAGGGTTTTCCCCCGCTGGGGGCTGGGAGAGGGAGCGCAGCAGGGCCCGGCGGCCGGCTTTCCTCTCATTACTCCGGCGCTGGCCGACGGCCAGGGCTTTCGGCGCTGCCTTGCCCCTGGCTGGGAACAAGGAGCCAGTAATCACTCCGTCTTGGATTTTGGAGCTTGCAGAAACAGATTTTTTAATTTTTTTTTTTTTTTTTTTAGACCGTCTCCTTTCAGACGGCGGAGCTCAGCTCTCCCCCCAGACTGTATAATTTTGTCCCCGGGCTTTTCTGGGTACCGTTGTGGCATTTGCTTGGCACCAGCATTTTTGCTGCCATTTCTTTGCTGGCCCTCTGAAGACGAGCGCTCTTGCTTTGATCCAGTGTGGAGCCCCAGTTTGAAAAAATTCACACGCCGGCTTTGCTGTTTTCATTATGTTTCATTATGTTTTATGGTTACTGCTGAGAAAGAGATTTTTATTTGGAAGCTGTCGCCTCTGCTTATATAAAAGGGGGGGAAAACGCCACAAATCTTACAAATAAAACCTCATGGTGCAAAATAAACACATGCATTCACATGTGCGTCCTCTTTAGTACATACCTATAATTTAGCAGTGAACTTGGTGCTTTGCACTAGAGCTCCTGCCTGAGCATGTGGATTACATGACTCTACATGGGTAGAGCTGGAGACAAGCCCAAAAAATCGATGGATGGATCAATGCAAGTGAATATTGTACCTCTGCCAGAGCCACAAAGCATCACCCACCCCTGCTCATGGTGCCCTGACCGCTGGGGAGGGGGATCCAGGATGCCGGCAGAGGTAGCTGGAGTGAGGATTTACAGAGGAGAGGGTTCGAAATCCATTTATGGGTTGTTTTCACTGGCCTTAATGGGGGGACAAGTTCAGATACAGCTGCTTCAGAGTCAGCATGAAAATAGTGCTGCTTTCCCCTCCTCTGCCCCGCAGCGGGCAGCTGGGGTGACGCGTCACCCTTTTTGGGGTTGAATTGCTCCATTGCACAGGATGGCAGGTGGATGGCAAAGCTCTGTCAGCGGAGTTTCCTGCCCCACGAAAGCACTCGTGCAAGAGACGCCAAGCATCAAAACCATCTCTCCTAGGAGGCACTGCCGTGCTGTGTCAGAAGGCAGAGCCTGGAGGACGCAGATCCCACTGCTGAAACCCCGCTGCGATGCGTGGGGTGAGGTTTCTTCCACCAGCACATGGACCGGTGACGTGATGCACATCAGAGGTGCCTTTGGCCACCATGGGGCACGTCGGACGCAAGGGTCCTCTGCTGCTTGCCTCCACGCAGTCTGTGCTCCGCTTGTTGCCAATCCATGGTAACTTCTAAATAATCAATTTTTGAGGGAGGGATAATTACCAGCTTTTAGCTTGCCCACTGACATCAATGCTATCAAAGCCGCCTAAACGCACGCTCTCTTTTCTGAGGAATTACCACCCTGTAACGCAATACCTTTGGCTCGTATTGATCCACCCGTGGCGGATTATGCACAGCTGTTGACAGATAAGACTGAAAATATGAAACAGCCCCCTCAAAGTGCCGCTACCATACAAAGCCTTTATTGAATAGCAATCTAAACATTCAGGCTGCTCCTCTCAGATAACCTAATCTTTTCCTACGTTAACACCTCCACGCTGAAAGGAATCAATTATGTCTATCAGTCCATATAGATTGGGTGCTGCGTTTTTGGAAGCTTAGTCTTGTTCCTTCATTACTGGGTGCTCAATAAACCCTTTCAGTAGGAGCATTTTACAGTTATGTAATGAAAAACATCATATAAGTTTGGCTTTGGCTGATGCTCTGTGTTGTTCTTTTTTTGGAGATTGGATTTTATTTTTTTTTTTTATGTTTTATGACTATGAATTAATTACATAAAGCAGTCCTGAAACAGAAACCCAATCTGTCCTTTCACAAACTGGGCATTCTTTTTGCTGCTTATAAGGGGAAAAAATAAAAAAAAGAAAACTAGCAATAACAAAACAGAAATCAGCCATAAATATTTCATGTTTTCATTTTTCCTGAATTAACAGTTACTCTTCCCTTATTAATAAGCTACAGAAGAATTGTCATAGCAACAGTGGCAGCTCATCGAGGAAACCACAAGTGAAATGTAACCCTGGTCCCGCAGAGGTGGCTGCAGCAGTGCCCTGTGCAGGTGGGACTGGAGCGATGGTCCAGCCAGGCTCTGAGGATGGTCTATGAAAGGCTGTGCACACTGGCAGCCCAAGAAAAAAGGTGTCGGCAAACTCATTACACGAGTGTTTGGGGCAGTGGATGCTGCTCGTTGTTCTCCTGGGGCTTCTTACCTTGCTCCCCTTTTCTCCAGAGAGATCTGTCATTGCCACTGCTGCTTGTTCTGTGCCCCTGTGACGCTTCTCTGGCACTGAGCTGCAAAACAAGGTGCCACGGACAATAAATTTAATTGAGAACCTTCAATAACACATACTCCATTTTAAAAAAAAATCATTGGAAAGGAAGTTTCCAGATTCCCCAGCGGATTTGCCATATTTCCCCAAGGTCAGCGTGAGATAAGCTGTTTTCTTCTTTTAAACCAAAATATGCTGGAACATGGTATGGGTTTATCTAGTTTTCAGAAGGATGTTCTCAGTTTATGAAAAAACTTTGTCGGTGAGGGAAAATCGTGCCTTGAGTTTGGATAAAAGAAACAGCATTCCCCACTGAAATTTTATTTTAAAACAAATTACTGGGTGTTTTCATGGTATGTTTTTTCACAAATACTTTCTGCAGAAGAAAAGTCTGACCTGTTCCGTGTGGGTTGCTTTTACACTGTGTCCTACGGAGTACTGCCAACCCCAAACACACACACAAAAACCCCCACGAGTCAGACATTTAAACCATCATAAGACGAGTTATAAAAGAGTAAAAAAAGAAAAAAAGGCAACAGGAACTAAGGTTGCCCCATGGTTTAGGTTTATGTTTATGAATTTTAGGATTTACTTGAGTGATGTTTCCAAGCTTTTCTCTGCAAGCAGGAAAGTGCAGGAGATGTGGGCGCTCCTCTTCTGGTGGTCAGACATCGACAGCAGTCAGGCTTTTGTGGGGCGAGGTAGCCACTGCTTTCTAGCATTTTGAAGGCATTTCTCTGCCACCCTTCCTCCTCTTTCAGCCGATCGCCTCTGGTAGAAGACGAAATGCAAAATCTGGGATGTTTTCCGAACTGTTTTTTCGCATGGGCAAGATGCTCGGTTCTGGCGACATGGAGTCACATGCCGGCAGCGAGGCCAGCACTCTTTAAATGCTTGCTGGAGACAGGTCAGCTCAGGTGCTGTGAAGAGGAGCTGTTTATTTTTCCAAAGCTTTTCTCAATTTCAGAGAAGCCAAGGGACTCTCTGCCCTCCTGCAGAAAGCCGTCTGCAGGGAGCATCCTCTCAAGAACAACACTCGGGCTGGAGATCTGTATCCCTGGCCTCCATCGCTCGGTATTCATTTACGGGGCGGATTCCGTGGAGGCAGAATGCCCTCAGCTTGCGTTTCACCTGGTTTGGCTGGTTTAGGTTCCCATTTGGTGGCAGGTAGAAGATGTCCTTTGTAAAAGTTTCCATTGGCTCTTGCAGTCCGGCTGCTCCAAGCAGTTTTGCCCCAACGCCAGGTCTAGCAAAGGCTGCTGGCAGCAGCCAGCACCTCCGAGAGTCCTTCATTCCTCCGGAGCCTTCCTCGCTGTCAGCCCCGGCACCACACTTTGCCCTAGCACAGCCTGTTCAGCGCCACCCTCTCCATCGGCATCTTGCTAATTTGCTCCCAGTTTATTTACAAAGACTTAAAGACCGCCCTTCCTCCCTTCAGATGCTGGAAATAGAGGACCCCATTCAGCTTTTCAAGTGTATCTGAACCTGCATTCAGGCTTCGTTTTCTAGAAAAAGCTTGAGAAAAACTGGACGCGCAAAGCTGTTGTTGACAGCGATGTGCCCAGTCATCGTACAATGACGGTGAATGCACACAGATGAACATCAAGATGTAGAACAGCTACGGGAAAAGATGAATATCAGCCAAACACAAGCAGCTGTAATAATTACATCGCAGTAAAGAAAATGTCAGGGAGACTCGATGAAGTGTTAAAGAAAATGGTTTTCCAGGCTTTACTGCGCTAAAGCGAAAAAAAATTGAAAATGTGGCCCAGGAGTCATCAATGTAATAATAATTTTTCAGTTCTCTCGGAGAGCCTGAGAGAACGGCTCTAGAAAGGACTCTGCATCCCAAAGCTTCTCCATGGGTGGTGGCAGAGTGCCCTAAATCCTGCAAATGGGAAACATGAGGCACTCATGCGCCAAGTCAGTAACTGATATTAATATTACATGCGCGCTATTTGGAAACGCTGCAACGGCGCTGGAACTGAGAGACTGGGAAAAGATTGTGTAAATAATGCTTTTCCATAGCGCCTTCCACGGCAGGCTTGTCATAACGAGCCTGCTGCAAGTCATGTTTTCCAGGGAGGGTGGAACCACTACACGATTCTCTTGGGGCATCCAGCTTTGGAATGTGCCATAACGTATAGAGTAGGGCAGAACAGAACAGAGTAGACTAGAACAGACTAGAATATTTTCGCTTGGAAATGACCTACAACGAACATCTAGTCCACCTGTCTGACCAATT
Organism: Larus michahellis; assembly: GCF_964199755.1. Classification (NCBI taxonomy): domain Eukaryota; kingdom Metazoa; phylum Chordata; class Aves; order Charadriiformes; family Laridae; genus Larus; species Larus michahellis. Next base: position 5,366,595 of record NC_133898.1, on the reverse strand, counting down.
CAGGGCTGACCACAAGTTAAAGAATATTATTAAGGGCATTGTCCAAATGCTTCTTAAACACTGACAGGCTGGGGCATCGAACACCTCTCTAGGAAGCCTGTTCCAGTATTTGACCACCCTCTTGGTAAAGAAATGCTTCCCACTGTCCAGTCTAAACCCCTTCAGTTTGCTAATGACAGGAGTACTCCTGTATGCCCAGAGGTGTCTTCAATATTTTGCAGATTCCAACATGGGAAAGAGAAGCCTCACCAGGAAGAGAGCACCTGAATCAGGAGATGAAGAAAGGTACGTTTGAAACATGGCAACAAACCTGAAGAAGCAACTGAATTCCAGAATATAAATGGAAAAGAGGAGCCCACAGATGGGAGCCGTGGAGTGAAATGGGTATTGTGGGACACCAGGGGAAATCGCAAATAACGCAAGCTTAGCTTGGGTTGTTTTCCTGGTTTTCTTCTGAACAGGTTCTCCAAATCTGTAATTGGACACCCAACGCTTGACTTTTAAAGCAAATAAACTTAATGAACCTTCTATAATTAAAAGGCCTGCTTGCAGAGGTATCCGAGACACCCTGGCATCTGTAGGGGCATCTGCCCCCACCCTGGATTGGGACATCCCTGGAGCACCTGGCTAACACAGATTTTCAGCAGAGCACAATTTCTTCCTTTTTTGGACTCGTTTACATAATCTACCAGCAAGCTATAGCAGCAAGTGGAAAAGCCAATGATGAGAAGAGTCACATCAGTGGAGAAAAACCTCCTTTGGCATAGAGAAGCAGGGCCTTAATTTCCTAGGTAGTCAACGGAGAGAAATATGGGCCTCAGAGGGACAGCTTGTCATCTTTAGGTTAAATGCCTACCTGAGGCTCTCCCTCTACGCACCTCCAAAACGCCAAGGTGTCTCCCCAACAGGCACTTCAAATCGCAAGTTGGATGCCTGAATAAGTTCCAAGTCACGGTATTCCCCACCATCGACTCCAGTGCATTTATCAACGTCCACTTTTCTACTGTTTATGATATAATTACTGCTAAATAGTGAAGCACATAGCTACGTGATAAGCTAAATAGACACATACATAAAATATAAGTATTATATAAAATATAATAAAATACAAATGTTATACAATGGATAAGTATGATATAGGCACTAACAGCACCCTGTGCGCAAACCAAAATGACACGGCGGGTTTCTTGGCAGTTCTGCAGGATCTACTGAATCCTACAGTGATTCATTGAACTGCCCGTCAATCCGGAGCGGTTTGGTGCTTTTTGCCCCACACTGGATAATCGTTTGGCTAGTTTGCTTGCAACAGCTGATTAACTGTGGCATAAAATGTCTACCAACCATTAGCCTTCTGTATAGCACTTACAAATGCACTCATCCAGTAATTTGTGACCACTTCTTTGGGGGGAAAAAACCCAACCACCACATCTACTAGGAGCATTTCTAGCTGCGTATTTAAAATTCATAAATATTTGAGGGTTGAAATTTTCTCCTTCCCGAACTTGATTGCTCTAATATTCATGGTAAGCAAACGCCAAAAGCCTGGAAACAAATTTATTTTTACTTTTAGGCAAAGAGACAATTTCCAGCGGTATTCACCTAACTTAACCTCTCTAAGAAAAGGTCCTTCTCCCCTCAAAGTTCACAGTAAACTCACCTTCCCACGGGGTTCTTCTTGAGGAACGCTATAACCCTCGCCTCTGCAATCCACCCTAAGGCTGTGCACGTGTACAATAAGGAAAATAAAGTCATTAATACGGACCTAATGTGTGCGATTGTTTCTGCAAAGTAGCTTACAAGTACTGCATTCATTAAAAAAACAAATAAAAAATGGAGGAACTGGTTATACTGCTGCAACATTTGTTTGTTCAGAAAGCCTCGGTCACGAACAAGCCTGACCCCGTTATAGACCGAAGTATTTCTTAGTGCACGGGAAACTCAAGCGTTGACTGAGTAATGGTTACAGCTCTTGCTGCCATCGATATAAACTTGTCAAAGAGGAAGGACTAAATCAAATTATTAAACAAGTCAACAAGCTGAAAATTTACCTTTTCCTCTAACACTCCTGGCAATGGCTAAATGAACTACTAAATCAAACACATCATAGCAAATTAGCAAAGTATGTTAGAGCAAAAATGAAGTTTAATGGCACACAGCAATTGCCAAGATTTTTAATCAATTCTTCGCAGCCTGGGTCCTTAAATGTTTAACAATGGAGGCATAATATAAAGAAGATTAGCTCAGAACACAAAGGGAAATTCCCTAGTGAAGTTAGCAACATGGAAAGGGTTTTTTTTCCCCTTCAGGACTGTCTCTACCATGCTACTGCATTTTCACACCAATTTCAATTTGAGTTTCAGTACTGCTTAAACTAAACCACCAAAACAAAACATAACTGCAAATTAACACATTCGCTCGCATCCCCCGACATCTTTAAAGGTATGAAATGGAAGACAGGAAAATTACTCAGAAATAATCAAGTTACGGGCTCCCCTTTCACACTAACACGGGCCCCTCTTTGGAAGCAAAACAACATATTGTGAAGTTCCTAAAATTGCTACAGCTGTTTGCAAATTTTACACGTTTTTTTAGATCTCCATCGAATATGTAATTTCTTTAAGACGCAGTAAGTTTTCTCAGAAAAACCTGTTGACTTTTCTGAACCACTGGGGTTCTCCAGTAAAACAAAAGGGGTTCCTGGTGCCCATTTGGCCCATCTGGAACCATCAAACACCCAGGTAGACTTGAGGGGTGCAAGTAAGACACGAGGCCAGACAACGGATCAGTTTTTAAAAACCATGTTCCGTATGCTTCAGGTCCCTGCTCTTATTATATGCTGCTCTACAGCAGAAGATATCAGCGGTGTCTCCAGCAATTGATGGAATTCCACTGGGGGGAGGAAAAGGAGGCTCAAAACAAGCTGCTACAGCAATTGCAGAGAAACCAGAGGTACAGGGCTGGGGGCAGAGGTATTTGTGACAAACTGGGCAAAGGAGAGAGGTGATGAGAAGACATGTATTTGGAAGGATGGATATGTAGAGGCAACTGCCATGATCACTGCTGAACATCTAACGACAAAGGCATGCCTCACAGTGAGAAAGGGCTACGAGTGCACCCTTTCTGCACCTGCTAAACTTTACGATCTGCCTGAACAGCCAAAATTGTTACATTGTCCATGTGATCAAAATTTGCTGCTATGCAAATTTGAATATTGGCAAAACAAAAACATGGGACAAGGATCAGTTGTTAGCTTACATAATGTAGCTCCATTAAGGTCACAATAACATCAACAACATTTGTCACTAACATTTGGCACTTGCTTGTTCCTCCCGGGATTCATTTTGGCAGATTTGTGTTCGTTTCTGCGCACGCGTGGCTCTGTGCTTATGACAGAGGTGAGCCAAGGACCTGCCTTGTGTCCCGGGAGCAGAGGGTGGGATGTCCAGGGGCGGGGGGGTGACACTCCGGTGTAATCTCACCCCACAGCCCCGGAGGTCGAGTTGGCTGGTCTGCAGATGAACTTTGCCCATGTGGTGCCACCCATTGAAGCTGTGCATCTCGGCCACCGCGACGGGCCCTGGTGTGTCCCCAGGACACTGCCTGCCCTCCCTGTGAGGACAGAGTCTGCTCGTCCTCCTGCAGGCGCCAGCTGGGGTATGAATATTGCATTGGGTTCACTGAAGAGTGCTTAAATACACCCCACAAATCTGTCTGCTTGTATTGCTTATTTTAACATCATCTCTTTTGTGTTTGTAGCATCACCAGCCACGGTGCCTGGCACAGGGCAGCAGCATCACACAGCTGTGGTCTGCCCCAGGAACACCTGGGGACATCCCAGCCACTGTCAGAATCTAAAAGGTCAGATTGGTCCAGAGCAGCTAAAACCCCAAAAGAAAACCTGCAAACCAGCTAAAACTCCCTGGATGTGTTGATTTTCTTTTTGCCTGCCACCTCCTAACATAGTTGCACAAGCCTTGGGTCCCAGGGTGGGCTTTCATGGGAGCTTGAGGCACGTTTCAGTAAGTGGATGCTCCTTCTTCCTCGCAGAGCTGAAACCTTCTTTCTAGATACCTTTCTCCCACTGCTAATAGCTTTTTTTATTTAAACAAATCCTCAGTTATGCATTCGAAGGACGAGCGATGATTCATGAGCAGCAGATGTCGACGCCGGCACTAACAGAGCAGCATTACTCGCTGCATAGTTTCAGGTGCTAAAATAACAACATTTATTAACCATCTCTACTGAGGGCTCAGGAGCTTAAAGGTAGGTTTTACTGCTGGCACAGCGAAAGGAGAAACAACAAAAAAAAAGCCAGGGAAGGTACCATTAATAAAACATTTACAAAATATATGTCAAAGCTTAACTTCCCTCCAATGCAGAAAATAATAGAGGAGGGTTGTTTTGCGGAGTTTTTTTTCATTTTGATTTGTTTGGACTTAAAGACTGTTATTATGAGACTCAAGACACTTTTAAATCAATAAGAAATGCTTTGGTGCTTTTTATTTATTTATTTTAAGGCTATTCTAAAGGTATAATGAAAGGTTTTAATCTTATTTCAGAGATGTAATTAAAAAAAATCTCAGCTTCTAAGGTGGTCAATATGGCTTGCTAAACAACATTGATTTTTGGAATATTACTGATGCACATAGTGATTTTTTTCTAAGATAACTTCCATCCCTTCACGAACTGTGTCAGATATAATTTGATTGGTAAATACCTACTCTAAATTAAACTGGCACAGTAATTACAGGTGCCTCATCACAAGTTATTGGAAAATTATTCAAAATGTTGAAGGAAGTCTGCGGACAACATAACAAATTTTCTTCTACTTCACATTTTGAACGAGACATTTGCTTGTGAGGGTTATTGGGGACAGGAGGTCCCTGAAGTGGACCTCGGAGCTACTGAACTTCAAGGGACTTGGAACACTGATTTGCACAGGATTTTAGGTCTGGCTTTTCAGTCAGGCTCTTTTACCAAACTGGGGGTTTCTCATCTGCAAATTGGGGCTGATCATACGTTGTCCGTCTCGTATGGCATTACTGTACTTCATGCTTAGCAAGGGCTTTGGAAGTTTTCATTGAAAGGGTCGGGGAGTTTTAATTAATCATCATTGTATTGCCCACAGAGAATACCAAGCTCGGTGGGGGGACCGTCGCTATAGATTTAGCTGTCTGATAAACCCGCACCATTGATTTCAGTTTTCCTTAGTGCGCAAAAGACTTGGGGTCAGTCTTCTGCAGGGGCTGGCATGAGGATGAGCTCGCAGCCGGTGCGGAGGGCTTGCTCAAAAGGACCCCTCGGATATCACTCAAACACCTTTAGTTTCAGCCTGCTCTGGTCTACGGATAGGGACAAAGGGTCTGGCTTGACTCAACCCCGCTTTACATCCAGAGGCAGCAATTTTCCAGTGGTAAGGCAGCCCCCGCCAACACAGGAGCCTGCCTATTGTGTCTCCCCCTCAGCCCTTTCATTTTATGGCGTATTTAAACGATTCCACATAATTATTCCACGGGAAATGCAGTCGCAGCCGTGCCTTTGAGGGGAAGGAGAGATGAACGCGTCATTCCCACCAGGGTGAGGGATTTCCAACGGCAGAGCAGCCCTCATGCAACGGGGACACCTTGTTAGCAGCTTTCATTAAAGAAGAAAACCCAGCTTTGGCACCCTTCAGTGATCCTGTGCCGATGGATACGGGTCGGAAATGGTTTTATCTACTCATGGTAAATAACACCTATGACTGCAACGATCCTAAAATAATCATCTGCCCTGAAGGGTATGGCCTTCAAGAATCCTGCCTGAGAGATGAGGCCCAGCTGCTCTACAGGAGCATCACCCCCCCGTTTTGGGGGGCCAAGTCTGCTTTCAGCTCTCTTAGCATGACCGAGGATTACCAAGGATGCTCTATTAGTTTAAGGAGTAGACACAAAGGGATTTGTTTCAGTGCCACCCCTAGGTAAATTCATGGTCATAACCCTCATTTTATAAAGGTGTTAACGAGCACTGAATCAGGCTAAAAAGCTCTTCTTGTAGCTATATACAGCAAATGAGGTGCCAATTATTGCTCCAGTTTTCCAGTGGAACATAGCCGCTTTGTTGGCTTTCAGTGAAGCTGCGCTGATTTTTCTTTTTACATTGTTTTTCTCAGCACACAACTGACAACAGCTCCAAAGAGAACTCCCGGCATGCTTGCAAACATTTGGGGGTTTTGTCCTGCAAATATCTCCTGGTTGCCACGTGTGGTGCAGGGAACGGTTCTTTGCCTGAAAAGGGCTTGCAGGAGAGAAGGGAGCTCTGGCGCAGATGTTCACACGGGTCCTCTCTTCTGGGCTCCAATGGGATGTCCCATGACTGGGACACCTGGAGGTGGGGACTCAAACAGCGCTTTCCCAAAGGAGCACCTGATGGTGAGGTTAATCCTGGGCTGATGGGCGTCTGCTTACACTCTGACCCCTCCGAACATGTTTGCTTTGGAAGCCCCCATGCCCAGGGCACCCAAAAGATGCACAGCACCTGCAGCCCCCCAGGGACCCTGTGTCTCGCTGACACCAGCCGTGAGCCACTCGCGACGGACCCACCTGCACAGGAGCACCAGGGATCACCCGCATTGGGATGGGTCTTGCTGCTGCTCCTACAAGAAGCCAGTAACAGCCTTTACTGCCAAGAGTGAAATTAAACCATTGCTCCAGACGCACAGGAGATGAGACTGCGGGATCGCCCCAGGGCCAGCGGACATCCGCAGACGCGCGGCCGTGTGCCAGCCCGCTCCTACACGCAGCCTCGAAGCAAGACCTGGGGCAGAGTCTGAGTGTGGCATTTCAGAGTCAAAAATCAGCCCTCCCCCGCTCCAGCCAAATGCTGGCAAATATTAGAGAAGCCTCTGAGATGTTCCTTTGCTGCAAATGGAAACAGCTAATAGCGGTGTGCTCTTTGAGGTTCATGAGCGGCAGATGAAGTCCATCAGAAACTAGAAAAAAAGGTAGTCCACATTGTCTAACTGCCTGCCATTCCCACAATACATTTGAAATAGTTCATATTCTACTCATACGTGCATAAAGATGTAAAACATAGCTAGTTATTTGGCATTTCAGCCCGCTGTACAAGCACCTGTCAATTTGAATTAGAGAATCTCCACAAAGTGCCAGGCAGGAATTTAGGAGAGAAAAACATCGATATCTGGTTTTAGCTCATAGAGGGGAAAAAATTCTGTCACAGTTTGTACGATGCTACTTTCTGCTCATAAAAGGTGAACATTCTGCTCAAAAAAGGTGAAAGGTCTCAACCAGAGGGATGCACACTGGAACATGGGGTGTGCGCACATCTGGTCCTGGTGCCCATCCCAGGGAATAAGAGTTATTCCCCTCTCACATACCAAACTGGATTCATCCTCGTTGATGGGAGAGGGATGAATTAACTTTTTGATTGACTTAAAGATTGGAGGCGTAATTTAGGGTACAGCTGTGAGAAGCAGCACTGCATCAGAGAAACGTTTTCTATGCCACCCTGAGATAGCCGCAACTACCCCTCACTGCTGCCTGTGCTCGAGCTCCCCAAATTTCACCCCCAAAAACGCTCAGGTGCCAGGAAATTATTATCTGCTTCACTCCAGTTAACAGGTAGTAGATAATACGGAAGGGCTTTGGGAGCAAAGCCAAGCGCTGTGTGGTGTGATGGGGGGTGATCAGTGCCTGCAGCATTGGCGTTACCTGCAGGTGCCCCCCGTTCCTGGGGGGCTGGACGGAGTAGCTCTGGGAAGGGAAGAAAACAGGACCAGCACACGAGACCGCCAGCGCGAGGGAAAGCAGAGTTTTCTGCAGGGCAAGCCTAGTCCCAGCTTTATCTAGGAATTACACTGGTCTTTTATTCTAGCTGTTCAGCCTCTCATTCATATTGAGAAAAGAGATTTCTGTCAGACGGTTTGTGGCACTTTTTTTTTTTCCCCCCCTCTCTCTTTTTGATAAATGAGTTCAAAGAAAACTTAATCTTTTAAAAGACGGTTAATTCCCTAATTAAGCATTCTTCTCCCTCTCTCATCAGTAACGCCGAAAACATATCAAGACAAATTACCCGTGCGCAGATGCCTGGCAATGGCATCTTTTCTACCCAAATCCCCTGGACAAATCCAGTTAACTGCAGCACGAAGTATGAGAGATAACACCTGAGCCCCCTCCCGACTTGCAGCAGGGAGCAGAGATGTCTGTTCCCCTCGCAAAGTTTTCCATCTGCTCCCTTTGATCACAGAGAGAAGACAGAGAGAGAAATACGTAGTGGAGATGAACTGTAACTTACCACCCTCGCATGAGGCTTCACTTCCAAATTAGGGGAAAAAAGGGAGCGGGGGGAAAAAAAAAGGGCCGCATGCCAGCAGCAGAGTTGGGCGCAGTGAGCAGATGCCCCGGCGGGGCAGAGGCATGCGGGCCATGCTCGGTGGTTTGGTGCTGGAGGAGAGAAGAGCTTGGACGATTCGAGTTTTCCCTTGCCTCGGTTTTGGTTTACAGTTGCTCTTGCCTTAGGTACCAGACTGGGAGAATAAACGAGGCTGAATCCACGCATAAGGTATCAGCATTTTTTGTAGGTCGCAGGCTACCTAAGAAACCCCACTCTCGTTTAATTTGGCTGCATAATTGACTTGAGTGAGACGTTTCATACAACCAGAAAGAAGCCATTTGGTTTTGAGGCTTTGAGAAACATTATGAAAAATACTCACCAGAACTGGGAGCCTGGTGCTTTCGTGCAAAGGCTCCCATCCAGTCCCTCCCAGCCGGCCACTCCCAGGCCATTACTCAATGAAGCCAAAGGGAGAAGCACCAAGGTTTGAGGTTTCTCCAGCAAGGCAAGTGCTCAGCCCCACAGAGGCTCTTTCTGCACCTCCTAACCCTCAAGCGGTCCTTCGTATACCTTGCAGCAGCCAGAGAAGGCCACCCTGGGCACCGATAACGTACCCCAAATGCCCCGGCCCCGCTCGACGCGTCAGGGCAACGTGCTTGCCTTGCTGTCACGAAGCTGGGCGCTGTGCATGGGGTCCTGGATTGCCAAGGAAACACGCTGGCATCAGCCTGCAAATCCTTCCCAGCAGCTTTTTTATATCCTGAGCCATGTTTTTATTTAGCATCATGAACAACCCCCCCCCACCACCAGCCACCTTTCCCCACTGCAGAAGCCAAAGTTCAGCCAAAGGTCCATGAGATACAGCTACAGAACAGAGGAAACAACACAAAGGAGTGTGTTTGAGCAACACGATAGTCAGTGAATACTCTCTAATTATGCCGACAAAAGAGACAAAAAGCACATACCAGCTGACACTTGGCTGCGTCTCCACTGCGCTAACTGGCTGCAATTAATGAGACAGCGGCACTGAAGCTAGAAAGAACCCAAGCCAGAAAGAAACCTCACTGATTAATTAAAAATTAAGAGAGACCCGGGAAAAAACCTCCCCCCACTCATTCCACTCTGCAGCCAGCCTTGGAAAAGCTTGCCAGGAGAGAGGCAGAAGAAACCTGAAAGGAAAGCAAGCCCGCAGATTCAAAGCGATGCTTCAAAACTGGCCAGAGAGCTTGCAGGTTGTCCATCAACCTCATGCAAATGATAAAACCCAGTGGCAGGTGGCCAGTGATGGCCTGAAAATGAATAGCACATCTGCGCTGTTAACATCATAGGAGACAACTTGCATAGATTTATGCTCTGCTAATGTTCATGAGGTGTTGCAAAGCAGCGAGGATAGAGAATACCTTTGATGAGCCAAGAGCTGGAGCAGGGTGGAACCTCTGCCGAGAGTGGGAAGGATCCATAAGGGAGAAGTGGCACACAGCCAGCGTAGATTCCCAGCTTCAGGAAAACCCTCCTCCTGCAAGAAGCAAACCCTTGGCCAGGAGCTGGGGAAGAGCAGCCTTAGCTCAACTCTGGTCCTTATCTGGCCCTTTACTGAATCAAACTCAAAAAGAACCATAAACCAGGAAGGAACATAACATAAATGGGATTGAACTGCCACAAAAATTGTCTCCAAGAAAATATTTGGGTCTGATTCAAGGCTCAGCAGTCAGTGGTCATCTTTTCGCTGTTTCTAATAGCCTTTGGACCTGATCACTGTATAACGTATCTTGTTCATTTCTTGCCAATATAGAAAGCTATAAAAAAGCCAAGAGAAATCTATTAGTCTTCGACAACAACAGGGTGGTAATGCTTACCGACTTCACAGCTGTTGTGGAGACTAGTAGTATTTTCAGTGCACTGAAAGACACAAACCCTGTTTTAACCACAAAGTACTAGTAGTAAAAATACTTGGGCATCGGAGACAATTTGCACTTGCATCACTCTAACCTCTTTCAGCTCAAATGCTAAAGTTCCACCCTCCTTACTATGTCAGATTCATAGAGGAGCCATTCAGACTTATAGATGAGAATACACATGTATGAAAATATACATATTACCAAAGAAACTAAAGTCCTAGCCAACTATTCAAACCTCCTTTGTATTAAAAAATGATGGCTTAATTTCCTCCTCAATTTACACTAGGACAAGTAGTTACTAATCACCCAACTCATTGAGTGAGCCCTGATTGCACACCGAGTGTATCTCATTGCCTGTCCTGGGATACCCATGTCACACAAATCTAGGTGCACATGTGTGCATCTGGAAGGCATCCAGATGGGAGCAGAACTAAATGGTTTCATCTCCTGCTTCTTTTTCCTCCTTCACAGCGTTGTCACTGCCACACAGCCTCTCAGCTCTATGCTCTGTCCTGTCTCAGGCTTAGGAAGACGGAGAAGAGCAGTTTGGGATGCAGCAGGAACAGAAGAAGGGCAACCACCCATCGCTGGGTCACTTCAGCTCCTGCAGCTGTTGCCGTGCACAAAGAGGCTCTGCAAGGGGAACAGACGCTGTATGCACCGGCTGATGTACACCCCAGGTAGGTAAAACGAAAAGGTTACAGTAAGGTAAGAATTAACACCCCCATTGCCCGCAGTGAGATGCCCTGCAAACCTTTGGCAGTGGGAGATCTCCAGGCTGGTGGGACAGCAGATCTGGAGCATGGCACTATTGACTCGCTTGACCTGCAGTCTGCGGTGTAAGAGCTCTGGTCGTCACGGAAATGATGGACCAGCACCCTTTTTCAACAAACTTGGGCTGGAAAAAAAGCAAATTCTGATATTAGTGTTCATTTTTTCATAAGTGAGTCAGAATTCATCCCCTGTATAGTTTGACTATGCAGTCCACTTTCGCCCAGTACGCACCACTTCAGTTTATCCCACCTATTTTATTAACAGAATTAGTATAAAGATTTACACAATCTTTAGAAGATTTTCTGCCATAAACTTAATTTGCCTTCTGCTTCACTCATGGGAAATCAAGGACTGAGATAATCAATGAAGTTCAGAGGAGTTCCTGAATCAAGAAAAGTCTTGAGAGAACAGAATTTCTGTGTCAGGGTGCACTCAGGTGTTAATTCAGGCAAATACATTATTTTCTTCAACCGTGCTAACCCACACGCACGGTGATAATAACCTTCATGTTAGATTGCTTTGACCCATCACCACTGCTCAGGATTTGGAGAACGATAGATTCCAGTCTTGGCTGTTTGCCACATCAAATAAAAAGAAAAAGCAATTTATACAGCCTCTTGGAGGAAAATGACAGCGCTCAAAGGAAAGGTGCTCAAGATAAAATTTAATTTAGGTGTGATGAGCTTCACACATCTCTCCTGGGTAAATCAGTCAATGAAGTTTCCAACTCATCCATTAGATGGGTTGAACTGTTTTAAACTTTTTTTGAAAAACTCTTACAGAGCAGACCAGGAGATAAGATCAAAGATTATTAATAAAGATGGTTAAAACGTAACACCTAAAAAAATTGTGAGGTACCATCAGCCTGGGGGATATCCAGAGGGAATCTGTACCATAGACCAACCGAGACTTCCAAAGAGCTGAGAGGTGCCGTTGATGCAAGGGAGCTGGAGCTGGGCTCCTTCGCTGCCCTCAGGATCTGCTCCCCTTTTGCTGACTCTCTACTGGACGCCTCTTCATGATTTTGTAGCCTTGCTCAGCTTGGTGCAGCACTGCTTCACATAACCGTGGGCTCTGGAAGCAAATGCGCACAACAGGCATGAGAGGAACAGGAGAGATTTCCATAAGAAGGTACCTAAAGCCAAGGTGAAGCAGTAACTATATATCTTCTCTTCATATATGATGCAAAGATATTGCTGTCAGCTGCAGGCTTTTATATACCAAAGCACTTCTGGTCGGCGCATGGACAGTGGCCAACTCTGTGAACAGGAGAAAGGACACAAAACACATGGGGCAAAACAACAAGGGACACCATTAACATCTCTTTCTTCAGGGTTAGAGCAGTAGAAAACAAACGACATCTATTTTGTATGTGTTTAGGTCCCCATCCACCATTCCCGCTTCCTCCTGCTGGCCCCTCCAACACGAATGCTGCCTTTCCTAAGTATACTGTTTAATATACAGCTGCATCCTTACAGGGATCAGTGTCTTAACGGGGCGGGAGGAGGGAGCATCCCAGCAAAGCCCACTCGTGATTACTGCTGCCAGAGGCGGCCCACGTGAAATGTTTGCCCAGCTAATAAATCTCTCCCTGCAACAAAATGCCTCGAGAGCAGCGCAGAAGCAAAACAGCAATTTGACCCTGTCAAGCTCCTCGGTGGCAGCAGGAGACAGTAAAACATGAGGTGCTACCTCATTCTGCACCTCTCCCCGTCTCCTCCGCCCACAGGGGACTCTGCAGCTTCCCTGGATATTGAGCCGAAGATAAGGTCTGCCTGGGCAGGATGAGTAATTAACAGTACATGCTTAGTGCAAACATGCCCGTGCATCAGGCATTAATCAATCAGCTCCCTGATCTCTAATTGCCACATTGGCTGGGGTTTTCCCTCTTGGTATAAATGCGAGGGTGACGTCACTCTGGTCCCTGCTTGTTGTGTTTTTACAACTGGAATCAAAAGAAACCCAACCTGTGTACATAGGAAGAGGGAAGGGGGCAGCAAGGTTCGCTGCCGTCAGCTTATGTGTGAAGGAGGAGAGAAACGACAAAGTTTGCGGGGCAAAAAACGAAGGATGTCGTCCAAAGAGATTCAGGAAAAAGAGAGAAGCGGGAGGAGCAAACAAAATGAGAAAGCACGTGTTAAAGTGGGGGAAAATGGTAACATCACCGTGGTACCAGGGGTGCCTAGGAAAGCAGCCTCCCTCAGCCAAAAATGCCATATTGAGAAAGACGCCTGGAGAATCAGAAAACCACGAAGGACACGTAAAGCCTCTGCTGATGCAGAAATTCGAGCATACGCTACCCAGCGATAAACACCCCTCAGCATGGAGCAAATTAACTGAGGAGCTCGCTGCGCCCAGACGCTTAATTAACCAAACTCTGAACAAGGTGTTTAGGGTGGAAAACAGAGCGGAGCAGCCTAAACACAGCAGCAACTGAGAAAGCATTGTGGTACGAGAGAGGGGTCACCTAACACCACGCACTGGGCTGGCACCCCAGGCTCTTCGCTGTGGGTTCGACGGCAGCAGGACCAGCAGGGAAAAGGGAGAAGGTACCGGGGTGGTTTCTGCCCAGGATGCTGCACCGCCAGAGCCTTGAAGTAAAGCTTCTAGTGGTAAAAGGCTTTCCGACGCTCTGCGTGATCAGAACCTGAACCAGAGGGAGGTAAGTCTAGAGACCGCAGGCTAACGTCGCTTCGGGATGAGACAGGGCAATAGGCAAAGGTCTGCAAGCCCCTTCCCACACCTCTGCCGGCACAAACGGGCTTTTCTCCTCCTCTCACTCGGCCTCTGACACCTTCCAGTTGCATAGTTATGACAGCCTTTTACCTGTCAGCCCCTGGCAAGGGCCGAAGGTCGAGCAGTTCCTCTGGCTGCTCCATGCCACACTGGGAAACCCAAACATAGTGAAGAAATAGGACTTGAAGACTCACAGCAAGCAGAAATTCATGCCCCCTGTTTGAATTTCAGGGCCATTAGCTGACTGAATCAAATTGCAGTACGGTTTGGTTAAGTAATTAATTTCTTCACACGAACACAAAATAATAAAGGAAACGCTACCTATATCCCGGGTTTCAGGAGGCTCAAGGTATTTGCCTGCTGTCCACCATGGCTGGTGTTCAATGCTTCAGCCATGAGCTCAGCTGCCCCCATGCTCCAGGGAAGGGTTACCTTCTCACAAACACAGTTTTCTCCTACTTATGCTCTTGGGAACAAGCTGAAATTCTAACAAGCCGATTTGCTGAGTGCCCAAGAGGGACGGCAAGCGCCTGCCTAGAGGTCTGCAGTGTTCCTCAAAGGCTCTGGTAATTTCCCAGGAGATAACAACTAAAGAAATTCGGTGTTTCATCTGCAGCCTCCAGTTAAATCGCCTTCAACGTGTAAACTTGGGAAAGCAGCCTGCAGTCTTATCGTCCTTGTTTTTCCACAGCAGGCTCAGCTACGCAGCAGAACGAAGTCCTTTTCCAGAAGTACCTGTCCTACACCAAGAACTTGGCTTCAAAGCCTCCATATTTCTCAAGGGAGGAGAGTTTGACCACGTTGGCTTTGGAGTTGGGTCAACTTCTCGGAAGATTTGTCTTCAGCTTGCAGGCTTACCCGCACTTAACGCTGCAATCTCTCTAAGGTGTAACAAGGACAAGATTTGGGTCAAAGCCTTTAGCTCATAACAGAAAGTCATTTAAGAGCCCATAATAAACTCCTGGAGAAGATCCCTAATTTTTAAAAAATTTGAAAGAAAAACCTCACAGGCTAATTAAGCCTCCCCTCCTGAGCTCTCTGACTTCTGATTTTTATCAGTCCCCATGCTGGATTCCTCGCTGTGCATGTTAATGGTCTTCTCACCAAAGCCTGGTTAATTCTCTTGACACTAATTCCAAAGCATTATTTTGGAGTTAAACATACATACTGCAATAAGGAGATGATCTAACAAATTAAAAAAAAAAAAAAAACAACCAAAAACAAAAACAAAGGCAATCTCAAGAAAGCCCAACTGATACAACGGGACAGGAGAAAATATAAACGTCCGCAATGGTTTCCAATCCTGGCAGTGTGAATGCTGCTGCCGTGATTTACAGTTCCGCCGTACGGAGCAAGGGCACGGCTACATCCCCGGAGGTGAGTAACGCCAACAGCACAGCCGTGGAAAATCCTGGCTCCTGTGCGCAGGGTGAAGAAGGGATGCGCAGCGTCTCAATAAACCTAAGGTGTGTTTCTGACCAAATTATTAGGAAATATTAAGCGGAACACATTGGCCCGTCTCCGCAGGCCTCCCAGCGCCAAGCCTGGTGTGACAAGGTGGATGCCAACCACGGCGCTTTGCTTCTAGCAGGACCACAAAGCCTTTTACAACCCTCGCCGTTAATAGCGCTGATTTGGCATTCACACTGCCTGCACAGACAGATCCCTTCTCCTTTTCTTGCCTTAGAGTCATTTGCATGGGCGTTCCAAGCACCAGCATCGCTTATTTTTTCATGCCCTCCTAATTTTGCTTTTAGGTGAAAGGCACGGCTGCTTTTTCATTCACGTGGTCCCGGTGAGGAAAACCTGCTGCATTTTAATAGATTCAGGTAAACCTTCCAAAGTCTGAGGATTTTATCAACTTCTGCACTTCATCTGCTCACTGATCTCATCCTTTCATCTTGTCTCATTCATTCGCTGGGAGGAGAACTCCAGCCTTCAAAAGTCTCCTGCTCCCATCTTTCCCACGGCTGTGCCAGTCTCTCCGCTGTTTTCTCTAATCAGATTTGGTGAGCGATATTGTTCACCTCAGATGCGTGGGCAAATCACAGCTTAATCTCAGCAGATGATGGGAGGTTTGCCCGGCTCCCGCCATCCCTGCCTTTTATGCAGGAGGAGGTTGAGAGAGGAGCAGAGAGGCAGCAATCGGAGCGCCCTCCCAAGCTGATTTTGCAGACTGGATCTGCTTTAATTATGCTGGCTAATGAATTAAACATCACCCCTTCCCTGCAGCACGTCCTGGGCTCTGTTTGCCAGGTGGGCGCGGGGAGGGAGCGCAGCCCATGGCGGCCGCGGCTCACAGTGGGCTGCGCAGGGAAGTGCCTGGTGCTCCTGCAAAACCTTCGCACACAGCTCCTTTTCATGGGCAGAGTTATTAACGGGCTTGCTTTTACACGGTGGAGCACACATACAGGCACGAACCGAGCCCTGGGAGCACAGGCAACATATCCAAACATACACACGTGCGGTGCTCCGTTTGTTAAGTGCCTGGTCTCATAAATCAGGGTGGGCTTTTTTTTTTTCCCCCATATACTCCGAGGTGGGTTGATGCTAAGCATAATCCTAAAACGTGACAAACGTACTTCATACTTCGCAAACACATGCTCTAGAGCGTTGCTGCATAAATCCCCCTGCAGCTTCCCGGGGCTTATTTCCCTTATCCCCTCCCCAGTGCTTTATCTGGGACACTTGAGGGACAGGTGGAGGCAACAGGGTTTGCTCCACAAGACGTACGCATAGGGAAGTAAGATATGAACTGCAAATCATATGCTGCTGGGTGGTAATGCAAAGCAAACAACGACAAGAGTTTGGCGAGGGAGCTCTGCTGAGCCACCACAGCTCACAGCTACGCAGGAGGGAAATTTCCTCCTAAATGGTAGTGGGTAAAAATATTTACAGTGGAGCCAGAGATGCCAGTACCAGCCTAGAAGCAACTGGTGCTACATGTGCCATAGAGCCGTGAGATTTCTGGAGGGTATTGCTTAGCTCTTACTGCTGCTGAGAGCTCGTCTGCCCTATAAATTATCTCTCAGTGGAAAATTTCTGAGCAAGCGGGGGAAGCAAAGCTACGTGAGGAGACACTAAGAATCTGGCCAGGGGATTAGCTGCAAGGTTGGGTTTGTTCGCTTCCAAGCCTTCCCGGGCCAGCTAACTCACAGTTACCACCCCAGCCACCCCTAACAGGCGTTTATGAATACACAGATGCACACAGGGAAGCTCTCCTTAGAGTCTACGCAGAAAAAGACAGCAAAGGAAAAGGGGGGTTTTTGTGCAGTTTGGGTTTGTCGAGCCCAATCAAGACAAGAGGCGAGTTGGGGGTCCTTGCAGACGAAATGCTGTGTGGTGCAGGGATGGCACTGCCCATCCATACCGACACATCAGCGGAAGAACTGCAGAGGCTTTTCACCAACACCGACTGGTTGCGCCACTGCTGGTCCTTGGAGCGTCCTTCGACGGTGGAGCCCACTCCTCCCCTCCGCACCCAGAGAAAGCTCACGGCAAAGACGAGGACAATCCTGTGTCTCCCTCTGCCACCTACCGCCACTATTTCCACAAATTTCTCTCGCAAATAACATTTTGCTCCTATATACATTTGCCTTGAAGCAGCTTGGCATTACTCAAGCAGGGATCATTTTTAAAAGTTGGCAGAAGAAAGGCCCTCAGTTTTGCTCCCAAGCTGGGTATATTCTCCAAGAGCTGTGAGCTAATTCAGCTGGGGAATACGTGGAGCTCCTCTGCTTCCCGGGGGATTTCCTTGCTAGGTTTTCTCAATATCACCTCTCAATTGTCAGTTCTTCCCTGTACACATGCCCTTTTCCAGATTAACTTTTGGGCAGGTGAAGTCCCCAGCCAGATAATTTTGCGGTGAAATCACTGGATGCTGCAGGCTTCTATAGATCCCAGCGAGAGCAAGGCGTATGTACAACCCATCACTCACGGAAAAGTGAGACAGAATTAAGAAAAATCACCGTAGAAAAATGAGACCGAATTAGCCAAAATGCACAGTAACAATCTATCACAAGTGTATCACAAGGGACAGAGTTTCACATCTGAAAGGGCTTTTCAATCCACATCTGAAGGGTAGTATATAAATGCTACAGGTTATTTAAGTCGGCCATTCAAGTAGTATAAATTGGCCAGTCAGCCCTAAATATTAATCATGAGACAAATGTTAAGTCAACCCGAGTTCTTTTTGTTGGGTTTTTGAGCCTGCGGGGTCACATTTGTGACCATTTTTCTTCAGTCATGAGGACTAGAGGAAAAAAAAAAAAGAATGCTTTTTTGATGAAAGCCTATATTTGCAGACAAATGAAGAATTCCCAGCACCGGGGTGTTTTGTAACCCCCCTAAAACACCGTGAGATATGCAGCAGGAGCTCACAACAGTAAAACCCTTAGAAGGCTGCGCCTCCGCTGGCAGGCAGAGCCCTCTTGCCTTGGACTGCTTCTTCCAGAAATGCTCTTCTGCAAGATCTCATCCCATTCCCTCTGAAGGCTCGCTAGCCAGCCTTAGGTTTGTGTGGTACACTGTCATAACCGAATACAGCGATTTCCAAATACAGTGATCTATTTTCTTTCTCACCAGAAAGCAGCTCTTTAACAAGAGCATAATAAATTATTTACAAAATATAACAAAGCAAACTCCCTCTTAGAGACATACTCAAACACGCAGCAACGAAAGCACACATTGAGCATAGCCAGTGTTGGTATGAATCATCCTCCTCTCCAGCCATTTAGTTACTCCAGGATTAGGAGGGCATAAGCGATGGTCTGCACTTTTATTAACGAAAACATCCATTATTATTCTTTTATGTGGAGCAGCGGAGCACCTGGAGGCCCTCTGCAGCTGAGCCCTTTCTGCCTGCACCCAGGCTTAGGAAAAATATGCCCTGAAACACTTTTGGATCGTGACAGATTCAACTGCTAGCGAGCCTGGTCTAATCACAAAGCAATTTTGAAATACTATACATTTAAAAAAAAAAAAAAAAGTTAAGTCCTGCAGGAAACTGGCTTTGAGCATATTTGAGTGATAGGGGTGAACGTGTCCTGCTGGGAAACAGCACTTTGAAGTTGCTCCCAACTGGATAATGAACAATTAAAAGAACAAATGAGTTAAGCCAAGTAAAATGCACGGGTGCGCCCGCAGCACCCTTCCCCTCTGGAGCACACTGGCTTCGCAAGACTATTTCAAACGGGAGGAAGCACCTCCATGCAAAGAAGTGCTAAAACCAGATCTGCACAGCACCGGACTGCTGACGGTGCTCCAAAATCTCAAATGTCAGCTTGGAGCCAAAATGCAGCGCTGCCTGACAAACTCAGCGCCAGGTGGATGACATGCATCAGACATGTAGCCCAAGGCTAGGAGACGCGTCATGTTTGGGTAGGAAAAAGGCACCTAAAGACTCACCTCAGCCTCGTGGTTGCTACGTGGGAAGTATCATGACATCTGGCAGCTAAGCACTTGCCTAATGGAAGAAAGGTTTAGCCCAAGCCCTTCTCCTGTCCCTCAAGGCATGCTTTTCCAGGCGATGCCGCAGAGTGGCAAACAGGCACGCTCTGCAGTCCCTGATTTAACCGCTCTGTTAATTCTCATCTCATCAAGGCTGTCACCAATGTGGTGATTGCTGTTGTGTCCTTTCTCCGGGCGGTGCGTCACTCAGCCAGCTCTGTGCCTGCGCGATGGCAGCCCTGGGAAGGCTTCCGGCCTTCTCCTTCCACCCCACGCAGGTAGAGCAAAGCCATAGCTCATTCCCCTTGGGGCAACCAGGGAAGGGATTTCCACTTGGGACAACCTCCCTGGAGTTACACAGCCCCTGACGGGGCAATCTATGCAGCACCCTGAAGAGATAATTAATTACACTGGAGAAAAGACAGACACTGCTTAGACACATGGGCTTTTCCTTTTGTAAAATCAAGGGTATTTGAGGATAGAAATGGTAAATAATGCCTGTTGTGCCCCTCTGAGCTGCGCGGGTGACACCCAGGAGCTAAGAGATCCCCGAGTCACCTGCAGAAATGCCACCCAAGAGAAAAGCACAGACAGAAACCAAAAGCAAAGAGGTTTAGCCCAAGAGAAATTAGATGCAAGCTACAGGCACTCCAATCTGAAAAGCATGCCTTAAGAAAGGATACCAACAGCTAAACCCTCTATTTACATCCCAACTTGCACACGAGAGAGCATCCAGAAAAACACCACCCTGAACTCAGAGCAGCGGAGGAGCCGCAGAAGCCCACGACATCCACTTTTTAGCTCTGGACATCACTGTGCGAGCGTGAGCAGCGGCAGGGGAGGCATAAGGAGGTGGCATAATGCCTGTTTGCAGAACTTTTATTGCTAATTGACATTTCTGCAGAGGTCCCCCGACAGTGGCAGGTGGCGCTGGTTGGCCGGGCCATGGGAAGCAGTCTAACACATGGTACCCAAATGGGGACCGTATTTCTGACAGAGACTCCAGCAAAGAAGTAATGGGTATAAACATGCCTAAATGCGCTAAATCTGAGCAAAAGCACTTGCAGCCAATCTTAGTTCAAACAATATGATTGTCTTACAAATTGCGTACTTCCTATAATTTCCACATTTGTTGTGAGATGAGCTAAATCCCTCAGGGGCCATCAAAGCATCTCATTTAAAAAATACCCATGTATACAAAGGAAAGCTTTCCTTTCAACCAGCAAGAAGGGCTTCAGAAGCTCGTGAAAGGCTTTTTCTTGTTTTGTTATTCTCTGCGTTTAGCTCATCCATCTAGGGAAGTAACAAGGTGTGACGACCAACTTTGCGATCGCAGAGGAACACTGCTAATGATTTCCCTTTCAACTGCTTGCGCAGCTTTACCTTTGCTAGAAAGGATTACCTGTTGCTGACAAAAGGTGTCATCTCCACGCAGATTAATTGCACTCATGTTAATTACTGGCACGGACCACGGCTGACTGTGTGCAACATTATTTCAACACATTAAATCTAACAAGCTTTAAGCCGAGTTTGCTGTAACGGGACAGCGCACAGTTCTCCCAGTTAGATACAGAATTGCTGACCCTGTTATTCACAACCAAATAATCCTTTTAGTGTGACTCGAACCACGATGGTCTGGTTTTCAAGCTTTTCCTCTCTCATTACTTCTTCTCCCTTTATGTCTGCTTTTCCTCCCCTCCATCATGGTACATCATGGCGTGTTGCCCCAAGCTTTATTAGGTGACTTGTGGCAGCCCATTTCCCAACTAAGAGCCCTGCAGGAGCAACACTCTGCTCTGCTGAAATTGCATCCCCTAAAATACGCCACTTTCAGGATTATATTTCCCCACCGCACACAGCCAGTGCCTCAGACTCTATAAAACACTGGAATGCCGCTGACTTCAGCTGAGCCCCAGCAGCAGGCATGGGCTGGGGATCTGAGCCAGCCTCCGCAGTCCTGCTGAAGATTTTGCCGATGCAACAAGGACAACAAACCTGTCCAGCTACCAAAGTGGCCATAGAATCACAGAATTGCCCGGGTTGGAAGGGACCTTTCAGATCATCGAGTCCAACCATCAACCTAACTCTGACAAAAACCATCGCTAAACCGTATCTCTAAGCACTATGCCTGTCCATCTTTTAAATACCTCCAGGGGTGGTGCCTCAACCACTTCCCTGGGCAGCCTGTTCCAATGTTTAATAACCCTTCCCAAGCAAATTCCTCTATGCTGTGCTGGTTCCAACCTTCAGCTGGCACACATAAGCCCCAGGGAGGATGCACCAGCCAAGAGGGAGGTGACCACAATTTGGTCTCAGAGGTTTCCTAATGCTGGAGTTGGGATTAGCATTAACCGCCCCATCGGTAAACTTTTACTTGGTTCAGCACCTGCTTAATTAGCTATGAAAGAACGCGACAAGTGGAGATTAGAAATCTAAGAGAACCTGTCCCTTAAACATTTCACTCTATCTGTAGCCAAACTCGACATTCCAGCGGTGTTGCAGGAGTTCGTTTGCCACCAGCCCAAGGGAACGCACGGAACCAAAGCCCGGCAGGAGACACTTCCCTTCCCAGCCAGGCTCAACCCGGAGATCAGAGGAGCAGAGACGAGGAATCTGCTTTCCTCGCCTCCAGCTGTGCTCTGCAGAGAGACACAGCACCGCCGAGCCCAGCCAAAGCTCTTCACAGGCTAAATCAGCAGCCCTGAGCCCAAGAGCAAAGCTCACGGAGGGGTTTAAAAGGAATTTTTCCACTAAAGCTGAGCCTGATGTTCAGTAGGACAAAACCGAGAGAGCTGAGTTCCCGGCAGGCGGAATATCTTGCAAACAGGGAGCTTGTAAAAGTAAATGACTTCTCATATAGCCACAGGGCAAGACGTGGGGATTAGACCAAACAACCTGGCATTTTCTCTCCTCATCTTTTTCTACCGTAATGACTTATTAACTCGCAGTGCCAAAAGGTCGTCTGGCCTTTGTCAGACACCCTGCGGGGACCCTGCCTCCGGCCGCGTCCCGGCCAGCCCCACCATCGGGAGCTAAGCACACACGACCATGCAGCTGCTCTGCAGAGCCACAGACTCCAAACACGGCTCGTGGTTCTGAGTAAAAACCCAGCTCCTCCTCTCCTGGGACCAGTCCTAGAGACTAATAAATAAAACAAAGAGCCAAGCCTGCCAGCTTTAGGCCGGGCTTAAGAAGGCAAATCTCTCTTACAGGCATTCCTCCGAACACACCGTATGTGCTGAAAGGGCTGGGGCATCTCACAAGTACATCCCACCCCAAGACCCCCAGGAGAAGACATCCATGGGGCGGAAGGAAGCTGGCAGGATCTGCTCCGCACCCTCCATGATCCCACATGAGCATCTTCCCGTGGGCTACCACCAGGAGCCCAAAAAACCCAAACCTCGTTCAACCCAAGCCAACATAACTCAGCTGCTTCGTGATGTCCATGTAGCCTTGTTACGAAGGGTTTTGTCAATATGCTGGTAAGCAGCAAGAAGGTTAAATTAGTGCAGTTCATACATATTTAAGTACCACGACCTGCATTATCAAGCGCAGGCTCAAAATATTTGTAATGGCACAATTAGCCTCAGGCACATTATCTCACTAGTATCAGCAACTGTATGTATTTATTTACAAATGACACAGGGGGGAATTAAATGTTGCCGTCGCTGCTGTCAGGGAAACAATCTACTTCTAAATTTTTAATTTTTTAATTTAAAATGTTGTATTCTAAGCAGGGCTAGTCATTAAAATTGTATGAGGAAAAGGGGGGAAAAAACCCCTGGTGTATCTACCTATGGTGGAATTGATGTACACTGTAATTACAGCAGGTTACGGAGGGAAAAAAATGTAGCTTTCATGTGAGACCACGGTTACGAATGTTTCTGCACATTACTTATGATTACTGTTGCTTAAGAAGGAGAAAATAATTTATTCTGCATGTGTAAATCCTCGGCAAAAATTGCAGGTTGGAATACATAATTTACCTTGTGTACTGCAATTTTTATGTAAATACTAGGATCATCACCATAAAAACGGTCGCTCAGGAGAGACAGATTTATATTGATATAAATGATAATTTGTGTAGTCGAATTTAATAACTAATATCCTAATTTAGTACTTTCACAGAATTGGTGGTACCGGGAATGCGCTCTCGTTCAGCAAATGCCTTCTAAAGCCTCCGTGGTAGAGACGGACTACCAGGTCTGTCAAGAAAATTGCTGCGATACCTTGTCAAGGCATTTCTGTAGAAGAAAAACCAGGCGACGGTAAGAGGAAAACAGCACATTTTGAATACCATAAGGCGAGACTGCCAGTCTCCAGCCTTAGGGACCTTAGAATTACCTGTAATCAACATTTCACCAAAGAAGAAATAATACACGTAAATCTTTTTTTGAGCCCACTCCTCCAAAAACCTGAATCCCTGAAGATGTACCATCCGCTGCCAATCCGAACTCACTGCCCCATTCCCTCCCCTCCCCTGCCCATCTCCCTGTTGCCTCACATTCACATATTGCTTTTTAAATTAACTCCCAGTTTGTGCGGCCAGAAAACGACGCTGTGTTCCCAGTTCGTACCCGTGTGGCACAGGGAATGAGCCAAATCGCTGTGGGAAGCTGGGAGCAGGGCCGGGCAGTGCTCATCCCGGGGATGCCCACACCCTTGGGGTCCTCCTCGCTGTCTGGATGCGGCTCTCGCTCCCACCCCACGCACCATGGGCAAGGAGCATTTGGAGATGGAGTCAGATGGAAAAGCTTGGGTTTTTTGCTCGCTGGCCTATTTGTGTTACCTGAGCTGCCGAGAAGGGGCCCTTCGGGGTATCCCACACGTCTGCATAAATCCTGGCTTTGATTTCTCAAAGAAGCAAACCACCTGTCGACAGCTCCAGCGCTGGGAGCAGGGGTGGCGGGATGCCTTGGAGCCCTCCTCCGCTCTCCTGTCCTGGCGTGGCCCTCTGGAGCGTCCACGTGTCCTTACCGAGAGCAGCGCCTGCGCCCATCCCAGCGGTCTCACCTACACGCGGTCACGCAGCTGGAAATGCGCCCGGAGCTGGGAGATTTGCGGACACCTTGGCCAAACCCAACACGGCCCTCCTGTGGGCAGCCACTCCAGACCAGTCTGCCCAGTCCGCCCCAGCCCCTGCCGTGCCATGCACCAAGATTAGAAACACGGAGGAATTTTTTATAATTAACAGTTGGTTTTGCCTCAAGGCTGGTTAACATGGGATGCCTCTCTCTGTCATTCCTGCTGGTTTCCACTCCCAGGCCCTTTATTCGTTTTCCTTTACACCTCTGAAGTTGTTTGGTTTTCTCCCAAGTCTATCCCTGAATAAAAGACCTAATAACACCAGTTCTTGGACATTTTTGTGGCGGGGTTAGTAAGTCACAGCGCTAGCTGTGATTCTGTAGATTAAAGCTGAGGACATTAAATAGCGGGTAATGGGTTAACCCCTTGGTGTCAATAGGTGCCCAGCTTCAGTGACTTCCATTTGATAGAGTTGGAAAACCCTTGACATTTTGCACCAAGGGGTTAATTTGAAAAGGGATGAGAGTTCAGTTTCGGTTACAAGCTTAAGTTTAATAATAAGGGAATGAAAAATTTAGGTTACCTGGAGACCAAACAGAGGTAATATTGTCCTTGAAGGTGCATTTCTATGTGAAGGTGAAAACAGGGGGGTTTGAACATCATAAAGCCGGAGGAACAGGGAGGAAATACAAAAACAAATGGGTACTTCAGCTTGCTTGGTTTTTTCTTCCACATCCCCAGCAATATCTAAGGGGACAGTAAACAAATTACACCAAGGGAGTGAAAAAGGATCAACGCAACACATGCATTTAATCTCCAAAACAACTTGCAACTGAAACGTGATTTCCTTTAAAAAGGGCTTGGACAAAGGAACCAGAGGAATTGAATGTCATTGGAAACGCACAGAGAAACCACAGGGCAGGTCCTTTGCCGCAACTTGTGGGAAGTCATAGGAAATAATCGGTGAGTCCTGACCTTTTTCAGGCAGGTTAATCTGGGGAAGGGCGTTAGACATAGCTCTCGAGGTGCCCAAGTGGCACCAGCACCTTTCTTGGTCCCCTTCTGCCTCCACCCTCTTGCCCCCACTAGTTTCTTGCATTTCGAATGGGCACCTACCACAGGAAGAAAAGTTTCTACCTGAAAAGTGAATATTGGCCAAAAGTGCAGAGAGATCACAGGCTCACAAAACAAATTAGTTATTTTAAGTTCAGCATATCTCCAAGGAGAGAGATACTGACCATGAAATTTCCAGCAGAGAGCTCTGTGCAGCCTCAATAACCACAGCCCAACGCCTCCTACCTGGATAATAAATCACTCAACCCAAGAAAGTCCTGTTCTCACTGATTTTCCAGAACATCGTTTACCAGCCTTGTCGAGTTCTTGATGGAAAGGTACTAGAACAGCCTTCGTAACGGTCCAGTGGAAATTATTGCCTGCTTTTTTGTCCTGCCATGTGCAGGATGCCAGATGGGTGTTAATAAAGCAGCCAAAACTCACCCTGTAAAATCCACCCCCCCCCGCCCCGAATTTAAAGGCCAGACTACCCCGTACAACGTTCAAGTGCCACCCTTGATTTAACTCACGCAGAACGGAATACATGTTGCAAATAGACCCTAACAGGGTCCCAGTGAAGACTGGGAAGCCCGCAGCGTTTCTCACTGCCACACTAAAACCTGGCTCCACCACTGCAAGAGAACAGGGGGAGTGAAATCCTCTTGCGTAGGAGCTGAGCTGTGCTGAAGGATGCTCCCATTTGCCGGTGGGCTTGCCACATTTGAACAATTCTGGTTCCCTTCAGTACATAACACTACGCAAATGTTATTGTTACCACAGATTAAGAAAATTGTGATATACGTATTTTTAGAACAAGCGCTTGGTTTTGTTTGGTTTGGATTTTTTTTTTTTTTTAATTTTCTTGCAATTTTTTTGGCATACTTCCCTTCTCCGTCACTTTTCCTAACAACACCCAGTGCTACTCGCACAGCAGATAAAGCCAAAGTCTGGCATATAATTAAGATGTTAAGAGGTAACTTCATCTGGACACATAAACCTGAGCACCTGCTTATGAAAGCAGGTGCCAGAATCAATATGCTGGGGCAGCTTGGAAGCTTGGCCAAGAGTCTGATTTCACACGCTGTTGAGCAACCTTTTTTGTGTCGGAGCACAGAGGGCGTTTGCTGTACCTCCTGGAAGCACTTGCTTCCCAGAACTGGCAATTTCTTTTATCCACACTGCACTAACGAACACTCCCAAGCTCAAAATTGGACAGATTTGAATACAGGACAAACGGAGATACATATCTAATTGCTCACACAGTCTTCATGCTAACCTTTATGATGGCTTTATTGCTCCTACATTGTCCAGCACTCTTCCCCTGTTGCTTGGCTACTAAAATGATGAGAATTAGAGACTGTTATGGATGGAAATATGCCATGGCTTGGTTTTTCAGGCTTGGCTCCTGTTGAACTCGATGGGAACAACAGGTGATTTGGTACACAAATGGTTGCAGTTGCCATAGAACAATTCTTGAAGCCCCCATTATTAGTATGCTCATTTGCACTACGAAAAGGAATAATTTCCAACCCGTGTATCTCCTAGCTATCCTTTTGTTGGGAATACAAGACAACCGTGATGCAGAAATCCTGAAAACACACTGAGAAGGCACACAATAATAGTAATAACTATTAAGCATAATAATAATAGTCTCCCTCCCCCCTCATTTTTGAGATTCTGATTTCTGGTGTAATCCACAATACCAAAGAGCAAGAACACTGATTCTTGCAGAACGCGACTAAAACCTGGTTTTAATCTGTGATCTCCAATCCATTTCTTAAGGAAGGAGAAAAACAGATTACCACAGAGGCAACCCCTGTCCCAAGGCAACACTAAAACGAGATAACATAAAGAAAATATACTGTTGGGCAAGGATGGTCACAAAAGGCAGAGTCTCACAAAGACCTCCTGACCTAAACAAGGAGATATCATTAAGCAGAAGGCTCCCTCTCCTCAAACACATCGTTTGAAGAAAGGCTCATGTCAAATGTTAATTACAATGGAAAGGAATACACGAATGATCACGAAAAAGTACAATAATGCCCCAAAAAGCTGTAGCATGCGAGACCTTTGAAGGCTCAGAAGTTCAAAATATGTAAAAAGATCAAAACGTCGTGTTCCACTTTGCTAGATCAGAAGATGAGGAGATAACTACCTCTTTTCAAATAATAAAGGGTTTTCTTTTTCTTCAACTCTTCCCAGCACATTCTTCTAGACCATCTGTAAAACAAGAAAACAGAGAGGAAATAATCAAAAACTTAGGAAGAATGAGAACAAGCCATTTGGACAAAACTGTTACGAGAAGACAGAAGAAGCTATCAAAAGAAACGGAGAAGGGCTTTGAAAAAGTCTGTAGACTTTTATTCTTAGACCTATTTCTTTTTCTAAGACCATTTTCTTAAAAAAACAACAACAAAAACGCTGCCGAAACTCTGCGCGAGTGCCCAAGCTGTGCTACAGGGAGCTGACACTTCAGCTGTCAGCATGACATGGGAGAAAAATGTCAGTGTTTAGAAAGAAAATAAAATTATAAAGAAGAAAATGGAAACAGGGCTTCCCATGCTGACCTAGCATTTTTTGCTGAGACATGACGCTAAAGCCTCTGATCCAAAATCTCGCCTCCTTTTTATCAAATGTTAATGTGATCCCCTAAAAAGGCTTCCCCACACGCCCACTCCTTTAAAAATGTTTTAAAACTCAATCTTGAGATGGCAAAAGAAGTATATCTTTTGTCATCTGGTATTCTTATCCAGTTGGACAAGCTCTTTTACCGATTTAACCGCAGCAGACAGAACAGCATCATGGAAGTCTACCTATTTCCCACAAAAAAGCATATTGGGGTCACAGCTCACTTCCCCTACCTGCTTTGGTTTTGGGTTTCTTTTCTGATCAACCTTATTGTCTTTGTTTTGCCAAAATTGCATCCACAAGAACATTCTGCTCTGCAACCAATGACAACCAAACACTCTCTTAATATAATGAAACAGCAATAAAAAGCAACAGTGGCGGGATCCAGAATATCAAAAATTCACTTCATAGCTCTGCCAAGAAAAATATATCCAGCTTCAACCCCTTTAACTGGATCTCAGGACCTATGCAACTCCAGAAAGCTCGATTGCTCTTGAAGAGTTCCCTGCAAAGGAACATCTGTTTCCCATGATGAGGTTTGGAAGCCAACAAATTTTTGCTCTTCAGCTTATCAAACTTCCGCCCCCCTCCCAGGATCTATCGAAACACAGAGAAAACAAACCCCGGGGTGGACATAAGAATCTTGCTAAGTAAAGAGTAATTCTTTTCTTCCAATTTGGGGGCTTCAGTGAGCCCGCAGCATATAACATTTCAAGCTTTATAACAATCTACTACAAATGCGTTTCTTACTTCTCACATACAGGAGAGGTCGCATCGACAGTAAATAGGAAATTTTGGGATAGCTTTTAAAGGATCACTGGTTAAACTGCAATGATTTGCTCTGATTGTCCAGAGTGACACATTTAGTGTCCCACTTGTTTATTTATTTTTAATTTATGTATTTCAGTTCCTTATTTTATCTGACACAACTGCAAAACCTTGAGGTAACCAGTCAAGTTCTACACAGGTGGGTTCCCCCCCCTCACATTTTTAGGGCAATTTTGAAGACCCTCATCTCCAACATCATCTCCAACAGCAGCAGCTGAGCATCAGTTTTCGGACTGACCCTGTGGGCTCTGAGGACAGGGCAGCTCGTGGAGCGAGGGGGGCTGCCAGGAGCCATTTAGCAGCAGGGCTTTGGGGGCTGCTCTACCTCTTCCCTATGTGAGGCAGCATATTCAGAAGAAAAGCGCTTCCCATTAAAGGAGTGTGGGGTCAAGACCAACAAGGAGGCCTTTTTGCATTTTGACCAAGTTATCATGCAGAAAAATAGCCCAGCACTATCTCCAGTACGCCTTTTGGCCTTTTTTGTGCATCCCTATTGATGAAAAACTGCTGTAGGGTCAGCAAGGAGATGAGCCAAGTGGTTTGGTGGCTTAAATGGAAGCACAGCTTCGGTTACATGGGTAGGAATGACATCCCCAGTTCAGTGAAGCACTTACTTAAATACACACTTCGCTTTAAATATAAATAGACCTGATACAGAAATCAAGCTTTTGCTTAAGGACTTTGCTGATGAGAGCCTAATTACAGAGGCGCTTTGAAAAAAAAAAACTGTACGAGCCCTGGAGATGACCTTCACAATGTTTTTGAAAGTACCAATATTTTAAACGTAAAATTCATGGAGAATTGTAGAGCCTGAGGGTACCTCTACAGAAATGCAGTCTGAACGTCTTGAATATGGTTAATAATTCCGACATGCAGCTCAGCTTCTGTTGAAAACTTCTTACGGAGTCTGGGCTTAAAGGCTGTAGGTTATAAAGAGCAATCATATTTTTACTCATGAAATTATTAAGAGATGCCTCTTTTTCTAGCCTAAGCTTGCAGTCATTGATTAAACTCTGGGTACCACTGAAGGATATATAAGAAGGTGGGAAAAGCTGGTAGCCCGGGGTTGTGGTCCTAATTGCCTGCTTACACTTGCATTTCTGTAGCTTTTAACTTGATGACATTTTAAATGGAGTGATTAATCAGCCTTTACTTTGTTATTTGCAATGTACACATTTAACGCTGCAGGCCAGATAAACTAGCCAACATAAATTAGCCACCTTATTGGCAGGTTTATGCCATTGGAGCATCTGGTCCTCCCTGAATTAATTTGTACCGTGGACAGAAACCGAGTACAAGTCTTCTTTTAAATTCATGTGAAAAATACGAATATTCATATTTTTCACTTGACTTAACTCCCTGTCTAGTTGTGTTTTTCTTCAACAGATTCTCCAATTCCGAAGTGACACAAAGCGTGGGACTTACCTCCGGGAGTGCTGCACGCTCAACCCTTCCCGCAGAGCGGCATTTGCCATACGGCGGTGATGGAGTTTCGCTCATCAGGCTCCGCGCTGCTTGTCACGGCAAAGCACCTGGCACCACTGAGGGGTTTTTTCAGGAAGGAAACCTGCAGAAACTGGGTTTGTGGAGCAGGTAAAGCAGCTTGCCGCTTCCTGGCCTGCCAGGTCCTTTCATAGAAGTGGCACACGGGAAACAATGCTTTACAGTTAAGTAAAATCCATTTTTTTTTTTAAACTCTTCAGTATTAATTCTTTATCATGTTACACTGCAATGAGGCAGGAGGGGAAGCAGGCCAAGGGAGAAGGAGAGACAGAAAAGATTTTCTGGTTTTGAAGTGAGATTTAGGGTCAAATTTCCCAGCGCCCTATGAAAACCAGCAGTATTGTGCCCAGCTTCTGCCTCTGAAGCTTCCCTGTGGGTCTAAATATAGCCCAGTGAAGTTACCCATCTTCCGTTAACCTGTGCAGTGACATCAAACTCGTTACTCAGCTCAACGTAGGAACCCAGCAAGCACCCAGCCTCCACTTGCTGATTTGGGAAGCACGAGCAAAGTCAACTGGCGGTGAAGAAGGGAGAGAGGACAAAGCCTCTGGGGCCGGGGGATGATCCATGCACAGAAAGGCCCTGGGAGAGACCGGAGAGGTGCAGTAGAGGCACAGGTCACGGTAAGGATCAGGAGGCTAGCTCCCTGTCGGTGACGAAGCGCAGGTGAAGTTATGACTCCAGTGCAGAAGTGCATGAGGGAGACCAGGAACAGCTGGGACAGGGTGCAAAACCAGTTTGGGAATCAACAGGTTTGACTGGAACGCTTAGCTAAAAAACCTGGCTCCCAACCGAAGGTGTTCAGATGCCCAAGCAAGACAGAATCAGATACAGCTACAGACACAGCCAGATACCGTCTGTACAGACAGGAAAGTCTAACCTGCGGATAACAGGGCTCCAGTGGTTTAGAAATTGTACCCTAACTTTTGTTTTCACTGAATTGCATCAAAACAAAACAAAAATGCTCTCAAAATTTAAATGATCCATTCTAACAATTATTTTTTTTCTTTTTCCCTTTTCTTGGTTTTTTTTTTCCAATTAAAAATGCTTATTGTAGCAGGCTAGGCTTAGTAATGTAACCCAATTACCTTTACACATCATATTAAATGTAAAATATTACTGCTCCTATAATTTAGGTCATGAAATAAAAATGTCAGCGGTGTTGTTACTTTAGGTTTTAATAATC
Source organism: Larus michahellis (assembly GCF_964199755.1). Taxonomy (NCBI): domain Eukaryota; kingdom Metazoa; phylum Chordata; class Aves; order Charadriiformes; family Laridae; genus Larus; species Larus michahellis. The sequence goes on along the minus strand of NC_133898.1, from coordinate 5,335,188 downwards.
GTTTTCTACAACAAGAAATAGTTTAATTACCAAGACCCACTGGTGATCGATGACGGCAACTCACAAATAACACTTCACACTCCTAACAAATCGCACACAAAACTTACCTTTCATTATGCGTTTTAATAACTGGAAGTTGTTTGATTCTGATTTTTTATACAACCAATTATACATTAACATGTACATGTACTCAATTCCAGTCACAGTGTATATATATTTTTGGATCCGCAGCAATATAAAATGACTTCTACCTGTATATACATGTGCAAGTCTGAATAAGTCCTGAGTAATTTTAAAGTACTCTTAGTCAAATCCTGCCAATTTTAACCGATGCAAATAAAAATCACGTTTTACAGTGTTACGCTATTGTGAAGAGGCTATTTTTCAAAAAAAAATGAAATATAGCACTTTGCATTAAGCTTTATGCATAGCTATGAGCTCTGTACAGTGCACGGTATCCACTTACAGTCTGGGTAATTAGAAAATCTGAAAAGATGCTGACCGCATTTCTTCAGTAACTATTGCTTCCTCTGCTTCTTAATTAATTGCGAGTGATTCGTTCTGCTTCAAAACAACCAAGTGTGGAAGACTTCTACAAGGTTTAAATTATATTCTTTCTGCTGCATATATTTTTGTAAACATTCCAGTCGCCCAAGCCCTTTAATTCTTCCAAGGAAAACTACACAATTTTACAGTCAAATAGCTAAAATGTGTGTCCGGGAGGGGAAAAAAAAAAAAAAAAAAGAAACAAGAGTGGAGTATGAGCATTGCCTTAAACGCCACAGTATGCTATAAGGAAACAAAAAAGGAAATGTTCTTTAAGGAACAGCTTAGAAACTGAAAGGCTGCTCAGAACCCCTCTGTCAGCATGACACACCACCCCAGTAAGTGCCAGACGCTCTCGCGCCACCAGGACAAATTGGCTGAGCGAGTGGGAAGGAAGCACTCCCGCCAAGGAGCACATCCAAACCCGGCACAAGAGTCGGAATCTTTGTACAGCATTAACAGAGCGACTGACACAAAAACGTCCATATAGCCCGTGCCAGGCAAATGCAGGCACTAATATGAGAGCTGGTTAAGGACACAGGCTAGCGCCGGCGCGTAGCTGTCTTTAACTGGAGTTGTTTGGATGCAACTTCCCAGCTGTGGGGGAAGATCGCTTTTCTTCTTCCACCCCCCCCGCCCCATTTCTCTCGCCCCACAAAAGCGAAGGCACGACTCCACCAGTGCTCCTCCGGCAGAAGGGTCCCAGCCCTGAAGTCAGCTAGTCCCATGGCTGCTATAGTCAAAAACACCTTTCCTGAAGAAGGGTGAGAATTCGCAGATGGTGTGTTTTGACAGAGTTAGCCCCACTTTGTCTATGTGCAGCGGAGACGACGGAGACTTCAGCATCGCAGAGAAAAAGCTCCTGAGGTATTTCTGTGGAATGAAATGCAAAACATCATAAGGTTCACTTGATCAAAATCATTATGGCCACTTTGAAGAATTAAATGAACAGCGGTATAAAAAAAAAAACAAAAAAAAACCCCCAAACAAGATCTCCATGGACCATGAAAAGTCCTTCTAACAACCATCAGCATTTGAATCCATCCATGAAAGAGGGCTACTGAAATGGCTGTATTAAGCCAGCAAAAGAAGTATTTTCCACTTTCTTCCCCTGCCAAGCTGAGTAACTGTGTTATTCTGTGCTTGTGTGACGCTGTCTGTGTTATTCTGTAATCGCGTAATGCTTTCTGCTAATCATGACCTGCTAATACTGCCGTCTAGCATTACCAAACGCTAGAGCAGGTGCAAACCTCCCAACCGTTCTGCGGGAATTTCACTACATATGGACACAAAAGGCCTTCAGAAATCTTTCCCTCACCAAGCCTCCACAATCCTTGCATCGAAAAGGATTTGTTTTGATCAAGGCCATCTGCACAAAGATTGCATGACTTCCATAATATCTCAGAACCTAACCGCATTTTTTCACTCAGCTGCCCTCTAAATTTCAGGCGTTTTTTAAGTCTTACACATAAGAAACATTCCCCTTCCTAAAAGTTAATATTCACCAACCGCTGTGCCACTCGCATCCCTTTGTACCTAGAGAAATTGTGACAGATGTACATTAACACAAAGTTAGTTTTCACAAACCTGATGGGGTTTCCTTCACATGTGGGTTGAATTATTGCAATCATTTACCATGATTTAATAAGCCATATTTATAACTTTTGAAGGAAACGCAGCAGGTAAAAGGTTGATCAGACAGGTGCTAAAAAAATTACCTGTTGTCACCCAAAGAGTTGTAAGGCAAATCTTGTATGGAGCACGTGGATAAGCTCCTTTGCTCTGTTACAGACTGACCGCACAAAAAGATAACTTGAGAAATTATTCCCAAATCTGGGATGCAGTGGGAAATACACTGGCAAGACAGAACAGCACCATCTCCTATGAAGACCACAAGGTTTAGTTATGTGAATGCAGCTGCTTTTGGGTCGTGGAATTGGTCCCGTGTTTGGGAAGCAGTCCTAATTATTCACTCTCTTCCCAAAGAGACTTCTTCCATACCATAACAACCTGTTATCTATTTACGTGCCTTGCAAACCAGCTGTATTAATATCACAGAAAGCAGGATAACAAAAAACAACAACAACAATAAAAAGCAGCCAGCACGTAAGCTATTCTCTTGGCAGGATTGGTGAATTTTCTTTTTTATTCACATCTCCCACAGGTTGTATTAATGTTCACGAAAAAGAATTCCATTACAAAAACGCCTTTAAGATGAATTCCAACAGACTAAGAGGTAATTTAAAGTGAGCAACAGGTGTCATATCAGCATTTGTCATAATTAGTTCACAAAGCAGGGCCCTTTAAAAAAAGTCCCAATCCAGTAATGCCTGAAGGATGAATATGGTAGAAAAATCAAACGTAAAACAAGGCATCCTGTTAGAGTTTTAGCACTGTGCTGAAAAGTTACTGTGGTAATTCCAGTTTATGGCTACTGAAGGCTCAAAGGTACCCAAACATCTCGCCGGAGACATTACAAGACCTATTGCGTTCACCTTGGTATGTATGGCCAGATAATTGACTGTCATGCCTTTCCTGCAGAGCCATTATTCATTGTTTTGGCGTGATACCTTTAATGGCGGAGCAAAAAATCCCTCTGCTACAAGCATATACTTATCTGACAGGCAAACACTAGGAAGGGCAGCTATACTTATTTTCCCCAGATCTGCGCACGGGAGTTGTTCAGTGAATATCACAGATTCTTTGAACATGAAAAAGGTCTTCGGGAAAATGGCACCACGCGGAATCTACCAGATTATGATGGAACTCATTTTGTATGAAGGTTTCCTGCCATATGGCTTGGCATTATGTGCTCTTCAGCAACCACCTCCGAGCAAATTAGCCCTCCTTTAAATCCCGTACCCGCGTTTGCCCTTGTTCGTGATGCTGACGTGTTAGCGTAGCGCAGAGCTCATGTGCCCTTGACACAAAGAAGCTGCTGCTTCAATGAAATAAAGGCTGCTCTGCCCAGATACGCTGGCGAGGAGCTAAGTCCCGTAGCGAGGGAAACAGTGATTGATGGCAGAAATGTTCGTTCACACCACAAGCATATGCCTCGATTAAAGAGCTGTGGCTGGGCAGCAGGAGGGAAGGTTGCGCTCTCCTGTTGGCTGCAATGTGGACAACAAAGCAGAAGAAAGTGGCAGGAGAAAAGGAAAAGTACTCCTTACTGGTGTATGGAAACATGCTTCCCAAATTCAGACGGGAGAGGGAGAGGATGAGGGTCACAGCAAGCAGGGAAAGGGGCAGAAGCACACCACCAAGTGCCAGAGATGATGGAAAGAAAACTTTCTTAGAGATCCTGAAGGGACTTGATATGGACTTTGTTGCAACCCAAGAAGCCACTGGAAGCTGCTGGAGTGGCAGCAAGGCCAGATGAAAGGATCTCCTCTGTCAGGACTCAGCGGGCAGGGGGAGAGCTGTTTTCAAAGCTTTTATATGAAATCCATTTCCTCCAGCAGATACGATTTTTCTCTATTTACAGAATAATGTTATTTGTGCTGAGTTAAGACTAGGTAGGAAGCACTCTGGTATCTTTTGATGTGCTCCATTAAAAAAAAAACAACAAACCTCTCATAGCAGACACTGGCAAGCTCAGGGTGCCTTCACAGAAACATGTCCACATTTTATACAAACTAGCACTGTGACTTCCTACCAGCGCTTCACCCACAGCACCTAAATCATCATCCTGAGTATGCAAAGCACTACGTTATAGCAATCCTACTTTTGCTAGGTTTGCATGATTACCTTGGCAAGATAAAACTAGATAACTGCTAGAAATACTCCAAAAAGCGTGGGTTTATTTCTCGTTTTCGTTTGTTAGCCTTTCAAAACTCTAGCCATTTGTTCTGGATTATTTAGTCCGGTAATCAGTGTTCTTCCAAATTCATTTAGGAGTTTCATTTCACTAACAGCGTTCAACCTGCTACATTGCTGGTTTGCTGGAAAATATCCTAATTGTAAATTTGTAAGCGGTTCAACGTGAGGGCATGGGAGCCTGGCACCGTAACAGGGACGTGAAATGGGTAAATCACACGCCGATGGTGTTGGTTGCTCAGTCTAAACACACATTCAGGAACACTACAGAATAGAAACACTCTTGGCACGTATTAAACTCTTAAAGATTGAAAGTCAGGCTAAAAAACCATAAATCCAAAATGGGAAAAGCAGTGGTTTTGCCCTCTTGGCATGCATTTACAACCTTCATGGCCTTCACCTTAAAACTGACGACAGCCGGAATGGCAAGTTTGAACTTTGTATTCCAAGTGTTTGCAAAGGAAACCAGACTGGAGAAAGTGTTGTGAGGCCCCCAAGGTTTTTCTTTACTTACCAATTTCAGTGGCTTTCCCTCCCTTTTAATTATGTGAATAGCAAAACGGCAACAATTTTAAAAGCTTATTAAAAATCATTTTAATAGGGTTCACCTTTTTAGCTGTAGGCCAGCATTCATCTCGTGCTCAATCCATCAGCACAGCAAAGTCATTCTAATGATTTTTGCACTACTTCGTGATGTGGGGAGCTCATAGTTTTATACACTTTAATATAAATCCATAACTTAATTTAAAGTTATTAAAGTTATTACAATCAAAATGCTTTTTGGAACGTGAAAGTGTTCTTATCATCTTTGCAATTGTGGCATATTAAAGAGGAATTCAGTTCAATGACATTGTTCTCATAATCCATTACAAACAGCGCCAGCCTCGGAGACCAATAGCAGAGCTTAGGAAGAATTGGATTTTTCATTAAACTTTGGTGTGTTTAAAAACTCATCAACTCTGGTACTTCCAGAACACGAAGAAACTTTGAGCTTTCTCTCTCCTACTGCTGTGTCTTAGCAATTTCTTCCAAAAAGTCAGTGTTTTAAATTCTTTAAATATAGCACTTTACAATTAGCATAATAAATACCACCTGCTAATATTTGATGGAGCTGAAAGCACCACAAACTTTAGTAAGATAAGCCTTACGAGGCTTTGGGGATTTTTGAAACAATAGCTTTTTTTCTTTTCCTTCGAAACAATACCCCCACTTTCAACACCTACACATCCATCTGACAGTCAAAAGCTTTACCACAAGGTCACAGAAGGGCATCGGTGGCAGAGGCAGGACTAATTAACTTGCTCGTCTAACTTGTAGCATTGGCTCCTCTCTCCCTTTAATATAGACGCTTGTTTCTCTCATCACGTAATTATTCTGTTGACTAGTGTTAAGTGCTGCAAGCTTTAAATCAATCTTGATTTGAATTATTCACAGAGCAACGCATATGCAGGTATCAACAGCTGTTTTCTATAGGATAAGAATCTGATTACAAAAAAAAAAAAAAGAGGGACAGATTGAAGCACAATCCCCGGACTCTGAAAAACCACACTATGCTGCAATTAGATATCTGCAAAGTAAGGCCTTCCTGAGAAAGACGCTGGCCCAAAACAAGCAGACAGGAACATGCTTTGCTTCCAATCTGTGAGCACAAACCCAAGGATCTGCTCAGAAGACAACACAGGCAAAGAGACTCGCTGTAGTGCAGGAATGGGAGTGCAACTCCTGCCTTTGTCTCCTAGAAAGAAATTCTTGGGCACATACAAAGGGAAAAGAACATTTGGGGATCCTTTCCCAAATTAACCAAATTTCTCTTTTTTTGGACCTTTCCATTGGTGTCTTGAAGAGAAAAAAAAAAAAAAATACTTCCAGGTTGATTTTTCAAATATGAAACAAGGCAGGAACGCCAGCTATCGTCACTAATTACAGTCTCTACCCTTAAAAAGAAGAAAAATGCCTAGTTTAAACGTCACTGACGGGCAACGGTGTCCCACAGGGAGTTCAGGCTGGTGAAGGGCCCTTTCTGGGGTGATGACACAGAATCTGAAGAGAAGAGGTTGCACATGCTGCCAAGAAAAACAGGATTCAAACTTTTCACTGGATCTGCTCCTTCCTTGTGGTTTTTTCTTTTTTGTTTTGTTTTGTTTTTTTTCTTATTGGGAAAAGTCAGAGGGAATTAACACACTGCACGGGGAGGTAAATGGGGGTTGCAGCCTGTGATACCACTGGGAGAGCACAGAAGACAGGAACTGTTAGGAAAAGGGCTGCAAGATAAGCCAGCTCTGCCTCATCCAGGACACACACCACATCTCAACCACCACACAGGACTGGATTATCTGAGTCAGGTGCGAGGGACAAGAAAAGCCATTAGTCACAACATAGGAAGCTTCTTTCTGAACTGAGTTCCAAGGGACCACGTTCACTCATGCCAAATATCCCAGCGTTACACAGCGAGGGATATTCAAGCTGTCCAAATCAAGGTGTTTTGGCCAGGCAGTGGTCCCAGCAGGCTCTTCTTGTGGTCTGCAAGGGGAGCTCAGCCCCTCCATGTCACGATTTGGTTCACCACAGTTAAGCTTCTGGCCTCTGCCTGCCACTAAAACCATCTCCCCTTCCCCTGGGGACCGCCTGAGGCTAAACTGGCTAATTGGGAGTGAGTAATTGCCAGCATAATGCTCCAATAGCTCTCTAAAAGTAGTTTCACAACCACCTCTGGATTTATTAAATTTGAGCAAGCAGGGAAAGAATTGGCAGATAGCAAGATTGTAAAATACAAGGTGGCATTGCTTTGGAGTACAGCAGCTCAAAAGGATGGGGGACCGTACACAGACTATGACTAATATCTTCACCTCCAGTCATTCAAGATTAGGATCAACTCTCTGCTCTGATATAACTAGCTCAGAAACATTTTTGGTCTTCTGTGGGGTTTTCTTTTTTTTTTTTGTCCATAAAGAAAACATGAGGCTTCAATTCTTCTCCCCAACACCTCGACATATATTGCAAGATATCATAAAGCAGTTCTGAGTAAAATATGTGAGCAGGACAGCATGTGATATTCAATATCTCAAGTGATATTTCAGGCCCTTTGGGAAGTACCTAATGTCACTTCTGGATCCATACACATTTATCTCCTGCACTCACCCTTAGGTCATTACGTGCATCTGTGATTTCATAGCGACGAGAAAAAGACTAACTGCCCAGGAGACTACCTGGTGCCTGAAGGATCTTATTCCTGTGAAAAATTTGGAGAGAAAGCTTCTAAAATTATGACGTGATCACCTGGGCTGATATCTTCGGCAGAAAGACCAGGCTGGCTGTGTTCTCCTGACAAAAACCAACAGGATTAGACACTGTCAAAGATGTGCAAAACTTCCTCGAGGAGTCCGAGGTAAAGAAATCCCACTAGGACGCATCTGTCCCATAGGTACCAGAGACCTCGCTCTAGTCACACACAACTTGTTTTCAAGAGAATAAAGACAGATTCACACATGTTGGAAAATGACAAGTCACCACCGTGTTAGTCATAATATTAAAAGCGGGGGGCTATTTGCTTTGGATTGGCAGACATTAATTAGGCTCAGGGCTGGATTAACTGGCTTCCCGTTACACAAGCCAAGAATAAAGGACTGACTCGTTTTAATCAAACCCTTCCTGTTCACTTTGATTAGGCCTAATCAGAAGCAAGGCTGTTTACAGATAATGCCTAGTAGTCATCGGCGAAAAAAAAAAGTTTAAATAAATAAATCAAGAACTTCCCAATCAGTATCACCCTACCCTGCGTCTGCATGTCTATACCTCTACATACAACTCCACCCCACACACCGATTTCCATCCAAAACAAATTCTACATAGAGATTCTATATATAATTCTACAGCCATGCACAACGCACATCACCGACTCTTCCGAAACACACATATGTTAAACTTCCAGCCGTCTTCTGTTTTACTGAGCGACTGCCTACACAAACATCCTCTTACCGATGGGGGGAAGCAAGCCCAGCACAGCAGGACCCAGCGGTGCTGGGGATGCAGCAGCCAGGCACAGCTTCGGGGGGAGCAGAGGGTTTGCTGCAGGGTCCAGCTGCCTGTGCCACAGGCTGGCAACGTTTCCTAAGAAACCAGGATTTACGGGTTGCCCTTAGCACAAATTATACGAGTACGGCAAATTACGCTAGGTTGTTTTTTCTTTCATATACTCGCAAATATCTTGCCGATTTGACTGAGTTATGCATATATAAACCCCTAACTTGCTAGGCTGAATTTCTCTGCTAAGGAGCGAGATAGGAGGGGATGAGATTGAAACCTCCTACCAAAAGTGTAATGTAACTCTTTTTTTAGTGAACAGATTTACAGCTCCAAAATGTTAACATGGCTGTAAACATTGGATCTATAAAAACAGAATTTTACCTTGACAGCAAAGACTTTAGCCTTTGCTTTTGTTGGAGCTATGAAAACGAGCTATGGAGAGTTGTGTTCCTGCCACTGCAGTGGCACTAACAGGGCAGCAGTCTGTGGGGGCGGTGGACTTAACCCAAAGCAGAGAGAGGAGCAGCAATACCGTACACACCACTCCTTTGGGCTTGTTTGGAGGTAACTAAATGACTTTGGAACTAAGCGGGTAAGAATCAAGCTCTTTAAACAGCTAAATTCCACTAAAACCCCAGGACTTAGCCCTTTGGGAAACTCTCCCTATGTTTTTTATGCACAGCGTAATGCAGATCCCCTCAATCAGGGTTAGTTTCCTCCACAGCTATACAGGTGAAAGCAGATTTTACTACTACATCTCCAGAAGTGTTTGAGTGCCACTAAAATTTAATTTTACCCAGGGTGGTAGTGAAATTTACTTGAATTCATGCACCTTTTTGAATTTTCGTAATGTACAAGCATTCTGAGAGATGCCAGTTATGATTCAAGGTGAAATTGCTCTCCTAGGTTTTCAAAATCCAAACTATTCATTATAGCTATTTAGAGCTTTTTTTCTGTGCCAGTCTAATGGCATGAGCACATTATGTTGAATTACTATTATGCCGCATCAATTGAATTAACTTCAGAAGTCAGTCTACATCCCAAATTACAATCTTATTCTGCCTGAAATTCATTTAAAATCCACAGGACTTAATATTTCTTACAACGCCTGCATGCTAAAAGCTTACATTCATTGGCTTTAAGTAGCACCAATGAAAACCGAATTGTAGGCTGGCAGGAAAAAAAGAAAAAAAAAAAAAAAAGGCAGCGAGGGCTATGATTTACAGGTGATTTACAGTGCGAGCCTTCTTTTGGAAGCGAACGGCCATATTAAAAGAGATCAAAACAGACCTGACTAGTGAAGGAAACCAATCTTTTCTCCAGAGCACAAGTCAAAACAAGTCCTGTCAAAATCTATTCAGAAAGAACAACAAGAGGCTTGAATTCACCAGGCGTCCCTGGGCCAGCAGCGACAGCGTGTCATCTGCTGGAGTGGCCTTGGCAAACATCTACCAAAGCACTTGACATGCATCACCCTCTACTTCCCTTGGTGAAATCGGATGCTGGAGGATGACGGATACGCGTCCTTTGAAAAGGGATAGCACCGAGTACAACCCAGCGTCCTTGGTCGAGTGCTTCCTTTATTCATCTGCTCGCACCTGAATGTGGAGAGCCATTATTGGAGACCGATAAAGGTATACAACTTCAAAACTTGATTTGTAGGAGGACGCTGGGAAATTTATTCTGAACTGACGGTAAAGTACGTTATGATGTGGAACTACAGTTCAAAGTATATGCTGTCACATATTCTGAACTTACTAAATTATGATGAACGTACCTCATTATTTTCTGAAATCTCTAAAAAGGAAAGAAAAAAGGTCTCTGAATTGCACATCCTACTTAATTCTTTGGTCGCAATGGAGATAAACATTTTATCACCAAAGCGCCAGTTTTTGAGGTGGGGATCTGAAGTTATACGTCTAAAGAAAAACCACCCAAATTCTTGTAAAGGGGTATGCGTGTTATGTAAAGTTACCTATAGCAAACTCTGCAAAAGGGGGTTTCAGACCTGATCTTGAATAAGGCACTGAGTTTGCGCAAATAAGACCAAGAGGCGGCTTACGTTCACTCTTTCTTTTGCCCCCAGTAGCCTGTTGGATGGGAGCTTAAAATTAACTCACCCAGAGAATAACCCCAGGCTTTCACTCCTTCTAAGCTACCATCTTTCTCTTCTATTGCTATTATAAAAATAATGTCTTGCATTTGCTGTGGGCCTGGCTGAGAGTCTATGGTATTTAATCAAAGAAACATTTTATTGGTATGGGATCAACTGCTGATATACGCAAAGTCCTAATTTCGACTTATTTGTATCTAGCAACTGTGATCAATAGGCAAAATTAATTTTATTTATGCACTTTTTGAAGGCAACGTGCCTCGCACAAGAAGCAGCGCCACCCAAAAAAAAAAAAAAAAAAAAAAGATTAAATGCTTCGCTGCTGAGAGCTGCTACAACTCCTCTTTGAGGGCTGCCGCTTCAAAGAAGAAAAGCCAGGTGCCTGGGGCAGCCCCGACGACGCGCTGAAGGCTGGCAACCTGATGTGTGAAATTGCTCTCAGATGGCTCACTGCAAAGTTTTACTGTCTGCAGGCAAGGCAAGACTTCAGTGTTGTTGCTGAAAAGCCGTTATTTTTGTTTCTAAAATTTTTAAATGGTTACCGGAGGTTATGCAGGGCACTTGGTGCAGACTAACTGCACTCCTCTATAAAATTATCCTTGACGTGGATTTCATATAATTGATATTCACAATATAGCTCAGCCACACATGCTCTTCTCTTGTCTTTGTGGGTGCATCTATGCTCTTTCCTCCTGTGCTCCCGTTGCATCCCTATTTGTCTAGTGGGAAATTAAAACCATCACTCCAAGATGTTGCATTCTCTAGTTCAGACCATGGGTATGAAATGATCTTCTCTAGGATTAGCAAACGCTGACATTTGCAGCAGTTCGCTTTCGCGCTACCAGTCGTATCTGGTGTGCGTTCACGGCTGTAACAAAAGGAAAAGCTTCCTTTTATCTTTCAATGATTATCAAATGTATTCTGAATGCTTTCTAAAGTCCTTCTCATTGAGATGCTGCTAAGAACAGTATTTACAACTGCACCGTCAGAGGCAAACATTCAATCTGCAAGAGCCAGGCTGGTGAGCAGCTGGCTTTAAAGCTCTTCTTAAAAAAGCTTTGGTATTAGGGATGTTGTTGTAAACTGATACTGAAGGCTAATAATTTCCTTTTAATAATCACTTTGAACTAACACCTAATCAGTAGCTTTGAAAGGTCTTTGTGACCGGCGTCAGATTCGCGGGGGGGGGGGAGGAAATCAAACAGAAATGGTAACTCTGACCCCACCTGACAGGGCTTTTGCACTAGAAATATCCATTCACCTGTAACGAGGATGAAGCAGGTTGTCTCGGTTACACGTATTAAGGGATGGGCCTGCAAAACAAAGGCCGGTGGGGTGTACTCATGAAACCCATACTGAATATTCAGACGATGAATCATCTAAAAATCTCATTACAACACTTCTCTCCTCATGAAGGAAAACCTCAAGAAATGAGGTCTCAGAAACTCAAACATTCATTTCTCGACAAATATTTTGAGGTGAGTTTTTTCTTCACATTTCTTTTGCCGGGCGTCAGTTCTGAAATTAACAATACATTTAAATAACAACAATAAATTCAAGTTCAAGGAAAGGTGCTATTTCCCTTATTTCATGTTTTCCTTAAGAACTGGATTCTTGAAGCCATGCAAAACCAACAGAACCTCACTTTTAAAGGGGAAAGTCGGAGTGGCTAGCTTTAGAACCCTATTACAGTAGGATCCCCTAGAAATTATCACCTCCAAAGGAACTCAAGTGAGAATCCAAACTAAAAAAGCATCTGGCTTCTAAGTTAAAGAATTTTAATGTTGTTAAAGAAGTTCAAGAAGCTCAATTTTGACTGTAGGTAACAGCAGTATTTCAGAAACTTCAGTGCCTACAACGCTTTCCCCAGCCAGTTCTACAGATTCAGGAGCATAATTGAATTATGCAGTTCATACAAGATTTATTTCTGCCTCTTGCATTAACACCTGTCATTGAAAACCTCATCAGACGACATCAGGAAGTGAGAAGGTTAAGGACAATTGTATTATTAATTTTAAATAAATTGAGCGTGTCTATCTTTTAAAGAGGTTGAAAGTACCAAGAAAAAAAGAAGAGCAGAGACAGTGCCAGGAAGATGTATGCGCTCCTACAAAACCTGGAGGAGGCTCGCTTTACCATACTGTTACAGGTTGGCTTGCTTTCATTCCCTGAGCTCTGTGAGTGGCAGGAAAAGGAAACACACGACTCCCACCGACCGTTGAGCTGTCTGTCTGTCGGTGCATCCCCGACCTGGGATTTTACCTGTTCCCCTTTGCTGCCCACAAACCAACCTGAGGAAATGCAGCGGTGGAACAGGGCGGTGGGGAAACAGGGAACAGACAAGGAGACAGGCTGAGGTTTGAGGGAGTTTGTTTTCCTTTAAGCAACAACCTGTTGGGATTTCGTCGGCATAACAACTGGTTTCTCCTAAGCACGCTGGTGACAGCAAGAGCAGAAAACAAAGCCTAGTGGGTCCATGTCTGCAAGGCTTCTCACAAGGAGTCAAGAAGCACAACTCAATCTGCCACGTCAAGCTTAGCCAGTCACTCCTGCCCGCTTTTTCTGGCTGCACAATGGGAAAATGGGGCTAATCATAATCTTCGTTACCACAACAAAGCAAAATAAGCAGGGGAATGATATGACACTGCAATGCAGTATCCAAAGAATCTGGGATTTCAGGAAAACTTCTTTTTACTGTCATCCACAGATCTAGCAACTCACCAAGGAATAAAAGATATTCTGCAGTTAAGACAGGAACAGATACATTCACCGAATCACGTGTCTCTTCTGACATGTGTTTCCTTGACAAAGTTTTTGCTTAAAAAAATAAAAAAGGAATCTACGTCATCTGATTTCATTTTTAAAAAGGATCCTATACCCTTATCTACTGATTTCTAATTGCATGAAAGGAGAGATACACGCTAACTTCTGTTCATTAACTTTAATCAAAAGAATTCTTGGCTGTTTCATTTAAGGCGGATTTAATCAAGCAAGGGTGGCTCTGAAGTGAAATTACAGTCTTAAAGACTGTGGAACAATTAATTTAGAGTTTTGCCCCGCAACAGGTCCCTGATGAAATACTAAATTAACAGATTGCAATAGGGCATTTCGGATAGGTAATTTTAAATACAATTTAGGTCTTTTCTCTTAAGATGTATAGGCAAAGCCTTTGTGCAGACTTGCATGTTATTTTTCCAAACCTCTCTGGAAATATAAGATATCGGTCAGAAGACTTTCTATTATACCAACAAACACCAAAGCAAGAGTGTTTACATTGCAACTACGTATCATGCTAGAGATCAAAGACTTCTCTCTTCAGGTTCATCTCACACAAAAATAGTACACAAAACGTGCTTTCCGACCAGCAAGGTATTGTGAAGCTTTTGGTTATTAAGCATTTATACCAGCTAGGATAAAAAGGATAAATAAAGGAACTTAATATTTACATTCAATTTGCATTTATTGTGATTTTAATTCACCACACTCATAATTTGGGGCTCTCTGGAGTCTTTTACTCAAAGTAATTTCATCTCCATTATGATGAAATACGCCCACTTCTAATCTCAAGCCGAAATCAGATAACTCCAGGTGACAATCCTAAAACAAAGCAGACCCTACAGCCAGCCCCCCCTGATTCTAGTTGCCTTGCAAGGTACCGCGAACCCCCCCGCTCTCCTCCACACTTCTCCTGCTGGGGCAAGAATCTGAGAGGCGATGCGTAGGAAAAACCAAACTCTTCCTAAACTGTCCCACAAAGGATGTTTTGGACAAATCTTTTTCTAATTAGGCACAAGGAAAATTTCCCTGACTGAAGCCAAAGTGAGTCAAATAGAGGAACAGTTCAGATATCTGCACTAGAACCAGCTCTCTGACTGTTGTGTGCTTAGTTAATTGGAAGAGTAGTTTGGCTCCTATAATAACTGCCAGACGATCTGCATCGTTTTCCCAGACCTGACTGAGAGCTGCACTTTAGTTTTGATGTAGAGAAAAAGAGCCTGCAAGGCTGCTTCAGTAACCAACTGCTAATTCCAGCAAATGCTCTAGTCATGCCGTTAAACTGATATGACAGCTTAAGTCGTCTTATCTCTCACACAGGTGTACATCAGAGTTAGAATTTTCAATTGTTATGTGCAGACTTAAAAAAAAAAAGTTAATTAAAAAAGAAACTGCTGCTGCTCAGAAATGACCTGTGGAAAGCACTGGACTAGTTAAAGCTGCATTATCCCACTTCAATCCCCAAAAGTTCAGGAAAAACAACGTGAAGTCACAGCCTATTCAAGATGTATAAATACCTAGAGTAAAAACTGGAAGAGCAGAGTAATTTCCTTGTCATCCTCCACTGTTTGGATGACAGCTCTACTAATGATCTTACAATACAGAATATTTGTTCAGAGCACTTATCAGGCTGATATTTATCAGGCTGTCATCTGGTTTTAGTCAATAAAGTCAGCTCTGATGTTGGATAAGAATATGCATTTTTGTTGGCGTGGAAGCTGTACTTTGCTTTTTCTAAAAATGCTGTATCAGCTCATTAGCTCTTTACTAACCTTATGGAACAATGCAATAAGCTTTTATACCATACCACAGCTATAACAATACATCATCTGTGAGGCTTGAAAGAGATTGCAGTGAGTTTTCAGCACATCAAGGCACAGGACAAGGTACGAAAGCCAACTGAATACAAGCCATGTTTCTGCTTGTTACCAAGGTCCAATGCCCCTACCTGATGAAAAGCCCAAGTGAGAAATGCGCTATCATCAAAATGCCAAGAAACCACGTCCCTTACAGAGGAAATCCATCCATTTACTACTTTCCAGTTAGCCCACTAAAGCGTGCCCAAGGTTCGCACCGGTAACAGCCAGTATTTTAAATAGAACTGGTGCCTGTGCCACCTTCCACTATCGCACTTTCTCTCCCTGCCAAATACTTCCCCAGTATAACTCAAGATGTCCTTTGAGCCTTCCAAGCGTTACGTGACTTTGGGAACCATCACTACTTCGGTGGTTTCTCCCACTCTTCACCAAGGAGGCTGCAGCTACATCAGCTGAAACCCTCCAGCCGGTGGCAAAGCCTGAGCTAACCGCTGCAAAATATATAATGAAAGGAAAATATCACAATTAGAGGTCCAGACATAAGGGGGTTTTGACCAGCTTGTTGCATCAAATTCCTCATGGCAAGGACAGTAACAGTCGCTTGGCTCCTTTTCCTCTTTATTTAACTTTCCCTTAGCCACAGGGGATCTTCAGTTTCTCCGACACTGAGTGATTTGTCAGGATTATCGAGCGGCATGGCCAAGCCTACTATCTGGCATATGGCAAACTATATTCATCTGAACTCTGGTCATATTATATTATTATTATTATTATTATTAAGTTTGCAAATTATATAGGTAATAAAGTTTTAATGACTTAATTCAGTGAAAATAGGTACAATTTAATTTTAAGCTAAAACCTGGCCATATAGAGAGCTATAAGTACTATACGACCACGATCAAAGCATCACTACACACAGCACTTTTAACATTTAGAAACATTACAATAAAACCTGTTAGGAAATCAATGAAAGGTCAGAAAGATTAAGGGATTAAATTCCTTACTGGTACAAAGATATGCAAATTGGGTACTAGACTGGAATGTGGCCATGCCTTTATGCCCTCTACAGAGGACATGAAACAAAAAAAAAAGACAGATTACATTTTGTGCCACATGTAAGACAGCCTCACATCAGAAGTCAGTGGGAGGATCTTTTGTTTGTAGATCAAAGAAAAGGTGAAAAAGGTAGAAAAAAAAAATTTAAAACATGGAAGAAAAGATTCCGGTTGGAAGCAATCTACTTTTATATTAACATCTCTAAAGCTCTACTTAATGCTACTTTAGCTCTACAAAGAATATAATTCTTAATGACTTGCATGATCAGGTAATCCCCATACGGCTACAATATAGTTGCGGGGTGTACGGTTTAGTCTTTGTTCTCGCCTCTTCTTTCCCAAAACCCTACCTCTTGCCCCTGGGCTGCAATAACACATGCATTAACATGGAAATTTAAAGACCTAATGTGTGATGGGAGTCAAAATTATGCCATTCACATGGCACTGCAGAAAAAGCAAAGAAAACCCCAATCATCAAACACTCAGTAATCTTGTCCACGATAAAATTAATTTTTAAAACTAATCGGGAAAAAAAAAAATTACATTCAGAAAGCTGGGTTACAAAATAAAGCTCCAACATGCCTAAATATTGCTTTCCTTCTGTCATGAGATATTTGGATATAGTAACTGTGATAAAACAGTAAATCTTCAGCTAACAAATTGCATTTAAAGTAGCAATATTTTTTTTAATCTTGTCTTGCACAGAGACCATCTGTCTACAGTGAACACTTACCTCACCCACAACCTTTCCCCCTTAAATAAACGTACCTCCTATGAGTATCTCTAAAGAGATGCTTTTTTTTCCCTAGACTAGGATTAATTTATTTTTTTTTAAGGCATGTTTCATTACTTTGCAATCTACTGCTGCCATCTCCTGTGTTAAATGAGGCAGCAAGTAACTTCATACTTACAAGCAGGCTATTTAACTTTGGCCATATGGGAACGGTTTCTGTTGGTCAAGCAGAGAGCACTCCGCCTAAACACACCGCAGAAGCCTGTTAAAAAGTTGGCATTACCTCTAAGTGACTCCGTCGTTCTGCAATCACTCGTTCATCCTTGTTTCCAAAGAGCTTCTTTGGAGGGAATTCTAAAGTGGCAAGCTGGAAGACATTAAAGGATGAATCGGCATCAGAAGTGACAAGCTCAAATGAGAAAATTCTCTTTTAACTATGAAGCAACTGGGAAGAAGAAAATGCCAAATATTCATGAGCTACACTATATGCTATTAGCAAATATCATATCACGCATTTCTGCTGACATTATTACGATCTGGTCTGTAATACTGCTAAGAAAACAATGCGTTTTGTCATAAATGAGTGACAGAAAGCAAGTTTAGGAATTAGATTAATAAAGATTACAAAGTTGCTAACTAACTGAATCTCAAACGGCAGCACGAAGAAAAATCTCTTCAGAAACTCTGTGCATCTTAAAAGATTGTACTACCAAGCGACACTGGTAAGAGGGAGAGGAGGGGAACTGTCTCCCTTGCTTGTACGCCAACAAATAAAATGCTTGAAAAAGTTCCAGCCAGCTATATCTGGAAAACCACTCTTCAAAACTGCGGTCTCCAACCATACTGTCATGTAATTTGTCTTTTTTTTACATTGTACTGTAAACGTAAGATCATTGGATCTAAGAACTATCATTGAAGTTGTGCTGTGGAGGATGGCATGGCTGGACTCCAGCTGACACCTGAGCTGGACCTGAAGGACCTTTTGCTGCACCTTGAACTACGGCTTCTTCCTGCACAGCGGGGACAGGCTAACAGCACGCACCTACGCTCTGATGGCAACTCAGACGATGGGAAGCGGGACCTCTTGAGCTCTAACTCAACTGTAGCTTAATCCCATTCAAATGTATGTCCATGCTGGAAGCTGATAGCTTTAATTTCCCAAAGGGATCCACACCAACAGGCAAAATCCCATTTATCACACTGAAAATGAAAACAAGGCAGCAGCACAACACCTAAACACCTAAAAACAACTATTCAGATCTGTCCTTTTATGAGTTCTTCCACAGAGGTGTCCAGAGCTATCTTCTCATTTCTTTTTCATCCTGTAGGAACCGCAGTAAGCTACACTGGTGAGGGAGAGAGCGAAAGAACCGTCTTCCTTTCTTGTACACCAACAAATAAAATGCTTGAACAAGTTCCAGCCAGCTATATCCGGAAAACACACAAAAGACTCAAGAGTTGGTAGCAAATACCAAATGAACTTGGTCTGCTGAGCCACTGCTCACTGCTGGGAATGATACACAAGAAAGCAAATCCTCTCCATGCAGTTTGTGTTTGCACTTGAAGGTGCATTGAAACCAGTTTCTTCCTAGCTCTCACTGTAGGAGACAGAAATATGCAACCTCCCGTTGGCGTTGCTGGAGCTGTTTTGCAGGCGAAAGCCCTGTGTAAAAATGCCTCCTGCATGAATTCCCCTGGCTATTAGATGATATTGAACTAATAAACAAGATGCACCAATTTCTAGTATATCAGCACATACAGGACTGCGGAGAATTTATGGCTGGTTACAAGGAGCAGCAATACCCTGAATTAAACGAGGAGATTCATTATGAACATTGAACGTAAGCATCTTTTAAAATACAGAGGTATTCCACAATACAAATAATTTATTCCCACTCTCTGGTTCAACTCCAACTTGGGTCATTTTAAAGAAATGCGTAGACATCTTCAAAACGAGCAATACAAAGCGATGTGGGGCACCAGAGGAGATGGAAGGGATGTCTGCTCTGCATCAGTCTCACCAGCACACCCCAATTACATTCCTCAATTTTCTCCAATCATATTCTTCTCGGTGTGCCTGCTTCTTCATGTTGGCAGGACAAGCAGTACACAACCAAACCGCATCCTATAATTATGTCCTTGGGACCTATTTTCACTGCATTACTCACTCCTTAACCTATGCAGGATTATAAGTGCTAATAGTTTCAAAGACTTCAAAATCCCACCCCTGCAGAAATTGTATTTTATTAAATAGTACTGCGTCATGTCACTGCCAGAAACAAGCAAGGTAAAACAACTACCACCACAATCCCCTCCTGGCCCCAGGGAGATTGTTTTTATAGTTATTTGCTAGTAAATACTTTCATTAGAGAATTTTAAAATATTGCCTGTTAAAAGACAATTTAGACAAATAAAAAAACCCTACTACTACAACGTCCTCAGACATACTCTGTAGAGTTAAAATTATTACAGCTAAAACCAGGAACGATTTGTTTATCTAAATTAAGTTTTATTTTAAAAGGCATTTGGAGACTGATTCTACAAAACTTTGGGATGGTCAAGGTGTTTTCCTAATCTGTTAGTTTTAATCTGTTAGCTTTCCGGATACATTCTAGAAGAAAAACAGTTGCATTTTCTAAAGCCAGTAAGTTTTGCTAAACTCATTCAAACTGAAGGAGCTACTCCCATAGTTTCAGCATTTCTTCACTCCCAAATCACTACGCTGCAGAAATCTTTGAAACCAAGCCAATGAAAGTCCACTATTACAGTCATGAATTTAATACACAAAAGGCCTCAGCCAGTCAACTTGGCTCTGAAACATTCAAAGTCACAACATGTACCTAAATGAAAATCATAGTTTTGTTGCTGGTCAAGACCTGGATCGCAATACTTTGGACTTCGAGAACTATATATGACAAAAACCTCCATCCAGAACAGAACAACAATGTACCGAACCATACTTGGCACACATATGTACGTTACTTCTGTTTGTAATAAACATATGTGTGTACAGAATGTACCTAGACATATATGTAACTTGGAAGGATTCAGCGTCCTGCAGAGGGTACGTTACAAAGGACCTATCTCCTACTGCAGTCACCATCTCTACAGGGCTGGATGCAGAAGGCACACAACCCGCTGTCTCCCGCTCTTTTCCAAGGGTCCTCTGGCTCCTCTTTTAGCCAGATGATTGGCAGATGTCCATCTCACAAATAAAAAATGGAGACCATTTCTGTCACACACCAGATGACCACCCAGCTACATGACAGAAAAACCTCCAGCCATAGATCTCATCATCACTTCAGCAACTCTTGGAAACCCTGAATTATTCCAACGCGTTCTACTCCACTACATGCCAAGAGTCTAATCCCCACCAAAATGGAAAGAAAAGAGACATTCAAAATTCCCCAGGCTTGAGTTTCAGGCTGTCCGAACACTTAATGTAGACATGACTGCACCACCCAGCTTCCACCCAGTTCGCAGGTTGAAAATTATCTTTGCAATATAAGAACTAGAACCGTTCATGCCGCAATGTGAATTACGCATCCTCTATGCGACTGTGTAATTTCACTGGAATAGGAAGCTGGCCCATTGCAGGATATTCATATAAAAATACAATATTAGTACATTTATCAGAGCTACTGTCCTTTAGCGTGGGGAAAAATACGCTGGCGCAAGAGTTCCACAAATACACAGAGTGATGACACAACGTTCTCATCTCGTCATAGTTTTGGTTTATAAAAAAGGAAAAGAAAAAAAGCCCAGCAATACAGGTATACTGAAGTAATGATAAATGTAACGATAATTGTCCATAAAGATCCTCTGTCCTGATGTATCATTTGACATACAGACTCTGAACATAATTGAGTGTGATTCAGAAATGCAATTATTCAAGAGAATTTGGGGGTTTATTTAAAATACCTTACTCATTTATGCCAAATTGCAGTAGCAAATGTTTTGATACATGCAAATTTTCTTATTAGGAGTGCTACAATGCCTTTAAGAAACTGCAGAGTAACTTCAGAAGAGATTCCCACTGCTGCAGGTTACTGCACGCAGCACAGTATGTGGCTGAGCCGCATTTGTTCTGTCCCTTAAATACGTACGGGATCTGCAGGTATAGATTTTGCATCAAGATGTTTGCCTTGGCTCAGACACTGTAAGAGAATTTCACACTATCCAGATTCAGGAGTATAAATTATTCTCTTAGAATTATAGGGCCATGTACTCTCTGGCTCAAATTAATTCTTCAAGGGTCACACCTTGACTAAGAGATGAATATTTTGCGGCAATACAAGGCGTAACGGTGGGACTCTACAGGTAGCAAGGTAAATTACTCTATTTTCCTGAAATTTCTGAAGCACGCCCCTCCTCTCCCTGTCCCCCTTGCTGCAGTGGCAGTGGAAGCATTTGGCAGTCAGTCTTCTTCGGCAGGGATTTTTTGTCGTTTTTCAGGGCTGCTGATGAGGTGATATGTTTTCTGTCAGGGGAAATTAAGAGGCATATTCCCCAGCCTGACAGGAAGAGAAAGCTCGAATGATTTCCTGAGAAGCTTCTGCATGTAGCGTGCAAGATTTCTAATTTTTATTTTGGCTGCAGAAGCATTTCCCTACTATAGGTAATTATAGCACCGCTGTAATACAAATTCCATTATATACATAGGAGGGTGCACACACATGCATATGCATACCGTGGGCAAGGCTGGGACTACCGTTAGACCCAAAATGCAAAGGCAGATAATATTTTAAAACAGGACGGAGATACCTCAAGACTGCATATCAGCACCCCTAATGTCTTTTAGACATTAAACTTTTTACAGTTAATGATGTTTATCCTATCTGGCAATCGTTGCTAGGCAGTAGCAGTCTTAGGGAGAGGCAAACAGTCATTTGCAATTTACTCCCTAATTTCTTTATAAGAAATAAAGGCTGTGTTTTATTTCTGGGCCTTGCATTACTGGGGGCATGTTATTTGTCTGTGTCTCAGCAACCTTATCTGTAAGAAACGATAGTCACCTACCATGATATAATATTTGTAAGATTAGGATGATCAAGTTTAGACAGTTCCAGGTCCTCAAGGGGAAGGTGCTTCATACCTAGCAAGTATTATTCTAGGAAATTTTAAACGGCTTAATGGATTCTTATACTTTTCTCACATTTCAGCCAAGAGATTGGTTTTAACAAGGTTATCGGCAGGTGTTTAATGCTGGTAAGAATAGGTGGCAGAACAGTAAGTGACCCATTTTATAGTCACCTATTTTACCTTATATACAACTCTTTGCCCTTAAGATTCACCTACTTCTGGAAACAGCATATACCTAACAACGTCTATGTGAAAGCATACTCTTTTGCAGTGAAACCATACATCTTCATCACCTTCAACCACTGAGACCCAGGAAGAGAGGCAAATTCGGGTAGTGGCTTTTCATAAGCCAAGAGAGTGCAAATGAAGGTTCCAACACCACCAACGGCTCTGCCTGGGACAGGGTGCAGTCTCATTTGAGCACCTTTAGAAAATGAAGCCATCAGCATTCGAAGGGTGTCCTTTCATTTTTATTATATTCAGTCGGAGACTCTTACACTGACATTAATTGAAGTTTGCTCGGTACCTGCTGGATTTAATTCAGTTCAGGGGTTTTATGGTACAGTGGAACATAACACGTTAATAAAAAGTCTTGTACGGTACTTTGCGGATGATATTTCAATATATAGTGGACCAAAGTAAAATACCACATAATACAGTCATGTAAGCTTGTCACTTCTGAAGCATGAAATTGTTGGAAGTGTTATGCTCCCTAAACATTAAAAAAGTGCCATTTTCCAACATCAAGCAAAAATCTACAGGATTGAAACATCTCATTATTTCTGGCAGGTAAAATCTATGTTTTAGTGCCTACAATATGGTAAAAGGTTTTTGTTTTTTTTTTTAAGAAGAAAAACAGGGCAGACATTGATGGAGGCTGAGTCATCTTTAATCTTTCATCCCAAATTCTCTTTGTACTTCAATGTTTTGATATATTTAAATGGGGGGAAAAAGGGGGGAAAAAAGAAAATTAAGGAAATGCTAACTCTTAAATTAAAAAGTCAGTCTTCTTTAACTCTCATGTTACTTTTACAACTCTGAATTTTCTCATTTTTCAAAGGACACGTCTGACTTTTGATCCTTTGTCCCAGAAATCTCTGTCACAGATGAGAAAAATCAAAGAGAAGAATGTGGCACGGTTTTGCAGCCGGTGTGGCTGCACCTGACTTGATTTTGCAGTGAGCAACGAAAGAAAAAAAAAAACAAAAACTGTCCTACTTTTAGTTTTTGAAGTTTAAACAAAGTAACTTAAGCCTCAACTTCTCAAGATGTACTAAGACTCCCAGACTCTAAAGAAATTGGACAAAAGCTGTATTCTTACCTAGGAACTTGCACTAAATACTTAGGGATTTCATAACAAGGTAAAAAAAAGCTTAATTTCTATATTTTACTAGTATTTTTTCTGAAATAAACCACCTATTCTACACAATTTCATAAGAGAGCCTTAGGCAAAGGGAAAAAGTTAACACTTAATGAACAGATAAAGGCTACTTTATAAATTCTGCCAAAAAAAAAATCAAATAGAGATCAAAGATAAATAATTTGCTCATACACACTAAAAAAGAAACCAAGAAAATAACTTAAAAACCACCCTAAGTCATATTTTCAGGTGATATAGCTCAATAATTGAAGTTCAAATGATGTTTTCCCAACTATGAGTGAATAAAACTCTAAACTTCATCTCCTTTAAAAAAAAATAACAATGTAGTCCTCCCTCATGTGAACCTTACAGTGCTTCCCTGACAGGTATGCTATAGGTAAGTGATGCCCTCAGAGGACAGGAAGATTAAAGACAATTATTTTCCATTATCAACTAATCGATGAGAGGGAATATCCAGGGGATTATTTTCTGGATATTCAATTTGTCACCTACTTTTCCTCTTCCATGTCTAACATTCTCTCCTTACTTCTTTTTCCATTTCTTCCAACATGTTCTCCCCCACTTCCCAGCTTGTCTCTGTTTTATTGATGTGCCACCCCTTGCCCCATGACCTACCTAATTCTTTTTCTTACTCCACTGTCCATTTGCCACATCAAATGTCCTCCTCCCACACCATCCTCCCCACTATCTCCCAGAAGTGGAGACGGATTTGATATTCTCAGAGGTGGGATAGCCAAGCAACTAAGGATCGGACAAAACTCTGAGGTGGACCCACATCAACCTTCTAATGTAGTGAACTCCTTGGAGAAGACTGAACAGCTTTTAAACAGCAACAAAAGCCACAATTATTACAAACAAGGATAATCAACCTCCCAAAACAAAGAAAACTCAAGTGACTAGGAAACAGAACTGGAAACGGTTATACGCAACCTTTCTCCTGCGCACAGGCCCTGCAGAAGGTCCCTGATACCAGCCTAACACAGTCAGTCCTCCACTGGCCTTGAGGGAAGCAGACTCCGCTCCAGCCCCTCTGCTCCCCAGGTCTTTACCGTGTTTCTGAGAGCCAAGGAGCTGCTCCAGGCTCATCCCTACTGTCTTTCAGCTCCTCCATCAGAGCTGCAGGCTTACAGCTTTCTGTTGCTGCCTCTCCTTTGCTGCTAGAGGCTGCGGTGCCTAGATGTCACTCAAACATGCACAAAAGAACGAGCACCTCTCTCCTTCCTTGAGGGAGTCTACTCTGAAAAATCCTAAATAAATTGGTCAGCAAATATCTCCCTTCTGGCAAATACAAGAGAGACCGTAATTGCAGGGTGAGGTACTAGAGCTTTGATGTGGGGCATTTTTGGGTATGGAGTTCTTGGTTTTAGGCTGCAACTAACCCGCACAGACCACCTTCTCTGGATTCACCAATACATGAGCATCTTCTCAGGATGCACAAGTTCCCACGTCTCTGCTGTCTCTAATTCTGGGTTACTCTCTTTGAACTTTTAAGGTTTTCCTGGCATGCTTGCCAGTTACCTTCCTCAGACAGGCATAGCTGTTTCTCCAAAGAACATTTCAACTTCATCTGTCACTGAGGAGGGATAAGAAGACAAAAAAGAAATTCACCTCCTGCGAACCTCCCCGAATCCTCCCTGCGACAATGCAAAATTACCAAGTAGGACTGGACACCAAAGATTTCTCTTACCCGTTTCACTAACTGTGCCCCACTGTCTTTGAATCGCACCCACCTGCCTATCAATCTTCTGCAATTATCAAAGAGGTCAGAGTTCTCATATCCAAGCTTCTCCTTTAAACAAGCAGGCTGACCTAGACTCAATATGCATTTTTGGAGCTGTGGTGAGATGTCGAGGCCACTGTTTATTGCATTATTTTAATTCCATTTAGTCTGCCTCCTGCTATTGAGAAAAATCAAATTAACTGCAGCCAAAGAAGTTACCTTGCATTACAGAGGTGTTTTTCTTTTCCTTAAAGCAATTTCTAGACTAGGCGGAATAACAACATACTGAAAGAAAGCCATAAACGATGGTCAATATAGCATTTGACAAACTACTTCATTGCTT
Source organism: Larus michahellis (assembly GCF_964199755.1). Lineage (NCBI taxonomy): Eukaryota > Metazoa > Chordata > Aves > Charadriiformes > Laridae > Larus > Larus michahellis. The sequence continues at coordinate 5,309,784 of NC_133898.1, read as the reverse complement.
TGTTCATTATAAGCAGTACGCTAGCGTTTAAATACAGAATAACTATAAAAATGAACGCTAGGATGTATCAAAGTTCATGCAAACCTTTCACGGTTCTATAAAATTAGAGGACATCTTTCGAAATATAAGCCGCTACTTGCATAGCTCAGAATTATCAATCAAGGAAAGAGGTGCAAAAATTGGCCCAAATGGCAAAGAAAATAAACATTAAGTTCTCTATGCAGGCTGTAGAAAAGCAGAATAAGATGGTGCAGAAACAGCATACGCCAACCCAAAGGATATAATTATTTCACATGTAAACCAGTCAAAACCAAATAAAAACATAGTTAAATACGATTTATAGATGTATTTGGAAAATAAGCATGAAAAAATTGTAACGCATCATGTCCTTGCAACCTTGGTTTTGCTCTCTTGTTCATCTGTCCCTTGCCCCAAGATAGTAAAATACCAGTAGCACATGGCAGACCATGGTCTAAGACAATGGTACATGCTGACCTAGACAGTCTATGGACAAGTTTAACCCATTCTACACTTTTAGCTCATGATTTTGCAAACTAAACATTTCTTTTTTTTTTTTTTTCTTTTTTTTTTTTTCTTCCCATGTAGTCTCAGATCATGGTGCTTGGTTATTTCTTCAAAGAAATGGCAACAACTGCTGGGTTTGCAAAGTCACGTCTTCAAAACTCAACTCATTAATCAGTCTTCATCACTGCATGGCTCAGACCCCACTTCTCAAAAAGATGTTAAAAAAGGAATTTTCTGCTACTGTCTGCGGGGTTTATTTCCCTTTCAAAAACGATTTGGGATTTGATTCATTACCTTCCTGCTGGGATTTCGAGCAAGGCTAAGGAAGTGTCCCTGCAGTAGTACAAGGTGGGCCATGCAGCAGACACCATCTTCGCTGTGGCAGTGCACAGCCTTGCCCCACTCCGCATCACGTTCCTGCTAATGCCACGTTGGCTATCAGGCCACTTTGATCGTACAACGAGAAGTCACAATACCATTTGGCCTAAGCAACAGAAATAGTTTCAGAGAGGAGAATTCGCCAGAGCAGTTTTAACAGCTCTTCCAAAAAAAGGGTGGCTTGTTGCATATGAGCTCATCTCAGTGACATCTGGCAGCATTTATGAAACATCCCTGTCTCGTGTGGCCAACTGATACCATAAATTTCAGTCACCCTTGCCTTGGAGAAATGCTAATAATGAAAACTCATCAAAGAGCAGCAATAATTTCTACTGCTGACTAGATGGATGCCTTTCTGACTACTCAAAATTAATGGCAGATCTCAGGGTCTTAAAGAACAGCTGTCACAGAGAAATACACCTGCAGGCAAAGACGCAGGGTGCCTCTGAGTTTGATTTTTATAGAGAGGAAGCAGCAACTCTCACAACAAACTGCTTACAAGAAGTTAGCTAGCCTTCTGCGTCATGTAAAATGATAAAACCAGAGAAAGCGCAGTGCAAGTACGCAAATGGGAGACTTAAAAGGAACTCCTTAGTGCCCTTTCCAACAGTAAGTCATTGATAGTCACATAGGTGATACGTAACCGTTCACTTCTGGCTACTCTTAGAGATGCTACAGAACTAGCTGCTTTATCACAGGGTGAAAAAACTAGATGTAAGCCTCACACAAATTTGGGATTTTCGTCCCACTGCCACTGTTGTCACTAGGTAAAGCTTAAAATGAAGGTAAGTAATGAAATGTAATAAAAAAAAGGCACATTTTTCAGGAGCTTGCTTGGCAGAGGATTTTGAATCTGGAGGACGGAAAAAGCAACTATGGGGACCAGAAAGATCACCGTTACTACCAGTTTCACAAGCAATACCCCATTTAGTCCTGCTCTTGAGATCCTAGGCATGGTGGTGAGAATAGATATTTGTTTCCAAGTATAATAAAATTTCTTGGTCAAGCACTTGAAGATAAATGGCTTAGAAAGCAAGACCCATGTATATACCGCATATACATGAAAAGCTCAAAGACACACTCGATTAAAATTGCCATGGTACCAAAGTCAACATCATTATTCAGGGCAGGGGAGAGAACAGGGATGTGCTTAACTATTGCAAGTATTTAGGTTTGGATTACGTGTAATTTCACAATTACTGTCTGTCAGATGCTCTCTAGAAGGCTATAATATTTCTGTCCCCAACAAGCACTGCATCACTGAGTCTGGGTACGAGTGATGCAGCTCCACCTACACGAGTTGCAGTAACCCAAGAAAGCAGGGGAAAGCTAAAAGACCACATGATTTTTAAATTTTTTTTATATATATATATTTATTTTTTTTTACAGTGTCCTTACAATTTATAGCACATAAGAGTTTTCAGGTACAATCAGAATGGAAATTATGCTACTCTACATATGTAAATAAAACCCTGCAATACAGTAGTTTGCAATTGCTTTAACAACACTGGTACTATTCAAAAATTGAACTGAACTTAAAAGTATTCTTATTTATTCCCTGATTTAAAAATAAAAATAAAATTTGAGTTAGAATTGAATGAGCAATTTAAAATACTGCTGAAGTTTTGCTGTACTTTTTTCCAAAAAAAAAAAAAAAGGACGTAACAAGAGTAGGACATGCAGTGTTCAGATGCAGTTTGAAAGAAATTCAAAGTATTTCATAGAAAATACAGAGCGTACACTCAAACAGCCTCAAAGCACCTGCATTGCTGACAGCACTGCACAACACAAACTATAGAGGTATCATTAATACCCAGTAGTACCTACAACTAAGTATGATAGAAAAGAAGAGATTCAATACAGAAAAAAAAGTGGCCAAAGAGAACCGTAGCTTTGATTCTTTTTATCATTCACAGCGTCATAACCATTTATAAATAATCTTGAATTAATTGACTGTTTTAACACTGGCTCACGAAGTTTGGCGCCCATGAAAAGCGTGTTTTTTCATCTCGCTCACACTCACATCACCAACATCACCGTAAGGAATTCTGTTTTTCAGACGTGGCCAGACAGCTTCCCCTCCGCACTGTTATTTCTGGCTTTGGTTCTGAAATACACCCTACAATAAACTGGACAACATCCTCCACTTTCAGTCTTCTCCTCTTGACGTTTTCAATTCCATAGCTGCAGCTCAATATTTCTCCTCACAGCCCCTGCTTCTTTATGTTTATTTTCATATTAAACCACAAGAGATTGTATTTTATTGATTTTTGTCATGCAGGGATGTCTAATAAATTTTACTGCTTGGGCTTTCTTGCTCTGGGCTCTGTAGTGGGACAGACAATTCTCTCTTGTAAGATGGAGCCTTCTGTACGTTCTGTGTTGCAGAGACAGATGGTAAAAGATCCTTCCAGATTTATTTTTTTAAATGTATTTACATTACAGCAGTCAAGAAAACATCCTGAGAATCTTAGAGGAAGATCTCATTGTGAATACAAAACCGAAGGCTTTTAGAAACTCATTTAGAAACTATACCATCAGCTGTACAGGCCTGAGAAATTTGTTCTCTTCCTTTCTTCTAAACTCAACCCATTTTTAATTAAGAAATACAATATTATTTTCACTATAATCGAGTCTGAAAGCTCATTAGCCTAACGTGATAAACTAATATTTATGAAAGACCCTTAAATAAAAGAAGCCTCTTGTAGAATGTGACAATGCTAGCCATAAGGTTGGGTTTAGTGGTTGGGGGTTTTTTTGTTTGCTTAGTTTTTTAAAGCAAATTCACCATTTAACCGGCCTAACATATTAAAAAGGGTGATATTTACAACAGAACGCTGCAGTTCCAGTTAGTGGCTCTCAGTGCTTCACTAGTAATTGCCCTCTCTCGGATGGACCCTGGACCTGACTTGTCACCTCACCCTGCCAGCTGATCCCTGACTGTCAACCGGAGGAGGGGGCCCTGTCACCGTCCTGGCCCTGCTCAGGTACTGCTAGACCGTGCCCTGGCCACCGAGGTCCCCGCTGCGACCTGTGCTGCAGCCACCCTCAGCTCCCAGCTTGTCTCCCCTTGTGGGACAGCCCCCACCTTCCTGCTCCCTGGCAGCTGTGCAGGATCCTCCACAGCAAGAAGGTCAGGGAAGGAGACTCACCTCGGGTGCTCTGAAATGCCACCTGAAGGCACTGATCTCTCTATAGTGAGCACAAATGGGGCCTACAGAGACAAGGAACCGTGCTTCAATTTAACCTGTACACCCCAAAAACGTGAATGACAAGGTCAACACCTCAGCATAAAATACATATCATCTTTGAGTCTTCAAGAGCAGCTAGATAAACTATAAACCATAAGTGTACATTAAAACGTGTAACAACTGTTATCAAATACAGAGGGGGAGAACTGTTTTTTTAGAAGCTTTTCTTTCTTGCAGACTACATCAGTCTTAGCTGAACGGGGTCTCCATCAGTTAACAACTGCCTGTATCTCAATTCTGTTTTGATAATAAGTCACTCAATACAGGAATGCCAAAATAAACAGCTAAATATTCTTACTGTACGGCAAAATCTGCAACCTGTATTTCCTTGTCCATTCTCCCAGTGGTTCTAAAGAGAGGACAACCCTGTAATATATCCTGCTCAAATCCTGCCATGTGAGGCTCAAGAGAAGCTTGGTATAATCCTCCAGATTAGGCAGTGAATAAAGTTTATCACAACAGCTTCACATCTGCAGTTGTGTCAGTAATACCATCTAAATGAAAAAATGCAATGGGCAGCACAGTTGGAACCAGACAGTTTTTGCTACTATCTATGCTATTTGTTCAAAACTAACCTGGGTATTTTCACAAAAACTAGAGTTACAGCTGGGTCATCATATCCTAAATCAACTGAAACCAAAGGCTTCGACTTGAGAAGTCTACTTAATCTAGCAGTATATCCCTGACCCACACAGTGAGAACAAGCTTTTCTTCACAAAAGCCTTAGAAGGCAGCGAGGCTGTCAATAACAGCTAATGATTAATGGAGAACAAGTCTTAGAGGCCTCCAAAGCAAGGCCATCGTTAAAAAAAAAAGGAAGAAACAGCAAGAACTCAAGTCCTCCCTTCTGCCATTCACTAAGCAGGAAGAAAATAGAGAGACAGAGCTGCAGCCTAAGGTGTTCCCCAAGCCTACAGACAGTCATGAGCAGCTAAAGAACAGCTGAATCTCAGCGAGCACTCATAGAATCATAAAATCACCCAGGTTGGAAGGGACCTTTCAGATCATCGAGTCCAACCATCAACCTAACTCTGACAAAAACCATCGCTAAACCATATCTTTAAGCACTATGTCTGTCCATCTTTTAAATACCTCCAGGGATGGTGCCTCAACCACTTCCCTGGGCAGCCTGTTCCAATGATTAATAACCCTTTCAGTGTAAAAATTTTTCCTAATATAACTTTAGGTCACATTGTCCAGGAAAGGGTCTTCTCAGAGGCATTCCTCTCTTGCAGACAGCTGTTATCCACTTAAAACTATTTTACTGGTAAAACAACATGAATATTTTGATATCATACAAATTCACTACATAATTGAGCAGAGTCTCGAAAATCCGATTATCAAATAATCAAAGCAATTACTCTGTCAAATGGTTCACAAATTAGGAGATGAAGGACTTGGCCCCTCTCAAGATGCTTCTTTTTTCAATTTCTACATTACTAATGTATAAGACTTTTGCACAGCACAATCAGTGAAACCTGGCATTTGATGTTAGTCTTGGTCTTGTGCTCAAGTTAGTCTTGTCTTGTGCTGAATTTATCGGAAGACCTATAAAGCTAACAGTATTTTCCCCACAGAACTGTTTGGAAACTCACAGGTTTTGTTAACTGCTCAGGACATAAAAAAAAAAAAAAAAAAAGTCTCATCATCAACCAAAACACAGGAAGGAGGAAGGGGAAGGAGGAGAGAGAGAAAGAAACTGTGTTTCTGCAGAATTGCCTCTACCGAGCCAAGGAAAATTTGCTGCACAAATCTAGCACCCAAAACCACAATAATCACAAATTAATCCCAAAGCCGGGCTTTCATGAGGCTCTTACACATTCAGATTCAGTTTTACGACAAGAAATTCACACACTGAATTCATTTTCCCCACTAGAAATAGACTGGGGATTGCTTATTATGTCGGAAGCAAATATGCCAAGGGGTTTGCTGTGCCTCAGATGCTCCAGTCCTGGTTAGCAACTATGAATTCAGAGAGACCACATGGAATAAATACACTCCCCCTTAATCAAACTTGCACTGAACTACATGATACGATTAGCGGCGACGGTTTTCACACTTTATTTATGGGAACAAATTCTCCTGTTCATTTGTAGACTGGTGTACGGAGCAAACTTCTATGATTTCTTTTAAGATTATTGGCAAGCCAAAAGTCTCGTGCTGCAGAAAGAATGGCCAGATGAAGCATTTAAAGATCTACCTCTTCAATCACTTCTGTAGCTAGTGGCAAACTACAGCTGATATGGAAATACTACATATATAAACCTGCAGGCTTTCAGAATGCTCTGCACATAATATAATTAGGAAGGGAGCCGGAAACATGCACGTGACAAAATATTCTTCCTGTGTATGTACTTCCCGGCTGTTATAAGTGACAAGAATATGAATGTTAATTATCTATACCATAATTACTGTAATTTGTACTAAATAAAGGTGAAGGTTATAATCACATGCATGTATAATAGTATTATATGGTTTACACACAGATATGTATTCTAAAAATTACTACTTTATTTTTCTTTCAATATTTACGGAAAGATATATTACCAAGGGCAGGAACATTCCAGTCTAGAAAGTAAAAATTAAGGTCTGCCATTAGTTTAGGATATATATTTCAAAAACTATTTTCTAAATGCTTTTCTATATACTTATGATTCTGCCAGAGATATTATTTTAATACACATCATGGCAGTTGCTATTTATAAGCACATCAATGTTGCAAACAATTTTCACTTCAATCTGTGCCCAGAAAATACCGTTTCCAGCCAAAAAAAGATTTTAGACTGTTTATGCATTCTTAGTGTTTGTCCTAAGGTTGTCATATTAAATTTGTTATGCCTCTTTCTAAATATCAATCTCAACAATCATCGAACTTGTGAACGGATTGGGACTTCAGTCACCGCAGCATCAAGGCTTTGGCATAAGCATTGCAGGTTTCAGAACAAACTCATTTTAAATATCATCTTAGAAGTTTTTAGCTACAGTTAATTACAGCTATAGCGCTTTACGCTACTTATAGTTGAACACTGGAAGCATCCAAATGTCCAGAGTTTTGCATTCAATGTGAGCGTACTAGCTAAATCTTATATATTAATTAAATATACAGTTACTGATGCCAGCAAATGAGAAAATCCAATGGTAAAACCAGCAGAGCTTCAGGCCGGCCAGCTCTGATGCAACAAGCTTTTGAGTTGTGCTGCCAAAGCAGCTCCTAAGCTCCAGGACCTCACTGGTTACACGGCAACTGGCTCGCCAGCCCTGCAAGCCAAGTGCCTCAAAGTTATTGCTTCCCCATCCTTTTTCCCTTTCAAAGTAATCCCGGGAGATTAACAAAAATTTTACATTTAATGAAACGCTACAGCTGCACAGTTACAAAGCAGAATTGGAGCAGCCAGACAGCCAAGATCCCAGCCCAAACGCTGCCTTAAGCGCTCTGCACAAGTCTGTGCTGCCTTACGCTCTGGTCCCATTTTAATCGCTCTGCTCGCATTCTTCCTTAGGAAGGAGAACTCCGCATCTCCGATAAGACTTTTAAAAATGATTTAATAATTACAGAAATACATAGAAATTGCCTAATTATCTTTGAGGCTATCGGGGAGGAAGTATAAAAATCCCCAAACTCCCATATACCGTGTCTTGAAAGTTAGTCAAAAATTGCATTTTTCTGTCAGCGATCCTGGAATCTCTTCCAGAATCCATGGATGCTCTCCTAAAATTAATGGCTTCACCTCAGACTCATCCCCTCACCATTATCTGTGCCAGCACTTCGTGTTGAAGATTTCTTCCACTTATTACTTAGCAAGTAGTTATCACTTAGTACTTATCAAGTTACTGGCACAGGCTGCCCAGAGAGGTGGTGGAGTCTCCGTCTCTGGAGACGTTCCAAACCCGCCTGGACGCGTTCCTGTGCAACCTGCTCTGGGTGACCCTGCTCTGGCAGGGGGTTGGACTAGATGATCTCCAGAGGTCCCTTCCAACCCCCGCCATTCTGTGATTCTGTGACAACGTGATCGGTCAGTGGTGGCTACACGAACAGTTCATGCCTCTTCATTCATCATTACAGAGTTGAATTACTCCTAAACAATATATAGGACTAAAAAAAGAGGCTAAAAAGAGCTTAAGAAAGGATTACAAAACTGCTGTCTGTTCTAGTTTAATAGCAAACACATACATAGTATGTTGGGTGGTTGTGGGAAGTATGGATGGATGAATCAGAAACTGGCTTCACTGAGATGCAAAATATTTCTTGTCTCTATTCTTTGAGATGCAAAATACTTCCAGCAAAAAAATGGACAGACTACTTTTGAGTTTTGAAAAAAAAATCAGAACTATTTTAAAATATTTTTAAAATAAGCTTGCAACAAATGTTTTGAATTCAACCCTATTTTCAAAAACATTCACATACTATTTTTGGAAAGCGTGAGAAATATTTTCGGCTCGTTGAATTTCATGCAATTCATAGAAGTATGCAAAGCAAAGAGCAGCCTGTTAACTCCTCCAGTTGACGAGAGCCTCAAGTTCACTCAAACAGAATGATACTCTGCCAAAGAGACTTCTCAGAAGCAGAGGAGATATTATCTTCAGAAATAAAAAGAAGGAATATAGCTCTCATTGACACTACCAATGAGAGCCTTTCCTCCAGAACACTACACTAAAAAAAAAAAAAAAGGAAACCAGACAGGATTTTTCCCTAATGGTTATAAAATACTTACTGTGGCTGAAAAACACTGTCATCCAAGCAACAATCTCTACTCCTAACCTATGAGATTCATGATATTGATGTGTTACTGCAATGTATCGCACACACTCATTTTCCTGGTGGGAACAGCAGATGTGGGTAGAGGCAGATCACATGGCTTGAAGGCTTAACTTTACGTAGATGTTCCTTCTGCTTCAGATATGGATATTATGCACCCATTCAGTCATGCGAGATGATAAAAACCAGACCAGCAGAAGGGGAAGCTGGCTCAATTACAACCTGAAAATCTTTAAAAATTATAAGTGGTCCTTCTGTGGTTTAGAGTGTTTAATATCTTCATCAACAACACAGACCAAGGTGAGTGCTGCGGTCAGCATACCTGAGGGATGGGATGCCATCCAGAGGGACCTGGGCAGGCTTGAGAAGCGGGCCCATGTGAACCTCATGAGGTTCAACAAGGCCAAGTGCAGGGTCCTGCACTTGGGTCGGGGCAACACCTGCTATCAATACAGGCCAGGGGATGAAGGCACTGAGAGCAGCCCTGACAAGAAGGACTTGGGGGTACTGGTGGATGAAAAGGTGGACATGAGCCGACAGCGTGCACTTGCAGCCCAGAAAGCCAGCTTTATCCTGGGCTGCATCAAAAGCAGCGTGTCCAGCAGGTGGAGGGAGGTGATTCTGCCCCTCTACTCTGCTCTGGTGAGACCCCACCTGGAGTACTGCGTCCAGCTCTGGAACCCTCAGCACAGGAAAGACACATTGGAACGGGTCCAGCAGAGGGCCACGAAGATGATCAGAGGGCTGGAGTACCTCCCCTGTGAGGACAGGCTGAGAGACTTGAGGTTGTTCAGCCTGGAGAAGGCTCTGGGGAGACATTATTGTGGCCTTTCAGTATTTAAAGGGGGCCTACAGGAAAGACAGGGACAGAATTTTTAGCAGGGCCTGCTGTGATAGGACAAGGGGCAATGGTTTTAAACTAAAAAAGGGTGGATTTAGACTAGATATAAGGAAGAAATTCTTTACAATGGTGTTGGTGAAATACTGTCATAGGCTGCCCAGAGGTGGTAGGTGCCCCATCCCTAGAAACATTCAGGGTCAGGTTAGATGGGGCTCTGGGCAACCTGATGGAGTTGATGATGTCCCTGCTCATTGCAGGGGGGTTGGACTAGATGACCTTTGAAGGTCCCTTCCAACCCAGACTATTCTATGATTCTGTGAGACTGTGAAAGATACAATAATGTATTTATATACAGACCTCCATTCATCAAATACAAATACACAAATTATTGCTTATTCTGTTGAATAAGCCAGAAGTCAATAGCTTTGGCACTCCTGCAGAAGTCTTGCCTACAGACATATGTCCTTATCTCCATGAATGAGTCTATAAATGCAAGCATACCATTTATCTTCTCTTTGGCAGGTATCCACGGATTTAACTAATATTTTAAGTGAAGAATCACTATTACTAATAAAAATGCATCAATAGCAGGTCCTTCCCTTAACACCATGTAGAGATTTTTACGCACACAAAGATGTTTCAAGAAGATTGACAGGGAACTCCATAAGCAGAGCCTACAGTGAAAACCCCACAAAACCCAATTTAGACACCTTGCTCCAAGTAGGAATTAAGGACTCCCACAATAAGGAGGGACTTCATAAACGTTGGATTTTGGTAGGTAAAAACAAATAGACAATTGTTCCTCTGCTCTCCTTTGAAAGAGGGAAGAGATAAGAAAGCGTGAAGAAGGGAGCACTGGCCATCACAACAGTACATCACTCAACCTTGCTGAACTAACAGAGATGGGAGAGTGGGTTTTCCCCTCACAGCAAGACACTGATCAGGAAGGGAAGGTTTTCTGCAGAAACCAGCACTCTGGTAGACTTTCAAAACCATGAACTGATAAGAAAAGATAAAGAGGAAGGAAAAAAAGGAGAATCTTACTCTGAAAGTTCTCACTTCTCTATTAAAGACCCCGTTTGCTCCTGTTTCTGACTAACAAACAAGAAGTACACTCATTACAGAGACTACTGCAACTGAAAGCCAAGCATGGTCTTAATTAGAATTCCAAAAATAATAAGGGAGTCATTAATAATGTAGCAGTGTAAGAAAGCTGAAGCTGGGCAAATGACAATCATGCAGACCGAAAAAAAAACCAGGCACCGTTAAATGCTTGGTGCTTATCTGTCACTGGCATGATCTCACCCTGCTGCAGCTTCTTCAGTCTTTCAAAATTTGCATATGACATACTTCAATTAGATATCCAGTTGTCAGCAGCCACTTAATTACATTAGAAAAAACGTGCAGGTGTATAAAATATGTGGCATATTGTAAGACTGGAAGACGTTAGATAGTTTCCGCTTCTGAAAGAGACACTTTTTTTTTTTTAAACTTTCCTAATAAATCAGTTTGCCAATACACTCCTCTGGGAATTCAGTGGCAGCAACACGAAATGCAAGATCAGCAAATTATTAAAATACTGATGTAGTAACTCAGAGCTCAGCAACTAATGAGCTGTAAAGTTCACTTCTAAAAGCAGGACACTCATACATTAAACACGTCCACAGTATTTTCGCTGTTCATTATAAATATTAATTTAGAGTTGGAAGGTGAACTATGCAAGATAAAATTTAACTCTGATGGATTCTGATAACATCGCTTTTAAGGATCAACTTTCTTTGGAATAATATACTGTAACTAAGTACGCAACTTTGCCAAGTTTGGTATTAAAATGCATTTTAGCATCATGGTAAATCCCAAATTAGGTCAATGACAGATGAGCAGACGCAGACAGATGATTTTCAATTTACCAAACAAACTGAACTCCTACTCACGTTGCAAAACTAATCCAAAATTACCATAAATTAAGGCTATTTTAAATAAAGGTAAAAATATGGGAAGCTATCCATCATTCACATATGTAACATCGATAATGAGATTCCTTCAAAGAAAACAAACACCAAATCTTCAAGACAGCACAGGATATTATGTTTCATCTATCGCAATGTGCTCTTCCCCTCTGATAAACAAGGACACAGTAGTTTATAGAAATGCTGACAAGTAGAAGAAACCAATTGCGTATTAGCTAGGTTTCTTCTGCCCACAAACTTGCCATTTCCTCGCGGTGCCCTGAGTGCCACAGCTGGAGTGGACACAAGGCGACAGCCTGTACTATGTAAAATAAAGAAGACAACATCAGTGCTGCAAGGGCTTCCAGAACAGGTACTTAAGCGACAGTACCTCTCTAAAAGCAGTAGATGACATGATCAAATTCTTATCTCACTTCTCCTGAACTTTAGCGTGCTTTGTCCTTGGCAAAGATACGCATACTTGAACCTCACTGGTAATTTTTTGAAGGCTGTTGTGAAGTGGAGGCTTGATAAAGGCTGGAAGAAGATACTACTAAAGCTATAGATCTCTTGTTTCAGAAAATAATGTGACCAAACATGTCTTTTAAGTATATTAGAAGCCAAAACACATTACTATGTTTCACCAAAGAGTATGATATTTTAGGGAAAGTTATATTGTCAAACTTACTAGACTTGGTATTTGCCCCGACTTACAAAAATTGTTGAGAAGGGAACAGATAACTTAATAAAACATACTATGAAGCGTTTCCTATGGGAAATTTGAAATTTAATCACCTGCATAGTTAAACCAATAATTCCTTTAACGTACTAGATATGAATCTCAGTAAGTTTACCTAAGACACAGATATATGGCGACACAGAAGTGTCAGTAAGAAACCAACTGGCACGTTAAACTAGAGAATGTATTAACCTTGCAAGCATGACCACCAACCGCAGGAAGAAGCTAAAAAACAAAAGCAGCAAAAGAAAATTGCCTATATAAGATATGTATAAAGTGAGTGGTGTAGAGAATGGAAAATATAGATAAAATCCTCAGGGAAAATATTAATTATGACTTATTAATTACAACAAAAATAACTTCAGCTAGGAAGACTCCAAGATGAAGAAAGCTATATACCTTTAGCTCTAGACTGGGGTTTCTTTCCTCATTTGTATGTAGTTGTATGTTCTTGGATGCTGGACTTTATTTTGACCTATTAATACCACTCCTATGTTCCCATGGTTCTTCGAAACAAACAAAACCCAAGAAAACTCCCACTCCCTCCTGTAACACCACAAAAAGCCTGAATTTCTACTGTGAATCACAAACGTTTGATTCAAAGAAGTGACATGAATACGCTGCAGCACACAGGACATTTTAATAGCGGCTTTAAGAACATCAGATTTCTCCTGAATCTGATTACTACATATAAGAAAGAAGCTGATCTCCCTCTGACATAACCGTAAAAGCCAAATTCAATTACTCCTCAATTTATTGTCAGGACCGATAACAGACTCTGAAAATGACTACTCAAACACATATTTTCCTAAACGGGGAAGATCAGTCTGCAGAGGGATTCAGGTGGCCCCTTTCTTTTTCAACTGGATGACTGCCTAGCTGTTTTTTCAAGAGTTAGATGCAATTAGGATATTACCGTTGACAGACTATAACTCTAGCATTCCAGAAGAAATGGCAATTCATTCGAATCTAAAATATGATACTGATGTTCATTCACAAGTAATATTTTTAAAAGTATTTGTGGAAAGAGAACATTTCGATTTTCCATTCAAAACTCATTTTTACCTTTAAAATTTTGACCTAGTTTTCTTTTCTCTTTTTTTTTTTTTTTTTTTGAAACTTTTCCTTCGGTATTTGGTGCGTGGCAGTTTCAATTTCGGGTTTTCATAGTGTTTTGGAATGTGAATGATCTTAAGTCCCAGAATCCTTACAAAACACAGATCTACATATTTTACTCTTTAAAACTCAAGGTCGTTCCATGCTCAGTTAGTTTTTAGCTTAAAGAATATGTCAATGAAGACCAAGAAAGCATTTGCACAGGATTGCATCTCTCTCTTTTTCGAGCATATTGGTGTTTTTTTTAATATATTGCCCATGAATATATGGCCCAGGCTTCTTTACTTGTGCTAACTCTCAAGTCAGGATCACTTCCACTGCTTGAAAGATTTATTTCTTCTAATATCCAAGGGAACATGTAGAAAGGAAGCCAAATGTTAATAATTAAAAGTTAGATGTGGAAACCAAGAACTGTAATTCTACAAACGCTCGCTCCGACGAAATAAAGCTCTGTCAGGCACAGCTCCTCATATCCTGAATGCCCAGAGTCTCCGAGGTGGTCAGAAAGATCAATTTTCCATTTTGCAGAAACCTGGAAGCCGCTATTACAAAAAGGTATCTGTGGAACAACGCTCTTCTGTTAAATGAGGAGTTGTCAGGATGACACGATCTGACTGCAAGTACCTTGCAACGAACAAACAGGAACCTCCAGGGAACGATGCCAGTCAGCAGCAAAGGGAATTAATGCCTCGAGGCAACACACGGAGTCACAGTTTCACTGCAACATCCATCCTGTATCTAGCAGCCTTGAATCTTTAAACTGCTGAAGGGCTTGCCAATCTTACTAGAAGCATACGGATGAGAGGAATATTGGTTTTGAGTAAACTTCTTTCAAAAAAGAAAAAAAAACCCTTATTTTCAAGTCTCTACGTCTACCCTTTTCTGCAAAAGAAGATTTACCAGAACTTACCTCTGGGTACTTCAGTTTTAAAGTTTTATGCATTTCCCGAAAACGACTGTACCGCCTGAACACTGTCCACGTCTCATCCAGGACTGTTATCTGTATCAGACGATAAAAAAAAGAAGAAACAGAAGTAAAACCACACAATGCCTAACACTAAAAACCACACAGTACACAAGGTTATCAGACTAAAACAGGCAATTCTTAGTTCCCTTAAATTCATAAGCTTTTATAGGTTTACTTAATTTTTCTTTCATTACAGCGACAGAACCGTATTTATTAAGGAATGCTGATTGCAAAGCAAAAAAACTGAACGCGTTTATTCCTTATTCCGGTGTGGTTTGACAAGGCTGTAAACACATTAAAATATCCCCAATCACTCCTTGGTGCATCTACGCAGCTCACAGCATTACAATCAGCGGGTGCTCCATTAATGAATGAATAACACCCAGCACAACTGTAATATGGCCTCTCTATACATCCATAGAAATGTATATATTCTCATACATGCACACACACGTATACACAGATACACACACAAATAATAAATACAAGTTTCTCGGACACACAGAACTCATTATCACATAGAATGGGATTCCAATTTGTCAGGCAAAAAATTATATATGCCGGCTTTCAGTAGAAGACATTACTTAAAAGCATTCTGTGCCTGTGTCATCAACATGTTGATGAACATCCCGTTTATACAGGAAGTTTCATTAAAATCAACAGAATTATTCCCGTGAATAAAGCGCACAGCAACAGGAGCGAAGGGGGAGGGCAGGCCAACCTTGCCATCAGTTATTCACCAAATCCCGGCTGAACCTGAGAAACCAACCGACATTTCAGGGAATGAAAATTTTTCTCTGTTTGAAATTAGGCGAAATGAAAGAAATTTGTAAGTGGGTCACAAAAGTCCTATGACTGGAGCCTTTGATTTTACAGCGAGGTCTTTCTGTAGCTCTGGTGATCCAAGGGTAGCAAGAAGCAACGCAGCAGGGAGACGAGGCATTTTTCTACACCACCTAGTAGAGGTGGAAAAAGCCAACTGGCATTGCCTAAACCTGAAAAGACTGTTGCTTTTTTAACCTAACAGGCCTGATAAACGATATTGCCTCTGCCTAGCTATGAATTTAATGCGTGATGATCAAAAATGAGCATTTTCACAAAATGCATTTCACAAAGACGCAGGCTTGGATTCTAATCCTATAGTGACTCCTAAAACGAGCCAGTAGATCCCCTCACTACTGAGCGTGCCGAAGTTACAGAGGGACAGAAAATCACAATGGAGCAAGATAACCAAGTAAGAGAAAAAACAAACAAACAAACAAACAAACCCCAAAAAAAACCAACCCAGAGCCCAAGCACTGCTCTTGACAACTGCTACTTCATTTTCACAACAAATTCATCTCTGGTCCACCCTTCCCCATCCCCGTCGCCTTTGCTGGTGTATACGCAGCAGGGAAACCAGGCAAAGTGGTCTGGAAACCAAAAATTATTGCATGTCTTAGGACATCAGGAACCAAGCTTTTTGGTTTTGCTTTGTTGGTGGGTTTTTTTCCCCCTACATTTACCTCTATTTTTAACTGAAAGATCTAAGTAAACAAAATTGGCCTTCTCAAAACTTTTCACAAATATTAAAACGTAGGTTCTTCTAGCACATCTCCATAAAGTAGATTAATTATTTTGGATAAAAGTCATCTTCCATGTCACCAATAAGCTTGCCTGCTACTAGGACATCTGCACGATGGACTATGTTACCTTACTAAAAAAATTCACGCAGTTGCCCTCCCTCAATATATTGTTAACAGCATCTCAAACTTCACAAATCAAGTGAATGGATTTAACATGAGTAGGGCAGGCTTAACTAAAAAACTAAAAAAAAGTAACTATTCAGGAATAAGCAAGCTGCGCTGATCTTGATTAACCAATTAACCACTTTGTTCTGAATAATTACTTTAATATAAAGGGCTTTGTGGTTTTAATATTCAAGTAAACATCAGAGTGCAATGGATAATCATAAAATAAAGATGTTACACCTTCTGCTTTAATTCTGTATTTTAATAGTTCTGACTTGTGAAATTTTGCTGTGATAATTTCATTTGTACATGATCTTTATTCAAAAGTGACCATTGTTTCCCCCTAGGTTTGTCACAGAAGCGTGCCTTTAGGGGAGCCATCCAGCACAAAGCATCCAAGGACTGTTCCAGCTGCACAGCCTGGGGAAGAGCGTGTATGTCAGCTCACCAATCCAGTTGTCAGCTCTGCATCTGGCAGCTCTCTAGGTGACAAGGTGGTACCAAACTCACCCAAATCAAATTGCCTGCAGCCAATTATTTATCAGTTTTCTTCTGCAAAGTTTAATAAACGACTTGTTAGAGATGAACAGGAAGGAAAACAGGAAAACTGAAGGATTTTCTGCAGAGCGTTCCCTGGTGGCTTGGCTAGACCTGACTCCGGTCCCTGTCATCCTCTTCGTTTACTTTCCTAATTCTTGTAATGAGACTAGCAGGTAACGTATTGCAAAATTGTATTGTTGTTACTGCTGATATTATTGGAAAACTAATTTCAAAGCTAAACAAAATTTTAACCTGTCCCCAAAGCTCAACAAGAACGTTATTAGAATCAATAGGAGATTTACAAGGCACTTGGCATAGCAATAGCATTTCCAGAACAGGGCCTTTTACTTCTACAGCCAATCCGACCAGTTTGGGCTAGGATTCTTTTCCCCCATTTAAAAAACGCTGTACGGCAGACTATATAGGCTCTGTATGTCTGGGACTGAGACATATTCAAATCTTTTGAACAGTAGCAAGTAAAGCAAATTTTAAAAGCCCTTTACTTTTTACCTGTAATTTGCTAACATGGTAGTTAAAATATTTTCTTAATTAAAAAAAATAAATATGGTTGAGTAAACCTGTAGGACAGATTTTCAAAATACTCTTATCTGGGCACTTATGTGATCCGACACTTGCCTCAGAATTGTGACTTTTGTCTTTTTATTCAAGCTTACCATTTCCTATGTAAAACTTAAAAATTTGAAAGGAAGTACCACAGTCTTGTCTCCTTAAACTCTTCTTCTGCACGATGATTGCCAGGAAATAACCTAACAGACGTTTTCAGCTTTCACAGTAAAGCATGTCAGAATTTGTTCCCCTTGTGCTCCACAGAAATATAATAAAAACCCACAGGTGGGGAGGAAATATTCCAACCTGATTCTGAAGCAATCAGAAAGAACAGAACACGCCCACTTTACTTATCTGGGCTGGTTAAACTGTCTGCAGTAATTGTGAAAATTCACATTTCTCAAAACAAGCCTTGTTGAAACTGTTCCTCGGGCTGTCTATGAATACAGCACCTGAAAAACTAAAACTTGCTTAAAAATTTCTTGGAAAATTTTTTGTATTCATTATTGAGAGGATTAATCTGACAAAGTTGAGGACAGAAGGACAGATTAGGCTTTTTTTTTTTTCTAATTTAGATACATATGGGGCATGCAGAATTTTCTTTAAGAAATACGTATCAGTGAGCATTGCTGCTGCTCTACTCCAATTCTGCAATAGCTCACTGAGCTCACAAAGAAACTGTGACTACAAACACCGATATTTTGAGCAGACCCACCCCGACATTTGGCTGACCAGAACTGTGACCGGACCTGGAGAAAAGCACTGCTTTGGGGTGCATCTGCCTGGATCTTCTCCGTAGAGAACTTGGCAAAGAAAGATGACTGAACGGCTTTGAAACACAAGAAAAAGCCAGTTTTGAAAGAATATCAAACAGGATAAATAAAATGAGAGAACTCGGAACGACGAGGGAAAGCTGAATAAAAATGAGAAGGCTTATCTACAAACTTTCCTTCTTGTCAGAGGATCCCCTGCAGGACTGGGCTTGATTCCAGGCTTTGCTTCCCTCACCTGCTCTCGGGAGACCCCGGTTGCCTTTATGTGAGCGGGAGTTCCCCCTTTCCCTGCTGCCTGGCTGCTCCTTTGCCCTCCACAGATACTGCCTGCAGCCACAGGCACTGTCTGTGACAGATGCCAACGGTCTTACCCGCGCAAAAGCTCTTCCCACATGCTGTTTCTAGCTCAGCCTTCTCTGAATATTTCACGTATCACAACAAGATGAAAGGAAGAGGAGAATACAAGAATAGTGTGTTGGTACTCTGACTCAGCTCTAACATCAATATGTTCAGACCTGATTAGGTTACTACTGTTTCATCGTGTCTTTAAAGACAACATATAAAACCGTCACTCAAATGGAAGGTTTTTTTGGAAATGTATCTATTCATGTTGAATTCTTAATAGCAGATGAGCACAAACAGCTCTGTGACATCTCTTGCTGCAAAAGGAGAAGGTGCTATCTTAACTCTAATAAAGTACGGGCTTCGTTTTGATTTTGAACTCTCTCCAATAGGTTCTCCTGAGAGTCACTCAACATCTTAAAGTAGGATCTATATCCAGTGGAAGAACCTGAGTGGACAGACCGTCTCGTTGGCCTGTTCCAAACTGTTGTATATGCCTAGATGGACAAGATGGTGAACCTGCACTAAAAGAAAACATTTTTGGATGGTATGTTCGGGTTGAAAGACTTATGAACTGACCGTGACGCTGACAAGAAAAGTGGAACTCACTCTCTCCCTTTTGGTGTATAAAGGAAATCATTTTTACTACTGCATGTCACAAAAAGAAACTTATATATTTGTTACATATAGAAATTTATTATATTTATTCCCCTATACAGCAATATGCCAGGATTTAACTATGAACACAATGACTAGAAACATCTGCTGAAGAAAATACTTACAAGATACCTAGGATTCAAGGGTTTACAATTCAGCTCAATCAACCCTTGCCCCTTCGTCAGATTTCGAAGTGCTGTTACATGCAAATAGGTCACCTACCCATTTTCCCAAGAGCAAGAGGAACCTTGGTGAAGAAAACTTACTTGGGAGCTGGCAAAGGAAATGAGATTAACAATGCCCCAGCTCTTCCCAAAGACTGACATGTATTCTGGTATGAGATCACCTGAAAATAAACTTGAAGAAAGTAAAGTAAGGCTGAAATAAGGAATTATTTCAACAACTGACACAGCATCCTCACCCATCAAGAAGCGATGAAATAGACGGGTACACATTCTCTTCTCCCTGCCCTGTCTTCCTACCTTCCTGATTTTTAAGGCAAAAGAAACCACGAGGCCATATATTCTGATTTCCCGCAGAATAAAATTAACAGCAGCTGAAGATTAATACAGATCAAATTCGAGCTGGGAGCTCTGCAGGGGAAAGGTTTAAAATAGAAAAGTTTGAGGAAGGTCTGCGGATTGTAGCCTGGAGCCAAATCCTGACCACAGCAAAAGCAGCCCACTGTGACAGAGAGGCCTGGAGGCAAAGGAAAAAGCAGAAACAGCTGAATGATTTGTGTAAGGGAATGACTGTAAGAAACACCCCAAAGATTGCCAAACTAAGGTCCATAGGAGCTTCCACAAAAATATTTAGTGCTCTAAGGACGCTGACAGGAAAAGAATACAATTATTGAAGTGATAGCCCGTGATACCCCATATGTCATCCATTTCTTTGCTTTGAAAAGCAGCTATTTGAGCAGGGGTTTCTTTTAGATGCGGCCTAAAAACAGCACAGGAGGGAGAGAAAAAATGGTACTGGCAAGTAGGACAGAAGAGAATAGGCGTTCCATGTACCCCACTCTTAGCCAGAGCATCCAGTCCTTCCATGCCGTTCCTGAGGTTAGGTTCTCACAGAAGCCAAATACAAGGAACAGAACTGCTGGAGCCTAGTTTCAAATGCATTTTTGTCTCTGTTTGATACATCCTCCAGTTCTTTCCAGGTTACAAATCCCAACCATTTCCAACAGTTTTCTTCTATTACATTTCCTTCCAGGTAAGTTCAAGTCTTCCTGCACATACCCTTTAACTGTTCCTTCATCCTAAGATCTTGCAGATGCTTACATGGGTTTTAGGGATGAAGGGAGAATACTCAAAAAAAAAAAAAAAAAAAAAAAAAAAAAAAAAAAATCGATCTTACTAAAAAGAGAAAATACCTTTTTACTGTATTTACCGTCACAAACCATTACCCAGTTTAGTAAATCCCGTGTGCAGAAACCAGTTGGCAGCTAAAACAGTCCTTTTTTACAAACAGGAGGGGGAGGTTTTGTATGCGCTTACTCTTCTCTCAGCGTCTCTATGGCTCTGGGCTTTCACTGGCCCCAGGAAATTCAAAGTTCAAAAGGCAAAAGGAAGTATTCCATCCACAAACTGTGCAGTATGTTTCGAGATGAAAATTTAATTAGCTCAAACAGAGCTAAGATTGCCCATCCTAATAAAAGCCTTTGTAAAAGGGAATGTGAGCACAGTTGAACAACGGTCCTGCAGACTGTGAGGGCAGGTCACTCCTCTGAACTTCCACCAGCTAAGGAAGCATCTGGCAGCACATTCAGGGAAGGCGGCTGCCAGTTCTGTCTCTGATGCCATGTACATCCGTTGTGCTACATGTCCACATGCGCTGAGAACACATTTCCAATTAGACTTCACATCTTGCTTTGAAAAAACACTGGCTTAGTACCAGAGGAAACATAATGAATATGCATTTTTTTTCCAGCATTTCTGCACAGATCAACTGAGGAAGCCACTAGAATGGAAGGGAAGCAGATACCACTTTGGAGGAGCGAGACCTTGGAAAAGCAGGGTGGGAAGAGTCAGAACAACAAAGAGAGCCTGAAAGGCATCAAGTCTTTGTTGTGGATACGTGCAAAATGCTTCAATTATGCTTTCATTATTACAGGTAAATATTTCAAGTCTACAAGTTTTCTATACCTGACACATCTCAATAAGGCGCTTTCCTGTGAGTAAAATGCATTTAATCCTCCACTCTGAAACACTTCCAACTGAATTATTCGATATTGGATCCGGAACTGCTCACCCCCAAGCGTTTGACCACCAGCCCCCTGTGTACAATGGATCCTCTTGAAAAACACCTGTCTCTGTAGTGTCCTGCACGGTGCATGCCCCCTCACAGCCTCTTATTTAGCAGTACTGAAGCCACTTAGACAACGGAAAGACACAGAACCAAAAGTTGCGTTTAGCGCAAAAAGCCCTACATTTCATCGGGGTTAGTAAGGTGATTTCTGGACTCAGCAGATTCTCAGGTGCGTTTCCAGACGCTGTTTCCATCTTTGCTAACTGTGATGCTGTCACACTCAACACTAACAACTGGACAGAGGAAAGTACAAACCGCTTGGTTTTAAACAAAGGGCATTTTTCTATTATTATTGTTATTACAATGCTACCGTTGTACAAATGCAAGCAACGTGTCTACAGAGACACCAAACGTTAAGGACAAGCAACTGAAAAGCACTTACCTTTATTTCAAACTCATAGTGTTCATCCTTTCCCTGCCCACACAGGACATAGCGTGGAATACTAATTTTAATTGGGTCCTTTAGGCCGTCTGGATTTGCTCCCAGAGAACGACAGACCATCCGCTTTCATGTGCATACCAAATAGGGAGAACAAAGGAAAACCAAAATCACTACATAAGGAAAAAAAGAAAAGAACTTCACTAAAAATGAGAAAACGTCCTCGGCCAGAAGAGAAGGGAAAGACAGCATGGAGGAGGCAGAAGTTATTTCAAATAATGAAGGAATTACTTGGAAACAAAAGTGGCTCTCCTTCTATAAGCAAGCCCTAGCATTTTGCTATGCATGAAAAAATTATGGTGAAGTGTCTTCAAAAATATTGCTTATTCTTTGAAAAGGCATTTTCAGCTCAGATATTAAAACCAAGGGAAAGCAGAAGACTTTGTATTAACCATCTTTGAAAACAAGTAAATATATGGATCAAGCCTTCACAGTCAGCCATATTTTTTGTATGTCTTTATCTTTATATAACAAGCCTGTTTACAATATCATGCAAAGCTGCAGGGGACCAAGGCAATTCAGAAATTGCCTAGATCTTAGACTTTTAAATCCAAACTCATTTGATAATTAAATAAGGTATAGATAACATAGCAATCCAGTGTCAGAACAGTTTCCTACTATTTTCTCTAAATCATATCTAATTAACAGAAAACTCAACTATGATAAGTTTTCATGGTCTGGACAAAAAAGTCTAAAAAAGTATTTGTAATGAGGGCACATTCTTCTGACTAACAGCCAGTTGGGAGTTTGTAACTCTGAAGTTACGTCAAAAATTAAGTATTTTTGCAACTGAAAAGATGAATGCTTTGCAGTGAGTGCGTCCAAAAGTAGCACAAGCATTGTCAGTGAATAAGTACAGAAATTGCCTTTAAAGTCGTCCTTCACTTTCTTAGTTGAATATACTTGGTCTGAAAAACGTAGTGAACTTAACTTAAATAACAGCACCATAACAAATGTGAGTTAATAATAACAAAAAAGACTGAAAAACTATCACGTTAAAGTTATCACCAGGTTATATATTTGTATTTAGTGATGCGATCCATCACTTATATAGATACGGTATTCTCAACATTCATTTTCAATCCCTTAGCAACTACCACGAGCCATGTTGCTTGGTCAAAATTCTTCAGTCTTGACCAACACTATCCCCACACATGAACGTGGCTCAGGCTTCTGGCTCATTGACACTTGGTGTCTTCTCCAGCAACTCTTGGTGACTCCCAGTACATGTGTAGATGTTGTGTAGGGGCTGGAGGACAGTTTGAAACTCATTTATAAATGCCCCTCTGAATGGTCTTTATTACAGACAGCTTTTTGGCATCTTCACCTGGCTATCAAGAAGGGGAGGTTGTTATTTCATTACTAGTCAACTATAAATGCCAATGTCATTTCCCTTAACGTTAACATTAAGAGTAGTAGAAAAAGAAAACACAAAGCGATTTTTAGTTCCAATTAAGTGGCTTTATTCTAGAAGGTGTTTTCCGCAAACTTCTTTTTTCAGTCAAAATATAAAAAAAAAGTTTGCACTGGAATGGAAAAATATTTTTAGTGACTTTTGTTTGCAGAACAAAGGTTTTCTCCTCTCCATAGTGCCCTTCTTTCACTTGTCCTCAACTTACTGGCTTTTCAACTAAAACTCATTTCTGGAGCACAGAAATGTAAGCAATTCTTTCCTTGGGGGAAAGAGGAGTTCATTGCCTTGACAACAATATCATCTATTTTAAAACACCAATAAAACCATAAAGTCACTCTTAAAGCCACCTCCGTCAACACGTAATTTATTGGCAGTCATTTTCAGAGTACTATTACAAACAGCTAATAGTCAGAAAGGAAAATAATCTCAAACACAAAGTACTCTGAAAAACACACCCTAATACATTAAATAATGCTTTGATAGTCATAAACATCGATCATTATGTTATGTTTCATTTACAGTAGAATAAAAGATATTGCTGTGAAGTCATTTTTTCATAAAATTGCGGAATATTCATTGAGTTAGATTTGAAAACAAACACAACGGAGGAAAACCATGTTATCTGGAACACAACAGGCACAAACATTTAACTTTGGGGTACAATCTAAAAAGGAATTATTTGCAGAAATTGCTGTCACTTAACAGCCTTTATTAAGACAGTTCTCCCAGATAGGGACACTCGATATTAACTTTGGTACGAAATGGCTGACTGATGCCCGTGAGGAAGCCACTCTTAAACTGGACTGACATGAGGTTACACTCCAACTCATAACTACTCTGTCTGCTCCATGTTCTGCGAGATACTTGTGTATACTTTTTTTTTAAAAACACAAACCATATCTGAAAAGAATACAACACATTTTCCTCATCTTTGGACCTCCTTAAGGAAGTAGAAAGTTTTGTTATGATATAAAAAACCCAACGCCTTAATTCTCCATCCAAACCAGCATTCATCCTTCCAGACACAACTCCCCCAGCCAATGCAAGTTATTTCTTTTTAAATCCCACATGAATTACATTATCCGTCCTTAACATATGGCAAGAACAAATGGGAAATGTTCTTATAGTAGTAGAGAGACTGAAGTCTAACTCCGTCTAGTAGAAGATTGCACCTCTACTGCAAATATGCTTACAGAATTTAGAATTTCAGATTAGATATCACTGTCTTTTCTGCCAAAGATCATCTTCCTCGAACAAGGCAGATGGCACATTCGAGCAACAGGATTCAAAGGTATTTAGCCCCCCTTACAAGGGAAGAAACAAAAGATGGGAGACAATGGCTTATTATTTGAACATCTGACAGGGTAACAAGTAAAGAATAACCTTGTGCTAAGCTAAAGGGAAGTTTTGACTAATGGAAGTCTTTTAGTAATGTTCAATAGTTCCATTATTTCTTGGAATTTAATATTAAGAGACTACAAGAGATGCAACCTCACAGCATCAACAACCCCATCGGTAAGCAAGCAGAAGAGGAGGAAAGTCAAGCCAGGCACATTACATGGAGAGAACTTTAGAGTTAAACTTACTCCACCCTTCAGGCAGTACCCCCAGTTGCTAACTATCCATTTAAGAGCACGAGAATTATAGAATTGTTAGGGTTGGAAGGCACCTTAAAGATCATCTAGTTCCAACACCCCTGCCCTGGGTAGGGACACCTCCCACTAGATCAGGTTACTCAGAGCCCCAACCAGCCTGGCCTTAAAAACTTCCAGGGATGGGGCTTCCACCACCTCTCTGGGCAACCTGTTCCAGTGTCTCACCACCCTCATGGTGAAGAACTTCTAACATCCAGCCTGAATCGACCCATCTCTAGTTCTAATCCATTCCCTCTAGTCCTACCATTACCTGACAATGGGTAATGCATGTCTGCAGATCATAAACCCCGAAACGCTTCTCTTACCACAGGTATAGTAGCATGACCAAAGGTCGAAATGCTATTCAAAGCAAAACCAACACCTGTTTACACCCTTTAACCAGGTTCATTTTCACATCACATTTCCCTTAAACACTCACATCAAGGGGATGTAAAGACTTGTTCTGTTGTGGGGGTGTACAAGTTAACTATTTGACAAAATAAATAGGACTCACTTAAAGCCATGTATTGCCTCACTTCTCTGCAAGAAAAGGAGGGGAGGGGGAAATTTAAAGAGTATTGGATGTTCTCTGCATTTTTCCTCTTCTGTTGCACTATGTCCATGTAGCCTATACTCTGTTAGCTCTGGGCAGAGGGTAAACCCATGAGAAAAGAAATATGGCAAATCCAACAATCCCCACTACCTCTGTCGACACAACTTAGGATAAACAAACACAACTCCTCTTGCACGTGTGACAAACTTTAATGTGAGAGTGCAATAATCCTCAATGTAAAACTCGGAAGCAGAAGAGAATTGTCAATGCTACTCTTCCCAAAATCGTAAATATAAAAAGCTAAACACCCTTAGTATTAAGAGCATACAGTGAATGTACCTTAGGAACCTAAACATATCTTACAGCTCAGACAAAAAAAAAAAATAATAATATCGCAGATGTTTTGAAATATTGAGATCAAGGGCATGAAACAGATGAGAAGCATGAAAACCAAAGATGTTCAGAAAGATTAAGAAAAAGGCAAACAAGGAGGGATGGAGAAGACATTAATGAAGATGGATAGGAGATGGAGGGAGCCAGAAACAACAGCCAAAATGAAAATCAGAAGACACAGCTGTAATTACAGTTTTGATCCACCTACCACATAAAATAGGAACATTTAATTTCCTAACCTTCCCAAGTAGATATTAGAGATTCAAAAAGAGTAAGCACTCAAGTAATAATGATTTTTGCTAAGATATCTGTACACACCCTACGGTATTTCCTTACGAGCTGAAAGGACTCTTTGCTTATTGATATATTAAAGCAAAAAAAAAAAAAGCATTTTATCAATATTCATTAGCCTCTTATTTTGAATGTATCTAAACGTATTTGGATTTCAACACCTAGTCAGATGCATAATTAGCCAAATGGCTTCTTCACTTGAACTGAATGTTAATTTCCAGATTTCCGAAGGGATATGCAAACTGCTTTGAAGAATTGATGGGATGACTGTCAGCTGGGTATTTATTCCTTTTTCACAGTATTTTGAAAAACCAATTCCTGAATCAGACCCAACCTTGCTCCTTCTAGAAAACACAAGCTCAATTTGGGTGAAATTCTCTTTGTCTGGCAAAACTACACATCGGATATCATTCAAACTGTACAACTGGAGGCTGTCAGATTGTAATTGTTGGCACGAAGCATCGAAAAAGTAAGTTGCAGGATAAAAGACAATACACTCCCTTAAGAGTCCTATATGAGTAGTTGTAAGAACAAGAGCTCTATACACGGTCTGCTTAGCACAGTCTACTTTCACCGAGGTATACAGCAGTACATGAGTGTCACCTAATGAAGGTTTAATACCTCCCATATTTTCATGGAGTAAGTAAACCAGATCAGCTAATTCAGTTCTAAATTTACAGGACAACCGTATTCCGTTTGATAAAACTAAGTCATCTACTTCTGATGTCCAGTCAAGAGAAATCTGCATCAAATCATCTTTCAAGAGCTGGTGATTTAAATAAACAGCATCATCCGTTGTAGAAATCAAAATGTTCATTATATCATGGCAAATTCTTTGAGTGAAGTGCTTGTTATAGGTAAATATTGTGAGTAAACCATCTTCAGCAGAACACAGAAGACTAATATTCTGTCCAGCGAAGCCGACTTGAATCTCCTTTATAGTGATGATGGGAACCTCATGAAACATTGCCAAGGAACTCTGGCAGACATCTTGTTCAACTGAAGAAACAACGACATACAGAATGGAGCTGAACAACAGCAAGCAAGCAGGTTGTGGATCAGGTTTTTTGCAATTGCCAACAGCGAGCCAGTATATACCTTTCAACTCCTCCATTCTAACACAAATTTGAGGTAAGGCACGGGTCAAAAATTCCAGCACTCTTTCCAAAGAACAGAGCTGAAGCTTCAAGAAGATATCAGGAAAGTGCACAAATTTCTGTCTTAACACAAGATTGTTTTCCAGCTCTTCTTTTTTACAACAGCACGCAAAGCCTTCAGAGGGCTTTCTTGCATAGGCATCAGAGATTCCTGTGCTTACACACATCGTGATGGCCTCTTGCACAGGGGATTCAGGCTGAATGACATTTTCAGTATGAGCTTTGGCATCATCGGTAGGGTGGGTCATATCTTGATTCATATCTGACTTGAAGAATACATTTACTTGCAAGTTTCTTACAAACGGTAGATTTTTTATTAATGATACCGCTTGTGCGTATTTCTCGTTTCCATCACACAAACTTCCCAGCTCCTTAATTTGTTTAGAAAACACCATAGTGTTGGGCAGATGACTACTGGTAACTTTGTAAAGACAGGAAAGCTTACTGAAAAGATAGCCCAAACCATAGGTGTGCTCTGGGCTCGCATCAGAATGAGAAGCTATTGACTTAAAAGAAATCAGACCAGAGGCTTTTTGTGTCGGAAGCTGAGAATTACTAGACTGGTCTTCGATTGTCGGGTGCAGTGTGTTAAATGGGCTATTTTCTTTACAAGTTATTATTTCAGAATGTACGTTAGACTGAGAAAAGAGAAGGCACGATGTGTTGTTAAAGCCATCCTGCTCATTAGCACCCATTAAGGATCCTACAGGAGACAGCTGTTTCAAGTGGGAACAATCAGATTCAGTTCTTGAGCTGTCACAATCCTGAGAAGTCATTATTTTATTGTCAAAATGATTGAAATTTTTAACCTTGCAGAGTGAATAAGCCACGTTATTTAAGTCATGACTTCGTAAAGAAGTAGATAAAACATTCTGAAAAGGAACATTCTTACTCTTTAAAGTATTAGTATTTTTGGAGTGAATTAAACTACTTTCAATGTCACAACGACAAGCAAAGCTCTCCTGGTCTGAATTACTCCTTTCATTCTCAAGTGCCTTCTCTGATGTAAAAGGAGAGGAGATTCTTCCAGAACTGGAAAATAATTCCCACATCTCTGTATATTCCTTCTGTCTTTTATGGCCTCTTACTTCTGCATTTTCTCCACACAACTCAGAAGCACAACTGCCATCTTTAGACATAAATGGAAAGCCATCAGGTGGCTGCCACTGTTGACTTTTCTGTTAAAAATTTCAAAAGAAGAAAATAGAAGCATCTTTTAAAAAAATCTTCTGATTTGAACATATCTTAAATTGAGGATTGGTTTTTGATTCGGTTTATATAATCATTCAAAATCGGTACAATCATTGTACAATCTCTCAAAATTAGAGAGAGAGAGAATCCAACAGAATTGATTGAGGTCTGATTCAGGAATGGTTGATCTTCCCAGCCCACCACTGCTTTTCCTTTGTACAGTATCCATTTCACTTCCTTTATATTTGCTTTACTTGAAAACGACAGGGAAGTCAAAGGGCGATGCAGAAATTTTAAGCCCTTTCTTAGTTTTCCACACATGCACAGAAAAAAATATCCTCTGCTATTGAAGATAGTGTAAAAATTCCAGTTTAAAAATAACAGTGCAAAAGTCCAAAAAAGTCCAAATCAGAGATTTGGATCTTAGGAGGCTGCAGCCCTCCTACTATTATGGTTTAAACCCAAGACAGGTAAATAACCATGTTTCGAGCAATAGTTAGGCAACCAAATACGGTGAGAGGTCTAAGCCTCAGCTTGAAAATACACGTACAAATCCTTCGTGACAAAAGCAAATTTGCCTGATGCTGCCGCTAATATTAGAGACACCCTTACAGTAGCGAGGTCATTGGGAGTCACAAATGGGAAGTGGTATCCTGAATTCAGACAATCTCTCCTCATGAAACGCTTTCATCCTCTAAAAATCAGGAAAGGGATACTGTTCCAAACTAAGAATCATGACAGAACAAGGAAGAAACATCCACAATAACACCACACCTTTCAAATAAGGAAAAAGCTATGCCCAATCTGAAAAAAAAAAAATCACTTTAATTCCAGCTGGCAAAATACATTGCTGTCTCGATTAGCCATTAATCTTGCTGTGAATTCAGAGTTCTAATTATGCAGCTAAACATTAAGAAATTTAATTACAGGCTATGCCATAATTTAAGACAACCGTTTCATTGTGACAAATTATGACCTACCTCATACTTCAGCTTGCGTTGAACAGTGCCATTACTGAGCCTCTCATTATCCTAAGAACAAAAAAGGTACACGTGATTATTACAAAGAGTGCCTTTCTTGTATAAGTTCATTTAAAAGTATTTCTAGGAAGAGACGTTCTTTTTAATAGCCCAAAATAACTGTTTTCTTACTGATATTTATTAAACCACTGGCCTAGAAGTCAATCAACCCAGTATTTGAATGAATTAGAACACCAGTTTTTAAATGAGCATTTGTTTGCAAGTATAAACAATTGCTGTTCCTCTGAACAGAATTTTATCAATGTATTTTACAGACATGAAATTAAGATTTTTACTTTATCTGTAAGCTTCCTATTTCATTTATACACTTTTCCCTGCAAAAAAAAAAAAAAAAAAAAGGAATACAAGATAAAACAGCCACTGGGGGGAAAAAAAAAAAAAAAGATGAGCAAAATCTAAAACTGATATCCCTGATTTATTGTTTAATGTTTTGGTAAATTAAAATTAAGTAAATATAGGAAAACATGAAAATTATTGAACAACAAAACCAAATCAGTTGTTGCACATGGCGCATTGAAGGTCAGGATTTCCTACCCATCTCTGCTCACCTTTAAACTTTCGGTAGACCAGGACAGGCTAACATCATTCTCCTCAGCTTTATGATGAATATTCTGCAGCCTTCTCTGCACTTCTTGCTCAATAAAGGCATTTATCCTTCAAGATATAGAAGAGTTTAAAAAAGTAGACTCTTAGATAAAAATCAAGACAGGCTAAAAGGCTCTTTGAAACGCTTATGAGCTTTAAGTACTGCACAACTCTTAACTGGCAGGCTTAATGTTAGACCAGTTTTATCGCTCCTTAAGGAACCTGGACTTTTGAGCAAGTGTTCATTTAACAGGCAAAGGTTAACAATTTGTTATCGCAATTAGACAATTTAATGGAGCACAGGTTAAGCCACTGCTATGTGTACAGCTCTATGTACAAGCGGCCCTGAGAGATGAAGAAGAACTAGAAGGCCGGGGTTGCATCTTTAGTTACTTAATGATTCACTTTTATCACTTTTGCAATATCGGCAACTCGGGCTAACAAAGGTTTGGTCTTCAAACGTTCCAAGAGTTGATACTAACAATTGCATGTATAAACGTGAACAGAGAGGAAATAGATTTTAAGTGATACCAGGCAGCTGCCCTATTAAAAAAGGCTTAAGACAATTCAATTTCCCTTGTTGCTTTAAGTGTTTTCCTTTAAATATTAATATTTATGTATTAAAGCAACACCATATAGACAAGTAACTGTAAACACAAAACCAATTTAAATACATTTAAGCCTACAGTTTCACACCTGTATTCTAAAACAAACCGCACAGGAGCAACAGATTAGCCTCTTGGTTATTTCGAGTGAAATACAGCAAATTAATTTTATTTCCAGACTATTCTTTAAGTACAATTACAGTATTTAATTAGAATCCAACCCTGGCAGAACAATCTTTCAAAATATTTCTCCTCTAAAGCTACTGTTTGCATTCCTATCAAAACATTGCAGAAATGCAGGCTACCTACCTATCATCAACCAGCGGAGCGGCGGGTGGCTGGGGCTTTGTTGGGCTGGTAGGGGAAGCCGTATGGGAGAGTCTCTCTTCCAAAGTTCCGTGATTTCCTTTCTGACCACCATCACCCTCGTAAATTTTTTGTTTCAGCTGCTGAATTTCCTGGTCCAGGCTATAAAGAGATCTTAAAATATAATTCACTTTGTTTTAAGAGTACCACTGATTCCCATTGTTCTTATGGGAAGCACTGTACTTACACTGGCATACACATATGTAAGATCATATGTATTAAAGTTTATTATAATACAAAAATCATAATTGTTCTTTAAGCATATTTAGATAGAAAAATAGAGACAGCTCAAAAAACACATTACAGCAGCAGTCTGAAGTTAAATAAAACAACTTCAATGATTTCCAATGCAAAAGGTATCTAACTCGGCACATTAAATATTAATTCGTAAGACTTAACCTGTCTATTAGGATCACTTGACTAAGCTTTCCTCATTACAGAACTCTATCAATGACCTCAGTTATTAGCTTCCAGTATAAAGTAAATGAATAAAGGGAGGGGGGAAACTAAAAATGTAAAATGCAGCACCAATCCAAAAAAACACGAAGACGATATAAAACAGTGATGAATGATGTGGCAAAATGTATCTATAAGACAATCTTTAAATTACGTACTATGCATATAAATCTCATTTTCCAGTTATTCCTTTTGTCCACAAATACATTTTTGGAAATTTACTTACAAAATAAAACACCTAATATCGATTTTATATATACCTAATAAATCGTCTTTTGAAATGGAAACCTCCTCACTTTCTTTAACGAATACATTTAATACTATCCAGATTTATGCACAGAACAGAATATGCAGAACACTATTCACTTGTAAAGTAGCTGAGATTAGATTAGTAACACAGTAATAATCTTCCCCATTTCCATTACAACTTTTGTCTCTAAAGGTAATTGTTTTCTAAAGGTTGCTTGAAAATTAAAGAATAAAAGCAAAGAAGTTCCTGCAAAAGCAGGGGAAACTATGCAAAGTTGGGATTTTACCACTTATCCTACAATTGCATATATCTAAATTGAAGTACAATGCTACAACTGCTTTATTCCATCCTGGAGGTCAAACCAGAAAATTAAAGAGATGAGGAATGGCGAGGCTTAGACTGGAGTAAAGCAGGCTGACTTGTTACTTCATTTTTAGAGTACTTTTTGCAGCCCTGCCAGAAGCCATCTGTTTCTTTTGATTAGCAGCAAAACAATCTTGCATCCTGAGGGAAAGCGGATGGGAGCTGTCTGATGGGTATAGGAGAGTGTTTGCATCTATGGAAAATCAATTTAACCACAAAAAAAAGTCAGGATTACATTAAAGGAACAAAGCTTATCTCTTGATTTGTAAACATCCCGCTATCAAGCCATATCACTTCCTATAGCTATAAATGTATCCAGCTGCGGGATGCATCCACCAGTAAGTACACGAAACTGCACCTTGCCACTCACGAGCGATACGTCCCGTCATCGCAAAGATGACTCTAAAGTTGCTTTATGTTCATTCTATTGCCACAAAGCTCTGCCAGTAAAGACAAAATGCGTATGCATTATTCCGGTATAAGTTCACTTCAAATTATCGTTTTAGGGGTCATTCCTGTAGGTGAAAGACTTTGAGCTAATGTATTGTTCAAACTGGAAAAAAACATTTTATCCAGTTATGATGGACTTCCGCTCATACACAGAGCATTTTAAGTGAATATTTACAGAGTTAACATTGATCTGAACCAGAACATATCATCATATAATGGTATCTAGATAACCAATAAGAAACATAGACAATTCATATGGTTACTATAGCGCCCAAGATATTGTGTACTGCAAAGTGTAAACTCAAACACAGGAGCAATAAGTAGCCCAAGACATTTAACATACTATCGTGTATCTTGAGATTTTCTTCTGCTGCAACATTCATAAAAACATTCTGAACTGAATTATTCAGGCCCCTGGGCCATGCACTGAAAGACTTCAAAGTTTTATTTAGCTTGTGCAAAAGGACTTTAAAGTAAACAAGAAAAAAAAAAACAACAGACCTTTTCACTTCTTTGATATCTTTTCCAAACCTCAGTCTTCCAGCTGACAACATATTTTTTCACTTATCACACAACCCAGCAATCTCTTGAGGGCTAACTAAGCTGTCTGTTTTTGTGGAACCTCCAGTTGTTTATAGCAGACTTTAGTCAAGCGAGATGCTTAGCATAGAAACCGAGATTTTATGTTCAAGACAATTATGAAAAATAATGGCAATATCCACAACAAAATGATAAATCAGTACTGAGAAATCCTTGACTAAAATCCACACAATGTGGCCCTAAACGTTGAAAAAGTGACCTTTACACGGGATATAGAAAGGAACCATTCTCTTCGGATAATGGTTTAAAAAGAAAAGGATAGAGAAGAGCTCTACAATTTGGCTAGAGGCAAGTTTCTTTCATTAGGTGGTTTTTCTAATCGAGGATCTGTTTGAAGGGCTTACGAAACAAGAGACAGATAATCAGTGCAATATTAAAAAACAAATGACAAATGCTACCTCAAGACACAACCCATCATTGTTTCACCGATAATGACAGGTTTTGAAGCTCTAGTATCAACAAATCAGACAATATGTATAAAAGCGGCAACTCTGCCCTTTTTTCCGTTCTGCGTGGGTTAAATGCATTCATCCCAGTGGATTTTTGCTCAGGTGAAAAATAAAACCAAAGATTTCTTCCTCTTCCACATAGGAAGACCCTTCCTTACCTGAATCACTTTTCTCTGAGCCCCCCATCTTTAGGCTGAATGTTATGCCACCAGATATGTGTATAACTGATGAAATTCCTTCTATCTAAGGGTTTATCATCAATTAGGACTGTATTAAAGCCTCTGTATATTTTCAAATAAGCTTAAAAACGACCATCAAGTTTTACATGGGTATATGGCTACTCTATTTTATTTAGCCCTGAAAGTAACAACAAAAAATCAAACGTTGCACCTGTTTACTTTGAATACCAGATGTGTTCAGGGCATCATCAGCTGAGGCAGAGAGTTGGCAGTCCACTATAACTCTCAGGCTCCAAATCTTGAACAAACATCTAGCTTGTTACCAATACAGCAACAAAACGGTATACATCAATATTTTATGAGGAAAAAAAAGTTGTTAGATGCTACATGTTTTTGTAAGGGTAGAACATAAGGTTGGCTGAGCTTTCTAAACAGGTAAAAAAAAAAAAATTAAGTACTGCAATGGCAAATGTAAATACTATACTGCTGAGGATGGGATAAGTATCCGAACACAACAGATATTAATGAGTGAGCAAGAATCCTTTAAAAAGCCATACAGAGTTTCAGTACTGGGTAAACCAGCTGAGACTCATCAAGAAACTCAAATACTGGGATGCAGAACAAGTCGCTCTCCCAACATCTAAGGTATTACGCGATTCACTTTCTGTGGATAGGTTCTAATAAATGGAAGCTACCACAAGACTTACCGTTCTCGGTCTTGCTCCAGGGCTTTCTGCTCAGCTTCCAGACTAGCCTGCAGACCAGCCTGTTCGCTGCAGCTGTTGTTCAAGGTGGCGAGCTTCTGTTTCTGCTCTTCAATTTCAAAGTCTATCGTTGAACGGCGTTGCAAAGCAGAGTGCCTCCTTTCTAGTTTAGCAACAGCTTGCTCCAGCGCCTCTCTCTGCTGTTTTTCCCTTGATTCAAGGATTTCTTTTTCCTTTTTCCGAACCTTTTCTTCCTGACGAGCTACATTGGCTGTGAATTCAAAGGTTTCTTGAAGCTGCTGCAGCTGATTTGTGCTAGCTCTATACTGGGCAAGCTGCTCTTCTTTTTCTTCTATTTCTTTCTCTATTTGATAGAGAGTGTTATCTAACCCTAACAAGCCTCTATCAAGGATTTCAGAAGCTCTGTGTTTTTCTTCCAGCAGAACTGGCAAATGATTACTCTTCAGGTACTCAAGCTGGCGAACTTTCGATTGGAGCCTGTACTCCACTGGCTTTATCTTGTCAACTTCTTCAGCCTTGAGTACGGCCTCTACAAAGTTTTCATCATCTCTCTTGAGATTTAAGTGTTCTTCATGCGCAAATTTTAAGCGTTCCAGAGCTCTTTTTTCATCTACTATTTCCTTTTCCAGGTGATCCATTTGTTGAACTAAATCTTTTTCCAAAATAGTCAACTGTTCCAGCTGTTTCCTTTTAAACTCTACGAAATTATGCTGTGCTTTTTCTAACTCTTCACAGTTTTCATCACCTTCAGATCGGGCTTCCTTGACTTTCAAAAGAGATTCTCTAATATCTTCAAGATCTCTTTTCTCTTCTTCAACTCTTTGTACGTCCCCTCTCTTCAGGAGCTCTATCATCACCTGCTTCTCTCGAAGCTGCTCTTCTAGGTGAGCCACGAGCATCACCTGCTCCCTTTCTTGTTCTTCAAGTCTCTTTTTTTCTGATTCCAGCTTAATGTACTGTTCATCTTTTTCCTTTTTAAGTTTTTCTAGTTCACGGAAAATCTGCATTTTCTCTGCTTTTTCATTATGATTAAGTTCTTGTAGTCGCTGCAACTCCTCTTTGACCCGGGCAAAAATTTCTTCCTGATGCTTTTTCTTTTGAAGCTCTATCTCCTGTTGTTCCCGTAATCTCTCTTCTTCAAATTTTTCTTTCTCAGCCAGCAAATCCTTTAACCTGCTCTCAATGTGAACACTTCTCCGTTTCAGACTCTCTTCCTGCTTTCGGATTTGCAGCTGTACTATTTCTGTCTCTTTGCGCTGCGACTCTACTTCTTGCTGCATTCTTACAAGTTCTGCTTTGTCAGATCTTTGTTTTTCTTCCATCTCTTCGATTTGTTTCCTACAGTAAAATATTTACATGCAATAATTCCAACCTTTCCCCCCCCCGCCCCCCCGCCAAAACCCAACGTATCCCTTAGAAGTAAAAAAGGTTTGGAGAAGGATTTTGCAGGATTTATCATGGTTTCTTTTTTTAATAGTTTTGCTTTGCCACAGGTTAAGATCTTACATTGCTTGGAAGTGACTCAATCATTGAGACAAATGGTAAAGAGATTCAAATAGCCTATTTCAACATAAAAAGCTGTGGACGTATGAAGTTACAGGAAGACGTGCTGTATAAACACTTATGTTAGTAGAGTATCAGACTGTATTAGTTCTGTCAAATCCAGTACAAATATTGACAGAACACATCCACGCACACAGTGAAGAGTAAATGCATGTATTTTTATATATACATATGTTCTCATATACACAAACTTGTACAAAAGGACTTGATTAAAAATTTGCCTCACCAAATTTAAGCCAAAAGATTATTAAAACAATGTCTTCTTGTTAGGTGAACCCAACTGAATTATTGATAAACAGGATTATAAGATTAGGAACAGACGTATATGAGAGAGAAATTACTTTAAGACAAACTATTATGCCCTGTGCAACCTCTCTTTTAAAGGTTCTAGTGCGTTCCAAATGAGGACAGACTGAGACTTGAAGGTCACCACTACCCTCACAACACAAGCGCCTGAATACACGTAGAGACAGCCTGCAAGTCGGTTGGTTATTTTGCGAGAAGTTAAAGGCAGATAAATTAAAGCACAAGCAAAGCAACTTCCGCACAATCTGAATTCAAATCCTATCAACATAACAAAGAGGATAAATATCAGTGATTCTGCTGCATCATTTTCTGAATAACATCTTCTAACGCTTCCGAGTCTCGGGGTTTCTCTGAGTTAACTTAGTCCAACTATATAAACAGCTCTTTCAAAACGGAGCAAGCGGTCTAAAGCTGAGGTGGCAGAAAGTGTCTTTCAGCTTCTGAATGTAACCAATGCTGTGATCTGCAACAAGGCGAGAGCTATTATTTGTAAATCTCAGCAGGTATCGTGAGCCAGAACAGTCAGCTCAGTTTGCCACCTGACAACAATACTTTCTTTTGTATTTCAAACTCATTTCAAAACGATGTTCTGGTAAGCACGATTGGTACGCCCACACCGGCGCTACAGTTTTATTTAAGACATGCAGAGTTTAAAACGTGAGTTTTTCCAATCAAGATTCAATCCAAAGGCAACTATACCATAAAAAATAAAAAAGATCTGAATAAAGAATGTGATTTGCCATATTTTAAAATAATACCATGAAAATTGAGAGCAAGAGTAATACGTTACATGTGTATAATCTACCCTCCTTGGACCTTTGTGTTTGGTATTTTCTTTGCTAAAGATCAGTTAGCCACAATTCAGCTTGCCTATCTGTTACTAATCCACAAGAATAAACAGTTCAAGAAAATAATGAAAATCTTCAAAGATGAAAAAAAAAATTATTTGTATCAGGATCCTCTGCTTACTGAATAACACCGTGATTCCAAATTAATGATTTAAATGAGTCTACAACACGTATATATATATGTATATATACACACACACGTAAAAGACCATAGAGAATGTTACCTTTTACTTTCTAATTTTTCAAGTTCTTCTCGTTGCTGTCTCTCAAATTCTAGCCTGATTTAAAAAAAAAAAAAGAAAAAAACCACACAACACAATAAAAAGGTTATTATTTCTTGGCTATCACAAAAAATAGGAAGATATGGTGCAATTCAGTGTCTGTTTAGAAGACTAACAATGGTATAAATCAAGAGTTTTATAAAACTACTTTCTACAATAACAGAAAATACTTCCTTCATTAGAGTTACAAATTAGATATCATGCTGTCTGACACGAGTACAAACAGAAAATTAATTGGGGGGGGGGGACAAAAACAAAAACCTATTTAAAAAGTAAAGTTAAACAAAACAGATAAATGATTAGCATAGCCTCTGCAAGTTAACTACATGCAGACATGGCAATCAATACACAGAAATTGAATTTCTCTACCTTAGACAGATTGGTCCTTTTACAGGGAAAAGGCTGCCGCAGGAGGCAGGGGGGAAACAGAGTGATCAATTAAGAAAAGAATTGATAGAAAACCAAACATATTAGTGGTACAGAACATTTTAAAGTCAACAACAGTTTGTTTTGTTAGAGGTTAAATTGGTTAGAATCATAGAACATTTGTCACATTACAACTCGAGAGTAAAATTTAAATAATAATTCTTTCTAAACACGCTTTTCAAATGCCAATGGTCGTTAAAGTGATGCTTTTCTTCTTATGGTTTATTAACTTGGCCACTTCCCTTGAGGGGGGAAAGAACTATGAAACTACACTACAGCTTGCTCGTAGTCCCTTTCTTTTCCCCCCAAGAAACAGAAAAAACCTCAAACATTATTATGATGTCACCAGTGGGGTTGAAAAACCTCAACTTCCTGTGAAGCACAACATTCATTTTTCAAAATAAATATCAAAAAAAGCATAGTGAGCCTACATATGAATGGAGATATTCAACTAAATACAAAAACCATCCAGTTAGTTCAGGCCTGCTACAGCTTAAGGAGTTTGCAGGTTAGTAGACAGTCCATGAACACAGAAAGAATGCGAGACTGCCCCACACGTTCATTTAAAAAATCTGACACGCTACAGGTTAAGATGTCGTGACCACAATTATGTAGACAGTTTGTTTGAAAAATAAGACATTTTTAGTATTTCCTTCTACTAATCATATGAATGCCTACAACAAAAAGGAACTGCCCTTACAAACACCCAAAAAATACAACAATGATCTAACATTTATAAAGCAATTTAAACGAACTTCGATTCCTACATGTTCAACATGCATCTTTCTAACCACTGCGATACTGGAGAAAGACCAGTTTAACAGCTTCCGTTTTTCCTTATTTCTCACAAATTCATTTAAAAAAAAAAAAATACCTTCGACAATGCCTAAGAGATTAGCAAATGTAGATTTTTTTTTTTTATACACAACTCCAGACATCTGGAGCCTTCGTACAAACGTCTCACCAAGAGCCTCTTCACATTTGCATTAAAACTATCTAGGAAGGGCACTTCTGGGCACTATCTCAACACTACAGCACAAGGAGACACGACAAAAATTTAGTATTTTTAATTTTATCATCATTTCTGTAGCAGCAATGCAAAGTTATGCAAAGAGAACAAAAAGCAACCTTAAGGGACCATCAGAAAGGAAAAGCTTAATTTAATGATTATCACGCACTACTTTTTTTTTGTCCCTTTTTTATTTACTTTTTTTAAGCTCTACCTCAAAAGCCCTCGCTTTGGCTGTTGTCTACCTCTGGAATTCATAGCTGTTAGTTATCGCTTTTTAGCTAGGGCTTGGCTGACAAATGCCACTATATTCATCGCTACTTCAGTCCAAAATAATATAGACCCTGGGGAATATAGCTCTGGTCTGTGGAAATGCAGATGTCCGTTGGGCGCTGTCAGATGTAGACCATCTTTGCTTAGACAGCTGGCAAAGATGATTTACAAGTATTCCCATGCTTGGTTAAGCCATAATGAAGTGAAATGTTTCAGATCAGCTAACAAAATGTGCAAAACCCAGAGCAAAAATCTTTTGTTATTTTGACCGTCCTACAAAACACATAATTTGGCAAAGCTATTTTATGTAAGCATAAAAATGGTAACTATCTTTTGATTGAGATCTGATACAAGGAAAACGAGCCATCACAACAATCAGCCTGATGTAAAAACAGGTCAGTGGTGAAAACTCTGTAATTTTCTCTTTAAGAAAGTGTCTCTAATGCTCTTTGACGTTGGTGTCAGGACAATCAGTTTTACCTTACACTGAAATTAAACTGGTGGTGCTCAAAAGGTTGGTCAGGAAGGCGGAATGAACTATGCAGAAGTGGTTCTTTCTTCAATGAAAACGGCTGTTTTCCAAAGTCAAATATGGTTCATCATCAACATCCCCAATCAACAGCTTCCAAACGTTTCATGCATTTTAAACAAGGAAATACCCCTAAGAGAAGGGCTAATGCAGCCTGGTGTTTCACTGCTACGTAGATGCAGTGGTGCCTAAGAAGGTCTGAGCTCCACTGAAGGCTCTCCTACCATGAGCTTATTCACAGCGTCTCTGTTCTCTATCAAAGGCGCTCACACTGCAGCCTTTATTTCTGCAGGGGCAATAATGATGAGTGTCTTCCTTAGCTGGCTGCCTGTTTTCTCCGTATATTTAGGAATTCACCACTTGCGAGACCACTACCTCGGTAATATTTGCTTCAAACTGGTTATGGGCTCAAAGTTATTTCAGGACAGAAGAGAATCCAGGGAGGCAGGACAGGCAGTCAGTGACTGCAGAAACCTTGTTTCTTTAAGAAGCTAGTCATAAAAAAAAAAAAAATATCTCAGCATCACACACAAAAAAAAAAGCACTGTCTATAACAAATCACAGCCAGTTTTACAAAGCACAGATGCAGATGTTTTCCGGTTTAGTCTATCCGTAATAAAAGTCTTTTTCACATAACCTCTACTCCCTTTATTAACGTGAGCACCACTGTGAATAGAAAAAAATATTAGCTTGAAATTAAAAAGAGAGAAACATACAGATATTAAAGACTAGAATATGCTCTTTCTTCTTTTGTGGATCTACCACAAAGGAACTTAATCTGATCAGTGTTGAATTAAATAGTCGCTATTTTCCTGGAAAATGTGGCATATCTAGTGATAAAAGCAGTGTAGATAAGCTGCAGAGAAAGGAAGTCTAGTTCTACTAGCACAGGACTACAATAGCTTAATTTACACAGCAAAAAAGTGCGATCTGGTACTACATCTATTAGGAAAGACTGAGTACTGGCAGGACTACAAAGATGTTACAATGCTGCTCAGTAGCCCAATTTATGAGATTAATTAAAAAAAAAAAAGAAAACAACAAAAAAACAAACAAACTCAAAACAAAAAAAACCCACACTAAAGCCATGACAAGAGCAAGGTTTCTCATGGGTGGTTTTAGAGTTACAGTGTAATGTAGTTTACAAAAGGTCCACAAATGAAATCTTCAACATAAATCTAGGCACAAAGTTCTATTTT
The DNA here is from genome assembly GCF_964199755.1 of Larus michahellis. Classification (NCBI taxonomy): domain Eukaryota; kingdom Metazoa; phylum Chordata; class Aves; order Charadriiformes; family Laridae; genus Larus; species Larus michahellis. The sequence continues at coordinate 5,268,769 of NC_133898.1, read as the reverse complement.
ATCCAAACCTTATTATCTGAAGCGGTGTTGCATGACACCAGATTAAAGACAAAGACTGGGAACAAGCAGAACAAAGAATTTTGCATGTTAAGCCAAAATTTTATGCAACTATCTCCACATATGGGAAATCAAGAGCCAACAAAAACCACACACACACAACAAAAGCCACACACAAAGACCACCCATCCGAAAACACAATTAAAGATAACACTGATTTTCACATGGGAAAGATACAGTAAGCAAGATCCACCATTTATCTGCTTTTGCGACAACTGAAGGTAATGCCCCGCAGGCTCTTCTGCCATTGATTGCTAAAGACACTGGATCGTACAAGCTGTGTATTGCAACCTACAGAAACTGCAAATTTAGCTGCCAGCCTTCAGGTTATGAATACTGAAACGAGAAGAAAAGGCGGTCTTGAAAGTGCTACATTAACAATAGGCACAATGCTAGTCAGCTACAGAAGTCGCATGGATAAAACCCAGAGGGCCAGCTACTGAATCTAGAGGTACACTGCTGGGGGGCAGTATACCATCAGGTTACGAGAAACTGATACTACAATGTATTGTCACATAGGGTCATACCAAAAGACCACGTTTCTACAGTGTTCCTGGTGGAAAAAAAATAAATAAATAAAATCCAAACCAAATGTAATGCGGGGATATTCTTTTCCTTCTGCTGTTTTCCAGGTAGCAAGATGCTCGCTGCCACCTAACATCCTGGCTACAATTACGCTGCCTTTGATACCCAGAGATCAGATTTATCGAATGTTTTACCCAGGCTGAACACAGTCACCGCTCAGGAGAACAGCCACTGCAGCACTATACTTGCTGAGCAGCATTCCCAGCTGGGAATTACAGAGCTTGAGCATGCTGCAAGCCATCCACTTCTATGAATCCAATGCCACGGGCTTTGAATTATTATCATTAAGGCCTAAATGCTTGGGATCTGCTTTATTCAAAACGTATTCTTTTCTTTTAACTTGCATTTCCCCCAGCCGCCTGTTTCCTTTAAAGTAACACTTTCTGCAGAATTACTTCGTTGGGACAAGCTCACCACATGAAAAACCCCAGTGCAGTCACAAAGGAGGGGACGGAAAGAAAACAGTGTTAGCATTAATGTAAATAAATCTAAAATTGTGAGGGAACCCCAGCCGAAGCTGAAAAGCAGCTGTTGCCAAATTGCTGTCCATAAAGACAAATTGCATCCATAAAGATGCATCAATTGTGGAAGATGGTGTCTTCTACTGATTTGTAAGACCGGGGCTCAGGTTTTTTTTGGTTTTGTTTTTTAAAATCGCTGATCTATTACGACAACACCCGCCTCTGCACTGCATGGGCAATGTGTATTATTAGGTATGGCATCTATTGTTTTAAACATAATTTAAACTCTTACCCCTATCTTTAGCTGCTTTAACTATGAATATGCAACCATGAGCTTCCTCGCTTAGAAAAACTTATATACACAACAGGGACTATGGAACAACCTGCATTCCTCCTGTCATGTGAGCCTTAAGCATAATCCTTTCTTGTGTTTACAAACTAAGCAGGACAAAATATCTATTCCTGCAAGCCAGTTCACAAAGATTAATTGAATGCAGACTAGCAGGAGAATATCAATAATTAACCCTCTGCTCCTGGTTTATAGTCTAATAAAACACAGGCACGAAAGTAGTCAGGAATATGAAGAGTATTTCACCTAATCTCACCCTCAGTTTCAACAGCAAGCATGCTCTCTTAATCACACCCAAGAAAGGAAAATAAAAGTTACAAGATGTGCTAGATGGGAAAATGGTCGCATTTCTAAAAATTGCTGCATACATTGATAGCTTCATTATATTATTCATACTGTTTGATTTTCAGAAAAGCAAGGAAAGATGTCTGAAGAACTGATGAGGAAAAAAAAAGAAGCAATATTCCACAAAATTTATGAGGAGAAAAAGAAGGATTTGCTGCAATCTACTCCATCATAGAGACAATCAAGTAATACTCAAAAATATTTTCTTCTTCTTCTTTAAGAAAAAAGAAAAAAAAAAAAAAAAAAAAAAAAGAAGTGTCACAGGAAAAATCCTCTGTATAAGACCCAACTTGGTATTATCTGAAAACGGTCTGAGCTCTTTGTGCAGGGGATCATTCTTAAGCCTACATTCATCTGGGCCTTGCCCGTGCCATTATATTTGGCTGCAAATCTGAATGACTAGAAGCGAGGCAATGCTGAAACAATCTGTCCTGCTCTGTGCTGACTGCAAAGTCAAGGTCGGTACCGTGCAGTATAATGCAATTATTGATAACAGTGTTGTAAGAGAGGAACATTATTAGTAGGGGAAAAGCCCCCGGTAGCTGATCAAGAAGCAGAAGTAACAAAAAACAGCCAGAAACTTTCCCCAGCCCACAGAAAATATAATAATAGCAACCGTCACTAGAAGTTTTCAATCAAACTATCTGAAGAGCTAAAGAAATAGAGAAATATACATATACTCTTTTAACCTTCTCTTTCACATCTGAAAAAAGATGTAATTTATGCGCAACTAGCTCACTACCTTGAGATCTCTGCAGGTAGCTCAGTAGCAAAATAATAACAGTCGCATTTGAAGCAGTGTTATTAGACATATTCACTGTATTTAAGACACTGTTTAACTTGAAGTTGTTATTACCTGACCAATCTACCCAAGCTCTAATGGATAAAGAGCAGCCTCCCAGTAAAGCCTGGGAATAAAGCTGCACTATCGAAGCCTGTAATTCAATTCACGGCCAATTTTTGAAAAGCACATAGGTGGTTAAAGTGCCTCATCTCACACTCAATTCAAAACACAGGCACTAGCTATTAAAAAAAAAAAAAAAAAATAGAACAAAATACCATCAATTCTCTGTAAGTCATTTTAAGAACACTGGTAAAAACATTGAAAGCAGCTTCTCTACAATAAGCAGTCTATGTCATTGCAACTGTACAACAAAACTGTTTTCCACATCCTAACTTGGCCACCTACTAGGAGGTAGATAGGTGAGAACATTAAGACATTCATTTCCCTGCCTTTTTATGCTTGTATTGGTATTATACGAACTCAAGAAACCTTAATTTTCAGTTTACAATGCTTCCCCCTCCCCCCCCGCCCCAGGAAAAATAGTTAACTTGTAATTCTGAAGAAAGCGTAAAGGTAAAATCTGCCATGTCATTACTGAGCTGAACTGCCTTGGCTGTAATGCAAATGTTGTCTCCCCGGCTCCAGGTCCTACAACTTTGCGTTAGATCTGTCAGTGTGTCTGGCTGCTGGTGTAGTTACTCTTCTTGCACTTCAGTAGAGAAATCCCAGATAAAAGCAAGTTTTAAGCAGTATAGAAAGATCCTCAGTGTCCCCTCACCCCATTTTCTAGCATGGACTAGTTCAAATAACTTTTTTAAAAGCTCCGGCTTCATTCAAAAGCCCGTTATTTAACAAGCATATACTATTAACCTGAGAACAAAATATTTGCTATTACTGCCATTTGGAATATTCAAACCACTAAAATGAAGAACGGTTGTAACTTTAATAACTGCATTTTAGAATATACTCACCCTGGGTTATAAAGCATAACCGCTGACAGGTTCTCACAAGATTTTGAAAGATCTGTCATAGACAAGCTGAAGGAAGATAGCAATCCGCTCTAACAACAGACCATAAAATACATGTATTAGACAAACACTGATGTGCTTACAAACTCTTATTTTGTTTCAATTGATGAAATATTAATGAACGTATGGGAAGTAAATCCAAAACGTATTCTACAACAATCAAGGTACGTCTATATTAACAAGAAAATTGTGAAAAGCCTTAAATTTCCTCAAACGCCGATCTCATCTCACCTTTCTTTTTTCCCTTAGCTTGGCAGCTTCTTTGGGGTGGTTAAAGCGAAACATATTGGTTCTTCCAAGTAATATAACAGCACCTGATGAGAAAAAGCACACATCACTCACTGACAATATACCGTACCTGAAAATGCCAAGTAATTTTTCAGACACACAAGATGTAGGCAAAGACTCTCATTCTCATTAAGCAAGAACAAAATGAAAACACATTTTGACAATTCAAGCACATAAAAATGCGTAGTCACAGCTACATTAACTGATGTATACACTTTATTCCTTCGTCTTCCTACTTTAAAAAAACAAAAAACAAAACCAACAACAAAAACCAAAACACCCACACGTTCACACACACAAAGCTCAATCATGTTCATGCAGTTCAGTTAAAGAATAAATACAGGTAGAGGAAGCAGTGGAAGCAGCTGCCCAAATTTGATCTATACATTCTTCAACAGTACTGCTTTGGAAGCCACCAGTAGGTACAATGGGAACATCCATAAATGTGACTAAGAACAAACTTGTCCATCCGCTACTGATCACAGTCAGGTTTGAATCCACCTACACTAAAAGCTCCAGATCTTCATAATTTGTACTCTCACTTACCCTTTTCTTCTTTATGTGGAAAAACACTGAAGTTTATTGTCACTCAAAACAGGATCATTAGACTTTTATACCCATTAGCTATTTTCTGAGGGAAGAACATTGAATAATTCATATTGCTCAATGCACATCCATTATTGTATTTAATCAGCTAAGATACAGGTCACAAATAATGAGATTCTGGGCAATTCTTATCATATTTTAAAGACAGTGGCACCAAGATTAATACTTTCCTACTAAGTAGTATTTTGTCAATGATGTCTCACTACTGTCATAACATGGAAGTCTTCCAAGTTAACCACCACAGAATCAAGCATTTATTTGTTGATTGGTATGAGGCATTTTTACGAAGAAAATGGACTCCATTACACTCAAAGTATGAAACTTGGACCATTCACTACAACAAATTCTTACCATCTGAGAATGAAACAAGGAATGCTCCTATTAATTAGGAACATCAACACAAATAAGGTCATCCAGTGTTGGCAAATTAATGGCAAAAAGCACTATAGTTAAGACATCACTTCTTGCTGTCTACGCAACAACTCCATTTTGGACCATATGAACAGTCTAATCTTCAAAATCTTAGAACAATCTTCATAAATCTGTAGGTAGGTTTGTATTGCAAAGTCATTTTGATACCACCTTTGATTTATACGATGACCTTTCCTTCAAGAATTGGACTGGGCATACTTTTTATGTAAACATATTAAAAGGGACCTCTGACGGTCATGGCTGCTGGAGTGAAAGGGCTAGAACTGGTTTTAATCTGCCACTGCTTCATATGCTCACAGGTGTCCCAAACATTTATCTGTTCCACTCTTGTTGACAGCCTGGAGGGGGATTTTGTGACAGTAGGGACTTCTTCAGTGACTTTCAAATGAAGATAAAAATAATTAATTGTAAACATTTTTGACCACCTTACTACATGGAAGCAACTTAAATATATTAATTAAAGTGTCAGAATGAATATAGTTACAGATACGTGTTTCTAACTTCATGTATTTAGAAGAAAACAGGAGAAAGAGGCTTAACAGCAAGCACACGACAGTCAAACCCAGATGACATATCACATGAACAACTCCTCGGTTTCTCTTTTAGTACTTCTCTGAATCCCATGATAATTTTTGTATTATTCTATTATTGAAGAAAAACTCTACAATCTTAAATCCCGCTTGACAGAACTTAGATAAGCATCAACATCGAAGCCTTTTAGGAAAAATACTCTGGACAAAACTATGCGGTCAACTATTTCCTGAGCACCAGGTTCGATTCTCTGCTGTTGGACAATGCAGCTCCCCATCAGAATGCAAGTATGCAAAGTGGCGGCGTAAATGTTGTCACGGAAACATAACTGGATTTGCTATGGGGTTTGCTTTCCATTTATTTACTGTAAGCAACAATTCTTACTCTCCTTGAATGTTAAATGGCAAAGAAAAAAGGCTTGGTCAAACACATTGATAGTACTAACAACAACAACAAAAAAGTCTTGATCATTTGTGGAGCTCTGAGCTTGCAATTTAGCTGGTTGACTCCAAAACATATATGACCAGAGACCATATGAAAAAAAAAATTAAAAAAACCCATACATATATATATATATAAAAAAAAAAATGTAGAAAAAAGATGAATGACTGTTGAATGTCATCAAGCGTCTCTATACAAAGCATTATTTTGGAACTATGTAAACAAATGTATCTATAATTAAGATCTTACCAACTTCTAAAACCTACTTTTTTACTTTTAAAATGTTTTCTTTGATTAACGAACTATAAAAAAAAAAACCAAGCAGTGGGAGGTTACATTTAAGTACAGTAGGGCTGGCAGTTTGGCCTAAAAAACTGAAAACTCGGTTTAAGTTGAGGATAAATTTAAGGTAAAGTACAAGCTCCAATTGTGAATATTAATTCAGTTACCTTTAGAAATCCTACCATATGTTCTTAAGAATAAAAAATATTGTAGTAAGTTACATTTACACAAAAAGGCCACATTAGCCAGAATTCAGAAGTGCTGGAAGTAATCTGTAGAAGGAAGTGCTAATTAATTATTATGCCTCCTTTTTTTTTTTTTTAAAACTCCATGACAGTCTAAAAACTTAACACATTTTCAAATGAAAAATGAACAGTGATTAATGATGAACGGAAACATTTAAATATATCAGCAGTTAATCAGTGTTACCTAAAGCGGATATTTAAGGAGGCTGGCACTTCATGCTGGGAGACTAAATGCTAGCACAGCTAGGATACACGGATTGTGCACCAGTCGTTAAAACTAGTTATTTCATCAATTTTGCCCACCTGATATCATAGCGGCCACCTTTCTCTCAGCACCAGTCTGGTTACACAGGCTACAGGTCAGCTTATGCAGCTCCTTTGTCCAATTTAGTAACTCAAAGCAACCCTTTCCCCGTCTTTTGAATTGCAAATTTCTTCCGACAGAAATTTGGGAAGAAACAAAAAAAATCATTGTTTCCACTCTACAGTACAAAAATCAAGTTGTTACATACGCTTGGAAGATGGAAACAGCATCCAAACTCCTACTTTCTTGTGGGGCACATCAAACCTTTACTGCCTTTGAAATGCAGTAGGATAAATAAAGATGAGTCACTGCAACTCAATTCTTTTTGTTTACAGTGTTATTTGCCATTAACGTCAATGTTTCTATTGCTAACAATTTATCAATGGAATTTACCCAAACACAAGACAAAGGGGACTGGGCTTTCTTTCCGCCCCCCCCCCGCCCAGTATCTATAACAGAAACAAGCACATATGCCTCTCCTTTGGCAGGAAGAAATAGAGACTTTAAAAATCAGCGCTCCCTCTCCACACCAAAACTCCTTACTTTCTGAAAGCAGACTTTTGAAGCACTTGCTTGAGTTCAGAAAAGATGCAAGACTTCCCTTGCTCAATACTACATTCTTCCTTTGTTAAAATAAGCTTAATTTGAAAGCTTCTTTCCAGGAATGTAAAGTGACATTGGTTTTTTGGGAGCTGAGCTGCGTCACAGCCTCACAGGTCTTCAGCTCATTGCTAAATGGAAAGATATTCTGGGTGCTCCTGGAAGATAAAACATCCCGAACCTCTGCTGCAGCACTCACCAGCTTACTTGTTACCCCCTTTCCAGGCCAACACAATACACCTTTGTTCCCAGATGTCCTGGCTGCTTTTTTCATTTCCAGATTTTAAAGCTTTTATATTAAAATTCTAATTCTCTAAATTCCCTCCATAAAGGTTAGCCTGCCCCTTGTTGTCATTTCCCTACAGCTGCAGTGAGCAGATACTCCAGCTGAATCTCCTGCTATACAAGAGGATTTGGCAACAGAGTGTTACGCAGGACCAGCCTGAAGGTGGGTGAGCGGGGCTAGGGAGGGGTGTCTCTGACATTATTATAGTCCTATAGAGACCAATATTCTTTTGCTTAATGTTACAGCAACCTAAGCAATCCGGCATGGAGTTCACTTCACATATAACACTGAACGAAATCAAACGGCAATTAACAATTCACACTCAAGGTCATGAAGTGGCTTAAATTAGTAAAGAATTCTCTTTTTACCACGTGGCAAATCTTTGCCAGAAAAAAAACTCTGTGGCTCTCCTGATGGTTTTGGGCTGTAGTTGAGAAGACATGGAATTAAAATTAATTAAACAATAACCCCTTTATATACACACATATTTTCTCAGTGCTGTTGCCAGAAAGCAACAAAGATGCTGTATCAGAAATGCCATTACGCCAGGGAATACCTTGGTTTAGGTGTGTGGCCTCTGTAACCTGAATACCGTTCACAGAACACTGCGCTCCATTCAGTGGTATTAGATTCACAGTACCATTGAGATTTTCAAAGATGCAATGCTCGCTTTCCAAATCAAGGCCATGAAGAACTAAATACAAAGAAAGAAAATAACATAAATCATTCTCTTAACAACTAGTACGATTAGCATGCTGACAGTAATTTATTAAGGACATATTACAGTATATATTTGAGAGTATCTTTTCTCTTCATTCCAGATAATGTTTTTTTCCTTCTTTCATCACATCCTGCATGTCTTAAATGTCGACACTGTTTATTGTTTTATTGTAGTGGAAAGAGAATTGTGTTGGGTCGCTTGGGTTGGGTTTTTTTTGGTGTAATGTTCTTTCCTCCTATGTTTTAGCACCAGATTAGTAAATGCTTCTTTCCTTCTGATAGCAAACAATAAAGAATAATTTACATCTTTGTAGAGACAAGGTTTTTTGACTGGTTTCTGGGAAATAACAAAAACTTCTTGACCTTAAAACAACCATGCTTAAATCTGAAAAGACGGGTTATAATCTGTGATTGTAGATTAATAAGGATGGCTGAAATAAGGTTCTTATGTTCTGTTATATTCAGACCTTTTATCAATCAGTTATGCTATTTTCTGTCTCTTCTTCAACTAACATATGATTATCTCTACCAGTATTGTTTAATAGCACAAAAACCATGCACGTTTGCTAGATTCATTAAATTTATATAAAAGCATTTTAATCCAGGCATCTTTTGACCCACAAAATATACCAAATTAAGTTATTGGACTATCATTCTCTCACCTGAGAATTAAAGGATGCAGTTTATTTAATGGAACTGCCTTCAAGCAATGTATATGAGAGGATAGTCCAGATCTGGCAGCTAGTTGTTTTCATAGGAAGTGAAGAAGAAAATCAGTAGAAGCCTACCCACTTTTTACCAACTTCTAGAGTTTTCTTCAACTCAAATCTAAAGTCCCAAGACTGCTTTAGGTATAGCACTACTGTCATTAGACAAAGGTTAAGAGAATGACCGTGTAGTAATTGTGACAGGTTTCTGAAAAAGGATGGTATTTTACACAATGCTATTTCAAAGAAGCAAAAAATAAATTAGTAACAAGTATATGAAGAAATTTTAAGCCCACAAGCTATTTTAGAAGTCATGCTCCTTGATGCAAATCCCGTCTAATTCAGCTCTCAAATTTTCTAAAAATTAAAATACGCAAGAACATAGAGATGACTAACTGAAAAAGGGAAAGAAATTATGAAGCTTTGTTCGCATATTGGGATGTTAGAGGAAAAACAACTGAAGAACGAACATAAAAAAACGCCAAATTGCATACCAATATCCTGTTCTGTCATAGCATCTTCTCTGCCGACATATGTTTGGCCCTCCTAATTAAGAGAAACACACGCGTTATTTTTGGTCGAAATCTTCTCCTTCCTCCCCCACAAAGATGTAAGTTATCCTTCCACTTTCTCAGAGTAACCTGAACGAATTATTTATTTAAACATACATGAAAAAAGATCAGGTAGCATTTTTAGAATGCTTTCACGGTCATTATTATACGGTATTATTAGCAAATTCAAGTTTCAACTGTCCTGTGTAGAACCATCTTTGTAGTTTTGAGGCAATTAATCTAGATTTGGATTTCAAGTCAAGCTTTACAACGAAATGAGTGACAAAACAGTATACATGGCTAGGAATATTAAACACCTATCTCTGGTTAACTGGTTGACCCTCAGGATAAACCTAAACAGAAAAATTAAGAGATATTTTAATTGAATCAGTTGCAACCTCTTAAGAGCTTTTCTTACTATAGCAGAGAAACATAATGAGCTTTTCTTACTATAGTGGAGAAATGTAACGAGCACTATATTTAGATAGCAAATTAATACTACAATTTGTCTACTGAAAAAAAAAAAATCACAAGGCATATAAATGCTATGGCAACACAGATGCGTTATTTACCTTCAAGTGGTACAAGATGATACCAGTGCTGAGAAGATCATCATCAATGCCAATGAGATGAGGCAGTTCAGAATCCAACACAACACCTATCCCTTCTTTCCTCAGAGCCAAGGTTTGCTCCTGTAAAGGACAAAAGCCTATTTATTGGGATATGCAAGAAATACTGCTCCTCTTTCTCTTTCTAAACCACATTTAATGTAACTTATTCTCTGTAATATCACCCCAAAAAAAGCACCTTTTTTTTTTTTTAAACACGTCTTAAATGTGACTTTTGTATTTCCATTTCACATTCCAAGCTTGCTGTTCAGGAAATCTGTGAAGGTGTTATTTGAAAGAAACCAGACAAACAGCTGAATTATACCAGATAAGGAAGATCAAGAGCATAACAAAGCAACATTGTCTAAAAGCAAGCTACGTACCACCTTGCGTAATTATAAGAATTTACAACTCCTCAGAATTCGGTACGGCTAAGGAATAGAAAACTGAAAACTTTGGCAATCCTTTAAATAAACCGAACCTTGCACAGTAAAAACCCCAGGCATCTGAAAATTTAGGAAGCCTAAGCAGTGAAAACATCATCCAATGTAAAGTAGGCATTGACAATAGTAAATAAAAGTAAGAAATATTTGCAGCACAATTTCAATTCTTCAAAATTTCTTCGGGCAACATTGTACAGCCACCTGTAGGATGAGGCATCATTCAGCAGGACTACAAGTGGGAGACTTCAACCTTGAATAAGGCATCACATGAGGCAGTACTAATCAGACAGTCTATGCAATAAACAAGAAATTAATTATAGCTTTGAAATATGTTTTAGTATTTATAAAGTTTGTTTTTCAAGTTGAAACAAAATCCTATTGACTTCCAAGCCTGGAAGATAATGGCAACAGAGACTGTGAATGCGTACGCACAGCGCCTTTCAAAATAAATGTGTTTTTTCTACCTAAACTAGCTAAGCCCTTACAAGGCAAGGAAGACTGACAACCCAGGAAGGAGAGGCGGTGGCAGCAAGCATCACTTCTGTGTATTATAAGGCGCACACTTTTCTCCTGGTGCTAGTAAACATGGAAAATAGGTTTTCTGACAGCAGCGTGACTACTGCTTTTCCAAGCCACCAGTATGCTTTCTCCAGAGCCAAGACACTACACTGTTTGTAAGAAAAAACAGATAGACTGTTGCATGTATTTTCCCAAGTAGGGCAACTTGACAGATCTGAAAGAAGAAAACAGATGCAGTATCTCATTTCCCTGCACAGTACAGAACATCGTCAATATTGATACTGTTTAAAAAATTCTAAGTGTAGATGCGCCTGGGCAAGACGAGATGATGACACAATGTACAAAAGCCAGTCCAAAACAAAACCAGGAAATCCCACTCTGGTCATGGATGAATTTTAAAAAGTTCTCCAGCATTCAGAAAGAAAAAAAGCTGTGATTCATGTTGCCCCGCAGCTCTGACATTCAAACTGCACCCAGCTATTCCTCGATATTATGAAAGTGTCACCTCATAAAACCAAAAAATACAGCTTAAATCATTGTGCGATTTAAGAAGTAATTTCGGTCAAAAATACCTATCACATGTTAAATTTTTATTGAGTAGCATCTACTGTTATACATAATTTATAACGTTCCCATAGGACGAGGCTGAAGACTTAAAATACTGAGGACCGGTGGCCGTTTACACAACTGCTGGCACCTTCGGCCCAATGGAACTGATAAAATATTAAGAGCTGAACATCTTTTCCCCAGCATAACAAAGCATTTGCCAACATCCCTGACTGAGGAAGAAATAGGCATCCCAGGAGGCAAAGAAATTATCGCTGGGTGAGAAAAACGTCTCACAAATAATTAAGAATAAAGAAAAAAAACGAACGTATTCTTCATTTTCCAGTCTTTTAATATTTAACACATTTTTACTATACTCAGAAATAAAGCACGTATAATTGTGATTTAAAATAGATACGTTGCTTATTTATTCCGATCTAAGATTAAGGAGCACAAATTAATTGAGTTTCTAAACCCTTATTTTGTAAGTGACTACCATTCACACACAGAACGCATCCTGTTGATGGAAGCATCATACCAAATCCAGCGGACAGCAGCTGAGAGTAACTACAAATATTTTAATTTTTTTTTTCCTTTAATACTTGTTGCAAATTAGCTTTTATCTTCAGACACAATTTACAAAAAATCCTGAATCTTAATCAGGTATCTAGAGTAAATGCTAAACTTCAATCATGTGGTTTAAAAATTTAATTCCAGCTTTCGCTTCTGCAAAGAAGCCTCCAAACACCAAACTGCGCCCTTTTGCCCCAAACGGAAATCCCAGAAACCCCATCAACAATAGATCTTTATTACTCTGTTCTCCCACAGCGAGAGAAAGAGAAGAAAAAGGCCAGAAAGTAGTCAAATTGCCCCTCTTTCATCCTCGATGGCATACGAAGGCTGTTTCTAAAGGACAGACCTCTTTTGAAAGAAATTCAAAGTCTGTAAGCTATTAATAAAGCAGAGAAATGATTAGGTTTAATCTATGATTTGATTCACTTTCACTCATGCAACACAATTTTGAATCCATAAGTCAAATGACAAGAGCAGGAAAGGTCACTGTCCCTATTAAAAAAAACACTTAATTCGGAAAATTTATGAAAATCTGAAGGTACAGTTTAAGAAACCTGAATGTGCCCCGTGCATCTTAGCTTGAATTATCCTTGAACAGAAAATTGTACACATAATCCCTCAGTATTTAAGATGCGTTCACAGACTGTGGAAAATAAAGCAAGCCAAGTATTATCCACAAAGGAGCACTCCAGTTAATATAACTGGCTACCACGTAAGAAGAAGAAAAAGAAAAAAAAAAAAGATTTTCTTCTTTAGGAGCTGCTACTCACTTGAAGAGTAGAAACTAAAATAATTCTGAGTCAGTACATAAGAAAACACTTCCTTGAGTCAAAGTTAAAATAAGGGTATCATATTATACTTTCAAATGATGGTCTCTTTGAATTCAGCTCTGACTCAGCAGTCAGAAATATCCTGATATAGTAAATTCATTAACACTTTTGTGAGAGAAGTAAGAGCTATTGTGAAATTTCATCCCTTCTGCACTGGTATTAAGTTTGCTGTATTAACTGATAAGGAGACGTTTCCAAGCTCACAGCTTAGATACACGCTGGTAGTATAGGAACAAAATCTTTGTGTACAGTACTTATTTGAGCCGTAGGCTTAATCTTCGTCGTCTGCAACTGGACACAATAAAGAACACCTCTAAGATACATAGGACTTCTTTAAATGTATTTCTGTAAGTGCACACACAAAAAGGGAATTACACAAATTTACTTTCTTCACCAACTAAACTTCACCAATTTAAAAAGAAATAAGCCCAAAAGACATTTCTAACATTCCTTGACCGACCGCCCACTGAAGCGAAACATACGCTGCTACCGGCCCAGCACATATTCAAGAGTACACATAATTAGTACACTGCCCTTTTAATGAACAGAACCTCTTGAAGGAGCTTAATTTCCATTACACTTTCCAATGCAAAAATTTAATTCTTTTATTTAAATATTGAACAGTTAGCTGCTGGCACACAGTCCTGAGAATACACTGTGCAGACACCTTCAGTAAAACATAACATTATGCTGGCTGAGTAAATTGTCCAGATGTCTATATTTAAATTATGCAAAAACGCGTAGTACCAAATTAAAGAAATTATGGGTAAAAATGTGCAACGGCAGAAGTCTTTGCATTAATATTTAACCTGACTACACCAGAGCAGATTCTTACACTAACAGGTACTTTGGGTGCATTTGATTTCATTGAAAATATGCTATTATATCCTGTGTTCACAAAAATGTCTGAAGATACTCAGTGGCCCAGCACTAACATTAAGCTCTCTATAAAATACACAGATGTAAACTGTACACAAGGGAAGTTCTTAATTCTTAATCGGTCTTCCTCCGGTTATGTATTCAGTACACTTTGTATTCCCTTTAAATCACCGGAAACGAATGTTTCATACCTCCAGAAAAAAAATAATATCCTCTACTGCTCATAATTCAAAGACACGTGAAAATGCTTCTTTCCAAACCCTGCAGATCACAGAATTAGAGGAGCAGAAAAGAAAATTCTTCAGCAGGAGTTCACAAGCAAAAAGCCACCCCTTGTTAAACTGAAAGGCACTGTGGACATCAACAATTTACACAGATGCAAGAAATGAGCTGGAGAAATGGCGAGAAAAGGGAATTACTTCTGGGGAAAGGCACAGGGTATCCATCGCCTGAGGTTCCACAGCTCCAAGACCCACAAACGCAGAAAGCCTGGGAAGTTTTCTGGGGAAGGATTGCTATCCGCCTGCCCTGTTTTATATTCCAAAAATGGGTACTGCTGAATAAACCCTAATTCACCTACTGGAGTATTTAATCTGAGCCAGTATAATTTTTCTTTAACAGCAGTACAAAGGATGAGAATGTTTGAAGTTTGATTTTAAACCAGATTTCCAAGTGTCTTAATGTATATTATCAGTAAATATGCCTTAGGAATTTATGCTATCAATAAAAATTCTCAGTCTCTTTTGACTCATGATAATTTTTTGCTTTAAAAAAAAAATAAATTCTTACAGCAATGAGTTCTTCAGCTACTCTGCATAAAAATCAACATAAGAAAACACTTCTCATTCACATTTACACTTTTTTTGATATTAATGAACTGCTTTTATCTTCTGTTGAGGGAGTAAGAAAGTTGTTACTACTTGAAACTCAAATTTGTGGTATGAAAAAAAATCACCCAATGATTCATTATGCAGCTTTTTCTGCTTTTGGTGAGTTACCTTTGAAGGGGTCTGTGCAGAGAAGTGGCAAACACGGAAGCAGCCCTTCTGACTGAAGAGTGAACTCCTTTCCTGGGCACCTCCCTAACTGCTTCATTTGCAGAACCTTTCATAATTCTTGGCATTTTCGAGAAAACAGTAGGAAAAATTCTTTCGGGGACTGCTTTTGTTGTCTGTCTTTACCGAGTCCTTCCTTTTTCTGCTTAGTTTCGACAAGGTCTAGCCCAACAACTCTATAACCACTGCATTTTCATTCTGATCGTATCCCTTCTAATAACATGTAGCTTTCTCATTTTTTGCATAAACAAAGCGCAGCAACACTCCCAGTGTTATCTACAGCCATAGCTCTATATTTTAATAACAACGTGCACTGCATGCCTTATGAAGAGACAAAAATCACAACACTTAATTTGCATTAGATAGTAAAAACCTGTGTAGATCCCCTTCACAATCCTGACAACTACGAAAACTAAAAACTCCAATTTATCAGCACAATTTTTCACTTAAACTTTGTTAACCTGTAAATCCTTTTCACATTTAACTGTGGGTTGTCATCGCATTATAAAGCCAAACAAGGTAAATTATAGATCAGTGAGGTTTTACAGAATGAAATCCAGGAATAGTTTAGTTGAATAAATTACTAGAGCTTCTATCAAACAATTGAAGAACAAAAGCTAAATTACGCTGCAGTTTTCCATATTAATAGATTGCTTTGACACCCTAACTAAATTATCCAATAAGCAGGAACTCAGATCAACAAAATATTATCTTATTATTGTATGTATCATCTGTGCATTCTGCAGAAGTCTGATTTATCCTTAGAGTTACAATTTTTTTTAGATATACAATTAATTTTCCAGATATGTCATTGGGATATGATATCCCATCACATGGGGATATGTGATGCTTTTATTATTCCCATATTACCCTCCACACATTTTTGTGTTTATCTACATTAATCAAATACCCTTGTGAAAAATGAGAGCTTTCAGTACAAATGAAAAAAAAATACTGTTTATCATCATGTTTCCCCCCCTTCTTTTTCTTTTTAAACAGGGGAATATTTCGCCTACTAATCTAAGACAGACGATCCTTCAGCATGAGGTTCCCTTCTATGTAAGCTACGAAAACATTTGCAAATATATTATATTCCACATGACGCTGGTAAACAATAACTGTCCTTCATGACAACGCCTAAATTCGGTCTTAGACTTCAGTTTGCATGTAATTCTGCATGACTCAGAATTGCTACAGCCTCAAGTTTAATGCAAAACCCACGAAGCTTTTCCATGGTGTGTTTGAGCAAACTCTTGTGAAACAGCAACCTGTTACTAAATCAAAAGTCTACCTAAGAGCTCCAACAAAAGCAAGTCTTGTAAACTCAGCTACATAACAAGATCACCACTCTTGTACGAAACAGCTGGAGACCATGGCCCAGTTCCATCCCTACATTATTTCTTTTTCTCTTCTAAATACCAACTAACTGTTATTTTCCACTCAAAGCTTATTCCCATTATTTGGGTGGTACAGTCCTAATGTTTGGAGAGGTTTTTTAAATGCCTTAGAAACAGCAGGATTTAAGAGGAATACACTGCAGACTTCTGTTTCTATTTACAGCAATTATCTGAATAATTCTAGATTTAATTGTTCTGAAAGAAAAATGCTAAATAAACAGATGGACTACTCCTCTGAACTTTCTACTGCATTGCATGCTAATTACTATATTTATAAAGAAGACACAGCCAACTATTGAAGTTGCACTCACAATATTAAGGGGTGACCACACGGAAAATATAGTAAAGTTCCCAGAAAGCCCTACAAAACACAAGAAAGCTTACTTGATTACTTCTGTAATTTAAGCAAAACTTCAGGAATTTTACTTCTGCTTAAAACACCAGCAATGTTTCTCCTGCCTGAAGGGAAAGAACTGAAAGCGACCTGCTATGACACCAAGTACAGTTCCCAAATACCATAATAAATCATGTTGTAGATTATACTCAGGCTCTCACCCGTGATATAACGTAAATTGTTTTCAAATATTTGGTCTGAACTAACTAATAGTCAGTTCATACCGGTGTATTTTGCATCACTATTGACGTTCAGCTGAAACAATTATTTTCTTTTCTCTGGCATTTATTCATTGCTATAGCTGCTGACAGCAGTCACAGCCACTCTCCCAACTAACTTACACCAGGCTAAACTCCAAGCATCTCCTTTCATATGACCGGGCTCCCCGTGTCCTGGTGTTTAACACATCCTCTCTCAAGGTCACCTTCCTTGACCTTGATGACTTACATGCCATGTACCCAATGTATATACAATTTTGCCAGCACCATGTACAACGGCACCCCTATTTTCCACTTGCTGCACAAAGCATCTATCTGATCGTTCCAAGATTTCATTTGCCTTTCATGCGGGCGTACTATCTCGTGACAGTCAAGCCTCACGCCATCCTCCTCCCCTTCCATGGTGTATTAAGTTCTTATGAGTCCCAATGCTTCTGCATTGCGAACTATTTACCATCAATCCCCCTCCTATTATTCTAATCCTTAGAGCCATCCCGTCCTCTGTGACATGTCTGCAAGACAAATTATGTCTCCCAGCTTTAATATCAGCAAACTTCACCAGCTAACACACCTAAGGAAATTATTAAACATGATCAAGCCCAAAAATGAGCTCTAACACCACCTCCCGAAAAAAACAACGCGACTACCAACTTCCCTCCCAGTACCACCGCTTCCATGACATCCTCTCTATAACCACTTTTATTTTATTTAAATTCTAATCTCCACGCTGTCTAATTAAGGAAATAGTTTCCAATGTGTCCCAGGGTGAAATGCTTTACTGACATCCACAGAGATGAGAACAAGTCCTACAGCTCTTTCCAGCAGGGATCACAGATGGACAGAACCAGCTCTAGCACTCACTGAGCAGACAAACCAGGACCAGCTATCTCTAGAAACGATCACAGACGACATTATTAATATTAATGAAATATTTAAAAAACAACAGATTTACAGGGAAGAAGGTAGTTATGATTGTTCCAATTTTTGAAAGACATACGGCAGAAATAAAATAAAACATTTTAAAGAAGTCTTCCCCAAAAGAAGCATTTCTTAAAATTAAAGTCTCACTAAAATTAAAGTCTCCTCACCAGTCCAGCAAATATAAGCCATTCAGGAGGGAATATTAGTCAAGGTTTTGAGTCCCTCCACAATTTACTTCAGCATAATGAACGTAGGTCAGAGTAGCAGTTCTGAATTTATCATTTGCATTTAGCTTTAAATGTTTAGTTCTGCTAGGTAGCATTTTAGCAGACTATTTTTCTTTCATTTCCTCTTGAAAACGGAGTTTATAACGACATTTCTGGTAATTGACGAAGGTATAATTACCTTACTTTTTTTCCCCAGAAATAATGTCCTAGGTTTTACTAGGTCAGTGACAGCAAACACGAGTTGTCACTTACGTGAAGTTTTTTTAAAGCAAATTAAAGGACTATTAAAAGGTCAGAAATTGCAAAAAATATATTCACTTTGATCTCCAGGCAAACATTTGAGGATGCTACAAAAAGACAGAATAAAGTGCCCTTTAAAAACTATCAGCTTGATTTTGTGTACCCAAAGCATAAAATCATCGTTGCTTTAAGCTGGCAGAAATGGCATTAGCCACTGGTGGTACGTCACGAAGTGAACGGGACCGTTGACGCTCTTCTTTTGTAAAGCTGGTAAATTCAGCTGGGGAAACGAAAAACTTTTCCTTAATCCACATCTTCCCTTAATTCAAATTCCAGTGAAATAAACCCTACCTAAAAAGAAACTCAAATTCTATCATTAACAGTATACGAGACATGTGTATGTACATATAAATAAAAACTGTATACATATACATAGTATACTGTAAATTGACTTGAATTCTGTAAATCGCAGCATTTACGGTACAAGGACTGAAAGCCAGGAGAAGAGACACAGGGAATGCCCATGCCTTTTAATTACATTTAATGAAACCACAGTTTATTTCACAATTTTAACAATGAAATAAAAATGAACAAGTCATTCTAATTTGCAATAGCCCAATATAGTAATTTAACTTCTTTAAAGAACGGCGTAAGGGGACGCCACATGCTTGAACTGTAAACATAATAGAAGGACCTCAATTTTAACTAGAAACAATAATGAATCACATGCATAGATGCCAAACAAGATGAAAGCATACATAGGGAAAAAAAAAAAAAAAAAAAGAGTAGGTCAAACAAAGAGGATAAACATTAATAAGAAGGGGGTGAAAAGGACAAGATGACAAGAGTGTAAGGCCCAAAATATATGCACAAGAAACATGCACTGTTTGTATCAAAGGGAGGTGTCCTTTAAAAATTAATTAAATAAAAACAACCTATACTGTTAAATCTATAATCTGGCATCAGTCCCTAAAACCACGGCCAGAAGAAATATCATATCTAATGGAAGAAGGGGGAAAAAAAAAAAAAAAAAAAGAGAGAGAAAAAACCCCCACACCAAAACTTAAATCATATTTGATAGCCAAGGTAGACATTCCAAATATTGACTTGAAGTGTAAAGTTCCCATCACGTTTTTTATACATTCAGCTAAAATTGAATGGGAAAAAAAACAAAAGGGAGAGAAACTCTTGCAATCTATGTAATCTGGACTACAGTATATCTTGGCAGACTGCAGTTTCGCCATATTTGATTATTTTTGAAATTTAGGGCCCATATAGCCCTAAATGGAGTAACTTAGCAGAGTAGTTAGCTTTGCCAACTACTAACAGAAAATAACACTTCCTTTAAAGATACAAATCTGCTGCACGTTTTGGGAGAAAATGCAAAGCAATCTACCTCAAACCTCAAGAAGCAATCACTGCCCTTTGCACTTCGCTGATTGATTTGAACCCTAACTTGCACAGCTGTCATCTTTTTTGCATTCTCAGAAAAACCTCCAGGCCACTACTTTTTGCCAGCGAATACAAAATAATAGAAAAGAAAGTCATGTTCACCAAAGGTGGTATAGCATTCGATATATTTACATACTGTAAAAAATGCGGCAAGTTTTTCTTCTTCAGTGGCAAAGCTTTATGTTATTTTTATAACCCTACTGAGACTTGAAAATATTAATGCACCAATGCTGCGTATCGTGGCAGCTTTGCCTCTCGCCTGAATTCTCAGCGACTCCTGACAGGTACATCTCAAAATTATAGATCTAGTGCAGGTAATTCACCCCTCTACGTAAATGAACTCAAAATAAAAGATTAATGCACCAATGTGCAGTACAGTGGAGCACTTTTCAATGACTTATAATGACTGGCAAGTAAATATCACCAACCACAACAAATGGAGGGCAAATCCACTGGTTCCACGCTAAGCCTTTGAGGCAGGGAAGACACTAAGAGTTTCCTATTTTTAGAAGTTAAATAAGACCTCATAACAAGTCAAATTTTAGCAATTTCAAAGCTGACTAGGTGTTTGAAATATTCATTTAAATGCTTCATTAACATAAACTGTCAGGAGCAGGTCAAAAATAACTTTTACAAATGTTGCCAACCAGAACTATGTGCCATCGAAGTCAGCTTGAATTTAACAGGTACAATGTCCTTTCTTAATGAAACCAGTTGACAGGTGGATTAAGACCAAAAAGATTTGTGGTAAACAAAAGCTTACGACCCCTGGAAACTACTTGTAAGTTCAGAACAAACTTCGTTATTGCTTTACCAAAGGCAATCTGGCATTAAACATTTAAGTATGTTATTTTAAAAATAGAGAAAACTTTTAGATTTCCTATCCAAAGCAGCTTAAACTTGGGACAAAACTATAGAGATTTAAACATAAAACCAAATATAACCAAATTCTCTCTCCCAGGCATATTTCAATTAAGCGTCTTAATGAGTGTCTTAAATTCAGCTAATCAATTTAGGTCTTAAGAGACTGGCAACTTTAAAGGAAAACGTCCAAAAGAAAATTCCTCAGAAAGATACCCTCTCAGATTTCCCTGGGTTAAGGATACAATAAAATACAATTTCCCTGGGTTGAAGGAGTCTTTAACCTTGAAATCCTCCGTTGCCTTTCTGCTGTGCTCCCTAGATATGACCCTAACTCTGAAACCAATCAAGGTCCATCAGAACACTGCCTCCTTCTCTCCACATCTCAGAACTCCACGTTGGATTTTGCAGCCACCTCTCCGTTGACTGAAACCAGAGAAAGAAATAACGAGAGACCACGATGTGATCACGTAATTAAAGACTGTGTAAATAGAAGTAAACGGCAGGGGATTATCGTAATTCAGCTGGGCATTTTAAACATTTCAGCTGCCCCAAAGTGTCATTTTATATTTGCCACATTATCAGTTGCATTTCTCAATGGAAAAAAAACTTTCCTTACAAACGTCAAGTAAGTTGGTGTATATGTAACCAAAAAGGCAAATGGATTTGTGCATTCCTATAGGGGCCAATTAACAACTCAAACGAACACCAGAAAAACAAAACTGTTAAGTTCCTCTCTAAAACAGATAATTCTTGGTTATGTGATAGTCCCTCTACCTAAGATTTTTTTTTTCCCCCTCAGAATTCAGGTGTCCCTGCAGCATGTAATCAGGAAATAAATGAAAATTCCAGAGCTATTGCCATATCAATATTCCAAACTCTGATATTCTTAGAGTTCCTATTAAAAAAAGCTGTCACCACAGAAGGTGCAGAAGGACAAATGACAGGTGGATCCCACTGGAAAATAAAAAAAACCCAAAAAAACAACAAGGATGTGTTGTTGCTTCACGCAAAACATAATCCACAATTAGTTATTCTGATTCCCCCCCCCCCCCCCAAAAAAGCTTCTGGTCAGCTTATCTTGTTCCTTAGAGCAATCAAGCTTCCCATGATGACTGGGGTATGGGATTTTGAACTGTTTCCCTTGACCAGAAATTATTCTTTGAAACAAACATCCCCACATTCTATTGAAAAAACAGGAGAGACCAGTCATTGCTTTTTACAAAGATTCAAATATGGTATTTTCTTGGGTCACGTCAGCACTATTCTTGGCCTACCATCACCTTGTCAAACCCTTGTGCTGAACATGCCACTACCCAATCGAAATCAGAAGTCTGATATTGCAGCCTGGGCTCAGGAATGGAAATGAAGGAGGATGGTAAGAAGCTTCTAAGGGGTGGTAATAAATCAGTTTCACTCCTTACGGCATCAGACTGCTTCTTCACGTAATTAACGTTTGAGCACCTTTTGAGTGCTCCAAAATCCAAGAAGCTGAAACACTGTGCTTTTTGTTTTGAAACGCAACCCACCTCCAGATTTGTTTCCTTATGCTGTGTGAACACAGCCACAAAATGAGAACACAAGGGAAAATGAGAAACATTTGAAAACAAAAATAGACTTCCAACCTTTGACAAGCAAAGATTTGAAGATGTGCTCATGCAGAAAGATACTTTTTAACATAAATGTGCCGTACAGAAAATCCAAGAATTTAACGACACACATTTAGAACGAATCCTTCAGCAACAGTTTGTCCAGACGCTGCAAACCAGACTTTTAAAGAAATTAAATGTAAATATTTAACAAAAAAGGTCCATAGAAGTTGACATTTTGAAGAAGAGTAAGTCCTTAACTGGTCTGTTGTGGATTAATAGGTCTTAATTACATCTTCTGGATTTACCTACGGGTAAAAACCTCCAGATGCAGAAAAGGTGATATTCATGGATGAACTGCAGCTAGATCAGAAGCTGCCCAAAATTGCAAATCTTTTGCTGAAAAAATTCCTGCAAAACAGTGAGACTTCCACACAGAAAGAAGCTGTGCTGGGGAAAAGAAAAAATTAACTACCCCGCAGCATTCTGTCTGAACCCTGTGGTTTCAAAGTATTCATACAGCCAAATCCAACTGAAAACAAATGGGAATTAGGCACTTAAGATACTTTCAAGCACTAACAGATGCTTTAGTACCTAAAATAGGGATAACCTGAAACGCTAGCAATTTACCCTCCAACAAATAAAACTGAACCTGCAGTCTCTTTAACAAGACTATTGGATGAGTCAATCACTGCTGACAAGATTTTTGATTTCCTTGTGGGAACGCTGAAGTGGAAAGAGAAGGATATTAAGTTATATTAGATTGTCAGGGCTGGGTATTCTCTATACTATATGTCTCAATAACATCCTCATAGTCAGAGGGGAAAATATATAAGTGTACCAGAAAAAGATATTCTGCATAATAAAGCAATCTTGCTATGGACCAAGTAGAAAAACCTACAATAACAGTGGCAGAAAAATGATTTGGAAACAACACAGGTATGTTCAGAGCTATCCGTGTTTGCATTGATAGGTTAAACTATCCAGAGTACACATTGGAGAGATGGAACAGACCCACTTCTTGCTTCTGAAGGCTGCATTGCCTCCTGGAAGACAGGCAGACATTTCATCAACAGTTTTCCAGACAACTAGCATATACGTAGTCACCCTGCCAATATTAGGAAATATTGGAAGTATATGCCAGGAAATAATAGAAATCAGGAAAGTTATTGATACAATGGTTTAGAATACAAAAAGATTTATCAAAGTATAATATTACTCCAAGAACTAAAAGAGGAACAAGGAACTTTCACTGCAAAGCACAAGAACATATTTACTGTCAACGTGACTGTATGGATGACAGGAACAAAAGGTAGGAGAGGAGAAAAAAAGATTTCAAAAGATTGTGAAATCTGGTTTGGGCTTACTAGTAATAAATCCTTAAAAAGATGAAGGGAGAAACAGAGCTGAGGATTTAGCTTGTTATGTTTTGGATGAGAACTGCTTACACGGACAGCCCTCTTGCTCTGCAGGCTGACTCCCTTACAAAATACTTAGCACAAAAAGATCAGCCGAGACAAAACACTGAGCAGCAGGTGAAAGAAATTCGATTGTGTCTAATTGTGATTGAAAAGACAATGCCAGGGTGAAAAAAAAAAAAAAAATTCTCTTCCAAGAAAACAGCTATGAAATATTTGAGATTCCCATTAAAGTGACAGCCTACACAGGAACTCGGAAAAGCTGTTTTGTTCCACATTGTATCAGTGATGCTGCTCCTCTCTTCAGTGGGTGCCTGTTAAATAAGCTTTTTGTATATTCTACAAAGCTGTATATACAATATCAAATTTCTCACCTATGTTTTACTATGCTCAGCTTGCCACAGGCATGGTTTCTGGAATAACGAAATAAGTTTTGAATCATCTGCCACAGAAGTAGTAGACGCTATTTGGGAGGCAAGTGGAAGAGAGGAGGAAATACAAACACGCTATCAGTGACGAGGTGTACACTTTAGAACCCGTGGACACACCAAAGCTATATTTTGTACTACCCTTAGGACTTCAGTAAAATGCTTTTGAAAATTAAAGACTGTGCTCTTCCTCTATAAGTAATAAATTATTTAGATAATCAGCAATTATGAAAGGTCATATTGATTCCCTTGTACATATGTACATTAAATAAGGAACAGATTCCTACTATGTCTTCTCCTTCCAGTCCATGGGACAAAGAAATAACACCATCTCTCTGGCTGCCAGAGTCAGTTTCAGTACAATTAAAACTGAAAGTTGAGTACAATTAAGACAATTTAGTCTTCCAAGAGGAAGAAGCCTCTACTCTGCAAAGCCACAGAGCAAACCACAACTGAGAAGAAGCCTCCTAATCGGATTTTTCGCTGTCTCCTAGAGCTTTAGGCCACACCACCCCCATCAATCAAGAAAAAACATTAAAGAGTCTGCAACAACCAAGATCAGAAAACCGTAGTTTTGCCGTGAACAGCTTACTGTGAAAGTGCAGGTGCTCTGGCAGCAGCCTACACAGGCATCGATAGCTCTCTGAAATGAATGTCAATTAAAAAGGCAGATGCAGAATGCAGAACTGCTCAAATGAGGAACTGCTAAGATAGCGAAGCTAAAACAGTGTAAAATTAACTCTGTTCTTTTAAAGAAAAAAGGAATTACAGGAGCAGCTCTTACTCTCATAAGGTCAGTTTACCTTTTCTATTTTTTATTGTTTCCCTTTCCCCCTCAAAACCAATTGCCATGTGCTCATCGCTGACATGCAGCTGCCTATTAATACACAGAAACCCGGTTATTGCAGTGGCACCCCAAAGCACCACAATACTTAACGTGCTGCAAGGATTTCCATTAGAAGCCTTGGCAGATTCAAAGTAATTTTTCAGGATATTTGGCCATTGTTCCTGGAATTACAAGGACAAACTTAACAAGTTGCAGTGCCCGCTCCTCGACGCTTTAGAACTTGTACAGACAGAACTACTACTGACATCTGAGAAAAATTCCCTGAATAGAGCTGCAGGATTTGGCTAATTTTAAGGAGAGGTGCCTGTTTGGCTGCTTGAGCTTCCTGGACACTAGCCTGTGAAATCCTGTTTTCCAGTGGCTTATAAAACTTAAACCATCAAAGCTTCCATTTTCCATGCTGGAGCATCTGCTGCAGGCTGGTTTCTGCCCCCACCGGCTTGGGTTTAAGGGAAAACTATTCTTCCGTTTCCAAAAATGAGGCACACAGAGCATTTTGCTATGTCTCAAGTGGGGCAGGCTTCGCCTCTTCACAGCTTCCTGTGGGTGACCACAGTAAGCATACATTAGTCTCAAAGGAAAAATAAGTCTACATCTTTCAGCACTGACGTTTGGGGCAGAGAACAGGACTTTTGTTGCCTCTAGTGATCCTTCCTAGCAGGAGGTACTATACCTTCCAGATAAGAGACAGCATCTCTGCCCTCGGTATTCTTCATGCTGGTATCTAAAAAGGGGAAAGGGGCCTGGTTGGGAGAAAAAGCAATCGGCTATCTTAATTCATCCTCTTCTCCCATATGCATTACAATACAGCCTTTAATTACATGATCATATATTTTCTACAAGACCTGTGAATAATTCATTCCATGGACTGTACTCTGGGAATGAATCAAGAGAATGCAGTGAACTAGACTATTATCTACAGGACTCCTACCTCATTTGTTGCTAAAGCTGGATGATGAACAAGTCATGGAATTTTAGAGGGGGCAAAAAAAAAAAACCAAACCCCAACTAGTTTCATAGCCAAAACATTTATTCATTTTAAAAGCTATTTCAGTTTTTGTGTGTTTCTTGGGGGATGGGAGAAGTAAGAAGTGTATCACTTATCTGGAGTTCTGTTTTGTTTATAATTTACCTAGAAATTCATCCCTACTTCTGTAAAAATCAACCTACATTACTCAGTCTATTAGGTCCTTCCTCAGGGCCAAAACGTAACCATCGCTGTTGAAAGAAATTGAAGAAAGGAGTAGGACTATGCATGCTAGTAAGCAACAACTACCAAGGAGAAAAAACAGACTTAAGGACTAGCAAAGTCTTTTGCAAAGAAAGATGCATAAGCTTGGTCGCCACCACGTTCTTGCCCCACACAGCCCGGCTACTGAGGTATAGAGTGACTGAACCTGAAGAGACACATGGCAATCAGAAACCGGACCTGCCTTTTCCGTTTTTCAGGAATATAGCCTGATTGCAGCAGCGGCAGATTTGTGCTGCCATCTGTGTTTGAGACATCTCTTAGTGGATTTCATTAAAAATATATTCTCTGTTGTTGGGAGGAACAAAGAACAAGCGCATTGCTCCAGTGGCACTCCTACTGCAGAATGGCTGCATGAATCAAGGCTATGCTCAATTGCCAGTTTAGACATTAAGTCAGGTGCACAACAGTACCACGTAACTCAAAGCTATCAGAATCATGCCGTAATAAACTCCTAAATATACTGCTAAAAACACCAGGAGAATAAAACAGTTCTAGTGTTTCATATCCAATACACATTGCCATTAGAAACAGCTCCTTTGTGAGGGACTCAAGATAAATTCATGTTTTTCGTCTAAAATGTTGATGTTGGAATGCTTCTTTACCCTCCCATAACCAAGTCCAACGAGGAATTTACATTCTGTCTTTTCTCCTTCTCGCTATGTCTCTGCTGATCCTTTAGAAGAAACAGCTTTCAGGGTATATTTCTTCTTCTTTTTTCCACAGGCTAAATCAGGAGCTTCCACTGCTTTCAATTTAGCTCCCCTTCCTGCCACAAGAAAATTAATAGAAAAGCAGACCAAATGTCCAGGAGGAATTGTTGAACAAGTGGCATCTGAGCTGTAGAAAGGATTTCAAAAGCAACTCACTCTGTCTGACTCCCTCTCATTTGAAAACCGCCTACAAGCCCTAGGGATGGATTAAAGCTAAGCATGGCCTGGATAATCTACAAATGCAGGGCCCCAGTTGTAAGGAGGATGGCAGCAAAATACTTGGGAGTATGGTTATTCCTAGAAACCGGAGGGCCTCTTTTGGAATGCACAGCCTGGATCAACCAAACTATGGTGGCTGGTGAGCTCAGAAACAGCGGCCTCCAACCATGCTTCTCTGATGGTCCAGGTGGTTTCAAGTGGGAAAAACGGTTTAAAACTGAAGTAAAAAACAATCAGTAGCATTAGGCATCTCTTGATTGCGACCTTCTAGCAGAAACTGAAAGTTAAAAGTGGTCAGACCACCGCAGAGGCATTGCGAGCAGCTAAAGAGGCTGCAAGAGAGAAAGGAGGTTTCTTAATACGATGAACACAGGTGGCAGAGACAGACTTGAAATCACACAACTATTTCTTTTGAAATCTACTTTTGACTGCTGCACTCAGCGTTCCCCAGGTGGCTGGGACCCTTTCAATAGTGTTTCTATTAGGAAAAGAGCTACAGTAGATCAGTAGCACCAGTTCCCAATTTAGTATTTTTTCTTCCTCTGACAACAGCAAACCAATGCTGAGAGCGGACAAAGCACTGAAGAAGAAAAAAAAAAAAAAAAAAAAAATCACTGGTGAGTGAAGAGCAATGAGAGCTGCTCTCCTGAAGGAAAAGCAATGTGTATCTCAGGACAACCCTTAAAAAGTTTCTGTTTGTTTGCTTTTACAGAAAATTCTCTCTACTGTATTTTCTTCTCAGTCTACATTGACCTAAGCATATTTCCCATACTGAAGTAAGGGGGATGATCAGTTAAAGTAATAATTAGCATTTAATAATGGCATCTGTTCAGTAATCTAGTATGAAAAAACAATGTCTATTTAAGGAAAAACAAATCATGTTTTGATGATCTCTGTCCAAACTCAAATTCCAAAGCAGAAATCTGTGTGTTGGCCAATAGCATAAAGATCCTGGGATGTAAATACATTCATTTTATCTTAACAACAACAACAAAAAAGAGGGGCTAGGGGGGAGGATGAGGGGGACATATAATTCTATTTTTTCATGTCCCAGCTTCTGAACCGACACCCCGAAGAACAAAAAGTCCATCTGTAGAGGCTTTGGAGAAGGGAAGCTTGTGACATTTAGTAATGACAATTTATCCCAACTTTAACTTGCACCACCAGAATAGATGATTTTATAGCCTACAACCACTGCCAGTAAGTGCTACACTTGGGAAATAAATAAACAATGCACAAGGCCAGGTATAAGAAAACAAACCCTAACAAAACCGAGAGCTAAACTAGATATTACTTGTCATTGCTCAGGAGGCAGGAGTTGTGGGTAAATACCGTACAAGGATTGAGAATGGTAAACATTCCCTTGTTTTCCAACAACTTCCTCAAAAAAAAAAAAAAATGGAAAAAACCCAATGAACTCATTAAATTTTAATGTACTGAAATTCAATTATAAATCTACAGAAGTGACTAATGAAGAGAAGAATGTTAAAAGAAACAGTTATGAATAGAAGCTGCACATCATTGCCACTGGCTTTTCAACCGCAAGATCCATTAAAAGAGAAAGCAAATAGCAGAAGTGGCCTGGTGAAAGATCTGCGTGTCCAAAAGCCTGTTGGCTTTCTCAACTATACTACCTGGGTCAAATAAACGATACTACCTCTCCCAGAAACTGTTCTTTATATCCCTAAAACATCACAGCGACAAAGTTAAGCAAATAAATATGTTTTAAAGGCTTTAGCTAAAGTAATTTGTCAAGCATTCTAGATACACAGTCATTTCAAAAAGAGCGTTGAAAAGCGTACTGATAAATAGTTGAAATAATTTTGAATGTACATAATGACTTCACGGTGCAGCCCACGTGTGAATTGTTGTTCAGAAGCATTTCTGTCAAAACAGTTACTCAAGTTTTTCGGGACCTGCTCCTAAACCAAAGCTTTGGCATTCTCATAATGTTATTTTAGTAGATCCAAACAGCAATGAAAGTCAAGATCTTGCAAATCATTCTGCCTTAAAATATCTGAATTCAATCTGAATTAAGCATGCAGAAGAACCTGATTTTTGTATCTACAGTGACATCTAGTGCAAGACACAAAAACCACATCGAAACAGGCTTCTAGAGAAAGAGAAGCTATTTATCATTCGTTGTGTGATTTCTGGCTGAGATATACACAAATATTTAACATCAGCCCTTTTAAAACTTTCTTAGTATCTTGTCTTCTGCACAACATTCACAAGCCAGCTGAAGGGAATCCTATTAAACATAATATGTTAATAAGAGGTTATTTAATGCAAATGCACATTTTTCCTTTCCATATAAATTCAGTTTGATAAATGTACATACATTACAACATTGTTGGAGGGCAAACAATTGTTGAGAAAGCAAACATCCCTAGGAACAGAGTTGTTATTCTATTTATTCTATCAACTTGTCTAAAAGAAAGCAAATTCAGCAGTAACATCTGACTTAAAATTCTTTCTGCCAGCTCCATGGATATGCAATCCTGTTTTAGTTTTGCAGCGATTTTTAAATCTCTTTCTTCAAAATTCAAGCAGAAGACACGGCTCGTAGAAAGGAAACAAAAACTGGAAGCACGCAATGAGTGTTGTCTAATACAGATGACAGATAGAAGAAGTTCTAAAATAACAAATAGGATTTGTTCAAACAAAAGTACAGATTTAAGTCTCCCGTTAAAAGTACACAGTTGTGCTTCAAACACAGCCAACAACAGACATTCTAACCAAAATGCAACACCAACATGTCTAACTAGCAACAATTTTACAAAAACTATTCACTTACTGAAATGTGAAAAAACCTTAGAAACAAGTGTTATTCCTGCCAAACATACAAATAAACACATATGCCAAAGCTGAAAATGAACAGTTGAAATACAGTACCATGTATACATCATATACCATTCCTCTAACTCCCTTTTTTTTTTTTTTCCATTCAGCCTGTAAATACAGCCATTTCAGGACCTATGTTCCAAAGGCAAGTGGCCAGAAGTCTTTAAAAGCCACAAGCACTTTTTAGGGGCAGGATTAAACCCTATGTTGGAGCCTTTTGCAAAAACTTCGTAATATGCCATTTTCCCAATACCCAATTTACCCAATGGTAAAATGATTAGGTTGATACAAATAGTTACAAATATAAAGATGTATTTTTTGTTCAGCAGATAATTTTATATAATTTATATATTTCTAAATTAAAAAAAAAAAACCAGCTATTTATTAGTGATCTAGGACAACTACGTTATGCATTAGGTTCCTAAACTTCTAGTAATTTTACTATGGAATAGGCACAAAAGCCACAAGATTTTGCTGGTTACTAAGGGCACTGAATGGGGAAGTGTCACACATACTGGTTTTCTGGCAAGAAGCTCATGCCGTGGTTAAAACTATCGTCATGATTAGTGATGCTATAAGTACTTTTAAAAAGTTCTACAGTTTGTTCTTCAGGAGCCCAAGAGCTTGCACAGCTTCTCTATCCTACAGCCATCAAAAAGCAGATTTAGGCGACAAGAATTTTATGTGAAAGTAGCAGGTGTTAATTGAGAGCGCTTTTCACCTGAGGACTGAGGTTGTTAAAACAAAGACATGAAAGAATGAAGGAAACAAATGCTCATGGAAGGGCAAGGTACTGGGGTAGGACACAAAATAAGTGCGAAGAGGAAAAGGAGAGAAGCCAGTCAAGGTTAATAGGAAGTAACAAAAAGGCATAAAACAGGAAAATGGTGATGCATGCCCAGCCTTACAGGCAGAAGAACTGAGATAATAGTGTTTAAATACCATTCAGCAACTGTGTTTTTTAAATGATCTGGAAATGCAAATAAATGTAGACAAATACAGCATTTATACAGAACAGCAAACAGCTCTTGACAGAGTTCACTACAGTATACAAGCCAGCATGGAAAGGAAATTATTAAAATCAAAACCTATTAGCTTCTGCCACCCTAATCAGCACCACATAAAGAGCAACACAATTACTTTGAGTTTTGGTCTCCTAGTGTCTTTCCTAGGTATGGCTGAGATTCCTCAAGGAAGAAAATTCCCCTGTTTAGACGAGCATGCCTACAAAAAGAACTGTGTGGTGTTAGTCTCTATTTATTCATCATGGCAAGTCAAGAGTATTTTATCTCCCCCCCAAAAAGGCATGATATTTAAAAGAAAAAAAAAAAAGGTACATGCTTGAAGATAGACAAACTAGCAACAGTTTTCTTCTCCAGGTTGCAACCACCATCGTTAAGCCATAAAAATGTACTATTAACCATTACTCAAGCAAAGGGGCACCGAAAAGACCAAATCAACAGCGTTCAATAACATATTTACACAACATGTGGTAAAGTACTGCAGCAGAATTAGTATTATTGATGAAAGTGCAGCTGTGTCACTAAATCCAACAGGACAAAGCCAGTTGAAGCAGCTACTAGTTAAACTATTGATCATGAGAATTAGACATATACACACCAAAAAAAAAAAAAGACCCTGTTCTTTAATAGACTCTGTGAAGGCAGATCTCTCTGCATCCTTTGACATCAGTTGAGCTCTGACACACAAAGCTAATGACGTGATGAGAATGAAACAGGATAACAAAATAAAAGGTAACTCTAAATCTACTTAAAACTAAAAAAAAAAAAGCGCATCTAAATACCTTAACACTAGGTACAAATGCCATACATCAAAGAAGGCAAAAGCTAAAAGTCAGACCAATTTCTACACCACCGATAAAGGGGAGAAGAAATTTAAAAGAAAGTTGTGAAGAAAAAACAGCAGAGAATTATATAAAAGAGTACACATTTTAAGAAGATTAATATAAAAGCTGCTAAAGGTTAGTGAAAGAAATTGGAACGTGCACAAAAAATGAGAAAAATAAGATGCCAGTATAAGAAATAAAGATCTCTAGGAGAATGACAACGCATGCAGCCTAATATAGCAGCCACATCAAAAGTAGTTTTGTACCAATTAAAGCCTCAAAGAAAGAGAAAAATCGAAAGTTGGATAGGTTACCCTAACATCTTAGAAAGCATCCAAAGAAATTACAGACCCCAGGATTGATCTTTAACAGAACAATACAAAAAAGAATACACTAAGGAAAAGAGCAAACAGTCTTCCCTCCTCCTCCTCTTCTCAGGATGTGTACGGAAGAACATTAACAGAAGGGGAAAAAAAAAAATCCATAGAAAGATTCAATGAGAGTGAGATGAAAGCGAAATCCTAGAGTTAAATAAGTGCTGAAGTTGCAAGACATCCGAAGACAGAGAAACAACGTAAAGCAGTACTGGTTTGTAAAGTGCGATTTTTTCACAGCTGGTGACATTTCAGGAAATAACCCAAAGCCTACAGGCTTTAAATCAAACACCAGTGCCTTGGTTTTCAATGCAGTATTTTACCCAGTGCTGAAGCATCATTCCACATGCTTATTAAGTTTATTTAGCATTAAAATATCCTCCCTTTGATTAAAAAAAGAGGGACAGAAGACAGATTGCAATACTAGGTCAGTGAGGTTGGAGTGTCACGTTGTATGATAGTGAGGAGGTCAAGGCTGAAACCAACACCACCACTGGAAACACTGCTTGGCGCTTCAGAGAGATTAACAACGCCAAGAAGCTGGCACGCTACCCAGTAAAGAATACTTCATGTGGAGTCAGCACAATTCAACACCCCAATGTATGCACTGCCCTAATCTTTGCATGAGGAAAAGGGGAGGATTTGGGCTTCTTCAAAATACAGGAAAGAAAGAGAGCATACTATCGATACTACCATCACCAGCCCAAGGCACGTCCAATCTGACAACAGTGTAGACGAGAAGTTATACAAGATGTTCACAGCTAATAATGACATTGAGCCATACAGGCTCTGAACCAAATCCAGAACTGACACCATTTAAAGATAGGATACTCCAACATAGCCAGTCTAAAGACGCACGCTGACGGAAAAACGTAACTTCTGGTGAACTACAGAAAGACAAATGTCAAAGGAGATTTCTGCTACAAGGAGAAATAAGGAAGAATACTGGGGTGTATGTGTCAGCTGCACAGATGGCACTGTGCCGACCGAAATAATTGAATTTTAAGCTGCCAAATACTTTTGATCCAAAGCTTGCCTTCACGCGGTATCCTTTCTTCCTCAGTATTTTCTATCTGGATAGCATTTCCATTCTCTACGAATTATTTTCAAGGTAGCATTTAGATGTTGCTGGTCTAATTTAAAACAAGGTTCAAATTAACTGGCAGGAGTGAACACGTTTGAGGAACATCTTCCCTGCAAAACAGTATGCATCACCTCTTTGTCAGGCCAGATGAAAGCACTGTATTCAGTAAAAGCCAGGTAACTTTTTCCAGCAATATCTGTTGATCTAATGGAAGACACCTGCATGCCCTTCCTGTATTTTACAAATCCTTTCAATTATTTTGGATTTAAACACTAACAGATTTTCCCATCAGCCTGTGAGAACAATTCAAAACCATGCGAACTCCGATATTTAGAACTTAGCGTGAAAATGCATAACTGCATATAATAGAGTAGGAAATCCCATTCGTCTCCTAGCGAGCCCACTTGCATCTGGCAGGCATATATGAATAGGTAATAGGTAGCTGTTTACATGAATTTTCAAAATCCACTGCCTAAAAGATCTGGAACAAAAGGTGTTAGGGACTGAAAAGCAAAAGGTTATTAATTCTCCAAGTCCACCGCAGGGCAGGAACCGAAAGGCAACAACTATCTCAGGACTACAAGCCCAGGGGGAGGCAAGGAGAAGGAGCTTTTAAACATAAATACAAACTCGAAGTTCTAAGTACCTCAATGAAGAATGTCCTGAAAGTTACTGGATTATGGCACGGAAAAAGTTGCAGTTGTGACTGCAGCAAGGTGGACGTATGAAAACAGTCTCATTTCTCATAGGGTGCCGAGACGTTCTAGTTTTACAAATGAACAATGCCTACGGTCTCTGTATGCAAAAGGGGTTATATCAATAACAAAACAAAAAAGCCAGTGAACTTGTAGGGAGAGCCCGTTACAAGAAACACCGCTGCTCTCTGTAGTTTAAAATCAGCTTTCTAACTACTCAGCCCCGCAAACTTCTAAAAAAGCCCTTTTCCACTCGTATGCTGGCAGTGATTTCGGGAATTGTCAAACAAGAAGTGAATAAAAATATGGATAGCTTCAGTAAAAGGGTGTAAAATAACACAGTACAGCCAAGAAATCTTTTGCAGATTCTCAATTTTTTGGGGCCAAGAAAGTTTTATCAACTGCCTTTAACCCAAAAGTGAAATACAAGTTATATTCATGTACTCAAATATCAGCATATAAAAGCGCAAAATACAGAAGCCCTGTGAATTAGACTAACAAAAGCTCTGTACCAGAAGAAGCTCCTGTGTTTAAGTCCTTTATATTCAGCTATTTAACAAATGCAGCTTTCCCTTGTTTACATGAATTGTTCAGTTAACACCTCCTACAATTCTGTAATTTCTGTGGAAGAATCAGTACAATTTCGACATAATGCTTTAAAAACTTCCCATATGCTACATCGCTTTCACAACCGACCAAAATTCACAAATTCTCCATATGACAATGACCTCCACAATCCAGACCTGAGCAAAGAGAGGATTAATAAAGTTCTATGTACGTATAGATGCTTCAAAATAACGCAAAAATTGGACCCAAAAGATCTCAGAGGAATATGCAAATGGTAATTCCCAGTTCAGTATCTGGACAGACATTAAACAGTCCATTCTGTCACGCCATCTGCCAGGCA
The DNA here is from genome assembly GCF_964199755.1 of Larus michahellis. Taxonomy (NCBI): domain Eukaryota; kingdom Metazoa; phylum Chordata; class Aves; order Charadriiformes; family Laridae; genus Larus; species Larus michahellis. Next base: position 5,233,791 of record NC_133898.1, on the reverse strand, counting down.
GTTACCAGCCCTGCTCTGTTCTCTATGCTCTTTGTGCTTTATTTTTAAGCATGGAGCCGTTCAACTTATTTGGAAGTCAGATAAAAGACATGGAAGTGAACTTCAAAAAAAAAAAAAAAAGGAATCAAAAAGTGATATACAGCAAAACAACTGCAAAAACCAAGTTTCAGACCAGCGATAAGGAGAATTAAAAAAATTACTTCTAAATGCTTGCTTGAATTGTACTCCAAACAAGTTTATGTTCAGCATATACAGCAAGTCATGAAAGCTCAAGCTTTGTTTTCAAAATCTTTATTTAACAGAACAGTTAAAACACTTGGCAACAAAAAAATGTTAGTCTACGTTATGGAAAAGAAATTGTGGGAATTACTCTTCTCTGTGTGTGTGCATGCATGTATGTACGCTTGTATGCGTCTATAGAACCATAAAATAGCCTGTTAAAATACTACCTCAGAATAATCGCAAGCCAAATGCTAACGTAAAACCCTACCCGTACAACTGGACAGCAGAGAGGCAAACAGAGGCAGAGAACACAGGAGTCTCAGTCTACCTCATGCAAAAAGCACAGTACGGAAATCATCAAGCTGCCCCTTGGATCTGTATTAAACGTGCAAAGATTCAACTGCAGAACTCCCATTTAAAGCTGTTTTTCAACTTTACAAGGCATTTCTGCCTGAAACGTGAATCTGAAAGCCAACCCAAAAATCTATCCACTACGTGCTGCATTCACTGAGATACCCAATGTAACACGAACGGTGATTATTCACAGGTCTTGTTCATACAACACAAACACCGAGGGGATGACAGATCCACTTGTGCTCCCCCCAGGTTTGCTCTGCTTGCAACTCAAGAAAAACATTCAGTATTTTAAAGATTTGTAAGAGAGAAGCTGTTTTACACTGAGGTCACTATGGTGAAGAAACAAGTTGTGCTTATTTTTATTAATAATTATTTTAAATCTTATTCAAGAATTCCACCGTGCCTGAATATTTAGTCTTCAAATCTATCAAAAACTAACTCTTTGGAATAAACCAAAACAAGACTGAGAAAAGTCTGTGTTATTAAAAAAAGCCAAAGAAGGTGACTTAGAACAGGAACATTTTTTTGAAGGAAAAACTCTAAGGCTAGTTCAAATGCCAAGTTGAAAATGTATTTATTTTCCTTACTTTCAGAATATCTTGAGTTTCATTCCACTTGTTTGTCCACTCTTTGGTCAGTTCCTGTACCTATAAAAGAAAACAAATATTGGAAAAAAATCACATCTCTTCTAAAGTCCTTGGTAATGCATTCTCAGAGAAGTACTAAATATTTGCACAATTCTTCATGAAGTTTAACACTTAAACACCTAGAAGAGCACTGCTGCTCCTGCAATAAGTGGTCATACCTACAATTTCTCTGTCTCAAAAAGGAAAAATCACAAAATTGTTATTTATGGTTTTAAATGAAACAAAGGAGAGGGACAGCCACTTCAAATAATGGCAGGAATTTTCAAAGGAATGGAATAATTCCACGCAGTGCTTCATCAGTCCGACAAAGTCTGCTGCCACAGATTGATCCCTTCGCTGTAACAAGACGACAGCTCCTCTCCGAAAGTGCAGGTAGGCATGGTCATGCTAAAATACCCTCCAGAGAATGGCATGCAGAGGAAGAAGGCAGCCTTCGAGAAAGAATCAAAGTTTGCTGCAACTTAGTAATCACACACTTAGAATCATAGAATTGCCTTGGTTGGAAGGACCTTTCAGATCATCTAGTCCAACCACCAACCTAACTCCGACAAAAAACGTCACTAAACCGTATTGCTAAGCACTACGCGGTTGAAATCCGCACAGATCAAAATTTAACTTAGTTAAAATCAGCACAGAAGTGAGAAGCTGCTTGCAAATTACAGACAGGGAGAGCGCTGGGGGACAAACACTTAGGTTATGTCCTGCTTTTCCTACTTGTCTAGTTGTCCGTCTCATAAATTAACTTCCACAGCTTCCGCATCAGTAAAGGATCTTTTAATTTCAGAGTCTTTCAGATTTTTTAGAAAGTAGTGCATGCAGTGTGCTTCACGCAGATCCACCTGAAAGCTCTGTCTGACTTGGAATCATAACCCCAGTAAACAGAATATACATATAGATATACACACACACACTTTCATTTTTTAAATCACCAGATTTCTGTGCAGGAATTAAATACATAGACTTGTAAAAACATACACAATCTTGTTATATGTATTCACTTCAACTGCACAAAGCTGAAAAAAAAAAACCAACAAAACCCAAACAAACCTACTATGTCCCTTTATTACTTTACAAATAAAACCAGTGTAGGGAAAAAAAAAAAAAAAAGGTCGTCAATGCAGCTCATCAGAACATCTCCACATTTGCTACCTTCAACCTACTATCCCAGCTGTCTTTGCAGATCAGCTGCAAATTAATCAATGGGAAGTAAAGAAGCTTCTCTCTTTTCTACCTGTATCTCAATATTTCAACAGAGAAAAGTAAATACATTTTTCAATGCATCATATCAGTCCTAGTGCTGCTAATCAGAATGTTAAAACAAAAAATAATTGAAAAGATCAAAGAAAAACATGAAGAAGGTCCATCGTAAGTCTATTCACCATACTAGAACAATTTTTATTGCTCAGAAATCCTTTAAACATTCGTCTTATACAAGGACAAATCAACTCATTACAGAAAGCTACCATATATTTGTCAGATAATTTAAATATGGTGATAAAGTCTTTAGATCTGTATAAACAAATTAATTATTGCATTCATTCAATTATAAAAAAGCTATAACCACTGCAATATCTATTAAGAACTTTCAGTAATTACATCTATTGTAATTATCATGAATAGTAATCACATAACCTTCTAATGAGGCTGACAAAAGATAATAAAATATGCTCGATATACTCCCCACACAGAGGGACCAGCACTCCTGAGCAGGACAAGCAGTGATTACTGTCAGAGCATGAATAACATGCTCTAATTAGCACATAGTCAGCAGTTTATATTACTCAGCTACACTTAGATAAAAGCTTTAAATAAAATAAAAAGCTTTAAACAAAAATAAAAGCATACTACACATACTAACAATATTATTCATCTCCGATTCAGCTAAAAATATTTTAAAACCTAGGATGAATGTAAAAAAAAAAAAAAACAAAAACAATTTGTAACTGAAGTTTCATACTATGGTTATGCGGGTCCTACTTTAATTATTGACTACAACACAGTAAGGATTCCTACACACCCTACAGAGTTGTAAAATGCGTTTCCAGCTTGAAGCTTGTGTTATGGAGAAGCCTGGCGTCTACTTTGCAGCTATGGTTTATACCAATACGCGTATTTTGTCCATTTTTGTCAAGAACTTCATTTTTAAAGTATCATTTCACTGAAAAGTATTTCAACATGTCTTTAAAACTGGTATTACCAATGGGAATCCTGAGAAGAGCAGAGAGATACCGTACCAATTACTCAAGTCAAAACAAAATTCTCAAAGCAATGCATTCATTCGCTAATTGTAAAGGTCTGAGCAGCGCCAGTGTAAACCTTACTATTTAAACCAGCTAAGAAGCCCCTATTTTTTTTAAAAGCATCATATCTACATTTGATTGGCATCTTGTTGACTACATTCGCAACTAAATACATTAGTATATAAATTTGCTGCCACGTAGCTGAGTGATTTCAAATACTTTCAAAGTATTTCTTTCTCTTTTCAAAGTCTGAGTAAAACTATTTTTCTAAACCAGTTTTTTTTTTTAAAACAGTAGGCTTTAAAGACAGGCGTGTACATAGAAAAGAATTAACATAGAATGATAGAATAAAGAATGAAAGATTTCAAATTAAGAGAAATGAGAGTACCATTACATCTATATTGTTTTGGACCCTATCAGTGTATCTAAACCATCCGGGAATTTTTCCCAGATGGATTATTGAAAGAAAATGGTGTGAGACACACCATGAAGTACGCTCACCTAGATCTTAGACTCTCTCCAAAGAAACACAGCTAATTAGGCACTGAACATATCTGTACATACCAGATTTAAAGACTGAAATTTTCTCGAAACCTATCCCACAAGTTACTGATTACTTGAAAACGTAAGAGAGTTGACCTTTTTCCCCATAAATCTTTTACTGTATTTTCTGCACACTAAATGCTTTGTTGCTGTGATTACTGGTTACTGATTACTCTGATTTAGTGGCTTTTCCCTCTCTATTCTATTTATGAACATACTTTGTTAGTAAGAAAGTTGGTCTGAGAACAAATATTTTCATTAATTACAACTGTTATACAAATATCAAGATATACATTGTTCTTAGTTATGTTATCTTACATCAGTAGGATAACAAAATTTCAAGTTCACACAGGTGGGGTGGGGTTTTGTTTGTTTGGTTTTTAAAAAAAAAAAAGGCACCAAGAAAATCTTGTTTGGTGGAAGAAAATTTAGTTATGTATCAAAAAAAAAAAACCCAACTGAAAATTAACAAGACTCTTGCATCCAGACCCTCATCCTTTCCTTTTTTTTGTGTTTAAAAGCTGTATTATGAAATTATAACTCACCCTTGCTTCATTCTGCTGAAGCTTTTCTTCCATACTTAAAGCTGTTGGAGAATCCAAGAGTGCGATCTAAAAATTATAAAAAGTAAACATCATCAAGTTAAAAAGCAAGCAAAAAGGTAGTAATTTCTGCTGGAATCACATAAAAGAAATGCAACTGTTCAACTTTTTTGTTTATTTAGGATGAAGTATTTTAAACTCCAACATACATCACTTTACCTTGAAATACCGTAAACAGAGTAATCGAAATCTTGTCAGAGCAGATATATCACACACAAATCATCAGTTTGGGAGTATTATTTTCATTCACTATGCATACACATTGCCACACATGCACACACTGAAATGGGACACAAGTTTCTAACAGGTAGTTCCTGATACATCTATCTTTACGTTTCTGTTAAATGTGAAAATTTATCATGCATCAACAGTTAACCATTTTGCTATAAAACATATGTATACTACTTATCTTTAATAAAGGTAACCGGCCTTAGAAAAGGAAAGCTACTATGAACACGCACACACAAATAATACTCATTGTTATGTGACCTCCTACACTGAATCCAGTACTATATTTTGGTAACCAGTATCTTCAGTGATCTACATAAGCATTTGCAACACAGTATATTCTGGGAATATAAAGGAAAACCACAAAAGAAATTATACAGAGATTTATATTCTACTGTGCATACATAACACTACCTGCTGTTTTACCAACCATCACAAATTCAATTAACATAAGCAGGTTCTCTATTGTCTCCCACACAGACATCTATCACATCCTACAACTGAAACAGATTTATTTTGTGATATCCACTGTTTTACAGCTTGGAACTAGGTCAAAGCATTAGATCTTCAAAGGGGTCCAAGTTACATCTAACTTTGCTAACTCTAAATCAAACCATATTTTGAAAATAAATTAATTTTCTCCTCCTAAAGAATAGGGGAGAAACCCAAGTATAATATAGTAATTCAACCCCATAAAGAGTTTTCTAATTGTTTTTAACAAAGCAGAGCCCTCCACTTCAATCATCCACAATACCTATTACTGCTTCCAACTGTGGTCCCATCTCCTTTTTCAGCAAATGTTTTATAGCATCAAGTCGAGCCTTCCATTAAAAACAGTCTATGCTGAACTGACATTTCAGATTGCACAGCCTACGTCAAATAAAATTAGATAGTTCTAGAAGTAAATCTGAAGTATCATTTCAGATACTTCCAAACAGTATTTGCTCAAGCATGAAATCTAGCAGTCCTGAGTGACATTATTTAGAAGAGAGGACTGGCCTGAGCCAATTGCATATTCCTTATTGTTAGCTTGGTTTCACCATCCTGGAAACAGAGGATAAATTAAGGCTAACTGAGCTTGAGCAGTAAAATGTTTATAGTGGCTAATACTGACAGAAGAGTAAGAAAGACAATCATGCAAAAGTAGTATAGCATGACACGTTTTCTTACACCACCACTGAAAATACTTTCACATATTGAGCACGTTACATGCTTTCTAACATACTGTGCAGCGAAACACAAATAAAATTTGTTCTTCAAACCCATCCATACTCCTACTTTTTATATTTACGCATCTTAAATACTTTATCTTCTACTACTTTTAAGGTACTAGATGAAGTACACCTCTTCAATCTACCAGGCTAGACCCAGGAAATATGGTACTGCTCAACCTCCTTATGCTGTGGCGACTGTTCCACAGCACACTGCAATCAAGCTCTGATTATATTAAGAGAAAGCTAAAGGCTTTGGGATGACAATTTTTCCCCCTTATGTTAAAAGGGGTAATCTACTGGCCATATGGAAACTGATTGAATCAGGAAAATAATATTCATTCATAGCCTCATAGAGCTTGTTTACTCAAATCAATATAATGAAAGATAATTATCTCATTACATTCTAGAAATAGATGTTATAACTCAAGGAAAATTACACATAAATTTCAAGTAAAGCTAACCTGATTCCCTTGAGCAAGCAGGGCTTTTAATCGGGCTATTTCAGCTCTCAGCTCACGGATCAGTTTGACGTTAGGATCCTCATTAATAGTAGGCTTGTTGATGATGTTTTTGGCTCTATTTGCATAGCGAAGTGTACTTAAAGTTTCTCCATAATTGACATCAGCAGGTGAAATAGCTAAGGAGATGAAGTCAGAAACAGTTTATCCAGTACCATATGTTTCATTTAGTAAAGTTAGTTTATACTTTAGAAGACAGATGAACTTAATATGGATGAAGAGACAGAAACATATGATTAACCAGTATGGCTACAATTTGTTCCAACCCTTCACCTAGCTCCACTGCTTTCATGTCACTATAACTTTGTTTAAGTAAACACTATATTAGAATAGTGCGTTAGAATAATCAAGTCCAACAATCAAGCACTGTAAAGAAATCTTGGTGCCAATCTATTTAACATTTACATTTCTCTGGTAAGCATAAACATCCTATATGAATACTTTACAGGCTTTCTTGAAATTTATTTTTTTTTTATTTTTTTTTTACAAGAACAGTGGGGAAAACGGTGAGTATTTTGTAGGTATCAATATAATCATTGGAGGGGAAAGTCATTTCAGATAAAAACACAGTAGGTTTAGTCCAAGTTTTGAAGGGAAATTAAACAGCATTCAAGCAAAAGCAGCCATGAAAACAAAAACATGAGAAGAGCTTCTATAATTTACAAGCCTAGCCGTTCTGCCGAGCTGCAGGCATCTGGCAGCACACAGAACTGTTACTCATCTCATGCATCAAGAAAAAACAGTATTATTTTTATAGGCAACCTAACCAGGAAAAACAATGGAGTTTAAACGAAACTGCTAATGCTATCCTTCAATTAATTTTCCTAACAATACACAAGATGTTCCCAACTAAAGAGATAATTACTGCATTCAAATAGATGAGTAAAAACACAGAAGAGAACACCATGCAGAAATTGAGGGACCAGAAACCTTAATAATGAAACGGAACAAGAGACCCAGAGAATCAAACAGTGAAAACACCTGTAAAAATAATCAAGTAACCAAAGTATTCTGCCCTTCCTCGTAGTAACAAATACACTTTTTGTGGTAGAGACTCCCTGAATTAGGGGAGATACGCTTGGCAACAGACCATACTTCCTCTAGCTCACACTATCACTTCCCTGCTTTATCTACTGTCTCCTCTCCACTACTCAATTATTCTTTTTCTGGAAGGATGTTACAATACACTATAGAAATATAAAAATACATCCAATTCTGATTCATCATAAGAACCTTTCCTACAGATGATCTTCCTGCTTTTTTTTGTGTTTAGTTACAGAAAAGGCAGGCCAAATGTATCTGGACAGCTTGTCAGGTTGTGTTAGGCCATTCAGCCACATTACCAGTAGAGTTACTGTTGGAGAAAAGATCAACCATCAGGGCTCTGCCGAGCAGAAGCATCGTTAATAGATGAGGAAGTAGCTGAAGAAGCAGCTGTGCACTGTAATCATTAGTATAGGCACTGAAAGCTCACTGTGTTTGTAAAACTTCTCATCCCTATCCTTCTGTCAAAAGAAACCCCAACTTACTCAGCCATGTAACTGAAAGAAAACACCAAAAAGAAAGATGCCAGCAGAGTGGTACCTAAACACCCAGGAAAACAAAGCAAAGTCTAGTCCAAAATCCTCTTTTGGCACTACTATGATCAGCCTGAGGAAAGAAAGTGGCACAGATTCCAAAAACAACCCCAAAGTCATGCAATAAAGGAACTGCTATCCAGAGAATGTGACTACAGCAAAGCGAGTGAAGAACCAGAATTTGACCCAATTCATTTTATCCCCTCGATTCCGCTCTCCCACCATTCCCAAGACAGACTGCATTTCATCTAGGCAGGAAAGAGCGAGAGAAATTTCAGAGCTGCTCTTCTCTTCACACCTTACATCTCCAACATCCAAAATCCTCCCTCTGTCCTCACGTAGGTTTTTTTTGGGAATGGAATTCCCATTCCAACTTGTTGAAAAAGAAAAATCTGCAATACATATGCCATCAGCAGGTTTTTAAACCAAGCGATCCTTACAGAGCTTTCTACAGGTAAAAAGGAAGCTGTAAGAAAAGTTTACAAGATGACTGATCATAAATAATTGAATTTAGACAAAAAAGTTAAAACGTTGCATGCATTCAAAAAGTAGGTTAAATCAAAATGACAGTCTCACCCACTGAATGTCAAAAGAGACCAGGTTGTTTCCGCTACTAATGCAACAAAAACAACACAGTTTTGGAAATGCAAACTGATTCACACATCAGTATTGACTAGATGCATAAAGCTGGAATATTTTATTTACTTGTGATCAAAGTCTACAACCTGGGGAGGAGAGGTGTAAGGGGAGAGAAGTAGAAGACTTTATCTAGGTCCAGGTTTGAGCATTTACCATGAGTAACAGAGCTGTCAGGAACGTAAATAAACCTCAAGAATAACCAGGAACTATTACTTGAAGTTTAACTGGTCAGATTAGCGAACCATTACACTGCACACGTGTCAAAGAATCACAGCGGTGAGGTAGATGTCAGAGCAAATGTAAGCAATTTGGCACGTACATTTGGATGACCCTTACTTATGCAAACAAATGCCTAGTGACTGTACATACACAATCTGGACGCCTTGTTACATTTGTGACCAAGTATTCCAGCCAGGGATCCATGCACCCAAACATACGAAAATGAAGCTCTCAAATTCTGGAGGCATACCTGCTATTGTTTACTAACGTCATAAACAACTAGACTCTCCCCATATACACAGTGAGGCCCTAAATAGTTCTACTGCTGGAAGAGATGTTCTGCAGGGTGTAAGTAAAGGCAGCGTGTTACTAGAAAATTCTGAAAGAAAGAAATTAATAAATGTAAACAATATTCTACTTTAACAAAGCACCTGGAATCTAATTTACAGCCATTTCTATTACAGATGAACAGTTCAGGATGCAAAAAAAGTAATTTAAAAACACTTACTGGCAATCATTATAGTTTTAGAGTTTCCTCCTAGGCTATCTTTTAACAGCCAAGTCAACACAGAGTCCCTGTAAGGCACAAATACTTGTTTCTTCTTTGAAAGAGGATTTGTGGCATCCTGAGATAAATCAGCTGTGATGTGGAGGTAGGAAAAAAAAATAGCAATTATGTATTTTCATTCATTTTCAAAAATGGTATGTGTTAGGCCACTATTTGTATAAGTAAAAATGAACAGAAGCGTAAGTAAACAAACAGACAGCTATTTAATGATTAAAAAAAAAAAAACCAAACCAACAACCCAAAAGAGACAAGCACAAAAACCAGACACTTACCTAAGGCAGAAATGACATTTCCCAGAGTAACTAGAGATTTGTTAATATTCCCTCCTTCCTTTAATCTAACCCCTGTGGCACCAGTGGCATCTGCTCTCTCACTTCCAGCAAGATCTACCAAATGAATCTTGCTAACAGTCTCACAAGGCATTTCAGAATCAAATTTAGCCTACAGGGGAAAAAAAACAACCGAAACAAAAGAATGTTAAGCTACCAAATTCAGAAATTTTACTGAATCGAACTTAGTGGCCTTTTTCATGTCATGACTGCATTTAACCCGTTTACGCTAGCAGAGGTTCAGAAGACAGGTGTATTAGAGGTGCCACAGAAAAGCATTTGATCATGAATTGCTGCATAACTTCCCCTCAAGTACTTACCTTCTTTAAATTGTAGCCCTTACAACTTCCTCGCCATTTATGCACACGCACTGACTAATCTGAATTCGTATTTACATGATGCACAGTGAACATATGCTGCATTCATTTTACTAGGCTTTCAACATTTAAAGTCACAGCATACACAGACATATTTACACTTAGCTTCTCCCCCTGCCTCCAAGTTCAAGTAAGTATCAATTGCAACTTTATTCCATGATTTTAAGTGAGGTTTCCTCCCAATTTTTATCTTAATTCACATAAGTCAACTCAGATTGCCCTATTTCAAACTTCCTTCTACTTTTACAGTACAACAGCAGAGCAAGACCTTTTGCTGCCTGACTCTCATCCTCTTCTGAAAGCTTTGCGATGAGCAATTCATCAGTAGTGGACAGCTGGAGCACAAGATTTTGTGTCTGCGTGGTTTTGGGGGGATACATGCAAAGTTCTGTCAGTGGAGTGAGTCTCCTCTACGCTACCTTCTCTTCATCTAGCAGGTTATCCACGGACTGTCTAAAAAGTTCCCCGAAAATAACAATGCAGAGCAGGAGTCATTAGAAATGGAGTTTACTACCTATAAACAAAAAGATCACTATGCTCTGAGAAAATGTGTGAAATCTCTCCATTATTCCATCAGTAAATCAAGGAATATAAATAGGTTTCCACCAGTAACAGATGAAGAGTCAGCAGGAAAACACACAGAAAACATTTCTACGCTCTACGATTTGCGACATGGAGACAAGTTTTGTCATAAACTTTGGGTAACATCAGAGCGTAAAAGGTAGCCCCTGTTCAGCTCTGGCTGAAGCCTCAGACAATGTGCTCGGGGGGGTTGTTTTGTTACCTGAGTGAAGTTGATTGTGAAAATGGCGTGCGACCTGCTACTGACATCATTCATTCCAGTTGCAGCCGTCGTTCTATTTATGTTTCCTGCATCCATAAGTTCCTCTACATCAGTATAATTCTGCACTAAATGTTTAGACAAATCTGAAGAAAAGCAGAGTGTTACAGTATGCTCGTATGTGCACTTGATTTTCTTTACAAAAAGATTCACATTACTCTCACCGCTGCAAAGTATTGCAGCAATTAGTGTTTATTGTCATACTTGTTTATCACTTAAGTAAAGGAATGAGGCCTCACGTGAGCAATGGAGAACTTACACATTTACAGTAAATTAAGAAAAAAATATGCATTACTAAAGTATTTAGTGCAATAACATAAGCATAATGCCCCAAGAGACATGAACCTTCCCTGGTAGAGGGCGGAACAAGACAATTAGATCCTAATAGGTTCTTTCCATCTAAACACTCAAGATTTATAAGTTATAGTCAACAAATTCGTAAAACCATTCTTAACATTATTCACAAATGTGTTATAAATTTACAGGTAAAAAACTGTATTTGTATAATCATCTTAGAATTGGGAAAGAGAGTGGAGATACAAAATGAGAGGCTATTCTTTCATGTTTTTATATCAAAGGAATGCACTGCATCCCTCATCATTTATATTTTAAAAGATAAAAATGCCCTATGCAAATTACACAGGACATTTTGGAATACATAAAGGTAATAAAATATCCAGTGCAAAACACTGGAAGTGTTTTTACCCTCAACATATGGCCCTTCTTTTGGATGTTCTCGTATCCGTAAATTAGTAGTTTTTGACGACTTCCGTCTGAGAAGATCTCTCACACGTTCATTATAAATTTCCAGATAACTGAAAGCAAGAAAAAAGATTAGAAAAGCAGTGACTGATTCCAGAGTCTTTAAAAAAAAAAAAGGAAAGTCGTGTTAGCACTGTGTTTGAAAGCAAGACGCCTGGAGAAGCAAATGGATCCAAAGTTGGCTTAAGATAGTAATGACTACAGTGTACTCGCATCATAAGGCAAAAAGCCAAAAAAGCATGAAGTAGAAAGGAAGCAGACATTAGCAAGATCAAGATCTCCCAACGTCAGCTTGAAATAAAGGGTAAAAATAAGGAAGACGCTGTCTAGTACCAAAGGCATTTTCACTATCATTTAAATAAAGCAAAATGCACAGCTGTTGGATTGAAGTTAGAAGTATTGCGCATTTGGACTACGACTGCCAACAAAAATCAATTATAGGACTGAGGCCAAGCATGGAAAGTTATTTGAAAAATACACACTTCCCTCAGAGATAAGCGAAACGGGGTGGTTGTAACTGAAACAAGTTTGATAACCAGCAAACTATTAACACGTCAAGACCTACCTGACTTCTGTTCGAAAGGATGCCTCATTCCGCTTTGTTTTTTCACTGATTTTGCTGAATAATCCTTCACAAATTCGAGGTATTAAACCTGCGTCACCCTGCAATAACAACAATTCTTATTTCCAAGGCTATATATGCATGCACAATTAATTTTGAAAAATAGAACCCAAGACCACTAAGAGTTAGTTAAGAGTTCCAAATCCAGAAAAGCAGAAACATGAAAACTTTTCAGCGAATACTCTCTTGCCATTTATTTACCTGCAGTCATCTTGCCACGGTAATCCTCGTGTGTGCGTTGGAATGTATATACTAGCTGCAATTCTTTGCTGTTGGGATACATTTCACCCCTCTCACTTAGTTCAAAGAACCCCAACTGCTTAAGGCAGAAACCAGCTCCCCAGAGCAAGATACAAACTGCCTTATCTCAATATTACCTTTTATAACTTCTCCTTCTACCTCATTTTACTATGGATTTGGCAACATCTGCAGAGAATGGGACAAGAGCCATATACGTGCATCCATCGCTCAAACCCCGAGTCCCAAGCTCACATGTCTTGAAAGATGCAGCAGGTCCTCTGGATAAATCAAAAATTCAAACTACGTTCACAGTATCCCACAACGCAGCCAAATTAAATTTGATATTTAACTTCTGAACGCTTGCTTCTGCGGTTAAAGAGTTTTTATGCATAAAGTGCTCGGTCGGTTTAATAAAGCCAACTGAAAAAAAACATACTCCTTCTCACAGATCCCTACAGACACGGTGTACTAGCAGGGCTGCAACTATCCATTACAGGGTCATTGCCACCCCAGCTAACGCAGCAGCCAGCAGCATGTCATCTTCTCAGTTAAGCTGGCACTCAAGAATTGAGCCTCATCCCAGGGAGGCTGCTGCTCCGCCACTGATGTCAAACACGCGTCAGACTGCAAAGCAGCAGCTAATACCACTGAGATACCCAGAGACTTAGCATGCAGCTCTCCTCCTCCCCTTGCTCCAGGGAGACCCCTTTCCAGCCAAGCAGGCGGGCAGTGAGTCAAAGCAAGGGTCTTCCCCAGCAGCAGAGAGGAGCAGGAGCGCCGTGCAGCTCTGGTCCCAACTGCCAAGGGGCTGCTTGCGCCCAGCTGCCCCATTCCCACCGAGACTGATTAGCTAAATGACCAACTACCTGCTGAGCACAGCTCCTCCCCATGACTGCAGGAGGACAGCAGCTAACGCTCCTTCAGAGCTGAAATGAGTGAATGTGGCTCCCAGGAATAAAGGGAGAGGAACACATACATACAGATGAGCTTTGGGCTCAGAGCTGCAAACTCAGAAGTGGCTCTACAAAACAGTCTGTCAGCTATAATTTGCCTCCCATACAAAAATGCCTAAGAGATTTGATGTGATGGACTAATTCTAATTCTACGCACCGCTGAGGCAAGAAATGTTCTTGCTTAGCGTTAGGGGCCTTGTAATTAAGCAGGAGGCATCTTAGGACAAACCAGACCCAACATCCAACATGAGCAAAGCCCAGGCACTCCAGGCACCCAAGCGAGCTTCCCTGGTGGGATTCTACAGATATCCGGCAGCAAAGGAAAACGTGAAGATGGTGCACTACTCTGCATCAGGCTCTGGCAGGGTGAGTGCTCCATGGACAAAGATTTCTCTTCTACTCAAACTCCCGCATAAAATCTCACCCTTTTTGCCCAAGCCAACTCCAGTCTGTTCCTGTGCTAGTCCCCTCTGTCCTCATTCTTCAGCTTCCCACTGCATTCTCTGGCCCAACAGTCTTCTTCCAGGTGGCATCTCTGAGCTCCTCTTCCTCTTTCCTTTGCCCAGATAGAATTCCTGATTCATCATCCAGTCCCCTTTTTTTTTTTCATAATCATACTCTATCCCTCCATTTTGCCCCTTTCCAGTTTCTTCCTCCTCTTAATCACAGCCTCTCTGTCCTTCTCAAACCAGGCTTTGTTCTTTGAAATAATAATCTGTTCTCTCCTTCCATCATACCTAGCCCTTCACCTGGCTGCACCTTGCTTTAAAAAATAATAAAATAAAAAAAAAATTAAAAAAAAAACACCACCCCTAGAAAAAGGCAGAAACATGCAGCTTAGTAGGGTTTTTTTGAGACAGTTGCCTTTGCTAACAAAGGAGCAGCCTTTTCCAACATGTATCAATCTCTACTCCAGATAAAGTTTCAGGGTTCAGTGTTGGAATTTCCCCTTCATATTTTTTTTATTACTTTAGAAAAAAAAAAAACCACAGAAAGAGGAAAAAGTGAGACTTTTCTTTCATCTCATGCTTGGTAACACCTGAATAGTTTTAATTAAAGCTTAAGGAAAAAAACATGAAAGATCCATCACAAAGTTTTAGGCAAGACATTAGTGTCTGACATAATTTTGCAACAGCGCAGGGAGTCTTAAAATGGGAAATACTAGCTCTAATTGAGTAACTTCAACCATAGCAATATAGTGATGAGAGAGGAAGAACACACAGTTGCCAGCGTATTTCATCAGTAAAATATACATCTTACAGAATGTACACTGTTTATTAGAAACTATATTTAAACATTTTCTCTCTTTTCACTCCTTACAGCTCCAGGGCAGGATCAACCACACCTGTGACAGGTTTTTTTCTGAGTTACAGAGTTTCCAGTCATGGAAATCTGCAGAACCAAAAGAGGTAGTTCATTCAGAACTTAATGTTCTCATTAAAAGCCTGCCTTCCTTCTGTGCTATCTAGCCAGAAAACTCATTATTGCAATTTAAATGTACTGTTTCTTACCCATCTACCTTGGGCATAGGGAACACATTCTTCCAAGACGTGAAAGGCTGCTGCAGAAAAGAAGGGAATACTTTTTTTCCTCCAGTCTTCCTTTCTCTGCGTACGCAAGTCTGATTTTCCTGATAGATCATATTTTATAGATCTCTGATCATTTCAGTATCTCTGCTCAAGACTGAGTCTAACTGGTCCACATATTTCTTGAAATGATTGCTGCCCACAGTATTGCAGAAGAAGCCTTCCAGAGCCAAGAGCAGCAGATATTGAAAGCAAAATGAAAACAGAATTCATACTTTTTAAGGAGAAGTAAGGAAAAAAGAAAATTTATTTCCAATTCAAGTTTTCTTATAGCACTGTAGTCTCTCTGACAGGGCCATCAATTTTCAAGCATTTAACTTGGCAGCTGAGTATATTTTATACACGTTCTGTACAAAGCCAGATTAAAGTATTTATGTATCATGGCAAGAAGATTAGACCTTTATTATTGAATAGTGTCAAACAAACTTCAGCACCTATTCATTTGCAAAATGTCTTGATGATTACCGTCATTACATATAGCGAGGCAGTCTCATAAAAATGTCACTTTTATAAATTTCTGAAATAGAAATCCACATCTAGGTCATAAGATCTTTTCTGGTTACAAAAGTCTATTCTGCTTACCATATCGAAGTTAAATATAAATCTACTTATTCTGTGACAACTGAAAGAAAAAGAATTACAGCTAATTTACTCTCCTAAGCTAAGGGAGGTACAAAGTGGCCAATCTTACATTTCAAAAGAGTGATCTATCTGAGGAAGGACGAGTAGCAATATTCCCCTGTTCAATTCTGCTGGGAGAAGACATGCTGTATTTTTTTCCCCCAAGGATTAAAGGGGAATGAAACCTGTAGAAGCAAAACAGGCTTCATCAGTCTGCCATTTTAAACTGCTCCACTCCCAACAATTCAGTGAGTTCTTTCTGTCCTTGGGAAGTTGTGGAAACAACTGCAAGAAAGCCCTTCATTCACAAACCGCCAAATGTCCCTCCTACCATACCTTCCTTTTCCATGGTCTTCACTGCAGCGCTCAACAGGACTTAATCCTTAAAATTAAAGTTACCGTATCATCTCATAACAGTTTGCTGAAACTTAAATTTAGCAACTTTCATCCCCAGTTTCTACTCCTCACTTGATAGCCTTCCCTAAACAGGGGTGAAGGACCTATTTTAATCTCCTGACCCTTCAAAAGAGGCGTAGAAAACAGATCTCTTCAGAAAGAGCCGATCATTCACGTTCTCATAATCAGTATCTTCTTTTTTGTCTCGAGTTGGGCATAGAAAATCGTAGGTAACACTTGAATTTTTTGGTTTTGTAACTGAACAAAAATTATTGCTTTTTGTCCAACATAACATAGTATCACTTAGAGACATTTCTTCCAACTGTAAATATCTACGTATAGAAGAAAAAGCTTCTAAAACCTCCAATTACTAATAGAAGATATGATACATGGGGGGGTCAGTCACATACAGACAGGATCACCAATAATAATTCCATAAAAACATTCTTTTGCAATAGCAAACTTTCAATGCATTGCTACAGAATAAAATGCACATTTGCAAAATGCAACATACCGCATTTCCCATCATGGTGTAGGACTTCCCAGATCCAGTCTGTCCATATGCAAAAACACAAGCATTATAACCTTCAAAAGCAGATTTAAGCACATCTGTACCAAGATTTTTGAAAACCTAAAAACAAAGGAAGTTTTTTAGGACAACAGAAGCTTGGGGAAAAAAATTTGTCGTCAGTCCAGCATGGCAAATGTTAAACAATAAACTACCAAAGTATAAGCTAGGCATCAACCGATGACATTTAGTACTAAATTTTACTACTGTAGTTTACAGCACTGACAACAATATATTTTCTACTTCTTTTTCTGTGAGAGATCTACCCGACATGCAGAAATATATAAAAAAAATAACCAAAACACTCCCTTCTTTCTATAGCTACAATTTCTTTCAGCTAATCTCAGCTATTTCATTCACTTTCCCTTACTGTTAATATCTGCTCACTTTTTGTATCTTTGCCAACTCACCATGTTCTGCCAACATCCAGCCCCTTCTCAAACGGAAATGTTTCAGTGATCCCATCAGGTTCTTGGTTTGTGTTTTTGGAGGGGTTTGGTTGGTTGGTTTTGGGTTTTTTGCTTTAACCAAGTGTCAGAGAACGAGCCATTATTTTCAACATATTTCCTCCCTAACTGGCTTTTACATACTATTACTTTTTAGGCTGGCAAACATGGAAACTTGTTTTCTATATGGCAAGTGACCTTCTTTCCTCAGCTAGCCCCTTCTCTTTTGCCCTCAACATTTACAAACTGGTAATGATCCCTCCTCCACACTCCATAATTTCAAATCTGTTCTCACCTAGTAACTTCATCTCTCACGAGATGCCTTCACCACCTTTCTCTGCAATACTGGCTCCAGTATCCCACCCAGACTCCTGACATTTCATTATCATTACCCCTCATTTCCATCCATACACCCACTGGCCCACCGGGCAAGGAGTAATACTTGGTGCACCTATTCTCTCAATGAAAATATTCATCTGGGTCTCCTGATCCAGACATGATTTTCAGAAAAAAAAAAAAAAAATCTCATAAATGCTTCACCTAATTTGGCTACTAGTCCACGGTATATGTGGTTTAAATTAATCAAGGTGTAAAAATCATTATTAATAATGAATGGCACACACACACAGTATAATCATGCTGCTCCTCCCCCTGGAGGAGTGTTGGGTAATTTCTTTAATCATTAATGCTCAGTTGCAAGTGTACCTTTGGAATACTTAACTTGACCTTCCCTTGAGCAAAGGAGTTACAATGCTGTAACCTGTTATACTTCTCAAGGAAGAAAAGTACAAACATCAGCCAAAGCACAATTTCCTTTTCACTTGTCATTTGAAAAGGAGCATCTTGATGTAATTTTCCCTCCCGAGTAACTGCTCCTTTATTTTTTCCCCACTTTTCCATTTCCCTATGTCCACGTTTTTACCTCACCATCCAGACCAAGTCTTTATGCACTGTGGTTTTGACTGCATTTTCCCTGTTAAAAATTTGTGTATAGCTTGCATAGAACAGCTACAGTCGGTGTTGTCTGAGCACAGAGGCTTAACACACAGGTAGAAGAAAAGACAGCGTTAGGATGGGACTTTGTCAGAACCAAATGACTGGGACACTGGTTTATCACAAAAGGGCAGTAAACTCATCAAAATTCTATTTGTTTCTCATCCATGAATACCAACTAAGTAGCTTGATGGTAAATTGCCACTCCCACTCTAATTTTTGAATACTAAAGCACATTTTGCATCTATAAGGCATATTAATGGGGCATGTAGTATTAGACAAACTTCCCTTTATTATTTTTCTGCCTTTCAAAAGGAAAAATATAACAATCATGAACAAAGCGCACTAGGCAACCGCATTACCAACAATCAAGATGAATTTTATTCCATGGCAAGATGAATGTGAATCAAAGATGCCCTTCTTCTGTGCCACTAGTGCAGTAAACTGGAAATTCTGCAGCAACTTGATAAGAGCTTAGCTACAAAGTCTTCCAATTAAATATGAAATGAATAACACAAGCAAAACAATAGCTTGTGCAGCATTTGTTTGGAAATTGCACTCCCATGGTTTGACAACTCCTTTTGTTTTCAATGTGCTGCATGCATTGTAATTAAACCAACACTTGAGCCAGGGACAACAATATTTTTGTGGCTGAGCAAGAGAAGTCAGCATTCCTGACAGTACGGGTGAAGAAGACAGTCTGGGGTTGTGGGGGACACTGTAATAGCAGAATATTGAACATGGACATCTAAGCCATGTTTAAGATTTATTGTTAGCATCTATTACTATGAACCATAAAGCTCACAGCTTTTAAAAAAAAAAAAAAAAAGATTGCTCAAGGCTGCTGCAGCGATCCCTATATGGGCATTTTAATTTCTTTTTTTCTCTAAGCTCCTGATGCAGGCAAGTTATCCTCCTCTTGCCACAACCTGACCTGCTCTGAAACAGAGGCAAAATGGCACCAATAAGGGAAAACTTAGAACAAGGAAAACTTAATTTATCACTTATATGTGGAAACTGGACATCAATGCAGGATACAACCTGTATATCCATTTATATTAATTCAAGTTTCCTTTGCAAATGGCTGTCTTAATGAGAATTAACTTCAGTATTTCGCAGCACATTCAGATTCTGGAAAAAACCTGCACTGTAACAGCAACAGCCAAACAACACAATGGTTTCTCTTCCAGGGATTCTTCTAATGAGGTCTTGTCTAACACAGCTTTCCAGAAGTCTCTAAAGTCAGGTAAAGAAACAGCTACCTAAAGGATCCAAGAATTAAATACCCATAAACCTAAGCCACAATCAGTGCTTACAAAGAATTTCTATAACAACTTTTATAGTACATTTTGCAGACTTTTCCAAATATGCATTGATACATCATTAATACTTTTTTATGGAGATGTACTCCTCTATATCAGGAAGAGCCGAGGATATGGTAATCAGTTATTACCGAGAATTATATGCATTTTCAAGAAACTAAGTAATATTAAGCTGAGACACTAATTGATTTGTATAAGCAAACTTAAAGCAATCCTTTGTCGCATCTGCAGAACCACAACCAAAAATCTCAAGCTTCAGTTAGAACCAAAGCATAAAAAGAGAAGATTAAAGCTGCTTTAATTAAAATAAATAAATAAGTCTCTGCATGTTCAACTTGAAGCGTTCATTGAAGTTCTAGTAAGGCCATACGGACTGACTGACCTGCTTAAAAACATCCACTAGAAACTATGGTTCCAATCATTGTGCTCAAATACTCGACTTCTTTAATTTGACACAGTGCTAAAGTAATTAGGGTATTTCTACATCAATGCACAAATAAATGTATATTTCTTGATATTTCACAGAACATAGCAAAAACTGTGTTACTTAAAAAGAACTCCATCAAGACATAACGAGAAATTTTAAGAATATAAAAGATCAAATGTTTTGATTAAACACTAACTAATAACTCAGCGAAATAACGAAAGAAGCTTTCAGAAAAAAAAAAAAAAAGGACCTACCACTTCAACTTGGCTTCAACTTATTGTTTCTTACTATTAGTTTTAATTCTGAAGCTTTTTAGGATTAGCCATGCCAATATCCCTGATTTTGGTGGTTTCAGAATAGATGAGGTACACACCAAAAAGGTACGTATCCAACTGGCTTACAGTACATTCGGCAAACCCTTGCATTGCTTTAATGGGAAAGAAATACTATCACTTCAATCTTACCGCATCCCAAATTCCACAAAACTAAAAGAGAAGAGAGCAATCACAAAACACTGGAATGTTACTTAATAAATTTATTTGGGAATGTGAAATAGCAAAAAGGTTCAATGGTCACATGAAAGGCGAGGTCAGGGAGAGCCTATCTGTTCATCTAAAAAATGCCTATAGCTCTGAGTTTTATTTTCTGTTCTGAGCATGCAGGAAGAAAGGCAGTTTGGTCCTTTCCTAAGTGAATACTCAAGGGAAGAGGAAGAATAATCTTCTTCAATATGTACCAAGACTTTTGGACAAAAACAAACCCCACTTCAACCAGATAACAAGAATGTTTGTGTCTAAATGAATTAGAGATATATGCTTGTTTCTCAAAAGTCATTTTTTTTTTTTCAAAAAAGCTTTTCAAAAACAAATTTAGTGCTCAGAGAAGTTTTCTAACTTGACCTCACAAGACAAATCAGGCAAGAGAACTAGGAAGAAGGCACTTAGCCTGCTGTACTAGAAAACACAGCACTTAATGTTAGATAAGTTAAAAAAAAAAAAAACCACAGAACAAAATTCAAATTCTCAGGTACCTAGGGGATTTTTAAATTGCGTAAGAAGTACTTTCAATGGAAAGAAGTTTCAAAGAACGCTTTCAAGCCAAAGAAAAGGAAAAAAAAGAAATCAATTATTCACATTCAGAAATCCTACCATTTCTTGACAAACAAAGCTGGGACTTTTACTGTCTGCTGAGAAATAGGAAAAATCATAAGTAAATGTCTTGGTTCTTTCTCGTCCTGTGTCTCCAGTACCACCCTCTGGCACCTATTTTAAAAGAAAAAAGCAAAAAAAAAAAAAAAAAAGAGAGCTGGTACAATACATCCTGACGAAGTAATCAAAAACACTTTAGAATAAATAATCAGAATGCAAATTTAAAAAAAAACACTATACACATTTAGGAATTTATAATGACAGGTTAGCCTATTACTCCACCAACAGAGAAAAAATTAGCAACAGATATACCGTTCAGCCAGAAGGATAGTCACATTACAAGACAGCACAGAAGGAATTATTTGGATCTTAGCTTACTGCTCCTAACACCCACAGTACATTTTTGCCACAATATTTACGTTTAGTTAAATCAGTCCTGTATATGAAATTCAGATTACAACAAGGGATTATCCTATACTTATAATTAATAGGAGCCAGAGAGACTTTTGCACTGTGAACAGCATTTCAATGCAGAGTCGTAATTTAAATGGTGCTACATACCTGGTGCTTAAGCTATCATCATGCACAAGACATGACAGCTAGCACTATATTTCAGCAATATTCACTGGGATCTGAAGCAGTCTAAACAAACTACACAATGAAATTACTTTTCATACATTTGTCATTGGAAATTATCTTGGAAAAACCTATTTGCTGTGCATGGTTTCTCTTGCTGAGAGAAATGTTAAAATCTACCACCAAAATATTGTAAAAAGGGATGGGTACTTTGGTTTTGGTTCATTTTCATGGGGATTTCAGAAAACTACTTCTACAGACGAAGTAAAGGTTTAACAGCTACCAGGCATGTACCTCTATTCTATTGTTGGCTTTCATCTTCCAGCTAATTAATAACCAGAGTGATAAACCATCAAAATACCTGCGAGATACAGTCTATAGAGTGGTTTTCAGAAAGCCATGGCAAGCTTAACCTGTTTCCCCAAAGGATTACTTCAACACTGTATTTTAAAAACTAAGGGCTGTTCTCCACAGCACAGTGCGCACCGCTGTTTTGTCCAGTCATATCTTGGCAGCTGTTCTGTTAGGAATTCCTTTTTTAAATTGTGTTTACTCACCTTTAAGTTTGTGATTGTTGTTTTATTTTTTTCCATTGAAATAATAAACTTTGCATTTAGGTCTTTTTCCCTGCAAGAAAAACAAGACTTGAGTATTGTAAATAAAACATATCACAAAAATCCACAGTCGTATCTCCACTCGCTAAGTTGCTTGCCACAGTCAATTATCAAGTGAATTCATTTTTATTTCCTTTTTTAATTGTTGTGACCAACATTTATTTATTGCTCTGGGATACATTTGAAGTACTTGGGCTTGCCTCCAAATCCCTTCATCTACAAACAGAGTGGCAGCTTAGGGAAACCTGCTTCAGAAGTTTGACTCTGCAAGTCAATTAAGCGGTTTGTTCCTAATTTGAAGCACTCTGATCCAAAGCCCAGGGAAGTCAATTATGTGGCTCTAAGGAACTGCGAAACAGAACGTTCCAAGATAAGCCCTGGCCTCTTACCACCATCCGAGTACCAGCAGTTCCCATTCACCCATATAGCCTAGGTAACAGGGACTAAATAGTTAAACCACAAAACCCCAGTATTTTAAAACTCTTTTAGAAATGAGGTATCCAACGTATTTTTTGAGCTGTGACAGACCATGGCAGCGCAGGAGAGAGGTTCTGCTACCAAGGGATTCCAGGAAGAAAAAACTCCAGTTCCGCAGCAGTGTTTTCATGCACGCACAGCTATTTCACATCAGTTGTTTTCTCACCGTTTTCAAAACTATCATAAAAAAATCATTAGCTTCGCATCTAAAACCAGCACATCTCAACCTGCTTGCTAGAGATGGGATTTCATTATAGTTAGTCATAAGAGTAATACAGGCTGCTCTTGAATGACAACCTTGAGCACAACATCTCCTGTGCTATTTATTAAAAACATGTACATGAAAAAAAAAAAAAGAAGGCAGGAGAGGAAGACTGCTATATACACTATACAAAACCTCACTCCCCAAATGCTAACAGACACGCCTGTTCCAAAACCACCTGCTAAGTCACCAGATAAACTGGCGTGCCCTACTGGTGCAAAGGAAAGCAGAGGGCTTTAAGGCAATAAAGTGCTGCTTTACCACGCTGCATGGTATCTCAGTGATTCCCGGATACCCGCTTGCACCAACCAAAAATGAAAAAGGAGAAACTTCGTCCTAGTAACAGGAGACCCAAGTTCAGGATTTTAGTGTGACATTTTCTTCCTCGGTTGACTGTGCAGCTATCCTTTATTCACATTCCGTTTTCCAGCAGAAATTCTAAAGAAAAGCAAACCCCTTTTAAAAATCTACATTGATGAATAAAGATTAGGCAAATAAAAGTGCTTATTTAAATATCAACACATTAAGTTATTTTCTAAGCTAACAAAATATATAATTGTAATAATTACAGCATTAATTATACAACTGAATTTAGATCAACCATTGAAAAATGTTAGAGGCATGCCTTAAGAGATACCTCTTAGTCATTTCCTTGTCACCCTTAGTAGCTTTTACTAGGTCTACAGTTAAGAGACTGAAATACTAAAATATAGCTATGCGTAATAAACAAGGAAATGGAGAAAGAGTTTCCAATGGTATTTTTTAGTAGGAAATAGACTTTGGCATTGCAGTAACGCAGCCTGTTACTGTAATGGATGGCTACCATTCATCCTGCTTCCTCAACAGTCTCTACCTGCCTGTAACGATTTGCTCAGCAAAGGTATAATAAGTAATGTGGCCCAATTAAATGGTCTATCTTACTATGAAAATTTGTTTCAAATATAATTTGTAACCTGCTTCCTCTAGGAAGTATGGAAGGACTCTAGGCAGGAAGAA
This sequence comes from Larus michahellis, assembly GCF_964199755.1. Lineage (NCBI taxonomy): Eukaryota > Metazoa > Chordata > Aves > Charadriiformes > Laridae > Larus > Larus michahellis. The sequence goes on along the minus strand of NC_133898.1, from coordinate 5,209,661 downwards.
GTTTGGGGCAGAATTATTGCTTTTTTATCTAGACTTCTTCATGCTTGAGGTGTATGAGGCGAAATAACAAAATATTTTGGTGCTTCTTCCCCCCAGACCTAGCCAGCTCTCCATATTACAAAACCTAAAAGATACTTAATAATGGAAAGCTGATACAAAATGTTTACAAAAAGTCTACATTCTGTTACAAAAATCTAACACCCATATATGAGCTACATAAAATTCTGAGAATCCTCCAGTCATTAATTTTTGTGATAACACTGATAATATTACTAAACGTTACTAAAGAATGAGGAAAAAAACCAAAACCACAACAATTTGTAAAGGACTAGCCAATAAAAAAGATTCATAAATAAAATCTTGCGTTTTCATAGGGGAAGGGATAGGGAGAAGACAACCTAAAACAGGAACACTATGATCAGAATCAATAAGCCAACCTGAGAGAAGTGAAAAGAACTAACAGGAATCAAATGTTAAAGCTTCATTTTAATATGAGACAGCCGAATATAATTTATTGTACACATAAAGAGTTTGAGAGGATCTCATAAAAAACCAATTGCTTGCATGATGCCAGTTATTTCCAGGCACTCATTTAATGCAGTTCAGCAGGGGCTGAGTCCCTTTCAAAAAGTTTTGATTGCAAGTTCCACATTAATTAAAGGTTCAGGCTGTAAACAGCTGCACTGCAGTTTTGGGTACCCTTCCAAGAACCTTCAGGGCTAGGAGAACCCTACTGCAACCAGCTGCTTCTCCAGCACCCATAGGAACCACCAGCCCTATCTCAGCCCAGAGACAAGCCCCAGCCACTAACCAAAGCCTCTGCCCCTGCAAGTTCCACCCCTCTCATCACAAAGCAACGTAAAGGGGCCGGCTGCCAAAACTAGTCCACAATTAACGCTTTGATGATTTAAGCAAGCTTGCTTCCCCCGAAGCCCAATCTGCTCCCACAGCAGTGTTTAGGGTCAGCCTCTGGGCTGCTCTCCCTGTTCTTTCATACACCACGTGGAGTTCCAGCATCACAAGGGAAGGAAACTTAGAACCCGTGATCCCGTGGCTCCTAACCAAACTACAAAGTGATCAAGCAGGCAAGTTTCTTGGCACAGACCCCAGGAAATACATCAGCCCAGTGCTATTATTAACCCTCTGCTATGGCTAAATTCAGCTAGTCATCTAGTAATTAATCGCAAGGGGACAGTATACTTGTCTTGTAATGGGATAATTTGATAAATGGTTTACTTGGGCAAAGTTTTAATAATTTCATCACAAGGGACACATGGGTTATGAAAAACTGCCCCAAACTGAAGATGATTCAGCAGCTATATCAAAACATGGCAGCTTCACGGAAAAAGCTGCAGTGTAGATATCTCTACGTCAAGTTTCTTCCCCTACTTCCCTTATATTCCCTGCTTATTTTCAGAGAAAAGACCAGAGCGGTTTTTGCTCCTCCATGGGCATTCAGTCAATACCATACTACAGGCAACCAAATGTTAGCAGTACCTCCAGGTTTCAAGGCAACTTTCAACGACCCTCAATCATTACGTCACTCACCCAGTCCTCCACAAGATTTTGTGAAGATGCTACCACAGAGAGAAGGGAGAAAAGCGTGGAAAAGCACTGTCACCTCAATTATAAATCAACAAGGGAAGCTTTAGAAAAATCCCTATTACAGACATGCAAAATGTGTTTATTTTTTTTCCCAAATTCATCTCTAAGGCTCTTCAGTGGATGCTTAAGATTTTTAACAGTGACTTTTTATTAATCTCCTCTGCGTTATTCAGACACTAGAGCACTTATTATAGCTTATCCCATTAGAAAATCGTGATATTGTTTTCCATTAAATTGATACTATGGGAATCAGTTCTGATTACCGTAACACGTGTCAGACATGACTCTGAAAAGAGAACAGGAAGAAAAAGATGTGTTTCATCTGGGGGGTGGGAGGGGAAAACCGAAAAGGACAGGACAGAAAGTACAACCAGTTTTCCCAAACAGTGCTTCAAAAGAACACTTCAGCAGACTTCCGAGGCTGCGCGGACAAGGACACAGGCAGTGCCTCAAATGCCCGCGGAGCATCTCTGTGTCAAAATGGAAAGACGGTCTGTAAAATATACTCTTGGAAATTCACCTAACTGTAGACATCTAATGGAATGTCTATTGGGAAATGATTACACTGAAGAGCAGATGTGCGATTTTGTTTTTCAACTACTCAAAACCATAGTCTGAGCACTTGTAAAAGCAACTCAACCGTGCTCAATGGCTTTTCTTTTCATCAAAGTGCCTGCTACTTCTTATATTCACATTTTAGGCACAATGTTACAAATTTCCTATTTTATCACTCTGCTTGTTCACTACTGGGGTATTTCTGGGGTCACACAGTGAAAGCACACGGGTTGCCTAATGACCAGAAGAATTCAAGGTAGATTTAACTGAAAAGCATGCACAAAGAGTGCAACAGAAAGAACCTGACTTTTTCTTGTAGCTTGGTAACACACTAACTGTATGTTTGCCCTGATGCCCCACCGAATTACACAGACCAAGAGCACTTCCCTTTGAGTAACTCTTAAAAGAGGAACATTCAATTCAACAGTATGCTTAAAGTCAAACAAAAACCCTACTACAAGAAATACTTTGTTACTTTCTGTAACCACAGGAAAAGTAAAGATGGTGCAATCTCAAATACCTCACAATTTCTCTTTCCTATCCAGAGGTTTTTGTTTGGTTTTGTTTTCTGTTTGTTTTGGTTTGGTTTTTTTTCCTTCAATGCTTTTTGAATCATTTTGCAGAAAGTACATTTTTTTAAAACGTGATTCCATATCCAGGTGCAGTTAAAAACACAAATCTGGTGGTCTGTATATAAAAACATCTTCATTACCTTTTGGGTTAAAGTAATTTTTTCCACAAACATCAATAACAAGTAGTTTAAATATAATATTGGCTGAGACCTAAAACCAGAACAAGTCAAGCAATCCGATTTAATCACAAGACTTTGGGAATCCACTGTGGCTTGAATCACCGGTACTACATGATGACACTGTATAAAAATCACTGTTGCCTTCATGGCAAGGCAATAGTCCAGCATATCCGGAGCTCAAAGTGACCCCATGCTGTTGACCAACGTGGCTACAAGCCAGTAATTAAATGACTGAAGCCATGTTTACACTAATATAGTCTAAAAGTCAACAACTCCACATTGTACACCCAGCAGCACAACAGCAATGGGATGCCCTTTGGACTCAGTTTGTGAAGAGATTCCTAGGTGGATTCTCCAATAGCTGGTAGGGGCTGAAGCCTCCACCATGTTCCGGAGAGCTCTGCAGACTCTTTTACATCCTCCCGTTCTGTCCGAACAACACATCTTCATTATCTTCGAGACCTCTACCAAGCTGTCAAATCCGGCTGACATCAGCCAACAGATTCAAAAGCTGCTAGATGGGAGCAGACTGGCTGCCAGACGGGTTGCGCAATCTCTCAAGTTTCACCTCAAGAAGCCAGATAAGAAAACTGCAGAAAAAATTCCTGGGGACTGAAGTTAAAAGAAACAGCTTTCTATGAACACAATTGCGATTGTGTCTCAGGAAGAGAAAGAAACTGTGTGCATACTTGGTACTTTAAAAGAATTTTGTCGTAAAGCACATTTTGTGTGGGCATAAGGTTTTTCGTGATCAATGTAATCTCAATAATTAGCTAGCGCAGACTTACAATGATATCCACTTTCCCTTTTGTGATACCAGTTTTTATAAGCAGCATTGGCGAACTTTGCAAATAGTTAAATGAGAGAGTTCTGCTACTCCCAGAACTTCCTTCACAATGCGTCTGAAACCAGAATAATAAAGCCAGTGACATAGAACGCAGAAGCAGGGGAAATCTTGTACATCTCATGAAACAGAAATATTCCCTGAGCTTCCATACTAGTACACACCCAGCAGTTCTTGTACGAAGGACAACCTAGATCAAATTCCTTTAGCCATAAGAATAAATTTTACCAGCAATACTGAAAAGCAGTAGTTTAATCTACAGCAGCAAGGCTCTCCTGGAAATGAGCATACAGGTGTCCTTGTGCTGTCTTCTGTCAAATGATAACTAGCTTTTTGGGGGAAACTATGCACACTCATGGTAACACATACAGACTGGTCAGTACATTAAATCAAGTACCTGACCTGGCTTTTAAATTTGTGTTTTTCATAGCATTACAGGCAGATTTCACCTCCCAAAACCTCAGATCACATCTAGTAGGTAGCCACATCAGCAAATTTATAAATCATCAGCAACAGCTAGCTTTAAAAAAAAAAAAAAAAAAAACCAAGACACCTTTCTGTATCCACACACACCATGGTCAACGATCACATAATCACTTGAAAAATATTTAAGCTTCAATTAGCAGACTACCTCAACAATGACTTTTCTGCTTTGCCTGCATAGATGGAGCATCAGATCAGGCTCAGTAATGGCGTTACCAGCAGGAACTAGTCCTGCATACTAAGTTTTAAGATATCCATGTGCGAAAACCCTCTTACACGTTTCTGATGTCAGCCTTTAAGAAAATGTAGCAGAAGCCCACCTTTGGCAGAAGCAACATAAAATATAACCTCAGACACAACTAAGTTGATTTGAATGACAGCATGGAATTTTATTGTAACTATTATGACACTATGAAGTTTCACTAGGACTCTTAGATTTTAGTCCCTGTGATAGTTTGCTTTTACTATCTTGTTTCTTCTGGTTTGTTCTTTTACTCCTGCTATTCCAGGTCATAAAGACAGTACTGGCTTAAACTCTCGTGTACAGCAAAATGCAATCCAAAGAAATCACACTGTTTCCCTGCAGTGCCCTTGTCTTTCGTGGCAGAAGGTCCTCAAGTTAGAAATTCAGAGGGAAAAAAAAAAATGTGCCTGACCTCACAGATTTATTAGCCCCACAAGTAACCCGTAAGGCTGATGTTCTGTCATTCCTTTCCTCAACTGAGACGCATACAAGCAATCTGGATTCAACAACAGATGACTTCAGTTATCTAAGTACAAATATCTTTCAAATGTGTAAGCATACAGAAAAATGATGGGTGTACTCCAGGTTCTGTATTTCACTGCTGCTTTGAATTTACAATATAAACTCTTTGGAGAGGAGTCTTCATAAAGCCAATATTTGAAGTGTCTAAGTCTTCAACAATAAGAACTTCAGCCCATCAGTAATTAAAATGCCGAGTGCCATGTACACCCTCTTTCTGTTAGATAACTCTGAAAAGCCCTCTCTCAATAAATAACCCTGTCTTTGTATTCATAGCTACAGCAAAACAGAGGACTTTGCTCTTCAATTCAGTCAGCTGTTCTTACCAACAATACCTGCCTTTCAGATACTCAGACTTCTAAGAGTCTTCGAGTCCAAGAGCTCAGCTAGGTTAAAAGTGCTGAGCGCTAATCCCATTTATTTCAAAACCGGTCTTAATTTCAAATAAACAAAGCCTCAGAAATCGACAGACTCACCTTTCTCTTGCTTCCTTTCATTGGGAAAGCTACAATACAGAGAGACTCGTTACTGTTTTCTCTGCTTTTTGTTGAGAGCTCCCTGAGACCGGCAGAGTTTGAAAGTATTTTATTTTTCATTATTTTAGTGATATAACATGCGTAGGTAACCTGGCAATGTGTTTGATAATCCTGAAATAAATTCATTAGGAAACACTATTCTAAAACTCATTTTTCAAGTTAAAAATGTTTAAGATCATAAAGTTTTGGAGATTAGAAATCATAAGTGAGCCCAGTTTAATTTGTTGCCCCACATATGCCCACGCTGCCACTGTGCTCCGGCCCCGCTGGCACTGGCAGGCCTTTGTTCTTCAATGCTAGGGCGGGGGACAGAGGAGACAAGGTAGCAATTGTGACAAATCCCACAGGCTTGAAAAACTTTTGAAGTATTTGCATTAAAGCACTAAAAAGGACAGAAAAATAAGCACATGTAAAGAGAGGCTATATGTGAGCTTCCCGATCTCGGATGGTTTACGCAAGATTCACTGTCAGTCACGGCCATTAACTCTTCAGTTGATAGGAAGCCGCTATTTTGTTCAAAGTCCACAGAGCTCCTTCTGCAGCGGTCACGTCTGCTCCAGTTTTGCTGCTCACCAGCACAAGGACACAGCTCTGCACTTGGGGCTCTCCCTCCCCGGTACATCTTGCTCGATAGATGAAAGCAGCAAGATCCCATTTTAAAGACTGCATATACCCTGTTTATTCTCTCTCCTGTGTATAACGCTGTGCAAAAACCACTGCAGAGGAGGTCAGGGGTGGAACAGCAAGCACAGGAGCTACTTAGAAGCCACCCAGGTCTAGTCTCACCTTCCCATTCAAGCAAGATCATTTCCTGCAATGACTTTCTTCAAAGGAATTAGCTCTTCCCAACTGCCTGGGCTTTCATTCCCCTCGGGAGACTCTTCCACAACCTGCACTATCTCATTAGCAGTAATTCCTTAGATACTGTTTAAGCTGATCCATTATTAGCTTCATTCCAGTACTCCCAAGATATTATGAAGGAGACATAACTAAATATTTAATTCCTCTTTTCCACATTTAAGCCCTGCAAATATTTCTAGATTTGCATCTCCTAATCTATTACGGTAGTCATAACACATAGAGTACAAATTTAGCTTGATAATTTTTGAATCGATGATTCCTGTAATTTTTGTTGATCTTTTCCCACGTAATTCAGATAGGAAGGTTCCAGAAACAGGACTTTTGGAGATACTGACCCAGGGGCTTGCTGGGGGAAACACCAACCACAGCTTCAGTGTTTGGCTCTGCAATATATTTGCAAACTAGAACTGCACTGTGATTGTAGCGCACTCCTAAATTCAAATTCATTTCTAAGCGGAAAAACTTCAAAGATTAACTACAGAGAAAAAGGGCACAGAAAGAAGAGGAAAACAAGCCACTGATGTTCAAAAACCTTATACTTTAACACAAGGGAGAAACTCTAGAGAAACAAACCACCAGAGAGTGCTGGCATTCCCTATTGCTCACACCCTTACGTTTCAGCTTGCTTCAGCACTGCCGACATTTGCTATTGTGGAAAAGCCTAAGGAGAGTCCAACAAGTTTTTCTAGAATATCCTGACCTGTGGCATACAAATTCCCAGCCAACTATCATCCTTGGTGTTGGCTTCTCTATTTGGCTTTAACTTCTCATTTTAGCAAAGGCCATGCTCTCATTAGACCCCGCTCCTTAACACATTCAATACTGCATTTTACCACCCCTTAGGAAACACATGGTTAGACTATTTGCAATTTAAAACTCTTCAGGAGAGTGACTGTTCTGCTTTACATTTGCAATGTTCTCCTTAAACTACTGAGTAAAATAACTTTGGCTGTTTTCCCCCCACCTCATGGCTGCTGCTTCTTCCATTCCTACATAAGCACGCCTGATCTACTTATCTACTACGATTTATTACCCTTATGCCAAAAAAAAATAAAAATCTTAAAACCTAAAACCATGCTATTATATCTACCATGCTATTATATTACATCTACCATGCTATTATATTCATTATAAGATTCCTGTCACCTCTTCCTTATTCTTGCCACTGACAACCAAGACTTTTCTGTAAGCCCACTAGGCTCTTTGTTTTTTTCTTTTCTAGTCCTTACAAGTTTGAGTCAACACTCTGCTGTGAGCAAGCTGTCACACTTCTACCTCATTTGCTGCAACAGCAAGTTCTCCAACCTTTCCTCAATTTTCAAATGGTCTGCTTGCAGCCTTACAACACAGCTTAGTACATCCCTTTCTCAAACATATGATCCGCATAGATATCATTTAGAGGAGTCTCACAATACATAGCACCTATGTTTCCTAGCAAACACTGCTAGGTCAATTGCATCTTCATTCCAGAATTACAGACAGGAATAACAACAGCCATAAACAACCATCACTAAGACTTTTATAATCTTTCAGGGCATTTTTACATAATTACTAATGTTTATGTCACAATTTATTGTTGGTACCCTTGCTCAAAGAACAAAATGTTCTCATCATGTTTAATAAGCAGAGCCCTCCCTAGCGCTGGTCAGGTACCATCAAAACCAGGGACCAACAGACCCATCAGAAGAGGCACACCTGTGTGTCCTACACACCTCTCCTTTCCTCTCTCTCAAAGTCCTACACCTTGAAATGTGTGGCCATACAACCACCATTTCATTTCACCCATAGGGAAACACGGATCAGATTCTACATTTCTTTCTCACAACCGAACAAGTACCAGATCTTTGTGCTTTCTCATGTCTGGCAGCCTCACTGTGCTGAGCTGCCAAGGCCAAACAAATGAAGCAGCCCGCTGCTCTTTAATCCCATACGAGAACCTGGCCATACCCACTGAGTATCGCCAAGCCATCGCCAGCCATCACCCATCTGTTAAGCACATCTTCACTCTGGTCAGGTCAAAGGTAGTGATTACCAGGGAGAGACGACGTGTACATCGTTATGCTAATGCTCACTCCTCTGCTCCTCTCTGTACTAGAGAGGGGACCTGTCCTGAGAAGGTGTGCATGACCATATTGTAGAATAAAATTTTTCCAACCGTTCGCTCCTTTTGAAGAGGTGAGAGAGAATAAATAGAAAATAAAGCCACTTCTTAATGTACCTTACAAAACTAAAACCACTTTTAATTTCAAACTTGAAGTTCTCTTAGTATCAACTTTACATGATCCAAGAACTCAGGTCAGTCTACACCTTTATGCACTGGTCCAACACTAACAACAGAAGTTGCACACAGATGAAGGTCCTTATATATACATATATGCATAGCTTACTTCCAGGGAGAGAAGTGTATCTACTCTGGATCCTCTTCCAAAGGCAAAAATCTGCTGGAGGTCATTAAATGGGTTCAAGGTTTTGGACACAAAGTACAGCAAGGTGAAAAAGCCACATTCAGAATAGTTTGTCTTGCCAACTCAGCATCAAAGTAGATTTTTGTTGGATTCAGACTCACCCACAGAAAAAGGCAGAGGCAAGTGAGAGATATGCTCACCCCGGGCACACCAGAGCCTCACCTACCCTTAAGATCTTTCAGTGTCTTTTTATAGTAGAGAAATTGTACGTGGTTATAAATCAAATCACAAGCTCCATAATTAAGACGAAAGTTCAAAGAATTAACGTAAGTAGTAGCAAATTCAGCTTGCTGATAAATAGCTCATCCTCATCGGTACAGAAAGTGACAGTATTGTGACACTGGGCCATATTTAAGCTCTGAGTTTTGTTTTCGTTATCACTCTGGACACCTCTTAAGAGCAACAACCAACAATCAGTGCTCAGAAACAGACACAGCAAAAATTTCACCCTGCACTTCAGAGACAAATATGATATTTAACTGTAGGTGTCCTTGCTTGTAATCACTCCATCTTCTCTCACTCTACCTGTGTTACACTGATGTTATACACATTTTTTCAAAACACTCTATCTTTATAAATTCATGAAAATGAAACATATACACAGTAACTTGTATTTTAGACACAGCAATTTATCATAAGACACCAATTCATTCCCCTCTTCCCCGCATTAGAAATTCTATAATATATTCTTCATATATTTCTTTCGCTTCTCTTCTCAATTCTAGAAAGCATGGGTAGTTAATTTTAACTTTCATACTCCCAGTACGCTCCTACCTAAATCACTTGTAAACATTCAGAATAGAAATTAAGATCTCATCTGTCTCTTCGCTGTTTACTTGTTTATCTCTTGTCACTGCTACAAAAACACTCTGGTCACATGTTCCTTGTGAAATGAAACATCTTATTTTATATCTCTGTCCTTTGCATTGCTGTATTAATTTGAGCTATTGAAAACTCTGCTACTGATACTAAGGCTTGGATTGTGCAAGCAGTTATTTTTAAAGATAATAGAACGTTGGCCCTAAATTTCCAAGGTACTCTGACTCCAGCTCTGCACGCAGAGGAGTTACTTAGTTTTACAAGCATTACTGAGAGGTGTAATAATGTAAAACCAAGAGAGCCAGCCTTATGTCTGATGAATAATCACGCAGAATATATTTGTGGATTAAAGTATGGACATAAGCATGGCTTTTAATCCAAACAAATCCCAGAGTCACACAAAAGCCTTTTCTAAGCAATAAAACATATTTTCTTTGTCTCCCCACTATCAAACATAAAAGCTGTTAATCTTCACGCGGTAATTGTGAGTGACTGTACAACCACGTAAAGCACTATAGCCACTGACACGCGTTTCTGCCATCGCCCACTTCTGTTTGGAGAGCAAATCTAAGGGTTAAGAACTGACCATTTAAAGATGAAATCAAATTGGAATGTCTATTTCATTATATTGGAAATAAGAACAGACCTGTGGGAAAGTCTACATGGCTCATTTAAATACACATTTAAAAACACTGAGAGCACTGGATAAGCACAGGAAAGAAGAACTTACTGCAGTGCAAAGCCACGTTCTGATGTCTGCTGCATCTTCTGCAGGCAAGGGCAGCATATGACCCTCGTTTAGTTTGTTCAACCAGTTAAATAATTAGTTTATGCAAATGCAAGAAACAGATGAAAAAGGTTAAAAATCAGAAAAAGCTTCTTTTCCTCTATCACTTCATGAACTAAAAGCCAAATAGAACAGAGCTATCGGGAGTAAAAACTGGCAACAGTCACAGAAAGAATGAAGTTGATATTTCCTTTATTAAATATCAAAACATTTTTTTCTTATTTAGCATACTTTAAATGGTTTTATATACCTGGCAAAAAAGTATAAAAGTGGTTTTCCTGAACACTGAATTCTAGGTTTCATGCAGAGGAAATGTGACATAGAATGGAAGTAAGAAAGAATTACCCCCTCATTCTTCTGAGCAAATGAACATAAAGCAATGTATTTGTTTGCACTGTGCAGATGCAGTACAGAACACAAAACAGAGAGACAGAATTAAGTTAGGCTTAACAGGATCCCAAATATCTCACACTATGCAGCAGACAGTGACTAGTAACCAGTAACCCAAACTCATCTGTTCAGTAAGTGAACAGAAAAGTGCCTCAAAGCTGATTATACTTCTCTATAATCCCATTATTTTGTCCAGGAAATGGCCATTCTGAGGAACAACAGGATCTTGATGAGAAACTGCATTTTGTGGGACCAGGTATGGGATTCTCCAGCCAAGTCCTCCAAATTATAAGTGTGAGTGCTTCTTCTAGTAACTGTTTTGGAAAATGAACCTTAGAAATAATGGTGACCAAAAGCATTAACTTGCCAGAGCAAAATACATCAGCCACCCAACCTCACCTCCCAGCAGATTTCTACTTGATGAAGAAAACCTAGTCTTCTGCTAGCTGGCAGGTTTTTAGCCCCTTTACAGAAAGATTAAAATATAAGCACGGACTGAAAGTCTGACACTGCAATTTGGTATTGAATTAGGAAACCAAATGAAAGATGGAGACACAGCAAGTAACTGAACTTTCTAAGCTCACACTCACAACTGGTTTCAAAGCAGTAACTGTACAGCCATTAGACATCATTTTTATTATGTTATCCAGAGATACGGTCAAAAACTTCTAGTGTAACCTCTGCATAACACACTTTGGGATGTTAACTACTTTAAGAAGAATGGTCAAGGGCTTTGAAAACAGCACTGAAATGAACAAATTCCTTCCACGTCAAGCCAGAGAACATTAAACCTAAAAATAAATCACCGCAGGAAAAAAAAAAAAAAAGGACTAAAGTTTGTCACCTACGCAACAGAACAGCAAGTAATCCTTAAACAACAACCCCCTCCCTATCACATGATTCATTCCAAGATCCATGTTCATGACTTATTACACAATTAGCAGTGCTATGACACCACACAGCGCAACTGCTCCATAATGCAGGAGTCTTACCAATGCCCATTCATTAACTCTGTCTTCTCTAATTAAAAATGACTCATGAAATAAGCTGCATTATATGATTAAGCTTCGAACAAACTAAAGCAAATTTAGAGACACACATGAAACCTACACAGTATCACGTTAAAGATTTTGAAAATAAGTGCTGCAGCATGAACACCCAATTGGGAAAGTTCCTTAGAACTGGCAGAAAGGTCCTTCCTCTGTAAAACACTGCGGTGACCCATAAAGAAGAAGGGAGCACAGCTGAGAGAAGACATGTACAAGGGAAACCAATATGAGCAAAATATGACTACTGGTCCAGGGTTAGGTTCACCATACCTTCACTATTGCAATAGGAAAAGCTATTGGATCCTCTAAGGCTTAGGATCTGTTTTTACAATATACAGCACACGAGTCCAGCACAGAATGAAGCAGAAGAGCACCACCAACCCCAGTACCGCTCTCAGGCTGCAGTACTGGGTGCCATGGGGAAGAGCAACTGTGCCTGTGAAAAATCAAGACTTAGAAGCAACATCCCATGGCACTGAATCCAGCTTCCTGAACTGGAAAGCTCTGCACAGTTTGCTTATTTCCATAGTCAGACACTTACTAGTTTTCAAAATAAGTTTATTCACAGCCTACTCAGTGCCACTCAGTACACAGTGCCAAAGATGGTGTTGATCACACCGTGCCTCGGCCTGCCCTGCTCTTAGGTTTTTCCTTTCCATCATATCACGATTTCCATCATTTTCTAGGTACGCTCTGATCTAGCCCTATCCAAGTCATATTCTTTTGCCACAACACTTGCAAAATTGTACTCGTGCTTTATGAGCTGGTGTTTCCAGCGCCTATCACAATTACCAGCCCTTTCCCCTTCTGCCATATGGTTCCCATTTCCCTCTCTCTCCTGTCTCTTAGTGGATCATGGTTCTAGTCCACAAACAAAACTTCTCCATGCTACCAAAACACTACAAATAACAAGCCTTATCAAGACTTTAAAGACCCATGCTACCTGTTGTCAGAGATTCTGGAAGGAAAAGTGAAGTGTGTATATGGAATAATTTTAAAAATTTCGAAGAACCATATGGTTAAACTCAGGGGAGGGTGCAGGGGGTTGTGACAAGATTATGCACCAACCCTGACCTCTAACCACCCGCCTCCATCAAACTGCCTAAACTACTTGAAACTGACCTGCAACATTCTCCCCCTCCAACCTTCGTCAGCTTCATTTTTGTAAGGTTTGTCCTTCCCCCACTGAAAAGGGCAAGATACCAACAGACTTTCAGAACCTGGCAAATTATCTCTTTTTAAATACCTGAATCGGATCAAGTGAAAGGAAGGGTGGGAGCCTGACTGGCTGCCTGTGCTTTTAAAACACTCTTCTTTTTAACTGGCTATATCATTCCAGAACAAGGGAAGAAGCAAGAGCTAGGCCAGTAGACTCTGATAATTTTCTGTGTATGGTTCTTAGATTATATCATAAAAAATTAACTCCATTGTGCATGTTACTTATTTATTTCACCTAAGAAAAGCGTTTATTTCCTGGGCACATCTCAGGAAGCGGGTGATAAACTCTTGCCAACATAGCAAATGCGGCAGACTGCCTCTTTTATACTTCAGGCTTAAGCAGCCTACTAATAACCTTTACCATAATGGCTCCTACACAAAAGCTGGCATTACAAACGAGCTAGACAACAATCTCTCTCTTTCCAGTAGGTAGGAAGGGTTGCCGTTGCTGCATGAGACAAAAAAAGTAGGTTTCTTTCACATTTCAGAAGCCTGGTTGTACACCCCGGGCAGGCTCTCGCCTCTCAGTAGTTTCCGTCTTTCCCACAGTAGCCTTTTCGCCATTCTCCAAGGATCAGACAAACGGACCGAACTTTCCCGGAAGAGCCCCCCATCTTCCAGCACATCGGGGAAGCCGCTCCCCAGTCTGCCGGCGGGAGAAGCGCTCCCGGCCGCCGCTCAGCCCCCGCCGAGACCCCGCTCCCGTCCCCGGCGGAGCTCTCCCGCAGCCTCGGCCGCGGTAACGGCACAGGGAGTTTCGCGCTCCCCCCGCCAGCGGCGGCCCCGGGACGGCGCAGCCCCCTCAGCAGCGGGGCGGAGGAAAGGCCGCTGGGGCCCGCACTCACCTGCGGTTCATGGGCCGCACTCGCACGGCCACCTTCACTGAAGCCATGGCTCATCCCCCGCCGGGCCGCTCGGGGCCCACACCTCCTCCAGCCGCCGGGCCGGCCCGGCCTCGCCCCACCCGGTCCAGCCTGGCCCTGGCCGCCGACCCGCGCCCCGCCCGCCGGGCCGAGCGCAGGCCGCCCCCCGGCCTAGGCCATGTCGCTATGGCAACCCCGCAGCGGCCTCCCCCCGCTCCCGGCGGCTATGGGGGCAGCACAGGGACAAACAACAGCGCAAGGCGTTGCTCCGCCCGGCCTTGGAGGAGGAGAAGGAGAAGGAGGAAGACGAGGAAGAGAAAGAGGAAGAAGGCCGGGGGGAGGGGGGCGGGTTGGCGAAGAGGGGTGCAGTTACCGTCTGTGAGTGGGTGGGGGCTTCTCCACAGGGCCCTCCCCCGAAGTGTAGATAGATAGATAGATGATAGATCTGTGTGTATATATATATTGTGTGTGTGTATATGCATATACATACATATGTATACACACCCCCCATAAATATATATCTCCCCATTATATATACCCCTTTGTATACCCCATATATATCTCCCCCTATACATATTAGGGGGGGAGCTGTGTGTAAATGCATAGACATACATATATATTTGTATACACATCCCCTGTAATAAATATCTCCCCATTATATATAGGGAGATATATATATGGAGGGATAGAGATGTCTATATAGATATATAGATACATCCATATATATCTATATATATCTACGTATATATCCAAATATAGGTATATACGTACGTACATGTTTAAGAGAAGGTGTTAGAACTGTGCACATGATCCCTGTCGCACTCTGCCAGGCTGCCACTGGTGAGATGCGGGTGAGGTGCCGGCGAGGCTGGGCTGCCACCGTGGTGGTACGGCGGGGCGGGGGACAGGACCTGTACATGGCCCCCCACCATGGTGTCGCACTGCCCACAGGGATGTGCCCGCAACGCCACCCTCTCAGCTGCCTTCCTAGGGGAGCTGCCCCAGCCTGGACTAGCCTGAGGCCTTAAGCAATGAGAAACCCTAACGAGGCCTCGGAAAGGGACATGGGACATGGTCCCGGTGCCATGGGAAGGGATAACGGCTCCACCGGCACCAGCCAGGCACATCTTTCCCTGGGGAGCAGCCGGCACTAGGAGGATCTGGCCACAGCAGGATGTCTGGCTCGTAAGGTGTAACTGTGATGAAGACAACATTAAAAAGGAAGGATAAGTAGTGTTATCATAAATAATAAATATTTTTGTTTGTTTGGAGCTTTCGGTGCCTGGAAACTACACCCAGGATGGAGATACCATTTAAAATGCTGCACAAAGGCCATTGCATTCAAGTCATTAAGGCATTACTGGATTGAGAAGCCAAAAAAAGCAATTGCTGAAATACAGGAGAAGGTCTCAGACCTTCTCAGATCTCGTCTTTAGAGATGACTGCTACCAATAACTGCCTCCAAAAAGGGGAAAGAATGAAGAAACGGGGGGTGACAGTGAAAACAACAGCTGATGAGCATTTAGAATTGGGAATCGGGATCACATAGATGAATGAGATGATCTGAGAAAAGGAGAGCAGAGAAGGGAAAGCGAGAGCCAGAAGGACCCCAGGTTTGCACCCCAGAGGTGCAGGGGAAGCACTAGGAGGAAGTCAGAGGAACACAGCAAGCCAGGACGGAAGAGATTTAGAGGGTGACTGGCTGCTGGAGGTGGTCAAAGGGGGACCGGGTGGAAGGCCACTGGACACAGAAACACAGCTGAAAACCAGGGCAAAAAGAGATGCCACGGGGTGGAGAAAGGAGAGGAGGAAGAAAGAAGCCAGAGAAGTGATGTCCCCTGCGGTGCATCAGATCAACTGGGAGATGAGGTGATGTTTGAAGAGAGAGGTCAGGTCCAAGGGGTGGTTTTATAGCAAAAGAGAAAGCATTATGTGTTCAATTTGCTCGAGGAAGAGAAGAGGAGGGATGAGAACAAGAGAGTTCCGGGGCAAGGGGTTAGAAAGTCACTGGTGCAGCAGCTTAAAAGAGAAGAAGGGAGGAAGAAATATTGGGCTGGTAATAGGAAAGAAGGAGGAAGGAACAATATGTGGAGAAAGAGAGAGAAGAGCACACTGTTAGAGACCCAGGAGGCTTTCAAAAGCCAGATGGGACCTCTGGCCTGAGAGTCAGAGATTAAAAGCCGTATTAGAGGTTTGGAGATGGAAAAGAAAGTAGTCGATTCATAACGTGGATTTTTCCTGAGGTTTTTGGCAATGTGAGAGGGCAACGCTGGGGGAAAGATGCAAGGAGGGAGCCGGAGTTTGTGGTGCTGAGACGAACTGCAAGGGTAAAAGAAGACGAGTCGGGAGAAGTTTCAGCACTAGTGTCAGAGTATCGTGGACCAGAGGCCACAGGAGCGCAAAAAAAGGCGGAAGGGATCAACTGTGCTATGCCAGAGAGGTGTCTCAGTGGGAGAAAAAGAATGGGAGCGTTGGGAAATCACAGAAGGAGAGATATTTGCTTAAAGATCAGCCAAGGACCGGGTCACCCTGGTGAGCGCGGGAGCTGACACACTGCAGCAGCCAAATATGCAGGGGAGGAGGCTCCCCCCAAGGCATTGGGCAAATCGATAAAAGTGTCTTGAAGGCTTTAAAGAGGATCTGGGAGACATGTGACAAGCTGACAGGGAAAAGCACAAACACATTAGAAAGACAGAATGAGCTAAAAAGTGTGTTAGAAAAAAAAGAGACGTGTACATGCATGTATAATAGGGTAAAAGAACAAAAAGCAGTAATAAAAAATACAATGAAATGTCATGATTTGCCACACCAGTTAGGGGTCCTAGAAAGGCCAACCAATATGTAGTTAGTAGAGCATCTACTAACTCCTCTCAGACAGTCATGCTTCCCCTTCCCCTGATGAGCAAAGCTATTGCAGAAATCCGTCTGGTTCAGTGTGTCTCCCCATGCTGTGTTCTGAGACACCCAGCCATCAGGGGATACAATGAGCTTCTCCACCCACACAGATCCCCCTGTGAAATGGAAAACACTTTTCCACTGGTGTAGCGAGTGCCATTTGCAGGTGGGAGCTGCAGCAGCTGAAGGCACCCGCAGCATTCCCGGCACGAAGCAGCAGCAAAACATTTCCAGGCTCTCCCGTCCTCCTGCAACTCCCGGCGCCTGGATATTTCAGAAATGCCTTTCCTTTGCCGGGCCAGGACATGAACGCTGCAGGCAGCCTGTGGAGAGTAAAGCCAGACCTGGTTTTGTCCAGCAGCACCGATGAAACCTTGAACGTTGTCCACGGGCTGTGACCAGCATCCTGTGCTTGCATGGTTACGGCAGGACCCAGCGGCAGGGTCAGGGGGGCTGGCTCCGCTTGGGTTGTTATTCAATACAATGCAAATTATAGCCAGGGAAGTGGGATAAATTAGTCTGCTCCGTAAAACTAAGCAGAACGTAGTTAAATATTGCTCTAGTCAGACACATTTAGCATCAGCTCTATTTGCCCAGCTTTAACATCCATCCATAGGCAGCACAGTTTGCTCCTTTGACCCGTTACTGTCTCTTCTGCCCCTTGGTTCAGCAAAAAGTTAATATTTTGCTTGAAATTCTTGTCGATTCAGCCACATTAAACTATTACACACTGTATCTAACATCTCCTGCAGTTTCAGTAACGAACAAGTAAGTTTTATGAGAGGAGGAGCAAGGCAGAAGGCTGCTCTCTTAGGGCTGCCTCCTGTAATTAAGCCATTCAGCAGATGTTCGAAGGATTGAGGCTTTAGGAAAGTCGCTCTGTTCCCAGCCTGACTTCTACAAAACTTTCCGGAAAGGGATATTTTTGAGACTTCCATCCGCAGATGACAGTTTCTAAACATCAATCCAAAAAAAGCAAAGACAAAGGTATGTAAATATACATACCTCCACCAAGCCTGTCAAAGTCCTTTCCTTAAAAACTGGATGGAAAATACAGTTGTCACATTCTAAATACTAAATATTTTGCACTCAGAAACACCTGGCAAAGTCTGTAAACCCAAATCCAAACCAAACCCAAAGCACACACATTCCCAAATATTTCTCTACTCCTCAGGCATAAGTGTCTTTAATAAGCACGTGGCTCAGACATGGTTAACGAAGCATTTCCAAGGTTCTTCCTTGTGTTATCACAAAGAGCCTCTCTGCTACCCTTCACTCAGAGTTGGGAAAGCCGTTTCCCCCTGTGGTAGAAATTATGGTTGGACTCTGAGGTGGGATCTCTGGAGCTTCTGTGACTCTCCAGCCTGCTGGCAAGGAGATGGGCACCTGGCTGACTCCTGACCACTGGCTGCTGCACTTCCTTCCCGCTCCTAATTGACCTCCTGCGATGGACTTTCTTGGTCAGAAACACCTTCAGGCACATACCCTCGTTTCCTGGGGTTGCAAAACAGGTTCCAAGCCCAGGAGATGACAGGCTGGACCTTACTAATAATGAGTGGTGCAAAGTCTTTCATTCAACCCTTCCACTGCACACTCCCCCTGACGATGATGCCTTTCCGTGTGTTCATATGCAAATAGCCTAGAAGGGCAGGAATTACTGACTCAGCGAATGGTTACATCTTATCTGCCACCATCCTCTTTTACCATCGCAGTTTGAAATATGTTTCCAATAAAGGAGACATCGACCATGACTTCTACCTAAGCATGCTGAGATACCCTTCCAGTTGGCAGACGATGGAGGGGACAGACAGTCCCATCCCATGGGACTTGCTGTCAGGCTGGAGCTCACCATCACCCTCAGTTCAGTTTGCATTTGCTAATTGATGCAGAAAGCCCAGCTGCTGAAGAGATTAAGAGGGCCTTCCATGGCCAATATCTGGGAGAAAGTATTATCTCGTCATGGATCGATCCGTCGGGAAAGTTATCCTTCTCTCCATTCCTGGGAATCATTGCTCAGCATCGTCCTCCAGCCTGCTTCTGCGGGGCTTGTCACATCCGACGTGCCACGCAGAGTCAGATGTCATTTCTGCTGTCCCCGCTGAGATGGGGTGTGAACTCCTTTATCTCAGCCAGGGAAATCGTCCTCCTCCTCAGGCTGCTCTGATTTTCCAATCTGTCAAAATCATTAGGAATAAACAGCATTGCCCGTTCCCAGCAACACACAAACACGGTCCTTTTAATCCGTACACACATTTTGCTTTCTGGAGCTCATTCCCAAGCCAAGTTTTGGGTCTATATTCATGCCCACTTTGCACAAAATGCAGCTGTACATCTCTGGTTTGAACTCACATTTGTGTTCAGACGGAGGAGCTTGCCATGGATAACTTCTCAAGGGGGCAAGTGCCCCTCTGCTAGCCCTGGCGAGTGCCAGGGCTTCACTACGGCTTCCTGATGGAAGATCCAAACAGAGCCACCTGATGGCTGAAAAATAAAGGATTTCACTCTATTAAAAACTAACAAAAGTGCTGCATGAATCCACACTAAACAAGGAGAATTATCCCATTTCCAGCAGGTCTCAGCATGCAGTTTCAAGTAAATAAGCATCAAGCCGGCAGCTTGAAATTCTCCTTGGGAGCTGTGTGATTTTAATGGGCTACCACCAGGGCTGGGGTTTGGTATTTCCCCCTTCCTCCTTCCAGCAGTTGCCTTTTTCTTTTAAATGAAACACCCTGGATGTGGAGCCAGTCCATCTGCCAGGATGCCACAGGCGGCTGAGGGTGGGAGTGAAGAATTTGGGGAAGCCCTGGGGGTCTCCTGGAGCTCGTGGGGCCAGCATCACCCACAGCATTCGGGTAGAGCAGCAGCAGCAATTGCAGAAGACATGGCAGCATTTTGGTGCCACTGCCGTGCCAGGCTGTGTGCCAGCGCTCTGCTTGCCACAATTTGGGAAATTAGCTTAAACTGAATGTTAGCAGGTACATTTTCGTTTGCATCCAGCCCTCTCGCTGACTGCTACGTTATCACCGTAATGGTGATAATATAAATGGGAACATGACCGTTCCTCCTGCGCTTGGCAGAGGGACATCCAGCAGCTGGATGTGGTGGTCGGTGACTGCTGCCCATCTTTCCAGGTGTGCCTGGAGTGCCCCGTGCCCATCACAAAAGTTTGGAGGCTGCATCATGAGGCGCTGGGATGGGAGGTAGTGGCCTGTTCCCAGTGCAGACAGCACATGCGCAGGGATCCTCCAAATTCCTGGCCCGAGGACATAAGGAAATGGCTAGCTGGGTTGAAGGGTGTCCTCGCTGGCACCCCCTTACACAGACCTTCATTTGAGCCATGAGGGAGGGTGCAAAGGGGTTACAGCCACACTGTCTGTCCTGGTTTGAGCAATACAGGATTAATTTTTTTTTCAGTAATTTTACTTTTTGGTAAGGCCTCTTCTAATGCTAGGGAACACTGCATTTTTAGAAGACTCTAGTGTCTGAATCTGTGAAAATATTTACTTTATAGCCAGCTATGGTGTGTGGGTTTCAAGGTTTCTGGAGTTTTTGAGTTAGCCAGGTGTGGGGATGAGGAGGAGCGAGACCCGGGCACTTGACCCAAGCTGGATTATTTCATACCACGAACATCACTTTCAATATAAATTAGAAAGTTTGCTGAGGAGTTTTCCCTTTTCTATGATGGCTGCCATCCTGAGACCTCCTTGCCCCGCTGCTGGACCCCTGAGCCCTTCCCTTCCTCCCGAGGCCGCAGAGCTTGCGGTGTCCCACATTGGCTGTCCCCTGCGGGGAGTGCACAGCTGCCTGCTGATGTAATCCTTGTGTATTTTATGTTGTTGTAGGGATCAATATTGGCTCTTCAGTGTTATTAATGTTAATTATTTAGTCTAATTCTATTAAATCTGTTTATATTTCAACCCCCAGGTTTCCTTTTTTTTTTTCTTGATTCCACTTCCCAGGTGGGGAGGGCTCATCGGGTGAGAGAATAATTGTCTACACGACAATAAATTGTGGTGGGTTCCTCAAACCATAACCCAGGCTCTCGCGCTGGGGTGGGGAAGCAGACACTGGTCCCTGCCCCGCCGCAGAGGGATCTGAGAAGAGACGACGTGGTGCAGCCGTGGCAGGACAGGGAAAAACCAAAGTCCACACCAAAAATTTCCTGAGGTCTGCTGGACCACACAAAAGAAGAAACGGTTTGTAAATAGCCTTTGAGTTTGATCATCCGGGGGAATTAATCAAGCCAAGATTCAAACCACTGAGCACACGTCATCGTTTTCAAGTTGTTGTGTTAGGCTTGATCCAGAACTGAAGCTTCAGCCAAAACGTAGTTAGATCTGAACCACAAAGTCACCAGCCTGACTCTCTGCTGCTTTCATCTACTGCTAATTGCTTAATTAATTCTTCTGTGAGCTGATTTTCCTTTTGCTGTGCTTTCCACGTCCGTTTAGTTTCAAAGCATTTGAGACATAATTCACGTGGGAATACGCAAATAAGGTACATAACAACAGAGAAGCAAATGTACTGCTCATATTCATATATGTATTCTATAGGAGACAACTTTCTCCTTTGACACACAATCTTCACCTCAAAATTTAACCGTGAAAACAGCCACCTAATTTCTATTTTATAATACGAAAGGGAGATGGCTTTGCACAACAGCAGTTTGCCCTACACAGAAACTTTTCTCATTATGAAAAGCACTCATGAGTTTCACAGAGCATGCTCCCGCATTTTAAATCTGTTGTTGGCTTCTTAGAAATTAGGTTGTTTTTGTCCGCTCTCCCGCTTCACTTTCAGTTAAGGAGCCTGACAAGGAAAAGTATGGTACAGAGAAGTGGAAACGAAGAATAAGTGGTTGTAGTTGACATTTAATTTCTGCACAGTTGGAAAGAGAAATGAGATTGTCTATTGTTCAACTCATTATTTTTCCCAACCATCCAACAACGTAGCGATTTGTTGTTCCTTTATTAAGTATAATAGGGAGATGTTCTGATAATTTTTCCTTATCGAGTTCTTATTATTTACAATACATGGACGGTGGCAGCCTCTGAGCTCTCTCGTTTGCTCTGTTTTCTGGTGTATCATTCAATTAACACAGAGGCCATCTGTTACATCCAAAAGGCAATATGACAGGGCTCGATAAGAAAGCAAGCCGCAAAAAGATCTAACAATGTTTAATGAATTATCGCAGTGCCGGGTTTGGAGATGTTCTCTCGGCGGCACCCTGGGATTTACACAACACATCAACGTGTCACTA
The DNA here is from genome assembly GCF_964199755.1 of Larus michahellis. Lineage (NCBI taxonomy): Eukaryota > Metazoa > Chordata > Aves > Charadriiformes > Laridae > Larus > Larus michahellis. The sequence continues at coordinate 5,187,517 of NC_133898.1, read as the reverse complement.
CTTGGGATCAAAAATAGCATGTATTTCAAGGCTAGGTCAGGGCCAAGTTCTTGGGTAGGCCAGTGTAGTTTTAGCCACAAGGCCAAGGAAATTCCTTGTGTACAGCACTGCGATTTACTTCTGGCTTTTTAAAAGCCCTCTCACTCCTCACTCCAGGACCCCTTTTATTGCCTTTATTGGCATTAAAGAAGGAGGGGGTTTGAGGCTGCAAAGCCTCTTCCAGAGAAGTCTCTTCCAGACTTTTCAGTGAGACGTGAGACTGAGCACATACCTGTTGCCATCTCGCACCCCCAGCCACACCGCACCTCAACAAGCCACAGAGCTGGAGGGACCGAAGAGATTAGCAGCGAGAATCACTTCACCCTGCATCCAGACACGTGAAACAGATGTGGCTGCCCCTTCCCTGGAGGTGTTCAAGGCCAGGCTGGATGAGGCTTGGAGCAACCTGGTCTGGTGGTTGGTGTCCCTGCCCAGGGCAGGGGGGTGGAACTAGATAATCTTTAAGGACCCTTCCAACCCAAACCATTCTGTGATTCTATGATTCTATGAGGCTGATGCCCACGTCCTCACCAAGCAAGAGACAAAGGCCTTGAAGGGCATCTCACTGGCTTGCTAAGCCGAGGAGCTCAGCTATGGTTGCTGTCAGGGTATCTAGGTTCAAGGCAGGAAAGTGTCCTTCAGGTCTCCACCTTGGGGTACGTCAGGCTGCAGACAGAGGCCATGGTTCACCTGAAAGGAACTAAAACACGTGAGAAGTTTTCCTGGAGGCCAGGGAAGGTTTGGTTGATGGCGTACAGGAAAGGAAAAGTAATTAAGCTTTCTTTCTGCATTTCCAATGTTATTTCTGTTTCTTCTCATGGCAGAAAGTCCCTTTATCTTTGCCTATAGAGGTTCAGGGTGGGAATTAGTGTGTGATTTATACTGCAGGTTTAGGATAACTGATAATGAATGACTGCTTGAGACTGGACACTGGAAGTGTGGGCAGAAAAAAGTATCACTGCGTGTATTTTACACTCAGTTTGAGTGTAATCTTTAGCAGTTCCTGGATTTCCAACGGAAATGAAGGTGAGTGTTATAGTCAAACTCCAAATAAAATAACAACAACCTGGGAAAATACAAATTGATGCAAAGCTGAAAGTAAAACGCTGAAAAGCATTGAGAAATCTTGTACTGACTTCAGCGCAATTTGATCAATATCTACAGGGAAAAGCAGACAAATATATTCTTGGAATAATGCTCCCTGAGAAAACACTTGGAGATTTGGATAAGCCAAATTTGGAGAGAAATAAAGAGATTACTCTGTTAGGATAGAGCACATTTATGTCCTAATACACTGCTTCTACATGAAATCTTGTTGTATTTAATGTTAAGATTAGGATCAGCAGAAAAATAGACTGGAGTACGGGTCAGCCTTCTTAATAAGATAAGGCTTTATCTGTAATCCCCAGGGAAAGAAACAGTGTAGGTCTGAGCTGCTGAATATGGTAATATCCATAAGAAAACTATTTTAGGAAGTACTTGAAAGGCGGCACACACGTCTTCAAAGGATCTACAGATTCCTCTTGACCGGAATGAAATATTTAGGCCGCCTGGAAAGCCATTTTACTGATACTCGCTCATGAAAATAAACATAACCTTCTTTCTAATCAGGCTAGCAAGCCGAGTCCACCACCCGGCATGCCAGCGCACCGGTCCCGCTGAGAATTTCAAGGGGCAAAAGAGAGGGCGAGGAAAGAAACAGCAAACAGAAGCAAGGGCGGGATGAGAGATTGCTGCCTGGGGCTGGGAGGCAGGGACAGGCGGGCTCCTGCTGAAGAAAGGAGCCCACGGGAAGCATCGGTGGAAGGAGAATCACTGACGGACGAACACCAGCTGTGCTTCTGCATGGGGTTGACAAGGGACGCTTCAGCCTGTCAGGGGGGACATGACGGGAAGCCCACTGCTTACATCCCTCCCTGAATTTCCTGCCCACCCCCTGGAGATCGATTGAAGTGATTCCTCTTTTATCGTCCGCAAGATAAAAATAAGCTTCATTGTGGGCTTCAAAGGCTGGTTTTGCCTGAATAGGAAGTAAGAACTGCGGGACTTCTTGGCCTCTTTCGAAAGGATGGGTAGAGGTTGGTGTGCCCTCCAAAATTGCCGTCGGTGCTGCTCCGGCTGTGGAGCAGCCTCCACGAAGAGGGCATCCCTGTACAGTGTGGCAGGGTACCAGGCCCGTGAAACACGCTCCCAAACGCAGCCCTTAGCAGGCAGCTTTAGATGCCTCTCTTCATTCACTGATGCAAAATATACTGTCCATGAGCAGAAGAGATGCTGGGATAAGGTCACTGAACAGCCCATCCAGAAAAAAAAAAACAAATCTGGGCATTGGTGTTTATTTAAAAAAGCATTTTGGGGAGAATTTAGCAAGAAACTAAACGCCACCAGAAAGGTGTTTTTCTTCCAAGTTGCCAGCATGACCTGGTCCTGGTTCCTTCTAGAAATAACCCTTAATACTAAGAAATTACTCGTTTATTATTAAGTAATCTTTCAATTCACAACCTTATTTCTCTGTTAGTAATATCCGCAAAGGGCATTAGGCAATGCTTGCTGCAATTTACACTCTAATCAAGCCAAACAAAGTATTTTAATCAAACTACAGCTAGTCATTCTTACTTCACTGTGCTTCTGCAATGAGAGAAAACTAGATTAGGATCACACAAACCAGAACAAGAAAAACAGGTTTTATGTGTCAGTAACTGCATATAGAAGACGTATTTAACATGAATAAGAAGTATGCATGTACAAATCAAACGCATAACCTATTCTCCCTCTAGTGGCCACTGCTTCTCATTAAAAAAAAAAAAAAAACCACCAAAAACCTGGCATAGAGATTAATCATACCACGTTGGAAAAGAAAGAGTGAAAAAGACCTGAAACTGCTTTTAATTTCAAGTGCCTACTTTTCTGCTTAGTGATGTCTGAGTCCCAGATTTAATGTTGCTGGTAAAAGGCAGCATGCTGAGATCTTGCACGTCCTCCCGCGTGAGCTACAGGGAGAATCATCTGTTTCCAAACCGAAATGATTTTGTTGGAGAGGGGCCAGCAGCCTTTCACTGGCTGAATTACTGATCCAGCGAAAAAGCACAAAACCCATTTCTGATCTGCCATATAACGATTACATTAAGAAGTTGCCATTCTTTGCTAGAGTTCAAAATAGAAGAAACTCGAAGATATGAACACATCTTTGCGAAGTATTTAAATTGATACAGTTTCCCATCTTTGATATGAGGTATAACCAGTGTTTCAATTATTTCAAGTAATATCACTTTCTTACTGGAAAAAAAAGTTGTGCATATAAACACATAAAACACTAATACAGTATTTCACCGATACTTGACTGCATTAAAAAAAGCTGATAGCATTTATGTTGGCTGCGAGAAGCATCACTGCTGCTATAATGATGATGGCACATTTAGAAAATTTACATGGGATATTGTTGTACACATACTTCTGGATGATAAGCATTGCCAGAGAGAATTTATGTTTACCCTGCTTGCCTTGGGATAAATATGTTAATATTATTATTGGCAATAACAGTTTATATTGCTATATAAAATGGCTGGAGTATCCACTCACTCAAGCCAGAAAGCCCATGGTAGCAGATAGGCTGTAGTGTGTTTCCTTCCATGCCAGGAATTTGCAGCTGAATAGGGAAGACAGGGAAAAGAGGATGGGGAAAAGATGGGAAAGGAGATGCACATGGTCACCCAAGAAATCAATGAGCTCGTGAGAGCAGAGGTTTTATGAACAAAGGTTTTATGAACCGTATGCTCGCAGCCCAACACCTGGGTCACACGGACTTGATGGAAAGGGCACAGCTAGAGCTTGGTGCATGTCGTGTTAGAAAACCAAGGAACAGCCCCCTCCATCCCCCCCATCTAATCCTCCCACGCTTAAAAAGAAGCGAAAGACTAACAATATAATGTCCTGCATGTGTTTTATCTCGTATACCTGCCCCATCTGGCATGCCACGGAGAAATGTGCCCTGCCTCTAAACAAAAACCAACCTGCTCATGTATGAAATTGAGTCTAGTAAATCAATAAAGTCCTGGAATTTAAGTTGGTGTAATTTTAAGGCATATTTACCATTCAAAGGCTGAAATGAAACACCTCATAACAGCGTAGAGTCAGAAGATGTTGCTAATCCCATATGGAAAAGCAGCAGTAATCAGTGTGTTCCTGCACGCTCATAGCAAAGGAGAAGCAGCCCTGGACAGTGCTAAATATGATCATAATTTTCTTGCGGCTAAATATGATCACAATTTTCAGCCGTTATGTTTGTAACGGAGCCCTAAATGATCTGTCAAATAACAGAGTCCCAAGAGAAGTCCCGTTGACTAAGGGTAGCTTGCTTGGTCACTCCACCACAGGCATCTTCCAGGTGTTCACCCACCACCAAGTCAGTGCAAGGTCGGCGTTCATCTCACTGAGGAAAGGCATCTTCCTAAAGGCAGGGTGATAGGCAGCTGCAGCAAGAAAGCACTCGCCATTAGAGAGGTGCAGCCATCTCCATCTGGTTCACAGGGTCTTCCAGGGAACCATTTCACTTCTCACTTTCTCCCTGAATCCGTTTAGAGGAGGCCTCCAGCACAAAGGCAAACACAGTGCTTTGGGGCTCTCTCTTGTTCTGCTTTGTCCCCTCTCAGAAGCTCCCCTCCGATGAACGGGCTCTGCCTCTTTAATCTCCCCATTTTCACATACCATCGGCTGGAAAGGTGAAAACGACAGGCGTGATCACCATGGCCCCCTCCTTCAGAAGCCGGGTTATACCTTTCACAAGATTGTTTTTGCTTCTCTTGAGAGATATATTTACCAGAGGTTAGTGCACTTTTTTCTTTGGAGATGATTGCTATCAGCACTGGAAGAGCTTCCCAAGATTGCTAAAAGGAAATGTCATATCACGGTATGTAATTTCTGAAGGGATGGTACAAGACAGCCTCTCTGCACGCGACCCCAGAGCAGCACTCAGGACTTCTGCCTCGCTTCCCGTCGGGGCGAGTTTAGAGTATTATGACCAATTTAAACATTTCTCGAGAAGCGCTATTTGAATAATTAAGAACGAGATCTAGTTTGCTGCTTTCGAAGTGATTGCAATCGAAGACACACAAATGGCAGTCCATCCATTGTAAGGGGAGTGAGCTTTCCAGGGTGATGGGCAAGGAGACGCACTGCTGCTGCTGACACCTACGTCCTTACCCCGAACGTCATTTCAGCTGAGCTGTACTTTCCACTGAGCATTTATAAAACACGTACGGAGCCATTTTAGAAGAGCCACACACACAGAGATTGCTTTTCTTGAAGATTAAAGAACAGAAGGACTAAAAGCTGGCTCAGACTTTCATTATAATCAGCCCCCTGACTTGCAAGGAGTCTCCTGTGTGAGAGTCCATCAGAGCTCAAGGGCACTGAGATTTCATGGGGCTTTTCCCTGCCTTGGAAATTCCAGCCTAAGGACAAGTGATTGCTCACTGTGAAAAATAGCTGTTGCTTTAAAAAAAAAAAAAAACTATTCTCAACTTCTCTGAAGTCTTTGCTATAGTTCACTATATTCCTATTACACCCATTTGAACAAATCATTCTGAAGGAGTGGTAAAAACCAAAGGAGCGGAATCATAAAACTTTACAAGATTTCATTACCCTTACCAGGAACTGATGCTAATCCCTTCCAAGGCAGCAGGACAACATAAAGTGCCCTGTACGGGACAAACCTTTAAGAAACTCTACCATTTTATGAATGTGCAAATATGAACCTTTCCCAGTCTTTCCCACTGGGCGAACACTAGAAGATATTGCACTCAAGAAATAAAAATAAAAGCCCTCAAATTTAAGTAAAATCCTGACCACTGCATCCCCACCCTTGGGACTTGCCAAAGATCTTGCCTTAATTCTGCTCACAGGCAAGCCTATCTAGAAAAGCTCCATCTCTTTTTAACAGATTCTTCCTTTTGCAGTAAAAATATGAGCATCCCTCTGCTTATCATCTAACGATAACACTCGATGGTCCCCGATCCTCGCTGAGGCAAGTCACCTTAGTTATATTCTCCTCACCTAAAAAGCAAACAGCACAAATACTTTATGCACAAGTATAACATCCCATAAAACTCTATTGTACGGGGGTAGAGGAGGTTTTTCAGAGCTCTAACATGATGCTGTTGTTGGCTGAAGATTCTCTAATGTTCCACATCTCTACAAAACCATTAGCGAAACGACCTTCCGAAATTTCTGCCAGCTTGTGCAGGGATTCATGTTTGCCAACAATAGAGATCTCGTGTCTGCCAAGCACGTGATTAATGCGGCTGCCCGCTATCCCCATCATCAAGCCGGCATCCCTATACTTTCCTTACCGTTTCCCGGCAACAAAGCACCGAGGCCCTTTCATGAATGCTAACAATCCGTATTCATCCCACCAGCAGACCTTTCTGGAGAGCCCTGCCCAAATGAATGAGTGGATCAGTGGTATCTGCTCCTGCAATAGCAGACTCAAACACAATTTTTTTTTCTTTTTCCCTGCACGGGGAAAGCATTATTAATGTGATTTTTATCTAAAAATCACTTCTATTTTTCTTTCTAGGCATTTATTTTTGGAGTCATACCGTATTATTTCACCCCACAATATATAACAATCCCATTTCTGTTCATTTTGCGTAGAACGAGCCTGATTATCTTTGATGGTTGGGGTATTATTTTTTTTTCCCAGTTTACAGGATCAATGTGTGGTAATGTGACAAATCTAATACCGGGTGTATCACAGATCTTTCTTTTAAAAAGGTAAATAACTAGCGTTTCCATTTTTAAGCAGAGAGATTTTTTCATTAATAGCAAACTAAAAGACAAAGAGCCATGCCATGAGGATGGGAGGCTTTCTCCTGTTTGGGTGATATTAGTCTTGAGCCCTCTTAGCACTAAACTAAGGCAGAAATAACTAAGAGCAGAAAAGCAGAAAAAGGAGATGCTTTTTGGATCGTGAACTGCTGTGAATGCACAAGGAGAGAGGATTGCTTCCTCCGAGAGCAAGTTCTTCCTGACTTTGGAGCAGGCAAGGGTGGAGAAAGGCGATGCAGAAAAAGCAACGCTCACAGTGTTCTCAAATAAAAAAATATTTAACCACTTTTTCCCCTCCTCCCCATAGCTAGCCACTGTTTTGAAGGCTCTGAACTGAGCAAGAATCAGAAGGGAAAAGGAAAGGGAATAAAGGGGGAAAAGGGTGAAAAAAGGGGGGAAAGGGGGAGAAGGAGATAAAATGGAGGGAAAAGAGGAGAAAGGGGGGCGAATGGGGAAAAAGGGGGGGGAAGAGGGGAAAAAAGGGGGGATGGTGGGAAAAAAAGAGAGGAAGGGGGAAAGGGGGAAGGGAAGGGAAGGGAAGGGAAGGGAAGGGAAGGGAAGGGAAGGGAAGGGAAGGGAAGGGAAGGGAAGGGAAGGGAAGGGAAGGGAAGGGAAGGGAAGGGAAGGGAAGGGAAGGGAAGGGAAGGGAAGGGGGAAAGAGGGAGCAAGGGGGGAAAAGGGGGAAAGGGGGGGAGGAGGGGAAGGGGGTGAAAGGGGGAAAAAGGGGGGAAAGGAGAAAAAAGGGAAAGGAAAAGGGAAGGGAAAAGGGAAAGGAAAAGGGAAGAGAAAAGGGGGGAAAAGTGAAGAAAAGAGGGGAAAGGGGCGAAGGGGAAGAGGAAGGGAATGGGCAGGATCCTCCCACAGCACTGTGATGCTACCCACACCACACTTCTGCCTCTCTGCTCTGCCAGGATCTTTGCCGTCCACCAGAAGCTTTTCTCATCTGTACTTGTCATCTGAAAGGGTACCCACTAGCAAGCATCTTTTTCAGCCCAGAGGAGACCTGGACAGGTTAAAAAAACTCCAGAAAATAACCCAAAATAATCCTGCTGAATTAGGATTAGGACAGGCTTTGAAGTATATGGGAAGAGAGAGTTCTTGGTTATGGAGAACTTCCACCAGTGTTTTGATACCAAGGGTCTTCTCTCTCATTTCCGTTCTGTTCATTTTATTAGACTACACAGGGTACCTACAGCCCCCTGACAAACATCTAATTTGACCCTCACTCCTCACAACCTCCCTCCCCAGCCCTGGTGAGGCTTTTGTTAACGTTAGGTGCTCGTTTAACAAATGAACAGACCCTCATGCACTGCCCCTGCCTTCCCCAAGGGCTTGGTCATGCTAAATGCTCTCAGCTTCACAGCAGGTGGACACAGAGAAAACATATCGCATGGTCTTGTCATCAAGAAAACACACTTTATTGACAAAGAATCAATACTCAGGTTTGTAGTGACGCTGCCAATATTGTTAATACTTTAATGTCCTATGGCAAAATTTGTTTGACTTGAAAAAGGTCTGAGCGCACCCTGGAACAGATCATTCTCTGTGCTTTTCCTTCTGGTAGCTGGCTCTGGTTTGAAGTCAGGGCAAAGAAACCTTTTGGATCATTAACATTGCTCTATGTTAGTCTGCATAGTGTGATTTCTTCCCCCCAACGATTGTTTTCTTGGATAAAACTGTCCAGGTAGTGAGAAAGTGAGTAATGCGTTTCAATCACACTTAGCAGATCTAAAGGGTTAGCTGCCCCTTTCTGTAATATATGGCTCTGACTGTGTTAGCCTAAAATGAGTTTAAGATGGATTCCCTGAAGAAACGGTTCATGGCGTATAATCTGGCTGCTGAGCAGTATTTCTTAGGGTGACAGCATCCCCAGCTGTCTCACTTGAAGGCTGTGGCTGCTGAATGAAGTTGGCACGGCGATGTTGCCCATGTAAAAGCAGATGCCCCACAAAAAAAAAAAATTAACATTTTTGCAGGACTCACTGAAGGAGAGAAAGCCAATCTCTGATATATGACCTGTGACACCGTTCATGGCTGTGGTCATTTATACACACATGTGGTCTCAGTACAGAGGGGCAAGAGGTGACACTGTTACAGCCACAATGGACCGGGGAAAGTCACACGGGGTGCAGAGACGTGAGCGCCGAGCACCGAGGAACAATATTCATCCTCTCCTCATTGATAGGCTCACTTAGGCTAAAGGACAGGCTACTCCCTCCCCAGGGTACGGGTTTCTCCCTTCAAGCTTCGCCTGAAATTGAGAGTTCAAAGTTTGCCGAAGTCCAAAGGGGCAATGACAGTCCCAAGCCTTGTTTGCTGCTTGGCTATAAAGAGCAGGCACGGATGCAGCATGCTGAGGTCCAAACGCAACCGATTAGCTGACTCTGCACTCAGACATGTTTTGGATGCCAGTTCCCACTCACAGTCTCTATTTTCAGAGGATTAGGGGCCAATTTGCCAGAGCTGAGAAGCTTCGGGCTGTCCCTCGCAGGGCTGGCTGCTGGTGCTTGGATGGAGACTGTGGCAGAGGGAGCCTGTACTGGGAACAGCCAAAGCCGGTATAGGAGCATGGGACCAGAGATTTCTGCCTTTATTTAATATTATAATATTTCATAGGATAGGCTATAGAAATTTCTTCTCTTTCACAGAAAATGCATTTTCAGCCACCAAATTTCGATTTGGCATTACCTGTGAATGGTTAACACTGCTTTATTCCTAACGCCCCCACAACCACCTCAAATACTGTGTCCAGTTTTGGGCCCTCGCCACAAGACAGACATTGAGGTGCGGAGCGTGTCCAGAGAAGGACAACGGAGCTGGTGAGGGGTCTGGAGCACAAGTCTTGTGAGGAGCATCTGAGGGAGCTGGGGGTGTTCAGCCTGGAGAAAAGGAGGCCGAGGGGAGACCTTCTCGCTCTCTACAACTGCCTGAAAGGAGGGTGTAGAGAGGTGGGGGTTCGTCTCTTCTCCCAAGTAACAAGCAAAAGGACAAGAGGAAATGGCCTCAAGTTGCACCAGGGGAAGTTCAGATTGGATATTAGGAAAAACTTCTTCACTGAAAGGGTTTTCAAGCATTGCAGGCTGCCCTGGGAAGTGGTTGACTCACCATCCCTGGAGGTATTAAAAGATGTGTAGACGTGGTGCTGAGGGACATGGTTTAGTGGTGGACTTGGCAGGTTAATGGTTGGACTCAGTGATCTTAAAGGTCTTTTCCAACCTAAACAATTCAATGATTTTATGAATACCTACCTGAATGAAGCAGGGGAGGGAAGGACAGTGAAACGCCGCCATCCAAGCACCTGGAATCACCAGTGGTTTTGCAGAAGTCATCCTTCTGTGCTTTTGTCACCTTGATGTTACTGCTGCACGAGCTGGCTGAATTACTGATAGAGCAGAAATGTCTCCCTGTGCTGGAAATCACACCTTCGGCAGAGACTTACCTTCGGATAGCAACCACATTTTCACATTTATCTGAAAAATGACTAACCTCAAAGTAATGAAGTTGTATTGGTTGGCTGGGATTCCCCAGGATAAACTATCACTCCACATGGAAATAAGGAGGCAGAAAGAAGAATATGGGGAGACTTCATAGTTCCTCTGCCTTGCAAGAAAATAACAAAATACCTTTTTCATATTAAACTGTTCAGTGCTTGAAAATGTTGGATGTTTCATCCATTTTATTAAGAAGAAAAACCTGTTATAAAATTTTAATACAATTTATAAAAATATTCTTAAACAAAAGGCTTTGTCACTACTAGTTTTCTCTTGAAAAATTACAACCAGCTTTATGTGAAATAATCGCCTTTCAGGCTGAAAACAGGAAATTTTTATTTGATTTAGGATGTTGACTGCTTAATATCATGTAGCCTTACTTTGTAACAAGAAGCACGGTGGAAAGAATTGTCTTAATCCACCTGCACACTTAATTGTAAGCCAGTGGATTCATACGTTCATATATCCGAGCACCTGTTCTCACTTCACTCTTTGGAGGTGGGAAATTTATTCATTCGGAGGTAAGATCTCATCTCGCAGAGCTGAGATTTATTTTTTACATTATTGAAGGCAAGACGGTGTAAATCATAGTGGGAACAGAGTCTTTTAGAAAGCCAACATGCGCAGAGCTGCTCCGGGGCAGAATTCTGACCGAGAGAAGATTGAAGCCGTGTTTGATGCTGCTGTTAACCTACACTATTTGTTGATGTCGGGTTTTTTTTAAGGGGATGGTGGACGAGAACCCTAACAGTTGGAAGGGTTACCTTTACCACGCTGAGGCTAAATGAGAAATAGGCACCGAAATGCGCTCTGACTCTGCAAACATACGGCAGCACAACACATACCGGCTTTTCCACAGCCAGCCAAGCTTCAGGAGCACAAAAAGAATTTATAGCCAGCTCAAGACTACCAGATATGGTAAATTTACAGCCAACTCAAGTACCAGAGATGGTATGATTTACCATCAGCTCCCCAGTGTCTGCTGTGACTGAGAACGAACAAAATAAATGTTTGAAGGAATGAGACAATCAAAATAACTCACGAGTTTTATTAGTATCCACACAGGGAACTGTCAGAGCTTCAACACAAGCCCAGGCAGAACTTGTTAGAGGGGCTTACTACTGCTGTTTGCCCAAAATGCAGTAATTATTAACCATAAGGCTAGTAATAAACAAGCTTATTTATGGCTTCATAGCTTGATGCTGGCATAGGTCTCGGCAATTTCAAGGCTGAGCTGGCTTGAGAAAGAAGCGTTTGGAAATCTGAGAGCTTCTTTACAGAATCTTATTGCTGACGGAGTCCCACACTCGATGTGGAAACCCTCAGCTGGGCAGACCTCCCTCCTCGGGTAGGATTGGTGTAACCAGCCCTCTGCTCTTGAGGTCCTCCTTCTGGGCAAACCTGTCTCTGTCTTCCTGTCAATCAGTGTTTTCAAGGGCAGGTTTGCCCTTCCATCCAGGACATACTGTATTCCCTCCCCATCTGGGAAGGGGGTTCCTCAGCTCCACAGTGGTGCCACCAGCTATTTAAGACCACTGTGCCCACCCACTGCCCTGGCTTCCAGCCCAGCAATGCCACTTAAAGTAGGCAAAGCTTCCTACTCATGTCTTTGCCACAGTTCTTCCAAGCTCAGGTTGGACAGGGCACTAAGCAACCTGACCTAGTTGAAGATGTCCCCACGCACTGCAGGGGAGATTGGACTAGATGACCTTTAAAGGTCCCTTCCAACCCAAAATATTCTATGATTCTATGACTGTTGCAGACATCACCTCTAGCCTCCTACTTCCCAGCTGCTTTAAACTCAGAGGTACAGGTAACATTCCCAGCACCCATCTCCACCTTCAGCAGTCCTTCAGGTGTCTAGTTTGCATCAGGGTCCCTAGCTCATCCTTCCTGGGTGTCTGGTGGCCCCTCTGTCTCCATTTCCCTGTGAACTGACAATGATGCCTTCTCCAGCTGCTTTACCAAACACTGTTGGCTTCACGGATCACCCAGGCTTGTTCCTGTAGCAGGTCACGCTCTGCAGCCAGTTCCTAGTTTCCTGCTCCGGGCAGGGCTTTGTGGCCTGTGAGAGCCCATCCCTCTGGTACCCAGTGCCCCCTGCGAGCGTGGTGGACACAGCACTGCTCCTCTTCTTTTGTCCAGCCTCACAGCCATGACACCCCTGGTGGCTAACAACTCGTGCACTGGGGCAACATCGCAAGAGCTGCAGCTAAAACTCATTTGTAATGATGTGAGTGAAGATATTCACAACGGGGGACTGGGGGTTTGTGAGATTTAAAAAGAAAAAGTGACGGAAACAACCAGGCAATTTTATACAACTAAGCAGCTAAGTTCTTGATTTCATTATACTACAATGTACTGCATATATTAGGATCCAAAAGTATTGAATTTCAAACGCTCGATGTAAGTCACGTCACTTATACTATATTAGTATGTGGATTCCAGTAAAAGTAAAAAATGAATCCAGACTGAAAGAAAAAGGGAAGGAATGCAGGTATTCTTGCACAATAATAAATCAAACCAGTGCAGTGCTATTCTTCCCAGCAAAGAGTTCCAGTGTGGGCAGATGGCACTGCCACCAATTAATACTAACAAAAGGACAACCCCAGCACCCTGAACCAATTTGGAACCACCACACGAAATTAAAAGCGCTACCCACATTTAATCTTTTTCAGTGTATTAGCAAACCCAAACTAATTGGGAATCATCCTAATGATAAATACAGCAAATATGAGGAGTTCTCTGTTGAGGGCAGTGCTCAGGAGATTGAAGTAGCGATGTAACGTGAGAGACACTAGTGTCGTCAACAGCATCTGGTCTGAGAGGGAAAAGGCTCTCCCATAAAGGAAAGGCCAGTCTGGAAGCAGAACACAACCACAGCACAAACTGAATGAAACAAAACATTCTCTGGGGCGCAGACCCTTCCTTTCTGTGGGTCTGGATTTTTTTTTGGGGGGCAGGGAGGTCGCCTGTTCCTGGCTTCCCAAAGCCCTGATGTTAACTGAAACTTTAAGGTATTAATAGAGCAGTGACAGTTGCTGTCATCTGGTGAGCCCTAAAATTGAAGAAACCCAGTTGAGGTGGGAAAGCAGGTAATTCACTAATGAACTCGGATGGCTTCTGTTGAACAAGTTTGTTGTGTGACCTGGTGAGTCCCCCTCCCACTTACAGCGTTTCTTGAATTTGTTTCCTAGCATACTTGATAAAGCACCAAGATGAAATATTCCACAGTTTATGCTAGATATAACTAATGAACTATGAAAGTCAAGTATCTAACATTTAATTCTGGTTCGCTTAAGCAATGGTAAATATTAAATTTACCTTTTTTTAACAATGCACCTGTTTTCTGTTGCCAGAAACTAGAAGCACGTCCAAAGAAACAAAGTGCTCTGCTGCTTTTTCCTGGGGACTTGGTAAGGGAGAAAGGAGAATTGGTCAACAGAACAAGAAAACAGTTGCATTAGTCACAATGGAACAATTTTCCTCTGAAACAATAGTAATAAATAATTGGGTTTGATGGTGCACTCTTTCTTGGTTGGTGAAGCTCCTTGACTAAATCACATCATCTACCTAAAAGGCCTGTCACGTACTGTATTTAATAATTAAAAGTACAGATGTCAGAGGAATGCATGGAGGTTTTTTTGGTTTTGATCAAGCAGTAATACATTCAAGCACCTTTTCAGACGTTAAAAACAGCCTTATTAAAGGAACTGCAGTGCATTTTTCCCCTTCCACACGGCATTTTTGTTTGCCGCTCTCCCTACCTCTGGGTGTTTTATTGTCCCCCAAAGGGGGTCAGCTGGGTCCTCCTCCTGAGTGGTTACAGTTAATTCAAGTGGCTCAAACGATGCTTTTCCAAGTGCTTTGCCACGCGTTTGTCAATACTAAATTTCTCCTGCTGTCACGTTGTCCGTTCATTTTGCTTTGTTAGTTTGCAGAGATCATGTATCGTGAGACTGTGAACAATAATCTGTAAATCACTGCAGCCTCCTCGGCTCCTTCTGGCAATTTACTCTGGTGGATGGCAGTCAGTACAACTGCCCAGCAACCACTGATTTATAGGACGCAATTCCTTCTCTTTTGCACCTTCCAATTGAATATAGATCCCAAAGTTGTTCAACCTTCAAAGAACCTTTTCTGTCTTAAATGTAAGGTTTTGTGTACATTGACTTTGCAAGTGCTCACAGCACCACTGCCATGTTTGTACTTGCTAGGGAATTTCCTTATTTCCTGTCATTTTGTTCATTGTCTTCGTCCATGTTCCAATGTTTAATGATGTGTTAACATACTCCTTAGCACAGCAAAACACATCAGCCAAAGGGTAGAACCAAAGTACTGAAGCCCAATCCAGCCATATCACACTCGTGTTTCTTTCTAGCATGGGATTTTTATTCCCTCCCCTCCACTGGTGAGATGAAAATATTTCTATACTGATAAATTAGAGTGACTTTATCTATCTTCCTGTATGAGGATTGTGAAACAACTGTGAAAAGTGTGAAGCATCATTATGTGTATGTGGACCAAATCAAAGCTGTGAGGATGGCACAATGTTGTAAAGCTTCCACTATATGCAGCTCTCGGTTATTGTTCTTTAGTTCAGGGAATTGCATTGAATTTAGAAAAGGAAGATGAAGGGGAAAAAAACCAAACAAAAGCGATTTTTATTACAGGTTTCATAACAAACAACAGCAATAATAATGAAATGCTAGGCTCCCCTGACCTCGAGCAAAGGGCAGGAAGGGGGGAAGAGCAGTGGCTACAAAGATACTTTCGAGAACCCTCTGCTCTCTGCCTTGTTTCTCCAACGCTGTTTGACAGTCTCTGACGAAGCAGCTACCTGTTCAAGCTGGAAGTAGGTTTCTAGCCCATTATGTTGGTGATGAATTATAATTGCTTACTAAGTTGCTACAGGCATTCTTGCTAAGAAACTTGAAATAATTTTTACGGTACTTCAAGCTTTCAGGGACTTTTAAACAAATGGCCGTTGTAGTGAATATGAGCGCACTGTATCGCTCTGTTTAGGGATTAAGAAAACAAAAGTAATCCAAATAAACCTTGGGGAGGAGAGGGGGAAGCCAACCTGAGGAATGAAATGTCACTTCTATTGAACTGGCAGGCAGACTGTGAAATCCCACCTGAGGAGCAGGAAAAATATAGCTTTTCTGCTTTATTGCATTCAAATTCTGCAAAAATAAATCAGCTGTGCTTAAAGTGACTCTGAGCAAGTATGAGTGTGGCATACTGCACTGGAAGAATTAAAGAAGCCATGAATTCTTCCGTACCTTGTGTCAGGTTGAGGCTTTTTGTGTGTTTGTTTTCTTTAGTGTCTTCTCTATGAACAGTTGAAGGACTTTATTTTAAAAATCATTTATAATATGTCAGTATTTTTGATTCCACAGGACAAACTCCCTAAACTATGTTGACTCAATAACATATAAGTAGTTTTGAACATGGTTACTAAATTACGAAGTTACATGGACTACACTGCTGATCAACATGTAAAATAACACGGTCAGACTGTCTGAAAAAGAGTGGTTTAATGTATTGTTCATGATTGGATTTCCAAATTATGCTTTATCTTAACAACTACTTCTAAGACAATAAACAAATAAAAATAAATAGGACCCCGAAACTTGACTGGAATTGTTGCCAATCATGTTTTGACGGTGGCATGCATGCTTTGTGTATGGCATTGTACCAGCACACCAGTTCCCATACCATGCAAGGCTACCAACTACTGAAGAACACGCTGTTCCTTCCACCAGTAAGTTAACAACTCAATCAACAGCTTTTTTTTTTGGCTTTTATACTCAAACCACTACAATCCATATTGTTCTTTACAGGCTTCCTAAATAGCAGATTTCCTTTTTACTCAAGCAAACTCTAGAATCTGGAAGTAATGTTGAGTTTTTTTCCTGAAGTGTAACTGAACCAAGAACCTTCTACTCAAGGTTCCTACCTCTTTACAAAGAGATGGCCTGTCCAAACAATATTTTTAGTTTAAGCAAGAACTATCTTATTGATTATATTTCCCCCTCTCAAGAACTTCTTTTTGATATATAACCAGGTTTAACCTTTGCAACTTAAAATTGTTTCTGAAAAAGCCTGCGTAATTATTCACAGAAATGAAGGTATGTAGCCTGCAAAATTATTCCAAAAATTCAAAGGCTGCAACCTCAATCTTTGCTCTGTTTATTTATCCTGAGCTACCACTACCACAGGGATTTTCAAAGTACCTTCAAGAAATAACATGCTCGAATACTTTGCCTTTTCAATATCAAAACCAAATGTTAGCTAATGAATGTCTACAGGCATTTTTAAATTACTGCTTCTCTTAGTTTTTTAAAAGTTGCTGTATCAGATGTTAACTGTGAAGACACAATAAAATGACAGCTCACTTTGTTTATTACTGTATTGGCACAGAGGTTAAAGCTGGGGGAGGAGATCCTCATGTCGGTCACTTTCGACTCTCGCTGATTTCTGTGGAGCCCCAACTACCACCCTCTCTCGATCCTGGCAGGAATCCACAGGCAGACTGAGCTCCCCGTGGCATTACTGTGGGCTTCACCAGATGGCGGTGTGGGCTCAGCACCCTTCCAGCCCGACCAGAGCCAGGCCTAGCCACAGGCTGCTTTCCTTCTGCGGTGAGGGCCACGAACAAATCATAGAAGGGTTTAGGATTGAAGGGACCTTAAAAGACCATCTAGTTCCAACCACCCTGCCCTGGGCAGGGACACTTCCCACTAGACCAGGCTGCTCCAAGCCCCGTCCAGCCTGGCCTTGAACCCCTCCAGGGATGGGGCAGCCACAGCTTCTCTGGGCAACCTGGGCCAGGGGCTCGCCACCCTCACAGTGAAGAATTTCTTCCTCATATCTCATCTAAATCTCCCCTCTTCCACTTCGAAGCCTCCTCGTCCTACCACTACATGCCCTTGTAAAAAGCCCCTCCTCATCTCTCCTGCAGCCCCTTTAGGGACTGGAAGGGGCTGTAAGGTCTCCCCAGAGCTTTCTCTTCTCTAGGCTGAACAACCCCAACCCTCTCAGCCTGGCATAACCGACACAGTTTGCTAACCCACGTTATTTAAACCGAACCGCTTGTCGAACGGCTTTATGAGCTGCTTCCCCTTTCACCTCGCTGCCCGAAGGGTGAGAACACAACCCGCCAAACACACCAGAGCCTGAGGAGCCCGACTAATATGGCGGCGATGGCCGCCACCGCGCAGGCGCCGCTCGGCGAATCGGCGCTCGGCCCATCGATTGCTGTGGGAGCGGCTCTGCCGCCTGCGTCGCGTGCCCGGCGGCGTGGGAAGAGCCGGCCGCCATCTCGGCGGGAGGAGGTGAGGTGAGGTGAGGTACGGTGAGGCGGCCCGGAACCCGGGCGGTGGGAGGAGGGGGAGAGGCGGTGGGAGGAGGGGGAGAGGCGGTGGGAGGAGGGGGAGAGGCGGTGGGAGGAGGGGGAGAGGCGGTGGGCTGCTGCGGGGCTGACTCCTAGTAGCGCCCGTCCTGCGGGCCTGCCTGGGGAGGGTAGGAGCGGGGCGGGTAGGAGCGGAGCGGGAGGGCGGACAGGCCCCCGCGGACCGTCCCAGGTCTTAGGGCGGGGGGAGCCCTGGGGCCTGTCTCAGGTCCCGTGGCGGGGTCCAGGATGTTGTTGGCTCTGGCGGCTCGTTCCACGCCCCGGCCGCCGCTAACGGATCCCCGCGTGTGCTCTGCCCGCAGGCAGGTCTGTCAGCCGCCGCTGAGGATGGACATCAGGCCCAACCACACCATCTACATCAACAACATCAACGATAAGATTAAGAAAGAAGGTATCAGTGTCTGCGATTCGGGCTGGCTTCCCACTCGCACACAGCAGTTGGCGTTTTGGCGGTGCCGGGGCTCCCAGGTGCCACACGGATGGTCGTCCTGCAGTGGGCTCCCAGCAGCTGGCTGCTTGTCATGGAATGGTTTAGGTTGGAAGGGACCTTAAAGATCACCCAGTTCCAACCGCCCTGCCGTGGACAGGGACACCTCCCACTGGAGCAGGTTGCTCAAAGCTTCATCCAGCCTGGCCTTGAACACCTCCAGGGATGGAGCAGCCACAGCTTCTCTGGGCAACCTGGGCCAGGGGCTCACCGCCCTCACAGTAAAGAATTTCTTCCTCATATCTAATCTAAATCTCTCCTCTTTCAGTTTAAAACTGTTAGCCCTTGTTCTATCACTACACTCCCTGATCCAGAGTCCCTCCCTGTCTTTTCTATAGGCCCCTATTAGGTACTGTGCTCTTGGCTCTAAGGTCCCCCTGGAGCCTTCTCTTCTCCAGGCTGAAGAACCCCAACTGTCTCAGTCTGTTCTTACAAAACAGACTGAGAAAGCCTCCTGTGCTGAGAGCTCCAAAGCTGGACGCAGTATTCCAGGTGGGGTCTTACCAGAACGGAGTAGAAGGGCAGAATCTCCTTCCTTGACCTGCTTCTTGTGAGGAAGCAGCAGCTGCCACCAACAAACGCAGCACAATGTTCAACTCTTTTTGTAAACCAGGACCAGTATTTCTAAGGAAGCTTCTGATTGCCTCTCTATTGTAGTTTTGTCACTAATTGGAACTAGATGGTCTTTAGGGTCCTTTCCAACCCCAACCATTCTATGATTCTATAATTGCATAGGTTAGGTTTGCTGGTCAGTGAATAACTGCAGCCACGGCAGTAATCAGAATATCTGATGGATGCGAAGAGGTGTGTTGGTATAGGTTTTGGTGGTCAGTAGTCTCTGCTCACTGAAATGTGGGAACATCTGTGTGCTCCTTATTTTTTTAACACAGCGCAGAAGTGGTGAACGTGGCATGAGCGAGCCTGCTTTGCATCATCCTCTTAGAGACACTGCCTTGCAGTTACTGCAGCCCTCTCTAGAGAGAAACGATGTCATCCTGAGGAATTTTAGCTCCTCACAGTGTGCTAACAAAAAAAAAGCTCTTGCCCTTATGTGGCTCTATATACAATGTCTGCATAGAACCATCCACTTCATGCTCATGCTTAGCTTGTAATCTAAAGTGATCAAGGTAATTTATTTGTTATTGTTTGTGAACCGAGTGGCTGGATCAGACTAGTTCTACTTAAATGTTTCTTCAGGGAGAGATCTGAAAGTGGAAACAACTTTGCTGAGAAATTGTTTATTAACTTGTCAAGATGATTCTACTGAATAAATTTAATTTGGGGCTTTGTTTGTAGCATGTTAAGCGCCCTATAAACTAGTAAGTCTCCACTATGAAGTTGCATGGTTATAATTTTTAAATGTAGGTTTTCAAATTCTCTGTAAAGCTTACAAATGCGACATTTTTTTAAAATACACTTTTAAAAGTTATTTTCAAGGATATTATTTTTGATAAAAAAACTTTTTTAGAAAAATAGTGCTGTGGTTGGTCAAGCACAGCTGGAGTAGGTGTCAGTGGGTTGGTATTACCAAGTCTTAACAGCAGTAAACAAGAGGCAGTGCTCTTATGTGGCTGAAATATTTCAAATGTAAGATTTGTGAGTTAGAACAATTATGCAATTGGAGAAGATTAAGGTTTAATTTGGCATGTGATTTTAAATAATGAAAATAAATCCATTGCAGCTGTAAGGTACAGTGTGATCACACAAAAACATATGCGTATCTAGAATATGAAAAAAATATTTCATATGTGTGAGAGAATTGAATAAATAGTTACAAAAAAAATTTCCAAATTTAGTTAGCCTTTAAGTAGTGACTATTTTGCTGTGTTCTTGTTTTAAGTCGTACCTCTTTACTGTTGCGTGTTACAGCATGGATTTCCTGATCAGTCTTTGATAGCTTTCATACATCATACTTGAATGTGTGAGTGTGTGTTTGTATATATATGTATATACAGAAATGTGTATATATATACACCTTTGTCTAATTGTTACTCTTAGAATGGTAGAACGGATGGCAATACAACTTTTTTACTAGCTGAATACTTAAAGTGTGAAACCAAGCATTATGCACCAACTTACAAAAACTGGGTAAATAAACTTGTACTGGTGCAACAGTTTTGACTAATCTGATGTAACACATCACTGTGTGAGCTAAAGCTGGCAAAAGCCACTGTCCCTAAAGGACAGCACTCTCTGTAGAAGTGGGCATTTGCATGTAGCTTGTTATAATCTATTTTTTTGTATTGTCAACAGAACTGAAGAGGTCCCTGTACGCGTTATTCTCACAGTTTGGTCATGTGGTCGACATCGTGGCATTAAAGACTATGAAGATGAGAGGACAGGCTTTTGTTATATTTAAAGAACTTGGATCGTCTACTAATGCTTTGAGACAACTACAAGGCTTTCCGTTTTATGGGAAACCAATGGTAAGTTATTTTTTTAGCTTTTTAAAGGAAAAAAATTGCCATGGTGGGATATGGTGTTTTGGTACTTGCACATTGTGAATTAACTATTATGTGTACTTGTAGTTGTATTGTTATTCACTCACGTCATGTCTTGATGAATATATGTATTTATGCAAGCTAGGGGGATGCTGGAGAGACTGTAGCTAAAACACAGACAGAGACTGAATTTAGCATTTAGGTTTCCTTAGGGGTGGCTTTATGTTTTTCTGTGCTGGATTAAAGTTTTTAAGATCTTAAATACTTCCCATTTTACTCATGTCTTCTGTTGAACCAATTAAGTTTTTTCGGTAATGTTACTGAAATTAGGTCCTTTCAGTTAATTCCTCTAGAGTAACCTTAATTACTATTATGTTCCTAATAAATAGCTAGAACATGATGCTTCCTTTTTGAGGTAGCAGTGAGTTGGATGAAGATCTCTGCAGTTTTACTTTCCAGAAATCAACAGATGTGACCAGTGATGTATTTTTTTAAATCGATGGTTAGTGCTGCTTGTGCATGCATCAGATCACCAAACCAAGTAACTGAATTTCAGTATAACTTCAGTGAAGCAAACACACTGCTGGTTGATAGAATGTCATTTAATAATGTACTCGATAACGTGCAGAACAGCACAACAATTGACACGTTGTTGCCTGTTTGGATAATTAGGCATCTCTTAATTCTGCAATTATTTGTGAGGCATAATGATACATGCAAATGGCCCACTTAACTTCAGTGATGGATGGGTATATTAATACTGGCTTTCGGCTCATAGCTTTGAGCATTAAGGAAAGCATAGGCAGTTCTTGTGTTGCTGAGCCATGAGCTTTTTTCATTAACACTTTCAGATTCTCTAATTAAATCCTTAACAAGGAATTGTGCAAGCTCAGTTCTGTCAGTTAGCCTTAAAGAGTTGTGTGCTCAGTAAAACTCAATAGGAAATAAAAAGATTAAGGCTTCATAAGCTTTCAGGTGTACTTCCCTCTTTGACTATTGCCGGCAGCATGCATATCCTATGTAATCACTGAACAAAAACATTTTTTAAGAAAATCTTCAGCTGCTGTGTAATTTTGTGTTGAGATAGTCTCTGATAGTAAAAGCAATAGGATTGTGTGCGTATATAATGTTGCACACCTGTGTCCTCTTAGCTGAACCTGCTTACCCACTGGCTAGTGCACTGGGCAGCCTTTGTCAGGAAGCGAACATGGCTGTGCTGCTGACAGAATTTACACAGTCCAGTCTGGATTAAGGCAGGTAACTGCCTTTCTATTTAAGAAGTCTGAGTTTTCTTGAACTTGATTTTCTGTACAGATCTGAGAAATTACTGTTAAAATTTTAACTCCCCTTAAAACTTTAACTCCCTCTCAGGTTTTTTAATAGAAGCTACTGCCAATTTTGTCAAATGTCCTTCTATTGCTTTGTATATGTTACCTTGACAGTTGTTAAAAAGATGCTGTTAGATGAAGAGTTCCAATTTCAATGAATTAAAACTAGTAATTACCATCTTAAGGTTTTTTTAGAGTTCCCTTGCTGTGCGCAGAATTAAATATGAGGATTAGATACTCTGTAAGCATACCTACAGTTCGTAAAAAACCATTTTTAATATAATAAGTTCTGCTAAAAACTGTACATGCAGTTTAGTAGGAGACAGTTAATGAAAATAATGCTGTTGTGGTTTAATCCCAACCAGCAACTACAACCACGCAGCTGCTTGCTCAGTCCCTGTCCCCTCCCCTCCAAAGGGTAGGGGGAGGAGGTGGGGAAAAAAAAAGGGAGAAGGGGAGGGGGGGGGTCAAAGGGAGGAAAAAAACTTGTGGGTTGAGGTAAAGACATTTTAATAGAAACAATAACAGAACAGGAAAAATAATAATAGTGACACGGGTCACTCTCACTGCCTAGTGAATTGGCACCATCTGGAGCAGTGATTGCAGATTCCACCCCCTCCCCGTTTATGTACTGAGCATCATGTCTATGGTATGGAGTGTTTCACTGGCCATTCCATCGTTCTGTCTATGCTTCTATGGGAAGATGAAAAAAAAGTCCTTGAATAGTGTAAACATCACGTAGCAACAACTAAAAACAATAGGACATTGCTTTCACAGCAATCACTACAAAGAAAAATCAAGTCTTTCCCATCTGAAACTAGGACAGGTACAAAATGTTCAGACTTAGTAACTGCAAAATGTACTATTTTTTTTCCTTTTAAAAAGCGTATTCAGTATGCAAAAACAGACTCTGATATCATCTCTAAAATGCGTGGTACCTTTGCCGATAAGGAAAAAAGGAAAGAAAAGAAGAAGGCCAAATCTCTGGAGCAGTCAGCAAATGCAGCAAATAAAAAGGTTATCCAGGTAAGCTGCTTCTCTGTTTAAAGAAAGAAAAAAAAAAAAAAAAAAAAAAAAACAAAAACACAAAAACTATTTTAAATTATTTTTTTAGGACTAAGCATTGTCTTTTGGTACTTCTCAATTCGCTAAATTGTGGTCTATTGATATCTAGTGCTCTTGAGCACTCACTGTAAGTTGAAGCAGAGGGGGCTGCTAATATATTCTTTGCTGTTCCCTTTTTTTTTTTTTTCTCCTTTCCTATTACCTGCTGAAAACAAAGATGTAGGGCAAAGGTACAATAAACCAAAGTAGAAACTAACATCTTTTTAAAAAAGAAAAAAAAGGAGAGGTGTGTGCGTGTGTCTTTAATGCCAGCTTCAAGTGCTCAACCAGCTTTGCCCTTTGGTATTTTAATGCCTTCTTTGCTCTGTAAGCACTAAGAATGGTAAATGGAAACAAGATAATTCATTTACAGGTAGATGAAAAGGAGTTGCCTTGGAATATATCTCCACTAAGGGTGGCCTGGCCTAAACTAATAACATCTAGTAATTTATGTGGTGAAGTATAGCAGAAAACATCAAGGAACGGATTTTGAATATTGTGTTATTTAACTACATTTCCTGCTAAGGCACAAATTGGTATCAAGGACAGATAAGAGTGTTCAGAGAAAGCAACATTTTCTAGGTAGAATATTCAGATTTCTCAGGATTCATTAAAAAAAACCCCAATCATTATATACAAATCTCTTAGAAGGAAGTAATTGCTACTAGCTATAATGGTAATAGCTTTAGTTATCCTTGCTAAACTGGAATCCTCAGCAGAAACACCTATTTTTCTCCTTTTAGGTATGTCTTGTGCAGGCCTTCATTTTCCACACTGCTTCCTTCCTGTCTATTAAATTAAATTTTATAATGTGGAGAAATAGTGATTTGCTGTATCTGCTGACTCAGCCATTAGTGAGAGCAGATAGTACTGATGTTTTTTTTTAATTGCCTGGCTTTGAAGTTCAATTAAATTCATGTGCTTTATGTTTCCCTTTGGGAGGTATCTCATAAGCAATAAGTATTCCTTGGATTGTAGCTTAAAAAAATCTTAACATACTCCCTTGAGTTGTACAGAACTATGGTGACGTGTGCTTATATATTTCTAACAGAACACCTTTGTAAAAGTATTTTGTACTTACTTAATAGGGAGCAACACAAAATTCAGCCAATGCCTCAGGGACTGCAGCACAGAATCAGCAGGTAATGCCTTTTTCTTTTTTTTTAAGTAAAAGCACTAATGTTTAAAATTATTCTTTATGAATAATAGTTTGTTACACATGGAAACTTGAGGGTATATTTTACAGCTTCCTTTTTGTTTTGTGATACATTTGTCTTAAGAGCTAAATCACAGTAAACAAAAGAAATCACACTTTTACTTTATCTGCTTAATATGAAATGAAAACCTACAATTTTTCACCATTATACAGGAAATCACATTATTAACAAATCCCACTTGATTCTTAAATTTGGACTGTGCTTAGTATCGGTTGAAGGATTCTTTTTTTTTATTATTGTTAATAAATTTCCTTTAATTTTGTTCTACTAATAGAAAAGGAGAAGGAAGACTACGCAGGGTGCCAGAATATCTACCTAAAAGCTTCCTTTCAGGAGTTTGGGGGTCCTCTAATCACTTTTACTCTTTTCTCACAAGTGTCTTATTTTCCAAAGGATTGTGTGGGGATGTAGCACAAGCTCCCGGTGCTTCATGTGTGTTAGAAGTGGAGGTACTAAAGAGCCAGGATCTGCAGGAGGGCAAATACTATAGGAGGATATATTT
Source organism: Larus michahellis (assembly GCF_964199755.1). Classification (NCBI taxonomy): domain Eukaryota; kingdom Metazoa; phylum Chordata; class Aves; order Charadriiformes; family Laridae; genus Larus; species Larus michahellis. The sequence goes on along the minus strand of NC_133898.1, from coordinate 5,162,666 downwards.
GCATTCCTGAAGTACTGTCACTGAGAATTGCATGCATAATCCACAGGGGAAAACTTCTTGCTCCCAGTCTGGGTTTTCTTTCAGGCATCATTTGTTACAAGGCACAATATGGGTAGGTCAGTTTGCGTGGAAGCACAACACTGAGTATTTAGGTATTCGTTTGAACTTCAGAAGTTTATTTTCTGATGGCACTGCCTGGAATATTTCCATCAGCTGAAGGAAACTGTTCTCCCGAGGCATTAAGTTGGCACCACTATTAGGACGTTTGAAGTTGTGTCCAGTTCCTCTTCATTTTTGTAATTTCCTTGATGACTTAGGAAGGTCTTTCAGTCCAGTGTCAGTAAACTGACTACTCAGCCTTGTGGGTTGCTATAAATTCATATTAGCAGGCAAATCTGTTAGATAAAGACTCTAAAGTTTAAAATCTAATGGGGTTTCTAATTAATAAATTTGAGAACACTGTAGTAAAACCATATGTGTTTTGTAGGTTTGAGTTGCCCAAAGATATTCAGTATTTCAGTACTACTGTAGATGAACAGGGTATTTATCTTGGCTTCCAACTGCTGTTCCAGAAGGGTGTAAGCCTTTCATAGGTTCTTCCACTGCCACGCATGTGTCTTGGACAGCCGGTGCTTCAGCACCTGGATCCCACCCTGGCAGTGCTGAGAGTAGTGCAGTATCAGCTGTTGAGTTGTCGAGTTTAAATATCGTATATAAGACAGTATCCTGTTGTGATTTTTGTGGAAGAGCCTCTCCAAATTAATATATCAGTGTAAAAGAACCGAGGGGCTATGTCTGCATATTGTGTGAAGGTATAATGAAGTCCAGATAGCAGTGTGATGAGGAAAACTAAGGATATGTGAGTCTCGTTTCAAATAATCATGCAGAGAGATCAAGAGGAACAGATAGCTGTGTATAATCTTCTAAGCTTTGATCTTCTGTTGTTGCAGGTGCCTGATAACCCACCAAACTATATCCTTTTCCTTAATAACTTGCCTGAGGAAACAAATGAGATGATGCTGTCCATGTTATTCAATCAGTAAGTTTTGAATAGAATGAACTTTTCCTTTGAATTCTTCTGTTACCTGTATGCTTTTTCTCAGTTGGCAAGCTGACTTTTTAGAAATGAGAATTTCTTCTGAAGGTATTTCAGTTCTTAGTCTTACTGCCAAGATTACAGATGTTTGTTCTGATGACTTGGTGCAGAAAGCAAATCCAGTTTCTTTTTTTGCAGCTGGTTTTGATTGTGTAAGTTACCTACTATCAATCTGCAGTGGATTTAAGCTAGTGACTGTAATCTTAAAGACTTTACGACAGCAGGAGCAGTTTTAAAACTAGCTTTAGTTGCTTCCATATGTGTGCAAGACTGATTAAATTGCTTCCATGTAATGATCCTTAATTGAGGCACGGTTCCAAGGACTGGACTTGTAAACCCCTTCAATTTAAATCTTTCATTAGCAGTAAATATACTGTTAGATGCTTATGATAAGGGCTTATGGCTACGGAAGAGAGATGTATTATCAAACTAGGAAATATTATCTGACTCTCTCACTTTATTTTAAAGGTTTCCTGGATTCAAAGAAGTACGCTTAGTGCCTGGGCGCCATGACATTGCATTTGTGGAGTTTGAAAATGAGAATCAAGCAGGAGCTGCTCGAGATGCTCTCCAAGGATTCAAGATCACTCCGTCTCATGCCATGAAAATCACTTATGCGAAGAAATAACGGGATGCTCCTGTAAAGGACTTTTGCGGATAGTTGGTTTTTTTAATACAATGATACTTTGATCAGCTAGCGTGTTTGCTGTTCTCTGCAGAAAACTTAAGACTTGTGCAGAACCGCCACAATAGACAGATGCAGGATTTCCACAGATCTACTGGATAGTACATTTTTGTGTCGAAATACTAATTTTTTTTAAAATAAATGCGGTTTGTGCTGTTTTCAAGCCATGGTTTTCCTCGAATCTGTCTTACTATTGATCTGTTAGGCTTGCAGGGCTTACTCAGTATATTAGTTTAACTACTTTTTAGATTACTTTCATGTCTGGGAAATGAGTGCTGGAAAAACAGCTTTCTTTTCAGAGCAAAAAGCATGAGCAGGAATGCTAGATGTCAGCATATTCCAAATAAATGCAACACTCAATCTTCAGTCTCGTTACCGAGGAGACAGCTGCTTTTCAGCAAGGATAATTTTGTCACTTAAGAAAAACAAATTATCATTAGGGGGGGGTTCTTCCAGATTTCGGTAGAAATTGATTACAGTTTGACAGCACTGTTGTTCAGCTTGGTTTTGTCTTTCTAATGGTGGCTGGCTGTAGAAGCAGGTCCACAGAAGAAACATGAAAGTTTATCTGTTGTCTTCTCTTCTGCTCTGCCCAGCCCTATTACCAGTGATATTAATAAATGGTTTAGGAAGGGCTTTCTGGCTCTTTACAAAGTCAGTGCTGATGGGTCTGATGGTCTGTTTTTAGGCAAGTTTTTTCAAAATACATGTCCTAAAGCTTCTGGGTTTGGCTTTTGGTTTGGTGTTTTTCCACTTGTCAAAAATGTTTACAGGTCTTGTGTGACATGAAATACAACGAATGCAGTGAAGTAATCAAGTGTAGTATTGCGAGTTGTAACTGTTCTAAATATCTGGGTGCAAAAATCACTTCAAAGGCTGAAGTGTTTTGTTCAGGTGATGGAAGACGTGGTGCTGTGTGTTGTTCAGTGTCTTGCATCTGCAGACTCCCCACTGAGTTCAGCTATGTAAATCAAAGTGAAATGGCCCTTGTGCCGGTGTAACCTGTGTGTTCTGCTCTCAACTGTGTCTCCCTGTGGAAGGGATCTTGCCTGTACAGGTATGCAGCGTTTGCACCTTTTAGACTTCAAATTTGAATTGCTGACCTGCAAAGCCTTCTTTGACTGTTTCAGCTCCCTGATGGCTTGTGTACATTTGCGTCCATCTGTTAGGGTCCTAGTAGGTCCTTTCTGTAGACCGTAACAGGGGAATCTCTCCACAAGATCGTAAACCCTCAGTGGCAGATTACACTTGTCAGTGAGCATTTGTGAAAATGAAGAACTTGAGGATTTGGAAGGATGTAATTTCCTTTGCTGCTTACCAGGATCTGACTTAATTTTCGTTCTCAAACTCTGCTTGAGGTAAGATTAAGACTATGGACCGCTACAGGAAGGCTTTAAATGTTTAAATAATACAGTTGCTGATTGAAATGTTAATGCAGAATGGCTTTGGGAAGGGATTCGGTTTCATGAGTAGACCCTGAGGTCTTCCTCCCACCTATGGCCCCTCTGGTGGGGTGGAGTGTCACCCTCACCCCTTCCCATTGGCCCGGCGTGTTTGTCCAGGTGTCTGCCTCTTCCATAAAAGACAGGGATTGCTGGACCCGGCACGCATTTGGCAAATGCTGCAGAAAAGAAAAATGACACAACGTGCTTATTTGGTTGTTTTACTTTTGTGTCTCGGATTAATGTGTCCTCTTGTAACTGGAATTTTTATGGACAAGCTCGCCAGCAAGAAACTCTGTGCTGATGACAACTGTGTCTGTAAGTAATTTTGTTTTAATTTTAAGAATAGAGTCTCAAAAATGCAGTTTAGATGCTGTAGTGTGAGGGGGGGAAAAGTATTCTGCTTATTTAGCTCTCTTAATTTGCAGTGGTTTGTCAACTTTAAAAGCAGAGTGGGAGGGTTTATGTGGAATGTCACATGCAGTTTTACTGCAAAAAGGATTTTGGAAGGACATGTTTCACTCAAGTGAAAGGTAAATGCAGAGAGAAGGATTATAACTTCCACTATGATGAAATGGCACATTCTTAAACTGTTACTTTGCATACTGGAGAATGAGTAGAACAAATTCTTGAAGACTTCTATTAATTTCAGGATAACCTACTTTTGTCTGTAGAAATAGTTTAACATGTATGCATACACACACACATACATTTATATTTCTCTTTGTAAAAGTATATGTATTTAAATTTGTCCACCTCGTACTTTTTTTTCTAGACACCATTTCCCTTGCCAGAGCAGAAGAGGATTATAATGCTCCAGACTGCAGATTCATTAATATTAAAAAAGGGCAGTTGATTTACGTTTACTCAAAACTAGTGAAAGAAAAAGACTCTGGAGAATTCTGGGCTGGAAGTGTAAGAGGAGATTCTTGTTTATATGAGCAAACCAGAAGTAGATTAACACACATTTCTATCAAGAAATGGATGCTAATCCTGAGCTATTGTGGGTTTTAAAGTAGCAACTTAATTTTCAAAGTGAATGTTTAAACTTAAACAGATTGAGGAGTTTTGAGGGTTTTAATACTTTTTTTTAGTTTGTTTTATGGAATATCTCCGATAACTATGTGGTAATTAGGAACTGAACCTTAACAGAAGGGCTCGACAGTCCTTTTCTGTGGCTGCTTGCTGAAACTATGGAGGAGAATGCTTCCCTTTAATTTAAGGGTTTTACAACCCCCTGTGATAAAAGCTAAGATAAATATTAGCTGCATTTATTAAAAAAAAAAAAAATCCAGATAAACTACAGGCGGTATTAATTTACTCCAAAAAATGTATGCCTGTATCAGAACTTGTGTTAATGGTTCATTTCACGTGCCAGCTAATTGGAGACTAGGAAATCTAAAACCAGAGTAAGAAGCAATATTAGTAACTGCTTTTGACTAAATTGTGATCTTGCTCAGACCAGATGACTGTTTTAAGGTACCTAATTATACATCTCCTTGCTTGAAGGTTTATGGAGAACAGTATGAAGACCATATGGGGACAGTTGGTTATTTCCCTAGCAGTTTAGTCTCAGAACAACATGTCTATCAAGAAGCAAATAAGACTGTTCCTACAACGGTAAGGAATTTGCAAAAGCCCAGCTGGCTGCATAATTATACTTGGCTGTTTAATGCTAATTTGCTGTAAAAACAAATCATAATTGTGGCAGTTGATTGTAGCATATCACAGATGCTATGGGATCCAATCTTTGGGCCTTTATACAGTCAAATAGCCTCAATAAAATCCTTAACATAAGCTCTGATATTGCAGACATTGCAAATGCTGCATTAAGGGCCTGATCCTATTAGAGTTCCTGTTTCCTATTGATTTGAGTAGCATTCCTTCAAGGCCACATAAGTTTTACCCAAAGCTTTCTTTTCCAGAGCCAGGATATTGTGCTGCATGCTTTAGTAAAGTGTACAAGTGCGTTTTCTGTTAATTGTATGTATAGGTGGGCACTGTCATACAGAACTTCTGATTTACGGAAAGCATGCTGGCTTTCTCGTAACAAAGTTATTGGTATGTCAAAAAACTGAATTAAAAAGCTTTTGGAAAGACATTAGTGATGTGTGAGTAAGCAGGCTGTATTTCTGAAAGCCTGATTGTCCCTGATTATGTAGTGTCTCACTACACCACACAACTCATGATTTTACTAAAGATCTGAAACACTTCACAGAGGAGTGGAAGAGGAGGGTCCTTCTCAGAGGCTGGTATGGTTTGGCTTACAACTAACGCTTACTGGTAGCTTATTCCCAGGCTTAAAATCAAGTTCAGTGGTAGGTTTACAGTAATTGCCTTCATCAATATTGAATATTTAGCTATATGTGGTTTTGAAGTGCATGGCAAAATACAACAATTAGTGCTTCAATCTTGAAATCACATATGGAGTTTTTAATCCTAGCTCCAGGTTACTAGATGGGTTTCATTAACACAGAGGAAGTAAGTGAAAGGAAGAATTTTGTTTCATGTGTCAAACAAGCTTTATTTGAGGAAGTGTGAATCTTCGATAAGTGATTGCTTTTCTTGACACTACATTAAGTTGTTCTGAATTTGGCCCAGAAGCATTGCAACAATTAATTAGTCACAGAACATGAAAGAATGACTTAAATACGTTTCTAAGCTCTTTTCTCAACAATATGACAGCCAGTCTGCTGCACGGCAAGTGGAACTGGAAGCAGAGGCAGGTTAAACCGATGTTTTAGCCTGCAGGCTGACTCAGGGTCCAGAATGGGCTGTTGTCAGGTAGCAATGCAGAACTTAAAATTGGAAAGTAATTTTCTTTCCCAAAACTAGCAACACAGACTTTCACGGTCAATTCACCCTTACTTCACATTCAAAGCAGGAGCTTCGCAACAAAAATGAAGGGTGATACAGATAACGTTCTTCTCCTTGTTCTACTGCTCTTGACTGTATGTTGCAAATGTGACCTTAAGGACCTGGCTCTTTCTAAATTCACATTTAAAACAGTCTACAGCACATCTTGACCAATCTGTGTATGGGCATGTTGCTTGCTCCAGAAACATCCCTTAAAGTTGCTGTTTGTTTTTATGTTTTGTTTTTTTTTTTTAAAATAAAACACTCGCTTTTTAAAGAGCGAGTGTTGCACACTGACATAGATGCCTCTCATGCCACCAGCCTTCCATCTGCAAGTCAGAAGCTGGTCTCTTGCTCACAGCTCTCTAATCATCCCCCAAGCTGCTTGCAATGTTTTTGCCTTGCTTTCCTGGCCTTGCCCCTGCAAAGCCCAATATTGGCATTACGGTGGGGTCTCTTGGGGAAGAGACCCTGCCATTTATATTAGGGGACCTGATGATGCCCGAAGCTTCATGGTTAATCAGCGTGTAGCACCTGGGTGGCACACAGAAATGGCATTGCATGGAGGAAGAAAGGGTAGGGAGCTTGATGGGGAAAAGTGTTACGGGAGGGCACCTGCTGCACTGGACAGAAGCCTGAAAGAGGACATCAGCCTGGGGGCCTCTGTGTCTCTGACCCTCCTTTTTCTCTACACCCCCCCCTGCAAAGGACCTTTCACTGTTGGAGTAAATGTATGCCATCAGCTACAAACCCTGCCAATGAACATTTGTGCCTGTGAAACTTCTCTCAGCATCCTTTTGCACGGCTCTGGGTAATCCATGCCTGTTGGTTGCTGCTCGAGTAGTAAATCTTAGGAGATTTTCCCCCTCTCCTCCCTCTCCCAGTGCTGCTACTTCTGAACCATTGAATCACACTGAATACAATAGACTCAACAGGAAAGACTGTGTGTACTACAAAGCAGTACTGGATTGTCTGCCTTCCCTCGATTGCTTAAAATTGGCCATTTGCTGGCTAAGATGAGAGTACTTTCATTACCAGTAAGCATCTGTTCTGAAACAGCTCCCTGTCTTCTGTTTCCAGTGGACAGCTATATGGGATAGGCTGGTCTCATGTAAAAGTCGTATAGTTTGAGCACCACTATGTGATAATTCCCTGCAGCAGAACAGAGATCTACATAGCCGTATAAAATAATAGCAGAAAGTTAGATGAAAACAATATGCTGTGGAAGTCTAGCCCAGGCTGGAAGTTTTCAAGCAAAATACTGGCATTTAATTTTCTAGTCACATTTCTCCATAGCAAGTGTGTCGCATAACCCCAGTCTGTTCAAGGCATCCTTTTCATGTGTGATTAGGAACTGTTTAAAGATATAGGGTTACATAAGCCTAATAAATCCAGGTATGGATGTGGGAATACAAAACAAAAAAGGGAGATAAAGGAATCATTTGAAATGGAGAAGGTGGTATTGCCTAATTCACTTAAAAAATTTATGACAGGAACAAACCAGCCCACTATGTAAAAGGAGCTGAAAGACAAAGGACCTTTTTCAGGATTCTGTGAAGTTAATTTATTTACAGAAAACATAATTTGAGTATATTACGGTGTACTTTGAGTACATGATAGTGTATTCTGTGTTTGCATCTACTCATGTACCTTTGGGGGGTGATAAAGGAACATTAATCCTTCAGTAATCTCAAAATATCTTTCCTTTTGACTCTCTCTTTCAGGACATTGATTTCTTCTGTGAATAGTGCTGAAAGCAGTCAGGTAATCTCTCGGCTGCTACCAGGAAAAACTGACAGGAGGAAACCTAGATGCCCTCCCTGAATACACAGCCCTTCCTGTAACAGATGTTTGTGAAACACATAATCCTTCTTCAAAACAAGAAAGTTTTCATTTGAAGGGAGTGATTTGGGATGGGGAAGTAGTGCCACACAGGATTTGTTCTTTAGAAAGATTTTACCTGTATATACTTCATTAGTTGTTAATAAAGCTAATAGCCTTTGAATTGCTGTGAATCTGTGTATAGGATTAGATGTGTGACCTTGACCTGTGTTTCCTGCCATAACCTTACACCGTGTATTAGATATTAAAAATACCTTCCTTGGGTCAGCTATATGTGCCTCATATTCCACTCACTTGTGGCAAGAGCTATCTAACAACTGAGAAATCACCAGTAACTGGATGCGGGCCTTAATCCCGTGTTGGAAAGACTATGTCACCTGTTGTATGTGCTGGTACGGGGCATGTTCAAGGTGAAATTGTGGACCAGAGCCATGGGCTGATCACAGGAGGAGTGCGTTAACCCTGGGGATGGTGCCTGCCCAGGCAGCTTGGAGGGAGCACAGTGCCCTGTTGCTTCTCCAGAGCACCAATATGGAAGACGTTTAGCCTCTGCTAAATATTCAAGGCATGAGAATTGGAGGAGGCCTCTAGCAGTCGGGCTGCCACTATGCGGCTGCCTGCTGAGAGCCTCACTCGTGGAACTGGGTGATGAAGAAGAAATTTATTTTTTTTTTTCACGAAAAAGCATGTTTCTGAAGCCACGCAGAACAGAGCAAGGCCCTCCGCCTCAAAAACGAAGCCTTGCCACGGCTCCCACCATCCTCTTGCAGCTGCCCGGTCCCGGGCGAAGCTTCTCCCGCCCTCAGGGACGCCCCGCGCCTCAGCCGGCCCAGAACCCTCTCGAAGGGCGGGGCCGTGCGCACGCCAGCCAATGGCAATGGGGCATTCTCCCCCCCCTGCCTCGCGCCGCCAGCTCGCGGCTGCGGGAGGGGGAGAGGGGCTGCTTGGGGCACCATGGCGGCGCGGGTGGCCGCCCGCGGACGGGACAGCGCTTGCTCTGCCCTCAGCTGTCGCCGTCCGGGAGCCGCTGGGCTGAGGGTCCTGCCCTTGCCGGAGCGGGAGGTTGTGTCACTCCACTGTAAACGTGCCTGTGACTGAAAGTGGCTGTGGTTTTCAGCCACCGTGTTGTCCATTCAGCCTCAAAAAGTAGGTAAAATTTCAAAATTTCATTTTCATTAGGTAAAATTTCATGGCTCTGGGGAGGCTGAATGACGGCACATTGAAGGACTAGCAGTACTTGCATTTGTGTTACGGTTTGAGGAACCCACCACAATTCATTATCTTTTAGACAATTATTCTATCACTCGGTGAGCCCTCCCCACCTGGGAATGGGAATTGGTGAAAAAAACAAGGAAACCTGAGGGTTGAAATATAAACGGATTTAATAGAATAAGAAAAGTAATTAACATTAATAACACTACAGAACCAGGATTGATCCTGATACCAATATAAAATATACAAGGATTATACCCAGCCCATTCTCTTAGCAACGAAGCTGTGCACTCCGAGCAGGGGACAGTAAATGTCGGACACTGCGAGTGCTACAGCCATCATAGAAGAGGGAGACTCCTCAGAAGACTTGCTAATGCATATTGAATGCGACATTCGTGGTATGAAATAATCCTGTTGGCCAGCTTGGGCCAAGTGCCTGGCTCTCGCTCCTCCTCATCCCCACACCTGCTGAGCTCGAAAACACTGAGACCTTGAAACCCACACACCATAGCTGGCTATAAAGTAAATATTTTCACAGATTCACACACTAAAGTCTTCTAAAAGTGCAGTTTTCCTTAGCATTAGAAGGGACCTTACTGAAAAGTAAAATTACTGAAAGAGAAATTAATCTTGTGTCACTCAAACCAGGACAATTTGTCAAAGACTTGGCAGCGTGGTGAGCAAACAGTTACTTTCTAACCAACAAAGTGTCATTTTTCAGCTGGATCCTTCCCACTCAGCACAGCTCTGCAGGGTGAGGTGTTTGCAATTGTGTGCATTCATTTTAAATAAGCTTAATGGAAATCCGTCCTATACCTGGTCACACGTTAGAAGCTGCAGGTACCAGAAAGAGTACGCATAGCAGTAGGTGTTTGCAAACAACACACAAAATACATTAAATTGCACTGTGGATATCGTGAATGAAAATTCAGAGGTGAGGCTTAGCACTTGCTATTGGAAAATAGGAGCTTTTCCTCAAATCATCATCTCCGATAACTACTTCCAGTTATTAATGTACCCAGTTCTATGTGAATATATGAGGCAGATGTAAAAAGCTTTGTATACATTTCTCCACAAAGATACTGTCCTTTCCTCTTCATTTACAGTACAGGAGCTCCAGGCGAGGAGAACTGTGGTATAAAGTGAGACCAGTCTTTTTAGTCCTTGACATTGCGCTTAATCCTTAACACATATCCTTATAAAGAAAAGCTTTGCAGACATAACTGGTTTCAGCTCCTGTTTGCTCTTTAACCAGCTTGTATGAGCTATGGATACTTCAGGACAGTAAAACAACAAAGAGGAGAAGACCATCAGTGCAGGATGCATACAACAGGGAGTACATATACATATATTGTCCTTTTTGAGCTTGCACAAAGGGCAACATTTGGAGTATCGGTGAAAAACAGCCTGCTATTACTTCTTTGGCAGTTATAGCAAGTCTGGGGGCCATCATGGCAGAACGTGGGCAGTATATATTTGTTTTTCTTTGCTTTTTCCCTGGCTGCCATCGGAGGCCCTGTTCTGCGGTGATCTCTTCTGTGCAGAAAATAACTCAGCAGGCTTTCAAGGGGCTTCAAAGTCTGATTTTGCTACTTGAAAATCTAATTCTGTGGAAAGTAAGATAAGGGTTCACTTTGTTGAATTCATAAAGCATCTGGCTGTGAAGAAGTATTGTACTGGCAAAGCTGCTTGTCTACTGAATTCAGTCTCTAATGTGCAACTGTTGGACAGTTTCCAATCTAATGAAGCTTTGTAGCACCTTTTGTCTGCACAATGTCATAGGTACTTGTTTTATACATCCACACTGTGTAAACTGTCCTCTCACAAGCACTGGTGACCTATGCTACAATCTGAACTCTGGTGTGACAGACTAGATAAATTTATAGCTTCATCATGTGACTTTTTGGCAGGATCCTTTTTTTAGTTGTCCGAAGGAGAATTGTGACTTCATTTGTCACCAGGGGCATGAAAAAAGTGCAGAAATCTCTGATCTTCATGGCCATTGCCTCTCTGAGGGCAATCTCTTCATGGTGTAAATGCTACACTGAGTAGGCATGTTGGGTAGATTCACTTTGCAAGGGATGGTGTGTTGCTCAGAAGAGTGGAGATGTTGCAGTCTGACATGGTCTTCTCACTCTAGAGAAGAGGCACAATATGCCTCAATTGTCATTATTTTATTGCAAGTTTCACAATGTTTGATTAATTTAAAATTGCCATTGCTGAGGCTTGAGTTATTACTTGGGAATCTCTTGTTTTTAGAGGAATGTCTAAGTTTCTACCCTTTACAAATGTAGGGAAGTGTGAAAACCTTAATCTTAACAGCACGACCACCAAAGGTAAACAAAATTACCCCAGACTTGTACAATGAAATCTGGGGGAAGTGGGGAAGGGAGAAATGGCAGGGGAGCATGAGATGCCTGGAGAAAACTTTTGAGTGCTTCCAGTTGGCAGCACTATTAATGTGAAGTTGACAGTTAAAGATCAATAGTTTTGACAATGAACACAGATCTGCTTTCTGCATTTCACATTCTTAGGTGAAGCTTGTTTCAGAACAGATCATTCAGGCCCTTAAGTGTTCATGCTGTAGTGCACCTGGCTGAAATAAACAGGAACTGACTTTCAGGAGGAGGAGAGGAGAATCAATATTATGCTAGCAGGCAGTGGAGGATGCTTTTGATTTTCTAGTTTCTTTCTTTTCCCCTACAGTGATTATTGTCCTTGCAGTCTCTTTCTAGAAATCACAGCAGTTTCACTGTTATTGTTTTAGTAATATGTATACAATATCTTACATGCAGTGTGTGCTATTTATATGACAATATCTTACAGTCTGTTTCTGTTCATTTTATCCCAGCATAGGGGAAATATACACACAGTTTGATGTGTATTCGATTTTTGCGTTTAAACAAGGCTGTGTAGGACTCTTGATGTGGCCTCAAACTGCCTCAAACTTGCAATCTTACGGTATCTATTTGGCTGAAATTAGCATTAAGTTTTCAACCTTAAGTGGGGATTCAGAAGCTTTTAAACTAAACTGTTGTGTATTTTTCAGCAAGGTTGGCTTTGAAGAAGTGTCATGCTCCTAAGTCATTACCTGAAGTAAAGAGCTTGTAATTAAGAAAGCCTTCCCACTGCTATGGGATTTGATCCTTTGTTTGCCGGTGGGAGTGGCGTTCGGTGAGCGCAGGGTGACATCCAGTGGCTGGCTTCTGGCTGGCTGTGGAAGGACTCAGCTGATTAGTAGCATCACAGGGATAACCCATCTGGGAGGGCCTTCGGGGGTCTCCTGCTCAAAGCAGGGTCACACTGAATCCACATCAGAGTGCTTACGGATTTGCCCAGTCCTGAAAACCTCCAAGGACTCTGGGTAACTCGTTCCTTAATTATAGTGAAAATTACTTTCTTTATCTAAAATGTGTTTTTTTCAAATTTATATCCATTGTGCCTTTTCTTCCACAGAGCACCTCAATAAAGAGCCCAGATCTGTCTTCTCAATAAACCCATTGTAGTTACTGGGGGGCTGTTTTTGTGCCCTCCTGAAGCTGTTTCTCCCCCAGGCTGAACACGCCCAGCTCCCACAGCTTCTCCAGTCAGGGTTGGTGGCCCCGTGCCCATCTCAGTGTCTCTCCACAGTACGTGCTCAAATTGCACAGCAGCAGGCCAGGTTTCTGATTTGGCTTGTTGGTAACAGTAAGGATGACTGAGTTTATGAAGGATTCACATATGCTTATTTAATTCTTACATTTTACACTAGAGATTTTTTCCTAATTGCATACACTACTGAAAGCATCTTGTTATCTATTCTACTATCAATAAACATGCCTGGGGTCTTATGAAAGATGACAAGGAATTCACTCAGAGCTTTCCTGCAACGTGTTTCTTCCACAGAAGATGTGTTCTGGCCACCACAATTTTGTCATGCCAATGCACTCTGACAAGGAGAGCGCTGCATGTTCCTGAAGTATTCTGGCCCTGTGGTGAACAGGCAGTGCATGTACCCACAGTGAGGTGGTGTTACCAGCACCAGCCAGCTCCGTACGACGGACTTCAGTGACAGAAAACAGCAGGCAGAGGGTAGGTGCTGAGTTCCTTTCCACACACAGGCTGCAGCATGAGGGCTTTGGAGGAGGGGAAACAACACGCCCAGCTACCCTGCTGCAGGGCTAATGAGGGGCTAATTGCAGCCCTGACTGGGATCAAGGAGTGATGAGCAACAGCTGCTGTAAAAATCACCACCTCAGCAGGGTGAGGGGGAAGTTGGGGGCTGCAAGGATAGACTGAGGGAGGAGGTTAGGCTGACAAATAGTGTATATGCAGGAGAGGATGAGGTGTGGTGACCTTTAATCTGAAGTGTTGTGGCTTGTGTTCTTCTAGTCTCTGTCACCCAGAGTACTTTATTCGAGGTGGCTGTTGCAAGAAGAAGATACCTTTCTGATATGAATCTGAAACCTCTCATGACCTTGAGATTTAGGAACCCTTATTAGGAAGTAGCTAGGTAAGGAAAAGAATAACTGGAGAATATAATTGCTAACCTTGGGGTCTGAGTCAATCTTAAAATAGTGCTTGCTGTTAAACTATTCCTAATTTACGTTTATTTACTGGAAATACCTAATTTAAGCTAGAAGATAGTTTGTCTTTCTTTTTCTTTTGCAAAGGAGAGATGCTTTCTCTTCTGTTGGCTGACACTGACCTGTCTGCAGGGTTTTTTCCCTTACAGCGTCCTATCCCTGCTTGCTTTTCTTGAACTGGTGTGGTATGGCTGCGTCACCAGCCCTCGAAGGTGACTGATGGGTTTCAGTTTTAGAAATGGCTGTTTTTTCAGGGGTGGGTGGAAAAAAAACACTTTGGGATGGGTGAATAGTGTTATGTCAATACAAATCACAAGGAACCAGTGTGAAGCTGATTGTTCTTCCTGCTCAGACTGAAATTCCACTGCCAGCCTGTGAAAAGTGGGAGCTCAAAACATATGGTGTTATGTAAAATTGCATGAGTATTTAGTAAATAGCATTGAATATATATACATGTAATACTTGAGTTTCTCAGCATTGCTTAAACAAAGGTGTGAATGTCTCTGAAGAGTGTAAAATGCAAAAGAACACTTAGTCTTGAACAAGTACACAAACGGTAAATCTTGTCTTAATGATAGCGCGGTGAGAATGCAGCTTAAAAACATATCTCCTGTCTGTATTGTAATGCTTGTTTTCATATATGCTATAGCAAAGCACTGCCTATGGTCAGGCCCTTAACAGTGGCAGTGATGTTAAGATTTGTTGGAGGATTCCACCAAAGATATTTTTTTTTCAGATGGGAGAATTCCCATAAAAGGAGTCTGGGCTCCACTACTACATCTTTTGCCATCAGAGTGAGTGTGTAAAATTGCTTAAGTGGTGGACTAACTTTGGATGTGTAGTACTCAGCTCTACACAGATTAGATTTTTTTTTTTTTCCTCCCATATGGTATACCACTTGAACAGCAGTGTGGAAGAGAAGAGCTGCTAGTCCATCTGCTAGTGGCTGTGTTGGATTATAGCCCACACCAGTCAGTATTCTGTTACGAATCTACCCAATCCAGTGACGTGTTTTTGGCTGAAGGCTGCTGAAGTACTAGGCAGACTTTCTGGAAGCCAGAGGTGGAGAAATCCCTCTGCATGCATAATAACCCAGGGGACCGGGCACTCAGCTGTGATACAGGGAAATGTTGTTTCTAATTCCTGGTGGTTGAAACTCTGACTAACTGCATCCTACCTGTCCTAATTTCTGAAGATTACTAGGATAGTTATTGGTGACAGAAGGGGATGGTTTGCAGTTATGGTGCAGGATAGAGAAGTTCCTCACTAAGAAGGCTTCACAGGACAAAAGCAACTACTTCCTTCTGAGTTAGAGTGGATTTTGAAAGTCTTTGTGTTGAGTAAAATGTGCACTCCCTGGATGTGAGAAATAAGTTCCGGTCCGAATGAAATAGGCTCGGGCAGAATCCTCTGTGAAGCACACTTTTATTCACGTTCTTGCAAGAGCGGGTGACCTAGCAAGTAGGCACACTTTCAGTTCTTGAAACACACCTTTTTATTCCCTAATCCCGGCCGAATGTTTCCCATTGGTTAGGTACTCCAGGGTTCACAGTCTGTCCGAGGCGCCTAAAATTCTTCCCGCATGTCCTGCCTCTGTTTCCTTCTCTTTATGCTACACCTAAAGGGATTATCTGACTAGTTTATTTCTTTCCTTTTTGGTAAAAAATTGCTCAATGTCATTAGCCCTGGTTAAATGTTTGACTACCCTTCTAGACACTAATCCAGTATGAATCAGTTTGTCCTTTTGTCTGTGTGGTAAGAGATGTTCTACAAGCCTTTGCTGGAGCCTCTTTGTCTTGGTCATTCCCTTATCATGCCACCTCTGATGGAAACGGCTTTTCTCCTCTGCAAAAGCAATACCTGCCTTTCTTACACTGGACCAGCAGTGATGTCTTTGCATTTAGTAACTCTGGATGGAATCATCTTTCACAAGTTCGCTTCATTGCTTTGTGAAGCTTATCCCAGTCACTGTAGCTTAATCTACTTAGTGTACCTGCCTAATTACACTTCCTGTGTTGCAAGGATACTCAATGTGCACCAGGCTTAGTTACAACTACACAGGGCAAAATCACGTTGTTCCAAGCTATGGATGTGGCTCCTGAAAGCTGCTTGGCCATGTGAGTGTGACATTGTACCTGCTGTAAATTAGCACTACCTTTCAACTCAGTAAGTAGCTTTTGCAGTGCACCACAGTGTTGTAACTCTCGTGCTCACAGCTTGTTTCTATCTAGCTCAGGGCTCTCCTCCTTATGCTGCTTTTTGCAGTGTAGACAGACTTGTGGATCTTGCTGTTAACTCAAAAGAAAAGGTCAGAGTGTTGTGGCCCAAGTGCCATGCTTTTCAATAGGAAAAGCTGCATTTACAGAAAAAGCCTTATGTCATTAAGCCTAATCAATAGAGGGAAGACAGCGAAGTCTCTGTCCCTAAGGCATTACCACCACCTCCTTCCCTGGGGGTTTTCTGCCAGAACAAGTTCAATATGCTTTCACTACCTTGTGGTTTGTTTGTACTGTAGAACTGTAAGCAGATGCTATGTGCTCTTAAGGGTTTGAACTGCTACCTTTTGTTCCAATTACAGATCTCCGTTCAAAACACTGTGATTTTTGTTTTCTTTTGTTTTAAGGGTGAGAGGAAAGTGCAGAAGGAAATAGCCGTTCAAGGATACTCAGAACAGCCATGGCAGAAAATTAATAATTCTGTGGTTCAGGCTGTTAAACTAGGTCATCCATTGTTATTTGCAGCATGCCTGTATGTAAAGTGATAATATGCTGCTGAGCAAATTCATCTGATTAGCTTGTGTTTTCATTTGTGTGGGTTAGACATACTTGGGCACTAGGAAAATATTGAGTTGTTTGGAAGCGCATACAACTTCTGAGTAAGTGTTAGTGTGGTGATGCTTTATGCAGTTGCTTAAAATTGCCTGAATGTGACCACTGAACACATGGAGTCTTACAGGCCAGCTCCAGCTTTTTCAGGAAAGTGATGTTGCACTAGTATCTAGCTTAGTAGGGCTTATGGAGAGGAGAAAAAAAGTGTAGTAGAAAAATGCTTATTTTGACTGTTTCTGCAAACATACATACTGATAGATTCCCACAATTGTTTTCCTCTACCTGTCAACTAAATACCACTATAACTAGGTTTGTTGCATGATGAGTGATGGATATGCTTCTTTAAGTATTTCTCATGCTGTGAGTTCTGCAGCTCTATTCTATTCTTCCTTGAACTGATTGAGGCACTTTGGTTCTAGCTGTGCTGAAACTTAAATCTGGCAGTAGCAAGGCCCCTAACTGCAGGGTGCAGGCAGTGGCTTTCTTGTTCTGCTCAAATTGGTAGCTGCTGATGGCTGGTGGTGTGTGAAGAGCAGCTGGTGTGATTGGGAAGATTGTCAGCTTTTAAAGCCTTTCTCTTTGTGGGAGGCAGAGCGCGGCATGGATTAGATGTCTCCATGATGTAATGCAGCTCATTGCTCTGGTTGCAATGTAACTTAAAGCAGCACAGTTCTGTGTACTTAATGCATGACACCACGGTCATCTCATCATCATGAGGTTCCTCTTCATAAGCCAGCCTTGTTGGTTTCTTCATCCATTTGCAGACACAATCTCATCTGTTTTCTCTGACATTCTGAAGCTGTCAGAGAATTTTGACAGCTGCTTTGAATTTTGTTCCTTTTTCAGGTAAATATTTTTTTATAAACAAGATGAAGCTACTTACAACCATCCATTTCCATCGATAGCCTAGGGAGCAAACATGCAAAAATCACTGCCTGCACGATCTCCTGGGAGGTGGGAATTGCACATTGCATCCCTACATTGGGGTTGCCATGATGCACTCGGAACAAACAACTATTGCTATGCTGTCTCTTCTAGGAAAAAACATTAACATTCAACTACTAGCAGGAATGATGGTAACCCTAAGTGGTTCTGCGAGCTTATGTTTGAAAGACTTTACATTTATACCCATCTTACCATGTTTGATGCCACCATCAAATTCTTTCTCCAATAATGTTAAAAAAGTTCATGTAAGTGAATCTCCTAAATACTAGTTTTTAAGAACATTTTGCATGCTCCCTGAGATCTACAGGCAAGGAAAGCCTGTTGACCTCTTGTCATATCCCACAGCAGTTGCTTCACTAAAGCACTGCTGAGACTCATCAGAACCTCAGTCCCCTTACCATGTGAAGAAATGCTTTTTTTCTTCAAATTATATCTTGTTCTGCACATACCATGAACACTTTCCCTACCAACCCCTTTGTTATCAGCATGGGTGTCACTGCCATCCAACTGGAGACTGCAGAGCCTACAGAAACACAATCAGCCATGTTTTCTAACCCCAAATGTATCTTGAATAGATTTGTTTTACCATCTACAGATGGTACTTTCTCCAAACAGAAAGTGCCAAGATGGATGTGTACGTAAGCTGATTTCTTCCACTTTTCTCATAAACCACTGCAGGGAAAAGATTTAAAGTGATTGTACCACAAAACAGAAAAATAAATGCTTTTGCAGAGCTGGCTGCAAGCCCAAATGCTAGCAAAGTTTGACAGGTAGTGTCAGCCACCCCTTCTAATTTTTGAGGAGGCCTGCAGCAGAGCTGTGTTGGTAATCTGAATCTCAGAGTGATTTGTTGATATATGCAGTTTAAAATCTCTTCCTGGAGTCTTGAGTTTTCCCCATAATTTGCTTCCCACTAGGCTTATGTAGTTCCTAGGTTGAGGAGCTGAAGAGTCAATTTTCTCTGAGAGATTGGAAGTGGTTGTTGCTGAAGCCTTTTGAGACAATGGAACAGATTTCTGTTTGAACTGTTATTAGAGAACAGAGATAGGATCTCTTTGGACACAACAGCTACTAGCAGAGTGGTTTTGTTTGTTGGGTTTTTTTAACCCCTGTTTATAGTAGGCAGGCTATTGAAGATTCATAGTTACTTTGCTTTAACCTGTTGGTGCTCAAGAAAGGTACCTTGCAGGCTATTGTAATGTTATGGATCCATAATTCTTAGCATCTAATGCACTAGTTTACTGCTTGTAAAACTCGGTCTATTTCGTTCATGTGCAGGTCTCCCTCTTCCAGCATCATGGGGGGAGTATGGGGAGCATACCTGGAGATCTTCAGTTTAAAGGAATTAGGCCTAGGGTATCTGCAACTTTTTTATATTCTGGCTGCACTTACCTTGTGTTAATTTCTTCCTTTTCAGCCTATGCTTCCCTTTCAGCCGGTATACATTATGTCATAACATCAGTTTCAGCTGCAGTATTGATTTAATTCAAGGAGATTAATTTGGGCTCTGCAGTATTATGAGCCGATAAGCTTCTTGTAGATGGAAAGATCTCTTAACAATCTTCCCAGTCTGTAGGGTGATACAGCAAAATAATAGCTGGATCTGTTTGGGCACCCTTCTGTAAAACAATGAATTGCTCATGACCAGCCCTCTGCAGCACCATTCCTGGCTCATCTGGAGGAGTGTGGGACTGACCAGGGTTAGACCTCCGTGAGCTGGGACTTCCTCTGAACAAGTAGCTGTTTAGACATAAAACAACAGATGATAGAACTAGATATTGGCCTCACTGCTCAGTTTCTTTTTTTTCTATAAAAGGGAATTAGGAGAGAGGAATGAAAACTATGAATGTTCCATTGACTGCTCAGGGCAGCAGGGTGCTGCTGGGCAGGGTGTTGGAGACTGGTAAATCCGGATGAACTCTGCTCTTGTAAGGCTTGAGTGAAGCCTTAGATACTTGTTTTGGTTTTATTATCCTGAATGCATGGAGTTTTTTCACTTCCATTTAGCTAGCCCAGACTCTCCTCTCTGCCTATATAACTAATTGAGATTAAAGAAATTAAGGGCTATTTGCATTTAATTTAGCAAAACAAGAAATTATTGGAGGATGAAAAGCCAGTTGCTTTTTTGATAGTATCCATCATCTTATTAAATCATTCTTTGCAGTGATCTGCATTTGCTGTGTCATGTTTTTATGCAGTACTTTTTCTTTTGATGAGGCTTCTATTTGAGAGTTGGTGGTCATATATCAAAATCCTCTTTTATTTGTAGTTGTTTGAGATTCTGCATACACAAGCAACATTATTTTTGTTGTTGTTGTTGCATGTCAGTTAAATGGAAATTATTTTCTCAAAGGAACAGTCTGTAGATGCTAGGGAGTTAAAGTGAATGAGGAAAAAAATCACTGAAGTAATTTTACAAATTGCTCACATCCTCTTTTTAGAAGGCTCCAGTTTAAAATTCAGTAAAGGATAGCTTATACTTACAGATCTTCATATATGCACTTAATCCTAGATTAGGTTATATTCAGATTTTTTAAAAAATCAGATTTTAATGCATTATTTTATACCAGCTACAATGATTGAAAGAACTGTGTCTTTCTCTGCCCTTCCTGTTTAACAGGAACCAGGGTAACAGCAGATTAAAAGCGCTCAATTAGCGCTCTTGGGCGGGGGGGTGGGGGGGAGATTGCTTGCAAGAAAGAGAGCAATTATTAAGCCCAGCTCAGGGGAAGATGCAGTAAAAGGGAAACACAGAAGCAAGTTTTCAGGGTCAGAGAAATGCAAGGAAACAAAACTGAAGAGAATAAAAGGAGACCAACGGGGGGGGGGGGGGAAGAACAGATTTTGCTGAATTAGCAGGTACTATGAAGAAAAAGGAATGTTTTACAAAAGGAGACCCTCCCTTTGCTTTTATTATTCACTAATAATTAGTTTGGATTTTTTAAGGGTGGAGCTCGAAACTGCCAAGCAGTCTTGAAGTCATGCTTTTCAAAGTACATAGCAATTGCATCTGGAGGAGAAACACTGCACTGTAGTTCTGTAGAAAAATAGATTGATCTTTGTATTGTCAGAGTCCTGTGAACGTAGGCAGAGAAGACAGGGTTTCTTTCATAGTAGTTCCAGAGTTGGATGGTTTGTTTGTAATCTAAGCTATAATTTGGAGTAACACATTATTGAGAGGTATGGGGTTTTTATTTAGTACAAAATATTTACAGTTAAATGAAGGGGAGCTAATACCAAATTTTTGTTGATCGTATGCTTTTTTCTTTTGCTTTTTCTGAGATCACATCTGCCAGACTATTACAATATAGCCTGATAAGCAATTGTGCTGCTGCAGAGTCTGAGCTGCTTAAGCAGCCGAGGTAGGCCCCCTAGTGCTGTGTATGTCGAGGCGAAGGTGTTCTGCTCCTGCAAAGAATAGCTGCAGAGTCACAGAATCACAGGCATCTCTTGCCACACTAGGAGTGCCACAAAATGCAAATGATCTTTTAAGTAAGAATCAGCAAAAAGTCCTAGATGTCCTTGGCTTTATTAAAACTCTTGAGTTCTTCAGACTTTTTTAACTGTTTGTAGCAGAATTCCCAAGCAGCGTTCATCCCTCTTAAATGCAAGCTTTATGGTGTTATGATTTCCAGAATGAACAGCAATTATGTTAGAAGGCCTATGTATAGAAGACTAATTCTATAATTATATGATTGAAAATGGCAAACTCTTGTTTTTAGGACACTGGAGAAACTAAAGTACACTTGGTTGTAGGGTGCTGAAATTTGTTTACTTACTTTTAAAAGTATTCAACAGCAAGTTTAACAATATGTGCCCTAGTGTAGAGTGAAAGTTTTTTATTCTTGTTTTGTTTTTTAATCTAAAGCTAGATTTTAGACTTGTTTTGCCTGACATCTATTCTTAAGGCTTGGTAGCTGTGATAGTTAGGCAATGTTTTTCATGTGGGAACTGCTGTTGTGCACTCGTGCTACAAGTTGTAGTTTTTCAATGTGCAGTCCACACCCTACCTGCATGATTTGTACCTAGCAGTCATCCTTTTGCTGTATCTTATGTTGCAAGGCTTTCCAGTGTCCCTTGTCCTCATTTTGTTCAGCTTCAGAGACCGAGATACAGCTAATCTTCATGCAGTTGCTGCTGTTGTTGCTTGACTGCCTTTATGGACTCCTTTGGGAGAAGTTTTGCTTGATTTACTTGCCAAATAAAATACCACTGTGAATGTGTGAGCCATAGCATTTTGTGCTCACCACTTGAGGGGCACTGCATACAGTGCCTTTTACTTTTCTAGTCTGTGCTTTTAAAAGGTTTTTTGGTGAAGTTGCTGGTTTCCATTTTCTTCCACGAGTGGACTACAGACATTCCTATAAACAAGTCTTTCTTTTAACCAAAGAAAATCCTAGGGTTTCAC
This sequence comes from Larus michahellis, assembly GCF_964199755.1. Classification (NCBI taxonomy): domain Eukaryota; kingdom Metazoa; phylum Chordata; class Aves; order Charadriiformes; family Laridae; genus Larus; species Larus michahellis. Next base: position 5,140,787 of record NC_133898.1, on the reverse strand, counting down.
CCAAAATGGGGGGGGGGGGGGATATGCAGCTGGATTGTCTGTCAACAGTAAACAGAAGTTTGCTTTGAATAGAAGGGCTGTGATACTTGCTGTGCAGAGTGCCTCCTAGTGCCATCTATTCCTCCTTTATCCATTTGAAAATGGTTTGTTTGCACCTTCTCTTTCTCCCTCCCCTATCAATTTCTTAAGGTTACCACCACCAGGGAAGAGCAGCGAAGGAGCTAAGGTAAAAGGGCAGGAATTTGCAGAGTTTCTGGCACCTGGTAAGGAGAAGAAAGAGGCTGGGCTGTGTCCCTACCTCTCTTCTGTGCAAAAGTGTGCACATGTTGTATGGAGAGAGGGTTCCTGGGGCTGTGAGCTAAACATGTGCTTTGTTACTGCCTACTCTCATCCTTAACAAGGTGACTTAACAAGGTTTTGCTGTCTGTTGGCTTTGACACAATTAATTATGGAGTTTCTAGAATGCTGGGCTAATTTTCAGGGAAGAACTTGTTTTGCTCAGTCTAATGCATGGCTTGTTAGTAGTGCCCTAGATAGAAGAGGCCTTGTAACAAACTCAAGTTCATCTCTACAGTGACTCAGCTGAAATTGGTAATTGTATCTGGGAGAAGAGCTTTCTTTTGCAGCTGTGGAGTATCTAATCCAGTATTGGAAGAGCTTCTTTGTCTTGTACCTCCACAGATATTTTCCATGTAACGTTGCAAGCTGCTGCCCTTCGATGTCGAAATACCTCAGCCATGTGTCCAGAAGCCTTTACTGAAGGGGTGTGATTTATCTTGGACTTAACGTTCTACCAATCATATGGGTTTAAAAACAAGCAATGTCAGCAGTTGTGAATAAAATGCCATAGACTTTTGAAGGTGAAGGTGGTGTGCGATGGTCTCACTTTCTACAGTTTAAATGGTCCTCATGAACAAAAACATAAAACTGAGAAGATGAGGTGAAATTTGCTGTTGCTTAGTTTTGAGCTTTTTTCCTGACCTACCCCTTGAATGTAGGGGGGGAAACAGGGCTCTTGCCTCCAAGGCTGTCAATGATTGTTAGAGGAGGCAATGCCAAATAAGTTGGCAGTGTGGAGTTGAGTGGGTGGCTAGTTGCTTTCCATCCAGTGCTGATGGGCCTTGACAGCTCTCACAGTCTTATGTAAACAAACCTGACAATTAAAATGTGCTTATTGATCTAGTTGAAAGAAATGCAATGTAGCTTTTCTAAAGTTTAGGCTTTCTGAAGTCTGAAATAACAGTTTCCTTACATGAATCCTTTTCCTGGAAATGGGTCTGTGCTCTCCCCTTTCTAAACAAGAGAGACTAAAGCAGTAATTATGAGGCAGAGAATTTTTACTTGCCTGACAACCTGGTTAATGGGCTGTTTCTTTTTACTTCAGGACTGATTTTTTTTTTTCTTTTCCTCTCACCTAAGCATGCACTCGTTTTTAAGGTGTAGTTGTGACTACAGGTCCTAACTGAGCAGCATTGTTGAACAGTTGGGAAGGGAGAAAGGGGAGACTTACTTTGTGAATGGTGCCTAAAATTGGGCTTAATATACAGTGTTCAGTTGACCAGAAGAAGACGAGATTGTTACACCGTATCAGCAGCCTTCAGGGGAGATGAAAGATTCCTTGTCCCTGTTTATGCTTTACAGCTGAAAACTGAGAAGGCAAAGCAAGGCATGGCAAAATGTAATACATACCACTTAAGTAGTTTGGTAACAGCGCTGAACATGGAGACCAGGTCACTCAGTCACTGTAACATCTCATACAAATGGTTCCTTGAGGCTTCAAAAGATGGTTCTTCAAGTAAATACTGTAGCTACTCAAGATGAATTGGAATCAGTAAAAATATGTGTGAACTTGGCCCTCCCTAGAACGAAACCCAGAATCTCAAGGTAGATTTCTACTTAAATCTTCTCAGAATTTGGAAACGGAGACATCTGGAAGAACTGTCCTTGCTAGTCTGAAGATCCTCACTGTGTGTCACTGTGGCATGGCCTGGAGAAGAGAGGGAGGTAACTACTGAGCACAACCTGCGAAGTGGGGAGGTTGTTGAACATGTTAGCTATGTCAGAAAGGAATCTCTGTCTCCTTTCATTGGGAAGGTGAATGCTGATCAACGATGACATAAAGCTATGTTTGCTCACCACGAGAGGGTGACCGCATCAAAGATTGGGGCCTAATGCAAAAATACTTCTGTTACAGACTCGCTTCCATTTTTAGTTCAGTGTCCATGAAAACTGTCACGGAAACAAAACTATTCTCATTCTAAGAGAAACTGCAAGCTGTAGATTTGATTTGATTAGACTTTGAACAAACAGCTTGGCTTTGCTGCATTCATATCAATGCAAAGCAAGGTCAGGCGATGGCAGAAACAATTCAGCTATCTTTCTTTCACAGTATTAAACTTATTATTTTGGACAAGAGACTGAAGCCTTCTGAAACACATCAGCTATGTCCATTATCACTAGATGCATTATCTTCATACAGTTTCTAATACATCCTAGTTCTACATCACAGATTAGTTGGCTGGTGGTTGGCTGAGTTAAGAAAATAACAGTCTTAAAACAGCACTCCCCAAAACAGTGTGTCTCTTCAGCATAGTGGTAGCCATATTGTTGGCCTTCAGTATTCTTGCTCTTGAAGCCAAACTCACTCTATTCAGCACCAGTATCTTGCACCTCCTGAAAATGGCTAAAACTAGGAAGGGGAGATGCATAGAAAATGAGAAAAAGAACTTAAATTCTCTTGCACTTTGTTTGCCAACAGAATAACTATTGTTCCCGTGTTGATGGGGATGGGAACATCCCTACAATCTTCTCTGTATAAAATTGAGCAATTGACTACAGACTGAATTTAGTCAGACTATTTTCCAGTACCTGTACACACTAAACTTGTTTGTTAAACATGGGTACATGTATTAAACACACAGAGAGCATGGTGTTAATGGGGTTAATATGTATATTATAGCTACTTTGTGCTCATGTAAAGTTTCTTCTGTTGGAACTTGGCTTGTTTGCACAGCTAAGTGATAAGTGCTAATTTCTGTATAATGAAATGTATATCTGCTTTGAAAATATAGTCTTTAGAAGCTACATGAAAAATTATAGAGTACCTGACATGATTTTTTTTTTTCCTGTGGGCTGGTTTAGAAAACCCAGCTTGCAGTAGAAAAGCAGCTGTTATATATAGTTACAAAATTCACTAATATGCAGTGAACCTTCTTTCTAACTTGGGAGTTCATGCATATGGATTAGATGGTGGCAGATGACTTCATGTCGTAGCTTTTCTTCTCTGCCTCATTATTTGCAAATTGCAGAAGCTCATGTCACCTGCAGATCCAAGAGTCAGGGCAGCTTTTGCTCAACAAAATTGCCAAGCCCTTATTTCTGCCCTCTTTGTTACTCATTAGGTTTTAGGCAGATTGGCTTTTCACTCATGAAGCAGTAATTTTAATTTTCAGCACTACATATGTATTTTAATCTTACTGGCAATTTGCAACATGCTAATTTAGAGTGGAGCTTTTTCCCCTATTTCCATTTTCAAGGACCCTGGAGGTCTATTAAACTGTGTTTGTATCTGTGTGAAAGCAGCTACTTCGTTAGCACAAAGCATTTAGAATACAATGTGAAAGGTCAGGCATTTCAGGAAGGATGGGTTTTATTTGGAGGGTGAGAGAGAGCGAAAGGGATGGAACTTAAAAAAGAAGTCTCTAAATGTTGAGTTTACAACCACAGCTGTAGAACGTTCTTGTAGAACAAGAATGCGTTGGATAGATGGGCTGCTGTTATAATACATATGTACAAATGGTTATTGTTGTGCATTAAATACACAGGCCAGACTACTGTTTTCTGTCAGAAGGTATGCTCACCAAAAAAGCTGCAAAAGTCAAGGTCATCTGTACAGATTGTCCTAAGAATTGGTTACTCGGAGCAAAAAGCACTTCCCTGACATAAAAGGCATTATCTGCTGTGATCCGAGGGAGGTCAAAGAGAATAAAACCCAATCAAATTAAAATAAAATTAACATGGTGCATATCTATAGACCCTTATTTAAGATGGTCAGAGTAAGTTAGGAGTTAAGTCTAGGACAAAGGGGCTGCTTCAAATACTGGTTGGGAATTTTATGGTAGGGAAGAACAACAATAATTTTATTTCAAAGTCTTTGCATCTCAAATCTGACTGACTTCAAGTCACCTCTGGATGCAAGTAACACCTAATGCTTTTAATGACAAAAACCCTAACAAAATCTCAAAGTTCAAGACTTCTATGGCTTGGGACTCTTGTCATGCTGTTTGGAAAATAGAGTTTTAAGTTCTTGCTTTGCTTGCTTCAGGATTAGAATGTATGGGGGAAATGGTCTTGGTGGTTATGGTGAAGGCTTTTTGTATTTCCTCAGACTTTAACTATAATTTCCATCTCGAATATGAGAGGAGTTTTCACTGGAACTTAGTTTTTGAGAAAAGCTTTGTTTTGGGTGAGAGAACATCAGAAACCCCCGAAAGTGCTTTTTGGCTTTATTTCAAGTGTACTGAGAATACCAAGTGTACTGAGAATACCGAGACTTTGGCTTTCTGCTGTCGTTGTACTACATTGAGTTGACCCTAGTGTCTGGCAGAAATACATTTACTCTTCAGAGCTTAACTGAAGGAGAAAATGAGCGTAGGCAGGCTGCAGGACAGGCAAGAAGCCACTGGATGGCAGATAAGACTGAAATACACAAGAGCCCAGCAGGTGTCATTGCTGGTCTTGTGTTCACAACAGGTACAGGGAAAGAGATTACGCGAAATGTACCCGAGCTCCTTGATGATATATTCTAGTGGATTTGTCAGGAGCTGGAAAAGCAGAGAGGAGGGAAAAGATTACTGTAGACCTAGTAATAGACCTAAGTATTCTGTGGTCCAGCTTGAATTGCTACACTGGAGTTGCATTGAGAGTCAACATAATCTAATGCACAGTTATGAGGCAGGCTTTCAATAACATCTATGTCCAAAAGCAGCATACGTTTTTGACTGTTGTCCTTTTTTTCTATTTGTTTCTTATAAAAAAAGGTGAAAAATTGATTACTTTAAAGAAGGTAAAATGGGGGGGGGGAATCTCTAATAATTTTCCCTTCTCTGGTGTACTGAAAACTTAAATATTGGTATTTTTCTTCAACAAGGTAGCAGCATATTCCCATTTTCCTGTGGTGTGTGGGAAGGGTCGCTTATACTCTGAACTCTACTGCCTTTTACCTCACTTATATTTGACAAGGTTATGTTGCTACTTCAGGCTTATAGCTTTAAAACAAGTGAAAAAATAAATTTTCCAAGTTGCAGTGGGGTTTCCTCTGATGGAACAGCTCTGCATTCACCTCATGCTTAGTTTGCTAGATTGGTTTCAATTAGGTTTTCCTTGATTTATGGTCAGTGATATTTGTGCTGCAGTTGACTCTGCAGCTCATTAATTGAGGTCTCTGCATCGGTCTAGTGCCAGCGAATTCCCAGCTGGCAGCCCACCACTGCAGGGACATGAGGTGTGTGGCTGTAGCCCTGCAGGGGACCTGGATGGAGGGCCACATGTGGGTGGAGAAGTGTTGTCCCCTCTCTTGCTCCCTCTGTGTACCGTGGGGTGGACTGGAGCACTTGACCTACCACTCTTGAATTGTGTTAAAGCTGCCCCTTTAACTTAAAATGAACCTCTTCAGTACATCCTCTGTGAACATTTATTTACCTGTTAGCATAAAAAAAAAACCAACCCAGAACAGCATCTGGTAGGTGAGCAGCAGACAGCTTGTTATAACGTCAGTAATAAAGTCCAGTTATTCTCTTTCTAGTGTCAACAAATAATCTAATTTCCTGCTACATTGAAGAATATTGTTAATTGGCTAATACTGAAGTAGGGGGACTATGTCTGGTTAACAACAGCTGTCTGGAGACTTGAGGCTTTGCAGGTTTGGCAGGAATAACACCTTCTTTAAAGGCTTACAGATTCCTAGATGACAGCATACAGAAACTGAATAGCAGGGGAAACATAGGCAGCAGTAGTCACTGAAGGACGAGGGTGTTAAAAAAAGAATTGTCTCTTTCCAAAGCAACCAAGTGAGGGGGGAGCGGGTGTCAATGGGCCTATGTTCTCCTTTGCAGATAGAGCCTGGGACATGCAAACGTTCTTCTTGTTTTGGAAATGTAATTTATGGCTGAGACTGTTCTCTGATTTATAAAGAGCATGGAAATCATTCACCTAGGGCCTGAATGCTCTGCCATGTGATTCCTTTCATGTTTAGAGTAAAGCTTATCTGTCATGTGCTAACCCTTCTTTTCTTCATGCTGCAAATTAAAGTAATTAGCAAACAAAAGCCAGCTTGTAGACTTTCCATTGAAGCTGCAAAAGTACAAACAGAAAAGAAGCATCAAGGCGCTTTTTCTTTCTTGTTTAAACATTACAAATGTCATTGATCACTTTACAGAATTAATCTTGGAAGGTTAAAAAAAACATCTCATAGCAGAAAGAGTGTGAAAGGGTAGGCAGTGAAAAACCATTAGGGTGAATGTTAACGCAAGTACTCTGGTTGTCACTGGTAGTGATTCAAGCAAACAAGACACTTTGCTGTAGCCTGGCTGAAGAATATTTCTATAATACAGAGAAATGAAGTGTATAGCATAGTAAATGTGCTCTGAAGAGCCATTTTCTGGAAGCCATTTTCGTTTGTATCATAGCCCATCATTAAACAAAGCGTGGCTGCCCCTTTCTGTGCTTTTGTGCTGGGACTTTCTGTTCTTTACTGTGAGCTACAGCAATGTGGGGTTCCTGTTGGGAGAGGAAACTTTCCAGGAAGGTGTAAATGGTAAAGAAAGCAAAGGGTTGCTTCTTTGCTTATGCAGAGTTTTGCTTGAAATAGCTGCGCAGAAAACAGATTGTGATTGCTCCTCCAGTAATGATTTGGGTTCAGATTTGTCTGGGAGAACAACTTGGTGACTGACTGATTTTTTTTTTTTTTTTCCCCATTAGGTTTGTGGATGGTTTTTTGTGGTAGATCAAAATCTGACAGGTTTTTTAAAGGTACTTCTCTTTTGTAGTGACTTGTTTGTCTTGTTTTACTGCATTTTGGGCACCTGTACAGCTATCTTTTATTTTCTATAATTTTTTTACTTATTTTCTTGTAGTGCCTCTTGTTCTTGGCTGGATTTAAAGGCTCTGATGCTCAGCTATGCAGAGCTTCTGCATCATGTTACAAAGAGCAGATGCTGCAAAACTTTCGGGTTCCCTTTCTACCAGGAGCTGCCTAGATGTTCAAGTGCCTTAAATGAGTTAGAGCTGCATTATCTCTGTGTTGGTTAGGGCAGGTTGTAGGAAACAGTCCAAGTGAACAGGGTGTGCCAACCCCATGTGCTGTTACGCCCCTCTTTTGAATTCTCCTGTGTTGTGCTGTAGAGATGGATCTATGAGTGAAGGCCCTGTGATTTGGCTCATGACAGACTGACTCATGAACCCCGCAAGCTAGGATAAATGGCAAGATTCACAAACGTAAATCAATCAGTGGGCCTAAAGAGTAGGTTTCTCTACCTAAAGAGTAGGTAGCGCGTATTGCCATTTCCTTCAGCGCAAACAGTGCTGATCAAGCTCTGAGAAGCTGAGTGTGGAAAGAATGCGCAACAAAAAGAGCTTCTACAAGTATATTGGAAGCAAAAGGAAGACCAGAGAAGTTGTAGGCCCACTGCTGAATGAGGCAGGAGTCATGGTGACGGAGGATGTGGAGAAGGCAGAGTTACTGAATGCCTTCTTTGCTTCGGTCTTTTCTGCTCGGCCCAGCCCTCAGGAGTCCCAGGCATTGAATAAAGTAACAGGGAAAGAAGACGACTTCCCTTGGGTTGAGGAGGAGCGAGTGAGGGACCAATTAGATCATCTAGATATTCACAAGTCCATGGGCCCTGATGGGATGCACCCGAGAGTGCTGAGGGAGCTGGCAGAAGTCATTGCTGGGCCGCTCTCCATCATCTTTGAAAAGTCCTGGAGAACAGGCGAGGTGCCTGGGGACTGGAGGAAAGCCAACGTCACTCCAGTCTTCAAGAAAGGCAAGAAGGAGGAGCCGGGGAACTACAGGCCGGTCAGCCTCACCTCCATCCCTGGAAAGATGATGGAACAGCTCGTTCTGGGTGTCATCTCAAGGCACGTGGAGGAAAGGAAAGCTATCAGAAGTACTCAGCATGGATTCACCAAGGGGAAATCATGTCTGACTAATCTGATAGCCTTCTACGATGGCATGACTAGATGGATAGATGAGGGGAGGGCGGTAGATGTGGTCTACCTTGACTTAAGCAAGGCGTTTGACACGGTCTCGCACAGCATCCTCATAGGGAAGCTTAGGAAGTGTGGGTTAGATGAATGGACAGTGGGGTGGATAGAAAACTGGTTGAAAGATAGAGCTCAGAGGGTTGTGATTAGGGGCACAGAGTCTAGTTGGAGACCAGTGACGAGTGGTGTTCCCCAGGGGTCAGTACTGGGTCCAGTCCTGTTCAATATATTCATCAATGACCTGGATGAGGGGATAGAGTGCACCCTCAGCAAGTTTGCTGATGACACCAAGCTGGGTGGGGTGGCTGACACACCGGAAGGCTGTGCTGCCATACAGAGAGACCTGGACAGGTTGGAGATCTGGGCAGAGAGAAACCTTATGAAGTTCAGCAAGGGCAAGTGTAGGGTGCTGCACCTGGGGAGGAACAACCCCATGCACCAGTACAGGTTGGGGGCTGACCTGCTGGAGAGCAGCTCTGTGGAAAGAGACTTGGCAGTCCTGGTGGACAACAGGATGACCATGAGTCAGCAATGTGCCCTTGTGGCCAAGAAGGCCAATGGCATCCTGGGGTGCATCAAGAAGAGCGTGGCCAGCAGGTCAAGGGAGGTCATCCTCCCCCTCTACTCTGCCTTGGTGAGGCCGCACCTGGAGTACTGTGTCCAGTTCTGGGCTCCCCAGTTCAAGAGGGACAGGGAACTGCTGGAGAGGGTGCAGCAGAGGGCTACAAAGATGATTAGGGGACTGGAACACCTCTATTATGAGGAAAGGCTGAGGGATTTGGGTCTCTTCAGTCTGGAAAAAAGACGTCTGAGGGGTGACCTTATCAACACTTATAAATACTTAAAGGGTGGGTGTCAGGAGGATGGGGCCAGGCTCTTCTCAGTGGTGCCCGGGGACAGGACAAGAGGCAATGGGCACAAACTTGAGCATAGGAAGTTCCACCTAAACATGAGGAGGAGCTTCTTTACCCTGAGGGTGGCAGAGCACTGGCATAGGCTGCCCAGAGAGGTGGTGGAGTCTCCAGCTCTGGAGGCATTCAAAACCCACCTGGACATGTTCCTGTGTAACCTGCTCTAGGTGACCCTGCTCTGGCAGGGGGGTTGGACTAGATGATCTCCAGAGGTCCCTTCCAACCCTATGATTCTATGATTCTATGATTCTATGAATGCAGTATGGGTGCACTCTCCATGAATAAAACATGGTTTTATGCCTCAGATGGGGCTGAACTTGTTTTTACAGGTCAGACTCTTACAAATGTCACAAACATGGAAATTTGTGCACAATCTCTATAGAACTACGTAAATAACCTAATTACCAGTCCAGATTTTCCCACTTTCTTTTGGCATTAAACGCAGCTATGAAATACAACTATTTTTCAGTGAATAAAAGTTCTTATTATATTTGTACTTGAAGTTAAATGAGTCATGCAGTCAGGCAGTGGATAAAAGTTTGAGAGAACGAGGCAAAACTATTTCTCTACAGTGTCATCCCTATCTTCATTGTATGAGTCATGACACAAAAAACCCCATGAAACTGACTCCAGCTCTGCAGCAGGGGTCCTTCATTGGCAATAAAGATGTAAAAAACAATCCTACCCCACCGAGTTAAAATCCAAATATTGCTGTGAGTGTAAACGTTTTAAAATCATTCTTTCCTGAGCTGCAGCTCAAACAATCTGTGCTCTAAAAATGATTTTTTTAAACTTATCTCTGCTGATGAAATTTGCAGGGTTTTGGATCTACCTGACCTCTTGTTCAATGGTGGTTTGTTGCATTTCTTTTTTTTTCCGGTTACTGAGTTATTACTATTGGATTGGAGATACTGAGAAGAAAGTGTTGAGATTAAACAAAAGTGAAAGCCAAAATATTCTTCAGGTCGTTTAAACTGCCTTACCTCTCTCTCTTAAGGATTGCTTCAGATAACAGGGTACTTTCCTTCTTCTCTAATCCTTACAGCCGATCAGCAAAGGCTGCAGTGCTTAAGAGGCCAGGATGTACCAGGACAGCAAGAATTTGGGGAGGCTAAGAAGAGTTAGAATGATAATCTTGGCTGTGAGGAAACGGAAGACATGTAAGTAAAACTATTACAGGCAAAGTGGAAATAAAACTGCAATAAGATTGCAGTTTGGGGAGGGCAAAGGAAAAACAGTAACAAGAAGTAGTCCTTTCTGAAATGCTCAAGATAGCTTAATTTGACCGGAAAGCTCCCTTTAGAATTGTAGCTGAGGTGTCTCAGGCTGATTTTGCAGAGAGAGAGACTGTTTAGTTCAGCCTCTGATCCTACTGTCTGTTCTCCTGTCGGTTCTCCCGAGGCTGTTTGCAGGGAAATGGTGTCTTCCTGTGCGCTCATCTTCCTCTCTTCCTCTTCGCTGCACCCCTTCTGAATACCCTTGCCAGTGTATTGGAGTGTGCCGCAAGAATGGCTCTGCGTTGGGATGTTGCTGCAGCCCTGGAAGTGGAATGCCATTCCTGCTACCTGGTCCCAGATCACCCTTAGTCCCAAACAGAAACGCAAGAAGAAATCTGTTTTTGTGTTCCTGTCTTTTAGCCTAATAAATATGATGCCGATACCTGGATTTTATAAAGGAAAACTGCACTAGTCCCACTTGAACTGCCAGCTCTCACATACTTGTTTCTCTTTCTTCCTGTCTGTATAATTCATCTATTAAGGAGGTGCGAGGACATCCTTCAAACAAAAAAATTTCAGCTAAGTGGAGTGTTAACGGAAGTGTGGTCCTGTTTTGGGATGCATATTTCCTGACATACCCAGAGGTTCTCTGAAATTCTAGTGTAGATTCAGATCTCCTCCCTGGTGTTTCTTGTGACCCAAACCTTAATTAGGATGTTTGGTTTAGCATCTAAATCTTTAGAAATGTTAATTTCCCTTGGGCATGGTTTGTTGAAGCCATCTCCTGTCTAGATGGTAAACAGAAGCGTTAATGAAGTGTTAATGATTGCTCTAGTATTTCACTTGGTGATAAACAAATAGCTAATTTTGAAATAAATGCTGCCTTTCCCTGGAGCAGAGTGTGTGAGGGTGGGAGGGCTTGGAAAGGGGGTAAAAGGATGATATGCAGCCCTTACTCAACAGATTTTCATCTTACAGGACAGCTTTTTTTAACGATGCTTGATGCTACATGTTGCAGATGCATGTATATGCATGCGTGAGTAATGTCTGTAACTCATTACTAGCTTGTAGGATATACTGTCACAGTGAAAGCTAAGTTCTCTGAGTTGATGGCGGGTTTGTGCTGCTGAGGTGAAATTTGGGGGATATTATGACAGCAGGATGACACACGAATGGGAAATGGGGGTAAAAACGTAGTCTGAATTACCAAAATGAGGTTGTTTGAACTGCCACCTCTTATCTTTGAATTAAATTCACATTTGTGTGGATGTCACTTAGATTTGTATAATGCCATATGAGAAAGGAACTATAGGGGGTTATTACAAGAACTTGGGGGGGAGAGACAGGAAGAAAAAAAAGGAAAGAAAATAATTCAGAATTTTCTATTGATCGTTATTTTTAAGAAATGTATTTCTGTAGGAGAAATAGTACAAGAAGAAAGACTGTACAAATTAAATCTGTTAATGCCAGAGTTAAACAAGCAAAAAAGTGTCATTGCAGAGAAGTACAGAAAAATCATACAAGGGGTCTTGGGTTGCTCTGAAGCCTTGAAAACAAACGTCCACTTAGTCCAGGGCCGTGAATTTAGCAACACGTAATAGGAGCTTCTGCTTGGGGCAAATATTATCTTTTTTCAAAACTGGGCACAGTTAAAGTAAGAGCAAAAGCAGCTTTAATGCCTTTGCAAACAGTGCTCCACTGAATTCAAACAGCAACTAGATCAGAGGAGACTCCTGGGAATGGAGGAGACTGTCTCATTTGGGATCTGAAAGAGCACGTGGAAGCTGGCAGATGGGTTTGTTGAGTGACTAGGAAAGCGAGGAGGCTTGGCCTCCGCTGCTTCTTTCAGGGAAAGGGTAACTTTTTCTATAAACATAGTAACAAGTGTTTTGGGGCTCAGGCACCCTGTAGGACCTTTCCAATGGCATGATTTTATTCTATTGCTTTTTGTGACATGGCGTCCTCTTTGGAACAAAAATCTCTGCGTGAGCTGGCTTCCTGCACCTGGCAAACTTAAAAGTAAATCTCATAACATCAGGCAAAAGCACCGCTGAATCGGAGACCTTGTGTGAGTCCTGCATGGACTATGAGTGGCTTGCTTTTAAAAAGCTCTGAACTAATGTGCCAAGTTAATCAAATACTGTGATGGCAGATACGTAAACATTTTACAGGTTGTGGTGGGGGGAACTGACAACTGCATATTGGCACAAAGCTTTGAAGCGGAGAGGGACTGTATGTTTCAAACAAGGTGCACTAATAGAATGGCAGGTGGGATGATCTAAATTCTTGTTGCTTTTCTTCCTAAGAGCGTTTTCACTGAAATGTATTGCTCTGAGTACCTGGATGCATTAGGTGGTTTGCAGGTGTGGTGGCCTTGTGGCTGAATGTCTGAAGTCAGAATTTTTTGAGAGGGTTGTCTTGTCTTCCTTTTCAGCAGGGCCAGACAAAGTGTAATGATGTAAATGGTCTTTCTGCATTGTTTCTTAAAGTCTGCTTTTGGTAAAATATTTTAAATAACACAAAATATGTTGTGGTTTAGTATGCAACAATGAAGAGCTCTTCAAAAAGCTGTGCATTTTTAAAGACTGGTAACGTGTCTAAAACTCAAGTAGAGTTTCAGCCTTGCAATGTATGGAGATTATGCAATATCAGAAACTAAACGAGTTGAAGATTTCCAGGTATATACTCCAAGCTGGTGAGCAACAATTTGCTTAGAGGTGCTGGTTTTCCATCAGAGAGCAATAGAGCAGAAATACAGAATGGGTAAATGTTTGCAGGAGGAAGGTAAACTTGTTTGTGATGAGTGCTTATCATGAGTTGGGTGATGAGGACAGCTAGCATATGTCATAGAAAATATCATTTCTGTTCTCTCTGCAGTTTACGTATGCATCTTAGCTAAGTGCATCAGAGCCTTAATTCAGATACAATGTCTGCCTCGCATTGCTTCATGCTGGAAAAATAGACCTTTTTCCAGTGAACTAGAATGAACAGATGCAGTTGCAAACAGCTAGCAGATGTTAGAAGCAAGTGAGCAGGAATCAGCTTGAGGGGCTTGTCCGGAGGTAGACAGCCCTCCCTGGAGTTAGGAGACAGGGAGGGAGCTGAGGACATTTTCCCTGAAGAGACAGCAAACAATGCTGGAATGACATTTTTAGATTAGGTGAACAAGGTCCCCTTAAATTCCAGAAATCTCTTGCCCTCCCCCCTCGTTGCCTCCACCACCCCCCCACCCCCGTTCGTTCTTTTTTTAAAGACAGTCCAAGCATCTTGTGCTTATTGTTTGGCAGCCCAGGTGAGACTGCTATCTTGAATATATCTTTAGGGCATAAGAATGGACAATAATTATTCTTCTTAGTCTCCAGAAGTTGTCTAATATCTAAAAAGAAAGTGGCTTTTGTTACCTCTTGGCAGAACTGGAGTGAATGGGGGAAGATAAGTATGAATGAGGGAAGATAAGTAAGAATAGGGCCATGTGAAAAATTAGTCGCAACTTCTTTCTCTGCAGCTCTGAAAGAGCTTGATTGTTCCCACCCACCAGTTTTGCAGAAGTTTTAAACAGTCTCTGTAAAAGGGGGGCTACTGGATTAAAAGCTGAAAATTACTGTTGTGGGCAAGGTGCTTCCGGTGATGCAGGTTACCTGTTCTGTTATTTTATGTAAGGTTTTACTCATGGAGCATTAAGAAACCTGGTAATTTACAGAAATCTATTTTGAATCTGCTTATGAGACCATGCCGTGCTGCTCCGTTTCTTGGAAACAAGATCTTGTGAAGAGTCAGCTACTCTTTTTTTTAAGCAAATCAAACAAAAAACCCCAGCTAAACCACACACCCCCAACATTAATTGGGGAAAATCTGACTGTGTAAAGTGCAGAATGGACTTTACAGCAGGTAGCTTGTCTCTATGCTATTAAATACAGATGGACTGTGGATGGAAAAGGTGGTTTGTCATTCACCCTGTGAGCCAAGGCCTCTGATGTTGTTAAAGGAGAAGGTGGCCTAGAGCATGGGAGTTGCAATTCCCCACTAATTACAACAGGAATCACAGAATAGCTGAGGTTGGAAGGCATTTCTGTAGATCATCTAGTCCAACCCCCTCCCTCCAAGCAACATCAATTAGAGATTTTTCAGGGCTGTGTCCAGGTGCATATTGTCCATCTCCAAGGGTGAAGATTCCACAGCCTCACTGGGCAGCTTGTTCCAGTACTCTGTCACCCTTGAAGCTTTTTTTACTGTTTCTTGCTTCATAAAGAATTTCCTGCATTTCAGCTCGTGGCCAGCTTGTCACTGGGCACCACTGAGAAGAGTTTAGCTCCCTCTTTACTAACAATGCTGTCTGGCCTCCTGCGCTGTTTTTATATACACACTGATCTGCTTGAGCCTTCTTTTCTCCAGGCTGAACAAGCCCAGCTTCTTCAGTCTCTTCTTGTGTGTTTCATGCTTCAAGCCCCTCATTTGTAGCCATCTGCTGGTCTCACTCCAGTATGTCCACGTCTCTCTCAGAACCAGACCTGGAACTGAAGACGTGGTTCACCAGTGCTGAACCAGAGGGGAAGGATCGCCTCCCTTGACCTCCTGGTGAGTCTAAAAAGAAATATATTCAATTATATAGGGTGGGTGAAGTGTCTCCACACCACCAGATTCATGCCCCAGCTTGGAAAGCCTGGTGCCTGAATGCTTCTTGGATCTCTGTGTAAATATGAGTGCCGGGTGAAGTGGATCTGTTTTTTGCAGCTTCCAAAAAAGGTGCATCCTCTCCAGAGATATGGTTTAGGGTATTTCATTTTGTCAAGTTTTCTTACAGTCTGTACTGACCTCCTCCCGAGTGTGCTGACTCTTCTGAAGCACCTGGACTTTCACGTATGTTGTATGGGAGCCAAACTGAGGGCTGAGTGCCCCTCTTTTGGGGCCTAGGCATGCCTGCACCTCTGTAGAGGCAGTGACCCATCTTGGTTTCCCACCTTTAAAGTTCAGTAGCCCTTCTATATGTTGCAGTGTTATTTTGAAGGTACATTCATTATATGAGCTCAGAGGAGAGAATAACGGCCACCATGTAAGGGATATATTAGATAGGATAAAGGCTCAAATAAAGAATATGAAACAAGATCAACCAGACATCCACTGCAGCCTTTGCTGGGGCTGAGAATTTTCTAGTGAGTGAGCACTCCTATAAATGATAGTATGGTATTTCACTGGGGGTTGTAAACAGAGAAGGGAAGAGAGGCTGATGATCAAGATTATGCATCCTTTAAGTTAAAACCAGTCAGTAGAAACAAAGTACTATCTAATGGCAGCCTTACTTTATTTTTAAAATTGGAGAAGTGTTAAGTCTAGAGAGTACACTGATGGTGTTATATTTTTATTAATGAGAAGGTGGGGAAATTATTCCTGCAGCAGGATCTAACCTTCAGCACTGGTGTTTCATTTACAGCCTAAAAGCCACTGTATGTCTTCTGGGTAATTGAAATGACACTACCAGTCCTTATCACTGAAAAAAATCCTGTGCAAATCTCTGGGGGAGACCATATTAATGGTTTGGCATTAAATCTATATTGAGTGTAGCCCAGTTGCCCTGCTTTAACTTGTAGTTGTGGCTGAGAAACTATTTAGCAGGGATTTTACTGTCACTTTATTGTAGTTGATGTCACAAATTCCTGAGCCCTTGCTATTTATACTGTCTAACAGAAGCTAGATCCAGTATCATCTGTGAAGTACAGATGATTTTCATGAGATTGCCCATACTGTCTTAAAAGCAGAGAGTGGTTTCCAGAGCAAAATTAAATACAATTAGATCCTGTTGTGGTTTTGTCTGGATTGGCCAAGCAGAACGACAGATGGCCCTTCCCCCCCCCCCCCGCCCCTCCTCACAGAGGAGAGGAAGAGATAAGGAGATTATGAGTTTAGAAAAAGAACTAAACTACTTTAATGAAAATAATAATAAATAAGAAAATAGTAAATAATAATAGAATAATAGAAATTAAAGGGGGTGAAAAAAGTATACAATATATACAAAACCGTATCCAGCTCCCAGGCTGACGATCGCGTCACCAGCAGACACAGGAAAAGTCCCAGACTAGAGTCAGCAACGGACAAGAGCTGAATTCCAGAACTAGAGTCAGGAATGCTCGGATCAGGATCAAAGGCAGACGAACAGACAGGGTCCTCCTCAGATGTTGGCCATTGAAGAAAAAATGAGCCAGAGCCCCCTTTGCCCCTTTGATCCCTCAGCTTTTATACTGAGCGTGATGCAGATGGGATGGAATAGGGTGTTGGTTAGTTTTGAGTCACCTGTCCTGTCTGCTCCTCCCTGCAGGTGGGACCCCTCTATGCTTCTCCGCTTCTGACCCTCTAACGGGGCAAAACAGCAAAGTTAGCTGACCTTGGTTGTTATAGCAATAAGTCTAAGCAAGAGCCTTTGCACATACCGTTCCTTGGTATAATCAGGTCTTATCACTCTGAGAGTGAACAGTGTCTGAAAAATATGCTGTCAATTCCAGACTTTAGTCAGTTAGAAGAGGCCCAGCTAAAAAGTAAAATTACAAATCAGAGAATTCTAGGAGTTTTGCTTCTCAGCATGACTGATTTATGGTAGATCAGGATTTTTACAAGCTCTTAAGTATGCAGAGGTTGGGTCAGCCATACTGTCTGCACCCTGCTGTAAATCCAGTCCCTTGTGGGGTGGTGAGGAGGGGCACGGGGACAGGAGATGCTGCCACCTCCTTTGAGTCACTGTTGTAAGGCCTGTGCAACTTTTCTAACAGAGCAATTTCCTTCATTTAGGAGCGGATCTCTGCTGTTTCTTTAGCACCAGTCTAGGACAGAAAACTTCCCTGCTATAATAGGTAATACAGCGTTTTTTTCAAGTGGAGCTTTCCTATGGCACTTACAGTTCAAATACAAAATTGTTTTCTTCCAGAGCTCTTACTTTGTGTAACTAGCTTTGCATGCTGCAGTGAAGTGGTATTTTGTAGAAGGGCAGCATCTTTGGGGGATGATAGCAGTTTTGTGCTTTTAGCTTTGCAACGACATAGAGAACTTGTTGTCCCTAGTACATGAGTGGCAAAGCAAATGGTGCACAAAAATAGCTAATCCTGTTCAGACTGTCCTGCACCCGTTTTTCTCAGTGCTCCTGAAGGATGATGCCTTTAATAAAGTTCAGTCCAAACATCTAACTCCTAAAGGTAGAAACTGTTGAATACGTTGTCTTTGTCTGTGGTGGAATACAAAAATCATCTGTCTGTTGGTCCAAGCAGAAGACTGGTGAAAGGTCGAGAGCACAAGTGTTATGAGGAGCGGCTGAGGGAACAGAGGTTGTTTAGCCTGGAGAAAAGGGGGCTGAGGGGAGACCTTATCACTCTCTACAACTACCTGGAAGAAGGTTGTAGTGAGGTGGGAGTCAGTCTCTTCTCCCAGATAAAAAGCAATAGGACAAGACGAAATGGCCTCAAGTTGTGCCAGGAGAAGTTCAGATTGGCTATTAGGAAAAATTTCTTCACTGAAAGAATTGGAACAGGCTGCCTGGGGAAGTGGTTGAGTCACCATCCCTGGAGGTGGTGCCGAGGGGCATGGTTTAGTGGTGGACTTGGCAGTGTTAGATTAATGGTTGGACTTGGTGATCTTAAAGGTCTTTTCCAACATAAACAATTCTATGATTTTATGACCATAGGTTGGCATATGGATAGAATCATAGAATCATAGAATTGTTGAGGTTGGAAGGGACCTTTAAGATCATCGAGTCCAACCTTTAGCCTACCCTGACAAGAGCCACTTCTAAACCATGTCCCTAAGTGCCCCATCTACCCTTTTTTTAAACACCTCCAGGGATGGTGAATCCACCACCTCCCTGGGCAGCCTATTCCAATGTTTAATAACCCTTTCAGTGAAAAAATGTCTCCTAATATCTAATCTAAACCTCCCCTGACGTAACTTGAACCCGTTTCCCCTCGTCCTATCACCTGTCACCAGGGAGAAGAGGTCAGCCCCCATCTCTCTACAACGTCCTTTCAGGTAGTTGTAGAGGGTGATAAGGTCTCCCCTCAGCCTCCTCTTCTCCAGGCTAAACAACCCCAGCTCCCTCAGTCGTTCTTCATAAGGTTTGTCCTCCAGACCCCTCACCAGCTTTGTAGCCCTTCTCTGGACACGCTCCAACACCTCAATGTCCCTCTTGTAGCGAGGGGCCCAAAACTGAACGCAGTACTCGAGGTGGGGCCTCACCAGTGCCAAGTACAGGGGGATGATCACTTCCCTAGTCCGGCTCACCACACTGTTCCTGATACAGGCTAGGATGCTGTTGGCCTTCTTGGCCACCTGGGCACACTGCTGGCTCATATTCAGCTGGCTGTCAACCAACACCCCCAAGTCCTTTTCTGTCGAGCTGCTTTCAAGCCACTCTGCCCCAATCCTGTAGCACTGCATGGGGTTGTTGTGTCCCAAGTGCAGGACCCGGCATTTGGCCTTGTTGAACCTCATACCATTGGTCTCAGCCCATCGGTCCAGCCTGTCCAGATCCCTCTGCAGAGCCAACCTACCCTCAAGCAGATCAACACGCCCGCCCAGTTTAGTGTCATCTGCGAACTTACTGAGGGTGCATTCGATCCCTTCATCCAGATCATTGATAAAGATATTAAAGAGAACCGGCCCCAGCACCGAACCCTGGGGGACACCACTTGTGACTAGACACCAACTGGATTTAACTCCATTTACCACCACTCTCTGGGCACGGCCATCCAGCCAGTTTTTTACCCAGCGAAGAGTACACCTGTCCAGGCCATGAGCAGCCAGTTTCTCCAGGAGAATGCTGTGGGAAACAGTGTCAAAAGCTTTGCAAAAATCCAAGTAGATAACATCCACAGCTTTTCCCTCATCCACTAAGTGGGTCACCTTATCATAGAAGGATATTAGGTTTGATAGGCATGACCTGCCCTTCACAAACCCATGCTGACTGGGCCTGATCACCCTGTTCTCCTGCATGTGCCGTGTAATGGCACTGAGGAGGATCTGTTCCATGACCTTCCCAGGCACCGAGGTCAGACTGACTGGCCTGTAGTTCCCCGGATCCTCCTTCCGGCCCTTCTTGTGGATGGGTGTCACATTTGCTAACCTCCAGTCAGCTGGGACCTCCCCGGTTGTCCAGGACTGCTCATAAATGATACCAAGTGGCCTGGTGAGCACCTCCGCCAGCTCTTTCAATACCCTTGGGTGGATCCCATCTGGCCCCATAGATTTGTGCACCTCCAGGTGCTGAAGCAGGTCCCTCACCATTTCCCTTTGGATTAGAGGGGCTTCATTCTGCTCCCCATCCCTGTCTTCTAGTTCAGGGGTCTGGGTGCTCAGGGAACAACTGGTCCTACTGCTGAAGACTGAGGCAAAGACTTCATTAAGTACCTCAGCCTTTTCCTCATCCTTGGTCACTATGTTGCCGGCCCTATCTACTAGAGGACAGAGATAATCCTTAGTCCTCTTCCTATTGCTAATATATTTATAGAAGCTTTTTTTGTTGTCCTTGACAACAGAAGCCAGGTTTAGCTCCAGCTGGGCTTTGGCCCTCCTGATTTTTTCCCTACATAGCTTAACTACCTCTTTGTAGTAGTCTTGAGTGGCCTGCCCTTCCTTCCAGAGGCCATAGATCCTCTTTTTTTCCCTAAGTTGCAACACTAGCTCCCTGTTTAGCCAGGCCGGCCTTTTTCCCCGACGGCTTGTCTTCTGGCACATGGGGACAGCCTGCTCCTGCGCCTTTAAGACTTCCTTCTTGAAAATCATCCAGGGTTCCTGGGCTCCTTTGCCCTGGAGGACTGCCTCCCAGGGGACTTTGTCAACCAGGCTCCTGAAAAGCCCAAAGTCCGCCCTCCGGAAGTCCAAGGTAGCAGTTCTGCTGACCCCTCTCCTTGCTTCTCGCAGAATTGAAAACTCTATCATTTCATGGTCACTGTTCCCAAGACAGCCTCCAACCTTCACATTCCCCACAAGACCTTCCCTATTTACAAACAACAGATCCAGCAGGGCACCTTCCCTAGTTGGCTCTCTCACTAGCTGTGTCAGGAAGTTGTCCCCAGCACATTCCAGGAACCTTCTAGACTGTTCCCTCCCTGCTGTATTGTATTCCCAGCAGATGTCCGGCAAATTGAAGTTCCCCATGAGGACAAGAGCTCGCGATCTTGAGACTTCTCCCAGCCGTTTATAGAATATTTCATCTGCCTCCTCATCCTGATTGGGTGGTCTATAACAGACTCCTACTATGATATCTGCCTTGTTAGCCCTGCCCCTGATTCTTACCCATAAACACTCAGTCTCATTATCACCATCATTAAGTTCAAAGCATTCATAACACTCCTTAACATACAGGGCCACACCCCCGCCTCTCCTTGCTTGCCTATCCTTCCTGAAGAGCCTATAGGCATCCATGGCAGCACTATAGCTATGTGAGTCATCCCACCACGTTTCTGTGATGGTGACTACATCATAATTATCCTGCTGCACAATGGCTTCCAGCTCCTCCTGTTTGTTACCCATGCTACGTGCATTAGTGTATAAGCACTTCAGCTGGGCTACAGGTCCTTTCTCCTTTTTACTGGCGGGAGCCGAAGTTCTGCCACCCCCAGACTTATTCCTAAGGAGCCTGGTTATGCCCCCTATCTTTTCCAAGTCTAGTGCCAGCATGCCACCTTCAGGCTTTTTGCTAGCAAGCATGGATCTATCCCCATCCCCCTTCAAATCTAGTTTAAAGCCCTGTCAATGAGCCCCGCCAACTCTTGCCCTAAAACCCTTTTCCCCCCCTGAGACAGGCTTTTGCTGTCTGTTGCCAGCAGGCCTGGCGTCCTGAAAAGCAGCCCATAATCAAAGAACCCCAAGTCCTGCCGATGACACCAGTCTCTGAGCCAGGCATTGAACAGCTGGCATTTCCTATTAATCTTCTCATCTATCCTTGCAACTGTTGGGATAGAAGCAAACACTATTTGTGCTCCTGATCCCCTAACCATCCGTCCCAGGGCCCTGAAGTCTTTCTTCATTGCCCTTAGGCTTCTTCCTGAAATTTCATCATTGCGTAACTGAAAAAATCAATAAAGGGTAGTAGTCAGCAGGCTTAACTAGGGTAGGGAGTTTCTTCCTGACATCCTTAACTTTGGCCCCAGGGAGACAGCAGACCTCCCTACAGATTGGGTCTGGTCTACATATGGGACCTTCTACTCCCTTCAGAATCGAGTCCCCTACTACAAGGGCCCGTCTTTCTTTCCTAACCGAAGATGATGTTATACGAGGCTTAATCCGTCTCGACCTCAGTGACAACTCCAAGTTCAGCAAGCTGTTGTCCTCCTCATCCTCCGGTTCCCTTTGCAGAACATCATATCCGTTCTGCAAGGGCACCTCGGATGGTGTGGGGGTCACCTGGGTGGCACACCTGCCACGCCGGACAGGGACTTGTTGCCACTGGCCCCTGTCCTCTGAATCTCCACATTCAGCTGTGCTGCTAGAGGGTGGGGAGTGCTCTGTATGTGGAGCTCTGTCTGCCTGAGGTGCTTCTTTCAGGGAAGGCAGGATGCGACTCCAGTTATCTATCTCCTGTTCACAATCCCTTATACTTCTCAGACGACTTACCTCCTCACGGAGCTCCATCACTAGGTGAAGGAGTTCCTCTACCTGGGCACACCTCCCACAGGTCTGCTCACCACTGCCATTCAACACAGGCGCAAGAGCAGGGCACACCCTGCAACCTGACACCTGGGTGGCAGCATGTTCCCACGCAAGCTCCGTCTGAGTGGCCACATCAGAGCTGCTCGGTGCAGAGCTCAGGGATAGCATGGCCTTCTGCCGAGTTCTTACCATGACGTCCTGGTCAGGTCGAGAGGCTTCCAGTAACTTACTGTTCAAGTAGCTTCGTCCTATACGACTGCTCTCGCCGGGGTGACACCGCCCAGCTGCCTGCGTGCTGGGTGCGCAGCGGCCGGCCGCTGCGCTCCGGGACAGTCCGTTTAGAACTGCCGCGTGAGTCGTTGTCTCCTCCCCCGCCGCGTCAGCAGCCCACCCCCGAGCTGCCGGTTCCGCCACGAGGCAGCCGCTTTTCCCAGCCACGAAAGCCCTCAAAAGAGCCTTTTTGCCGGCCTTACCCGCCGCGATCCCCTTCCCCGGTGAGGCCTTACCTGCACTGGAGCTGGTCTCCTCGGCGACTGACCGTTGGCGTGTTTACGGTCCGTTTAGAACTGCCGCGTGAGTCGTTGTCTCCTCCCCCGCCGCGTCAGCAGCCCACCCCCGAGCTGCCGGTTCCGCCACGAGGCAGCCGCTTTTCCCAGCCACGAAAGCCCTCAAAAGAGCCTTTTTGCCGGCCTTACCCGCCGCGATCCCCTTCCCCGGTGAGGCCTTACCTGCACTGGAGCTGGTCTCCTCGGCGACTGACCGTTGGCGTGTTTACGGTCCGTTTAGAACTGCCGCGTGAGTCGTTGTCTCCTCCCCCGCCGCGTCAGCAGCCCACCCCCGAGCTGCCGGTTCCGCCACGAGGCAGCCGCTTTTCCCAGCCACGAAAGCCCTCAAAAGAGCCTTTTTGCCGGCCTTACCCGCCGCGATCCCCTTCCCCGGTGAGGCCTTACCTGCACTGGAGCTGGTCTCCTCGGCGACTGACCGTTGGCGTGTTTACGGTCCGTTTAGAACTGCCGCGTGAGTCGTTGTCTCCTCCCCCGCCGCGTCAGCAGCCCACCCCCGAGCTGCCGGTTCCGCCACGAGGCAGCCGCTTTTCCCAGCCACGAAAGCCCTCAAAAGAGCCTTTTTGCCGGCCTTACCCGCCGCGATCCCCTTCCCCGGTGAGGCCTTACCTGCACTGGAGCTGGTCTCCTCGGCGACTGACCGTTGGCGTGTTTACGGTCCGTTTAGAACTGCCGCGTGAGTCGTTGTCTCCTCCCCCGCCGCGTCAGCAGCCCACCCCCGAGCTGCCGGTTCCGCCACGAGGCAGCCGCTTTTCCCAGCCACGAAAGCCCTCAAAAGAGCCTTTTTGCCGGCCTTACCCGCCGCGATCCCCTTCCCCGGTGAGGCCTTACCTGCACTGGAGCTGGTCTCCTCGGCGACTGACCGTTGGCGTGTTTACGGTCCGTTTAGAACTGCCGCGTGAGTCGTTGTCTCCTCCCCCGCCGCGTCAGCAGCCCACCCCCGAGCTGCCGGTTCCGCCACGAGGCAGCCGCTTTTCCCAGCCACGAAAGCCCTCAAAAGAGCCTTTTTGCCGGCCTTACCCGCCGCGATCCCCTTCCCCGGTGAGGCCTTACCTGCACTGGAGCTGGTCTCCTCGGCGACTGACCGTTGGCGTGTTTACGGTCCGTTTAGAACTGCCGCGTGAGTCGTTGTCTCCTCCCCCGCCGCGTCAGCAGCCCACCCCCGAGCTGCCGGTTCCGCCACGAGGCAGCCGCTTTTCCCAGCCACGAAAGCCCTCAAAAGAGCCTTTTTGCCGGCCTTACCCGCCGCGATCCCCTTCCCCGGTGAGGCCTTACCTGCACTGGAGCTGGTCTCCTCGGCGACTGACCGTTGGCGTGTTTACGGTCCGTTTAGAACTGCCGCGTGAGTCGTTGTCTCCTCCCCCGCCGCGTCAGCAGCCCACCCCCGAGCTGCCGGTTCCGCCACGAGGCAGCCGCTTTTCCCAGCCACGAAAGCCCTCAAAAGAGCCTTTTTGCCGGCCTTACCCGCCGCGATCCCCTTCCCCGGTGAGGCCTTACCTGCACTGGAGCTGGTCTCCTCGGCGACTGACCGTTGGCGTGTTTACGGTCCGTTTAGAACTGCCGCGTGAGTCGTTGTCTCCTCCCCCGCCGCGTCAGCAGCCCACCCCCGAGCTGCCGGTTCCGCCACGAGGCAGCCGCTTTTCCCAGCCACGAAAGCCCTCAAAAGAGCCTTTTTGCCGGCCTTACCCGCCGCGATCCCCTTCCCCGGTGAGGCCTTACCTGCACTGGAGCTGGTCTCCTCGGCGACTGACCGTTGGCGTGTTTACGGTCCGTTTAGAACTGCCGCGTGAGTCGTTGTCTCCTCCCCCGCCGCGTCAGCAGCCCACCCCCGAGCTGCCGGTTCCGCCACGAGGCAGCCGCTTTTCCCAGCCACGAAAGCCCTCAAAAGAGCCTTTTTGCCGGCCTTACCCGCCGCGATCCCCTTCCCCGGTGAGGCCTTACCTGCACTGGAGCTGGTCTCCTCGGCGACTGACCGTTGGCGTGTTTACGGTCCGTTTAGAACTGCCGCGTGAGTCGTTGTCTCCTCCCCCGCCGCGTCAGCAGCCCACCCCCGAGCTGCCGGTTCCGCCACGAGGCAGCCGCTTTTCCCAGCCACGAAAGCCCTCAAAAGAGCCTTTTTGCCGGCCTTACCCGCCGCGATCCCCTTCCCCGGTGAGGCCTTACCTGCACTGGAGCTGGTCTCCTCGGCGACTGACCGTTGGCGTGTTTACGGTCCGTTTAGAACTGCCGCGTGAGTCGTTGTCTCCTCCCCCGCCGCGTCAGCAGCCCACCCCCGAGCTGCCGGTTCCGCCACGAGGCAGCCGCTTTTCCCAGCCACGAAAGCCCTCAAAAGAGCCTTTTTGCCGGCCTTACCCGCCGCGATCCCCTTCCCCGGTGAGGCCTTACCTGCACTGGAGCTGGTCTCCTCGGCGACTGACCGTTGGCGTGTTTACGGTCCGTTTAGAACTGCCGCGTGAGTCGTTGTCTCCTCCCCCGCCGCGTCAGCAGCCCACCCCCGAGCTGCCGGTTCCGCCACGAGGCAGCCGCTTTTCCCAGCCACGAAAGCCCTCAAAAGAGCCTTTTTGCCGGCCTTACCCGCCGCGATCCCCTTCCCCGGTGAGGCCTTACCTGCACTGGAGCTGGTCTCCTCGGCGACTGACCGTTGGCGTGTTTACGGTCCGTTTAGAACTGCCGCGTGAGTCGTTGTCTCCTCCCCCGCCGCGTCAGCAGCCCACCCCCGAGCTGCCGGTTCCGCCACGAGGCAGCCGCTTTTCCCAGCCACGAAAGCCCTCAAAAGAGCCTTTTTGCCGGCCTTACCCGCCGCGATCCCCTTCCCCGGTGAGGCCTTACCTGCACTGGAGCTGGTCTCCTCGGCGACTCGGATAGTTTCAGTATGTAACTTGATTTCCAAGTGTATGAGCAGAAACTTGTATCTAAATGTTTTGAGTTCTGCACTGTGTGTTCAGCTAAGACTTACATCTGTTCTCTATGCTATATTGGCTACCACAAGCTGTGGAAAGAAAGAATGATTTGATCACTGATTGATTGTAGTAATATACCAGGCATTCCTGATAGCTTGGATTTTTCTTGTGTAAAACTGCCAAATCTGCTTATTGTCAGCTTTGACAGAACACTTTTAAGGACTCACAAACAATTGAATTAAAATCCATGGAGAATCCAGGTTTTATATTTCTGTCTGATCTTAAGCATGTTCTTACAAGATTGGTGAACAGGCATGTATTTCACATATCTATGTGTAATTGTTGTCTCCAGCTGCTAAGATACACTTTTGGGGAAAACCAAATATCCAAAATACTATTCTCACCTTTTCATTTTATCTGGTATCTATTGGTGACTCTTATTATTATGGAAGATGTCTGACAGTGCTGTCGTCACAGTGTCTTGAGCAAAGATGAGCTATTATTGCAGCAACAACTTGTAGAATCATAGGGTTGGAAGAGATGTCTGGAGATCATCTAGTCCAACCCCCCTGCCAGAGCAGGGTCACCTTAGAGCAGGTTGCACAGGAACGTGTCCAGGTGGGTTTTGAATGTCTCCAGAGCTGGAGACTCCACCACCTCTCTGGGCAGCCTATGCCAGTGCTCTGCCACCCTCAGGGTAAAGAAGCTCCTCCTCATGTTTAGGTGAAACTTCCTATGCTCAAGTTTGTGCCCGTTACCTCTTGTTGTGTTGCTGGGCACCACTGAAAAGAGCCTGGCCCCATCCTCCTGACAGCTACCCTTTTGGTATTTATAAGCGTTGATAAGGTCACCCCTCAGCCGCCTTTTTTCCAGACTGAAGAGACCCAAATCCCTCAGCCTTTCCTCATAATAGAGGTGTTCCAGTCCCCTAATCATCTTTGTAGCCCTTTGCTGCACCCTCTCCAGCAGTTCCCTGTCCTTCTTGAACCGGGGAGCCCACAACTGGACACAGTACTCCAGGTGCGGCCTCACCAAGGCAGAGTAGAGGGGGAGGATGACCTCCCTCGACCTGCTGGCCGCACTCTTCTTGATGCACCCCAGGATGCCATTGGCCTTCTTGGCCACGAGGGCACATTGCTGGCTCATGGTCACCCTGTTGTCCACCAGGACTCCCAGGTCTCTTTCCACAGAGCTGCTCTCCAGTAGGTCAGCCCCCAACCTGTACTGGTGCATGGGGTTATTCCTCCCCAGGTGCAGCACCCTGCACTTGCCCTTGTTGAGTTTCATAAGGTTCCTCTTTGCCCAAATCTCCAGCCTGTCCAGGTCTCTCTGTATGGTGGCAGAGCCTTCCGGTGTGTCAGCCACTCCCCCCCAGCTTTGTGTCATCAGCAAACTTGCTGAGGGTGCACTCTATCCCCTCATCCAGGTCATTGATGAATATATTGAACAGGACTGGACCCAGTACTGACCCCTGGGGAACATCACTCGTCACTGACTTCCAACTAGACTCTGTGCCCCTAATTGCAACCCTCTGAGCTCTGTCTTTCAGCCAGTTATCTATCCACCTTACTGTCCATTTATCTAACCCATGTGTGAGTATGTGATAAGTATGCTTATTAAATGAGCAGATGCTCTGAAACTGGGGAAAAAACATGGTGTTTAGATAGGATTGCTCTGTCCATAACAGATCTGAGTAATGCCATTCACTCATTCTGTCCTCACAAGGGTTACCATTTGCTTGGTTACACTGATTCAAATGTGAGCGCTTCCTGAAACATAATCTGTGAAATGATCAGGCTTTAAAAAAAAAATCAAAATCAAACGAAGCAAATGTTCCTGCTCCAATTTCAAAGAAAAGCTATTCAAAGACAGTTTTGAGTTTTTTCATTATATATATGCTATATATATGGTCCTATAAAAATCCACATATAAACAAGAATAGGCATATATGGTTTAAAAATTAGCTATATACTTTTGATGACAGATCTGCCAATGTGGTAACCCTTGCTAGGGCAGAAGGACAATTCTGGGAAAAACGGTCAGCTGATATTGGTGATAACTTACAGCACTTCCACTGCTGACAAAACAATTCATGTAACATGTGTCCTTGGCATCAGTAAAGCTGCATTTAAGGGAAAAAGAAAAATACCAAACCCACACACCTCCTCCCCTAAACAAACAAAAAAGAAACCTACCCCCCAAAAACCACTGTAGGCCAGCTGAAAATTTCCTTCCAGATAGGGAGATCTTCTGGATGTTTGGTATCACCAGGATCTTCAGGTGAATGATGCCTTCCCATGTAGGGAAGAAAGGACTAAGGGTTATTGTAGTTGGTTAAATGTAGAATTACAGATGGGGTCCTCTGACCTTGTGCTGGGACTGATGTAGCTCTTAAGTTTTGGGTGTTGGGAAACTGCAGAAGTTCTTGCCTTTTGTCTCCTATTTTGGTCTCACACTGAGGAGATTAGGCTGAAAGATTCAATACTGGGGACAAAATTTTCTAATACAGGGTGTGTTGTTGGAATTGGATTTTGTTTCATACATACATAGTAGCTTTGACTTTTGAGAGCAGAGGCTTATGTAGAAATATATGAAGAAAGAATGAAACTAGATGTCTGCATAGCCAGTCTGGCTTCAACTTCATCCTTTATTTCATGCTAGTGCAAATCTGAAGCTCTTCTTTTGGAAGAGAGAGACAAAAAAACATTAGAGATAGCCATTAGAGATCCTCCCTTCTGATTTCTGTTTGGTTTTGTTTCGTCTCACGATATGCTGGTGTCAGGTTGCCTGTCACTTCTAGAAAAATTGAAACTATGTTATGTTGCCTCTTCACATCAATTTCCTGTAATTTTGGAAATTGAAGAAAAAGTCCAAAGGAAACAGAGTTTGTGCTTCTACAAGGCAATTTTCTAGCCCTTATTTAATTTTACATTACATACTATAGATAAAATAAATTTTGATTTGTGTTTCTTCTTTCCTGCATAAGAACAAAAATCTGGTACTAGTATTTAAGCTGTAGCTATGTTCTGTGATTAAATATTGCCTGTCATTCTGCAATTAGGAAAGGCACTAAACACAGAAACTGAATTCGGAGAAAAGAAGGAAAATATTGGTGAAAGCTGCAAGCATTTTAAAGATGAATGTTTTGATGCATTGAGAAACAAAGGCACCTTCCTGTGAGCAAAACAGAAGGGTCAGGAAACTGGAGAGTAAATAAATCTTTGCCGTGAACTTCCAAAGAGACTTGACATTTTATCTTATTTTTGCCTTTGTAAGTCTAACATTGATGGCCAGGAAGCAGTCAGTTAAGACGATTAAAACCTGGGCTTAGTATCTCTAGTAGCCTTTACCAGTGGCTGTAGTGGAGTCAAGATTGTAACTGCTCCTAACAGAGCTTTTCCTAAGATGAGTTAAAATATAGGGAGTGTGGATCATCACTGAAATAATACACTCTGAAGTCACTCTAGTTTGTGTAGTTACTGGTAAGCATTTCACTGAAGCATCAGTGACTGTTGTACAGTTGATAGTGCTTTTTGTGATCTTATGGAGATTCTGTAACATGCTGTGTCTTACCATGAAGTCTAGGTAGGAATCCTAATTTTCCAGAAGGTATTGATCTTGGGTAGTAGTTCGGGAGATCTCATACTAAAGGCATCGAAATACTTAAGCATAATAACTATGTAGAATAAGTTTTCATTGTCTGTCTGTAAACATAAAGCTTTATAAATTACATATATGGTGCCTTTTAAGAATAGATGAGTTGGAATTACATTAATACTTCTTAAATATAAAACTCCTGACCAGGGAAATGCTGGGACACTTTTCTGCTGTACAGAATGTACAGGTATGATGCTGGTTACAGAAGTACAAAACTTCTTATCCTCAAAAGCTGTAAACAAACTTCTTTAATGGGAGTTCTGGTATATTTTGAAGAACAGTTTTTCAGCATTCTTGAGATTTCTAAAACTATTAAAAATACACATGTAACCTATATCTCTTGTACCTTTGAAAAAAAACCCAAACAAACAGTGTCTACCTTCCTAAAGCTTCCTGGCCGGGCTGTTCCAGCATGCCTGCATGCACATGAGAAAGTGTAGTGAGTAATAGAGGTATCTACCCACTTAAGTTTGGAACTCCAAGAGAAACCCATCCATTTATTTTGGCCAAAATGCCACCTTGTTTAGCACTCTGAATGCAATCTGGCCAGACAAAGAATTGGATTGATGCTCCTGAGGAGTTTGAGTGCCAAAGTAAGCTGGCAGTGTTTCTCAAGAGCAGGAAGGTAATGTACCATAATTATAGATTTAGTCATATTCTGGATTCTCAAAGCTATTAATACTGTATAGGTGTGGCCAAGGGAAAAAACAATTTGGTGTGCTGCTGTGGGTTTCTCTTGCTGATTGTATTCTCATTTTCACAAAAGCTGTTTCCTCCTTGATGTGTTTTATCTTGTGCTTTCCTTTTCTCTTGTGGCTTCACTGTGAGAAGTGGACACAATGCAGAAATACCCTTTGGATGTGATCAAATGATTGTTTGGTGGAGATGAGTCTAAATCAGTAACACTACAATTCTGTAGATGTAGCCTTTCTCTCCCAGTGCTTCAAGAACTGCTGAAATTCAATGGCTTATTAGGAGTGCTTTGATCTTATTGTCTTATTAAATTTGTGGCAACGTGTGAGCCTTTATAAAGAGCTACAAGGGCTTGTCTTTGCTACTTCGAAAGAGATGTCATCAGTCAAAGCTAAGAGTCTGCTTTGAGTTGAACTTTCAGCATTCATTCCATAAAATAATTCCTCTGACACAGCAATTTCCGTAAAAATGGCTAACCAGGAGGGTGGATTTTGTGTTTTCCAGATGTAGTATATTTTGTGCACAGTAGTAAACTACAGAAAAAGTAATACATTACAGGGGTACTTTTAGAAAGTGATGATGGCATCCAGCACTTTGACCTGGGAAGTCTCATCTTAAGTTTCAGTAGCAGCAATTTCTAGCTCCATGTCATGAGCAGCTGGGTCTGATGAGGGTACAAACAACCTGGAAGGAGGGTGTCTTTGTTTTCTTGGCAACATGTTTTTTAAGACTCCTGTGAGGTTTTTTTAAGAGATTTGTTGGCTATAGCTCTTTGGCAAAAGTGGAAATGGACACTATGCAAGTTGAGATCTCAGCTGAGGACTACATAACTTATAAGAAATGCTGGGTCAGAATCTGGTTCTGGTCAGTGTCAAAGATAGCTGCAAATAAAACCAACAAATTAACTCCATGTGAATTTCTGCAAATGGTCACCTGTAAAAGGGACCAGGAGATGAGGAGGAGGTTCAGTAGAAAATATGTGTCTACCTGCATTAGCTGTGGTTTCCTGAAGGGTTATAGAGACAAGTGGATCTATGTAGCAATGAAGAAATAGCAAGACACTTCCTGAGAGCTTTTCTTTGTTTAGATTCATTTTTAATAGATTGAAGTGTTTCTGACTCTGCTCCCATACACTGTGTGTAAATCAATGCTGTATTT
This sequence comes from Larus michahellis, assembly GCF_964199755.1. Lineage (NCBI taxonomy): Eukaryota > Metazoa > Chordata > Aves > Charadriiformes > Laridae > Larus > Larus michahellis. Next base: position 5,109,801 of record NC_133898.1, on the reverse strand, counting down.
AGATCTTATGATGCTTAGATACACTAGAAAAAGATTTTTCTTAAAAGTTTTTACATCTCCTTTTTAACCATTGCATGTGCTCTGAGCTGGATTTTACTGGTTTTGTATCTCTGGTTTATCTGGAATTCAACTAAAGCTCACTTGACACCATGAGTGCTCTGACTAGGGAGGCACTATTACAGGGTATTGGAAATCTCTGCTGAGGTTTTAAGAGTTGGGTTTTTCTGTAAATGGAGAGCACTCATCTGCACCACTTTCCTAATTGTAGATTGTGCTGTGATTAAAAGGATTGAGAAGGAGAAATTGGAAAGGAAATGAAGCTTAAAAAGAAAACAACAACAAAAAGCCTGTTAGGTTCCCTAGCAACAGGGATTTATAGAGTTTTCTACTGTGAGACTGCTCTTTGAGAATTTGCCCAAAAACCAGAATCAATGCTCTACTTGCCACTTGGGGGCATAGGAAAGATAAGTGAAAGATTTCACTGGCCCTGGGCACGATGAGGAATGGAAGGTCGAGAGGTGCTCTCTAGGGATGACATACTTTAGACTTCTGCTTTTGAGTCTTCAAATGACCCTCTGGAAATGTGTTCACCTCTTAATTATGTTCTATTATATATTGTCTTGTTTGTTCTGTTCTTTTCCCATCTCAGAATTTTGTTCTAAAACCTTGCACTGAGGTGAGACTAACCAATCTGTCATGCTCAGATCATCCTCTCCCTCTGCCTGTTCCTCAGACAGGTTCAAATGTGATGTTCTTTACTCAGTGGTATAACCCTTTGCATTTTGGACCTAATATGATAGAAACATAGATTCATTTATGCTCCAGACCCCTCACCAGCTTTGTTGCCCTTCTCTGGACATGCCCTAGCACCTCAATGTCTGTCTTGTGTTGAGGGGCCCAAAACTGGACACAGTATTTGAGGTGGGGCCTCACCAGTGCTGAGTACAGTGGGATGATCACTTCCCTAGTCCTGCTGGCCGCACCATTTCTAATATAAGCCAGGGTGCTTATGCCCTTCTTGGCCACCTGGGCACACTGCTGGCTTGTATTCAGCTGGCTGTTGACCAACACCTCCAGGTCCTTTTCAGTGGGGCAGCTTTCCAGCCACTCTTCCCCAAGCCTGTAGCACTGCATGGGGTTATTGTGACCCAAGTGCAAGACCTGGCACTTGGCCTTGTTGAACCTCATACCATTGGCCTGTCCAGATCCCTCTCTAGAACCATCCTTCCCTCAAGCAGATCAGCACTCCTGACTAACATGGTGTTGTCTGCAAACTTACTGAGGGTGCACTTGATCCCCTCGTCCAGGTCATTGATAAAGATTAAACAGAACCGGCCCCAATACTGAGCCCTGGGAAACACCACATGTGACCAGCCACTGACTGGATTTAACTCCAGTCACCACAACTCTTTGGGCCTGGCCATCTAGCCAGTTTTTCACCCAGCAAAGAGTACACCTGTCCAAACCACGAGCAGCCGGTTTCTCCAGGAGTATGCTGTGGGAAACTATGCCAAAGGTTTTACTAAAGTCTAGGTAAGAAATCCTTCCTACCCTTTCTGGAAATTCATTTCACTTTCCATGCTGAAAATCAGAAGAAAATAATTAAGTTGTGTAACTTTGTGTAATAATTTCCATCTCTAAATACTTACTAGCTACTCAGTCCATGTTAACATGTTTTACTTTATCCTCTTTTATGGCTAAGGGTTCACTTTGTTTTGGGGCTGTCCTTTGAGTAACTTTTTTCCCTGTCTTTCTTCAGTGGTGCAATGAGCCAACTAGAAACAAATTGTGAGCTCCCATGAGGCAACTGGAAAATACAGTATTGAGCTCAAGCAAATGCCTTCTCACTTGCTATAGTTAGTTGGCAGTGCTCACCTTATGTTGTCCCACAGCTCTTGTGACATCAGTCTTGAAAAGATATGAGAGCTCAAGTCATCTTACAGAAGTGCCAGCGGAAAAAAGGTTCCCCAATATCTGCAGGATATGTATTTCCAGTTGCAGGGTTTGTTTTATACTACTGAGATTACTGAGTGCAAGATATGAGTTTGGTTGGATCTCTAGGCTAAAACTTATCTGCTTCCCTTAAGCAGTAGAATAAAGCAGTTGGGTTTTCAGGAGTACATTTTAAGGCTTTGCTTGTGGCCTTTTGTTTAGGTACCTAGAGAGGAGCTGTGTTCTTTCAGTTGTATGTACATAGAAGTCCTTGGCATCCCTGTGAGGCTCATCCACAAATCCTTCCATTATAAGTGGCAGGGTGATTACAATAGTTAAGGGAAAAAAAAGGAATCAGAAGTTTAAGTTGAGAGGTATAACTAATGTTTTTCCAACCATGTGGCATTGCACAACATCTCCTTATATAAATTGCCTTGGTACACACTGTACACATCTCCTTGTGCTCTAGACATGAGAGGCAGCCTGTGACTGCACTTTGTTAGCTAGCAGCACTGAATACTGACCTAAATTAAAACTTCATATGCATAGGGACAGTGCCACATTCAGCTTTAGTTCATGTGACTATGTAGGATAATGGGTTGCTATGGTAAAAATTGTGGTGATGATAAGCCATGTGATGTCAAGCTAATATAAGATGGTTTTAGCAAAATGAAGAAAATACATTGAGAGAAATATTAGGCAGATATTTTGGATGAATAAAGCCCTTTATATTTAATGAAAGGAAACACTATTCTACCTGCATTAGTTCTCTTTGGGCAGTGAATCCAAACCAGATGGGACTCATGTAAACATCTGGCCATTTGTTCTGAGCAGTGTGCTCAGAAAAATGGGATCTAATGGACAGAGAAGCACTGTTGTTTCATTTCATGCAGACAATTTATAAATTTCCTAAGATTAAGTTGAATCACAGATGCTCCTGTGAGTGGAAGAACAGTGTATTTGGAGGAAAAACAAGTATGTCCACGGGTATGTGTTGGTCCTCATTTTTTGTTATCCAACTTTCCCAAATCTCCTGTTGCTACTTTTTTGAGAAGTATGAGGTAGAATGTCCATCAGTCTTCAAGATTTGTAGAAGTTCACTGAAGTCTACTGAATTCATATTAGGCTTTATTAGGCATCAAGGCATAAAGGGGCATATGGGTCCTTTTTCAAGTGAGCTGAAATAAGCCTAATTTTTATTGTGGGATCTTTTGGTGCCTGATTGTTCATGTAGTAGTAATTTTTAAAAATTGTCACGTTATTCTAGACAGGTACTCTTCTCACTGCTCATTTCATTATGCTTATAAACCAAAGTTTTGTGAGTATTTTTTGGCTAATTTGTCTCTTTCAATATACTTGTGAGTCAATGGCAGGAAAGACACTGCAGAAATAAAAACAATCACTTTTTTTAGTTCTGAGGAATGAAGATATTAGGAGATGTTATCAAATAATCTAGTCACAATGTAAAACTGCTTAGAAATAAGCTAAGGAATTAGGGAAGTACCGGTTCAGAGAGCATCATGACACTTAAATGAATTCTTTTTATATTTGAATTTGACTTGAAGTTTTCGCTTGCAGATGTTAAGCCATTTTCTGTAAAGAGGAAGCTAAAATGTTCTTCATGCCCTGTCAATGGTCAATTTATAAAGTAATAAATTAACAGCCTTAAAGTGGGTGTGTGGGCTGCAAAGTGGTAAATCTACTAGTTGTCTAAGGTGCTTGGCAGAAAATGGGTATGAAACTCGAGTCTGTAAGAATAAGAGAAGCTTACTGGCATGGAAAAAATAGAGAAAGAGCAGTATTGCATTTAAAGGATATTTATAATAATTGTCATTCACCTGTTAATCCCTTTTTCCTGAGGATAGCTACCCATAAGCTCCAAGTATGATGTCCTTTTTTCATTTTCTTTTTAAAAAGATGAAAACCCCTTGCACTTACAGTTTGTTTACAGTCTGAGCTGATTTCCTCTCTTGTGAACTCTTAGACTGCTGGGCTGAGAGAAATGGCTGCAGGTTTCCTTTAACAGTCGACCTTATGTCCTTCCGTTCATCACATCTTATTGTTGGAGTCATTTTCATCCAGAATAAGCTATTTTCAAAGTTTTCTTTCAGCTTTTCCTCTGGTTTCTAAAGCTTTTTTCCTGAATGGATTATTTTTTTCAGCTCTGCTGCGTGCTTGGTTGAGGAATGAATCTTTTAAATCCATAATATATAGATGTCTTCTGTGTTGCCTCTTCTCAAAGTAATATTGAAGCACAAGAACAGTGGTGGTGTGGTTTAACAGCTGCTAGGAGCATCTCGCTGATACATCCTAGCGCCTACCACTTTTCTGCTGTTATGCTTACCCTTCCATATTCTCTCTGAGTCCTAAAGTTGGGTCAGACTAGGGTGAAGGGTTTACAGTGAGTTATGAGTGTCCCAAATCGTCATCATTGGGGGGAACATGGTGTATTTTTTGCATTTATTTTTATCTGCCCATTGGTGAGTTCTTTATAGCCTTGGGATCTCCAGTGTGAGCCGTATCACCCCATGCCTGTATGCCTTAAACCAGGGGATGTTTGTGTGTGGGTGGTATAGTTAAGATTTTTATTTGTGTGTGGTGGTGTGGGTTTTTTTGTGTGTGTGTGGGTTGTTTGGTGTTTTTTTTTTGTTTTTGTTTTTTTTTTTTTTTTTTTTAAGGAAAGAGTAGTCTCTTTTGGGATGTCTAAGGTGTTTCCAGCTGAAGGGTGACTTGTGGCCTTTGCAGAGGTGAGCCAGCAAACCTTCTAGTGCTCAGCTTTTCCAGCCCTGACCCTAAATGTTCCCAGTAGGTGCCTGGAGCCCCTTCTGAGTCACTCCGTGTAGAAGAGACCCTGTATCCCTTGAGGAAATCCTGCAGCAGTTACTACCACCATGGCGATAACCAAGATCAGCTAGTACCATTAAGGGAGGTCATAGTTTGAAAGTTTCTTTGGTGACTATGTAAAAAGCCTTTATGGGCTGTAATAGGCCAGAGGGCTGCATTTTTAATTGCTCTCTTTTAAGATATTAAGAAATCTGTGTAGCTTACAAAGAAAACTGTAGAATAATGCAGCCTAAGCCACAAGGTCTACCTTCCTACTCATGTTGCTATGATGGCAGCTTTAAAAAAAAAAAAAAAAAAAAACCCAAACCAAAAAGAACCCCACCAAACTAAAGAAAGCTGTATCTGTATTCTTCCCATGTCAAAACAAGACCATCCTCTCTCTCCCCTGACTGCAACACCAAAAATACCTTCAGTAGAATTTTAACACAGAATTTAACAGGATTGAATTAGGGGAGAATTAGGCTATCAAGCAAACTGACAGATGGCTTTTTTTTTTCCCCACAAAGAAAGCAGTTAAGTACAGAATATTGTGCCAGCCTCCAGCTACTGAAATATCAGTTGGATTTCCCTCCCTTTCCTTCTTTACCTCCTGTCTTCCCACCCAGGCTGCCAGGTTAATTCTCTGGATTCACATATCTGGGGCTGCTGCCCTCAAAGTCTGAGAAGCTGATTGGTGCCAGCTGGGGTTCAGTGTCCAGATGTGTAGGTACAAGTATGGCTTTTTGATTCATGACCTGGTGGAGACTTCATAACTGCCGCAGTTCCCTGGTCTGCGGGAGGCTGTCTTTCTGCCACCTTGCCCTTATGCAACCAGCAGTGTCAGCTGCAGTTTGCCCCAGGCATTGTTTGAAATCAGTCCAGCACTCAGTGCATCTTGTCGTGTTCTTGTCTCATGACTTTACTACTGTCACAGTCTCCTCCTGCACCATCTTCCATCGTCTGCAGTTTCTGCTGTCAGCTGCTCTTTTCCTGTCCCTCATAATCACTTTCTTATTCTCTGCCTCTTCCGATCAAGCAACTTCATTTATAATGTTGAGAAGAGCAAGAACAAATTGAGGAGAGATGAGTATGAGAATGAAGACTCAACAGTGTTTTCTTGGTCAGGATTTAGATGCATCATTGGAAATACAAGAAGGACCATTAGTTAGACTAGGTATTCTTTTCATACAACCTTGTCTCCATTGTGCTGAGGTGAGTCAGTAGAAAAACCTCAGGTTCTTTCTGTCCTCTAAAAACACTCAATGAAGCAAAGTTCCTTAAGGAAGTTTGTAAGTAAAGGTATTTATTTATTTATTTATTTCTCATCTTCTAGAAGCTTATGTGGAGCAGAGAGGTGCAGACTTCTGCAGCGGTAGGTGCTTTATCAAATAGAAATGCTACAATGCAATCTCCTTTTGATGAGCAAAATAAATGCATTTCTTTATTCAGCCAGCATCATGTTGCATTTTGAGGACTTGGTAAACAGCATTGTCTGCCAAGTCTCATGTCTTAAAATTGTTGGAAACTAGAATATTGCTCTTAAAAGTCAGAGTGAAATACACAGTTTAGATTCATGCATCATCCAAGTGTTTTGTGGACAGCTGAATTAATTCTTGTTCGTAGACTGCAACGTTTTAAATTTGTTTTCAGAATTTTATTTGAAAGTTATTTAAGGTCAAGTTACAGAAGTGTTTCTTTATAACTGCTGTTTTGTGTAAGCTTCCAAGAGAGAAGCTTCGCTTGTAGCTCTTCTGATTAGAAATGTGACCTGCTGTTCCAAATTTCCCAGATGTAAGCACCAGGTTTTAGTGTCTTTCCCAGGAATCTATTCAAATGGGCTCCCTTAGCAGTGGCTTGAGGAAACGGACAATTCCAGGTAAGTGGGTGTTATGGCAAGTATTACCTTGTGTCTGTCTTTGCTATTAAAAGAAAACTAAGGAGAGAAAATGAAAGCTGCTGAGGCTTGGCCTTGTGTTGACAGACTCCTGGTGAGTGACAGTATTTCAAAGCTGAATGTCACAGCCAATCCATTCTGGTAGCTTCTGAGGAGAAAACGTGAGGGAGCGGCCTCACAAAGAACAGGTCTTACTTGCAGGATTGGGGGAAGGTGTAAATGGCCCTGGGAACTTGTCAGTCCCTTAGGTGCTGTTTTGAAGGCTGCAAATAAAGATAGCTTCTGAAAAGTCAGTGCTTGCCAGTAAGTCAGTGAGAAAGCTTGGGCACGTGCAGAGAAGCAAACACTTTCAAGTGGAGGTCAAAACTTGAACCTGGCGTTTGGTTTAGTTAATTTTCTTTTTTCTGCTTGCTTTAACAGCCCACATAGCCATCATTTCCCAAGTGGAAGATGCATTTGAAGCCTGAAAGTAAAAGCCTGGTGCCCAGTGAAATCAGTGGGCTCCCTTGGGCTTCAGTGAACTCTGCCTTATCAAGGCAGAAGGGAATATGTCTTCCTGCCTCTGATTTGAGTCTTATACTTTAAATCACTAGCTGTACTTCTCTGCACAGGCCTGTATTTCTATGTGCCCTTTCCAATGATAGATTATACTTTTATATCCTTCTATGCAAGTGCAAAATTGGAGTAAAAAAGGTTTAGGTTGAAAATGGTTGCACACGTATATAGCATTGCACACTAGATTCTTCCAAACCGCTGGAACTTTCTGAATTTTTCCCCTCGGCATTTGTCCTCGGGATGGTTTTTTCCCCCTCACTGAGCGTTTTGTGGTGTTTTGATGTTGTCACATACCCTTTTATTTATTTTTATTTGATCTTTTTAGTATTTCACTAAGTACTCTTGTCATTGCTTAGATCTGGAAGACATTACCATAATCAGAATTTGTGCTGGGAATAGATACAGAGAACAAGTGTTTCAAGTGGATAGTTTTGTTTTCTGTACTGAAGTCCTTTTCCTCCCAATGTAACCTGACATGAGATTGAAAGTTAGCAGTCAAAAAGATATGAACAAATGTGTGTCTAATATGAAATGCAGAAATCTCATACTCTTTTTTTTTTTTTCTGTCCAGGGACAATAATCTAGTTCTAGATTGCATTTATTTAATAAGACTTCTTAATTTTTTTACTTCTCTAATATTAAAAATAAACTACTTTCAGTAAAGCAAACAGACTAGGCAAAGCTTGTATGATTTGGTAATTTATCAAGTGTGGCTGCCAGGGACCCAAGACTTTCATCAGCTGCTTTGAAAAATGTATGTTTGCTTTCATAATGGAGCTGTAGTGTAGGCCAGTGCATGAGGTAGGGAGCGAGCTTATCTCTTAACACAGAAAATATTCTTAAGAAGACAAGCTGATATGTGCACAATCATAATTAGTAATTATTGCAATTAGAAAGAGGGGGAAAGTCAAATGTAACTGAAAGGACTGTGATATTTTCCCCCTCCCGTAGAAAGCGCTGCCTCAGACCTAAGCAAGTAAGGAAGAACAAGACAAAACTAGCAGAAACAAGAATACGAAGTGAATTGAAGATTTTGTTTAGCACCCTAAATTGCTTTCAGTTCTAGCATGAAAAAATGTTAGATCTTGGTCCATTGCTAATATAAATCCATTTAACTCCCGTTCTGACTTTCTCTGTGGACTGTGTCAAACTTTTACCACAGGGGAATCTGACCTCATATAAAAGGCTTGTGTTAGTATGACATTAGGAGCTCTTGTGCCAGAGTCATCAAACTCAATGTAGCTTAGTTTAGCAAATGCAATGTGAATTTGTAATGTGGAAGTGAGTGAGGACACTGTAAATTTGTCAGTCAAGCTATCGCAAGAAGTAAAGTTGTTTTCTGAAAATGCAAGTTCTCAGACTGAAAGTTGACACAGCAGGGTATGTACTGCTCTGGGAAGGTCTGTGCTGGGCATTGGTAGAACAGTTCCTAAATATCGCATCAACAGGATAACACCATGTACTGTTATTGCACCTACACAGATTATTAATGCTGCTCTTGCTGCTATTTCTTCCCTGTAATTCATATCCCATCTTACGTAGGGCTCTTATTTTGCAAATAATTGTTTGTGGTGAAACTGCATGTAAGTAGCTCTCTCTCATGCTACACTGCAGAAATTGGGTGCAAATAACAGTGAGTCTTTCTAGCATGTGGCTTTTACAGATATTGCTCTGCATTCTGTATGCTTTTTCTTTAGCGTCATACCATGAAAAGTTTTGTAACAAGGTGCATCACCTCTGCCCTTTCCTGTCCCATTCAGTTGATGCTCCTTAGTGGAGGAGTGCACTCTGCAGTGCAAAGCTGCAGCCTTTTCCTGCAAACTACTTGAAGCTTGCCTGTGTATGAGAGCCTGGGATATTTGGAAAGGGCTGTTTGGTTGGGAAACCTGCGTGTAAGTGGGAGGGGATTGAAGGGAGTGTAGACTTTTACTGTGGCAGATAATGTTGTCTAGAAAAACTTCTTCCTGTTGAATATAAACATTTAATTTGTCTGTGTAAGAATCTTCAGAGGAATCTTGATTCTCAAAATGTAGTAATAAGCATAGACAGCATTATTTATGAAAACTTTTTTGTCTATTTTTTCATTTCAATTTTAGATTGTACTGTAAAACTTTTGAAAAGCAAAAGATAGAATTGAGATGTCAAAAAAAGCTGAACATTCTCTTCAATAAAAGTGTACATCTTCCCCTTTTCACTTCTTATTTTCGGTGTCCCTCTAGCCCGTGACTGGGACCTCTTAAACTTATTCATGCAACAAATATACCTTTTACTTGAAAGCAAATGATAGACAAAGTTCACCTTTTAGCAGACAAATTTCCATTTATGGTTGTTCTTTGGCAAGATTGAAGCTACAGGTCATTATGACACAGCATGCAAATACTGTATTATTCTTACTGAAGCTAAGGAGTTATAAAATGTTTTTGACATTTTCCAGAATAGCTGTGGTTGTGCTGTCTGAAAGATCAATTCTGGATGGGATCTGCAGTAACATAAGATGAGTAGGAAGAAGTACAATCGCAGATTTTTGTGTTGTGGGGTTTTAATGAGTTATAGAAACTTTGACATCTACTATGCTGATATGGGAGTGGATACCCATTTTTCCAATCCCAAACACCACCTTTATAGTTAATTGTGGAATTTACTACACTAACTCAGTGATAATGCTGAGGCATTACCTACCAGAATAGATTTATTTTGGAAGGCAAGTTCTTGAGACAAAGTAAGTCTTCACAGAGATCTTTGACTATACTGATTAACGCAACCTCTGTAATCTTCAGTACTATGGGAAGGTAGGGTAATATTTTTTTTTTTTATTGCTAATCATTGGCTCTAGGCTCCACACACAAAAGAAACCAGTGAACTGATTTGCTATAGAAATAACTGGTACATTAACATTTGCCTTCGGCTGTGATTTGCAGTTGATTATTTTGTTAGACTATGAGTTTTCTGTCTCAAGAAAATATTTATTACCATGTGTTTGTTTATGTGCATAGGACAGTCATGTTCCCTTCTTTCTCCCACGCTACAGCATCGGTCTTTAGAGCTCAGCACTGCAAGATTGGAGATTCAGAGTGAAAGTGAATTCCCTGCAAACACGGCCATGCCCCTACCGGGGGTGTTGCTGAGCTTTGACAGACTTTTCCATTTTGTTGTGAGCACCGGTATCCCCCAGAAGTGTGTCAAGTGGTGGAAGCAGCAGCTGCCTCTGTATGGTGCTGCTGATCACGCTCATAGCTGGACGCTGCATGATATTGCCTCATGCTGCATAATCAAAATTACTGAAACAGACTGGGCAGGGGTATTCCTGTATTTTCAGTCTGCAGTCTACCACCTGTGCATCCAGGCACTTTGCTTCCTTTAAAAATACAGGTATTGAAAAAGCCTCAGTTATTCCTTACATAACTAGTAATAAAGGCGAGAGTCACTGGGAGTTGGGGAGGGAGCAGATCATGAGGTACTTCTAATGGAAGATAGGTGAGAGATTAGAGGTAGCAGAGCTATGGGAGGAAAGGAGGATCTGACATAAACTTCCCTTGTCTTAGCTTTGCTGCTGAGTTGCAGGCAATTTAAGAAATACACTGCAAACTTCAGGTAGTAAAATGTGATAGCTCTGGGTACGGTGACTAAGACTTGAATTCCTTCCCCACACACCTAGGTTTTGGAAACAGAGCAATGGTGTCATATTAGTAACTTGCAAAAGGTGTCATGACCCAGGAGATACTATGTGCATGTTGGACCCTAAGGCAGGCTCTGTCCCCTTCTGCCTTTCCACACAGATCTACATGCAGAAACACGCCCTGTGTCTAACAGCTTCACATACTTTAGATAAAAACAGACACCGGATGTTTTTTCTGTTTACCCTTTTGCGTGGCTAGAACCCCCTAGTAATACAGGAAAAGAGGAATGAGAATTCGGGCACTAGTATGAGTGAACAAATAGTGTGTGGAGATATGCTTTGAGACTGTCAAAGCAATGATTGTATCTTGCTTGGACAGTTTTGCTGTATCAGTGGGACCATAGCCTGGCTATTAAGACCACTGTGTTTTATTGTGATATGACATTTGAAGCTGGAATTGCTTACAGTTAAAACATCCCCATTCTTTCAAGCCCACTGAGGTTTTCATCATCTAATTGTTCATTGTGTCTGGAAAATTCAGGCACGTCCCCAAAGGCCTCTCTGCCTTCCCAGGTACACAGGGGAATCCTGCAGGTAGAAGGAAGGCAGAACGCTGTGCATGCCTAAATACTCCTTTTGTGAGGAAGCTGATGAGCACAGGGAGAGATGCATGACTGGGATATGGGGCAAAGAGGAGCAGGGTGGATGAATTGAAAGCTCTTAAGATGAGTGTTGCCATGGAAACCACTGCCTTTCCTCTGTGTGTGCAGAGGTATGTTGGATGCTTACCGCTTGTGAAGTCAAGCTCGTATCTCAAATCTGTAATGCAGAAGTGCCTCAGAGGTCCCTGGGGCTGTGCCTGCAGGAAGCCAGTACTGCACAGATAGGGCCGCTTCCATCTCTGCAGCTGAGGAGCTGGCCTGCAGCTTGGTAGTCTAATCGATGTCTGCCTAAGCTCTTGTGGTTTGTTGTGAGGGGGAGCGAGTGTGGTGCCTTGTCAGGTCTCCTCTGACCGCTGCCTCGTGGGACAAGGAATCTGTATCCTGTTCTCAACCCTGGACCTGAGTTCCCTTTTGTGCCTTGGCTTACCCATCTGTAAAATAGTATAGATCTCTTCTTTTTTTTCACAAGTACAAAAAGATCAGGCTCACAACACTTATGATCCAAACTGATAAGAAACCTTCCATAAAAAGCTCTTTAAGTTAATCAAAGAATGGACACAACACCTCAAGTTGCTACGTATGCTGCAGAGGTGGCATCTGGTACCTCCTTCTGTGCCCCTGCAGTCAAGGAGGATTTGCGTGGCAGGATTCCTCCTCATAATCCAGGTGCTAACTTATTTGCCAGAGAAATCTTAAAATTCCTACCCACTCTATGCAGATGTTTTAATTCATTTTTTTTTTTTTGTCTTGCTACTCTGGGATGCAGGACACATGGCAGGGGGTTGTGTACAAAGGCACTGGAAGCTGAGGTAAGGATCCTCTTGGTGGATTGCAAGTCATAAACATCCCACCTGGAGATGTCTGGGCCCTGCAACAAGGCAAGTCAGTGTGCCATAGAGCTGGGCAGAGAGGACCTGTGCCCCACCTCAGAGGGACAAGGAAGAGACAGGGACTTTAGGTCACATTGTGTCCCACAGGACACATACACTGACGTGTAAATGATTAATATTATATCTGTAGCTCTATGGTCAGATTTCCAGTTCCTATTTTGTTAATTTTGTAGGTGATGAAAGCTGCTCTGTATTTATGAGCTGATGTCTGTTGGGTTCAGGCATGTAAATGTACCTAAGTGTCTCTCAGTTTTTCTGGTGTTTGTTTGTTCTACCTATGCAGTACTATATGCTGTCTTTGTATTTTGCTTTCCTGAATTTGTCTTTGAATCTTTTTAAATGATTGGTCCTTTTTTCTTGCTGAGGTTTAAGTCTTGTTCGTTCTTCTCCTTCTGTTAAAAAAAAAATAAAATTAAAAAATCAACATGATCAAATCAATGTTCTGTCTACAAAGCTGGAATAGCACTTGCACCTTTAATAAAATTCTGTGTCATGTCTGTTTTGTTTTAACCTGGTGCAGGCTTAAAAAAAAATCAGACTGAAAACATGATTAAGTGTTGTGATCGTACTTTACTTTCTATGTTTACTGAGCCTTCAGAGTTCCCCCTCTTAAAAGCTTTTATTCTACAGAGAAAATGAAAGCTGGGGGTCTGAGAGAAGACTTGGACTGCAAGAGCTGGAATTCCAGGTGAAACTTTGGTTCTTGGATGCAGATCCTGTTAGTGTACAAATCTTTACCACTTCTACAGAGAATCACTCCTTTTAGTACGTATTTCTTGGTCTCTGCTCCCTGTGTTTATGAAATGGAGATCTTGTGCCTTTCTTCCATCACACTAGAGGCAGTCAGCTTCTTGGCAGGATAAAGAGATAATGTTTCTAATTACTGTTTGCTTCGTGTTAATGCTGCTTTCAAATGTTGCTAGTGATACAGCAATAGCAACCATCCTTATGGGTTTTTTGTGACCTCGTGTGCTTTTGTATTGCCTTCTGCATTTAGTTTATTGCATTTAAAGAAACAGGGAAAACAAGAAACCAGAATCCATTGATTTTTTTAAAGACTCAGATTGTTCTGGGAACAGAGCAGAGCAGTTTGGTGACTGACATTTACAATAAGCCTCAATACGCAAGTCTTAAAGTTCTCCCAGCTCAGAGTAGGTGTAAATGAGGGAGGCGTGAAGACTGTGAGATAATTTAGTCTGTTGGCACCCTTCTGTGATCTACATGAAAACTGTTACGAAATCTCCCAGTTGAATTTATGTTAAAAAGTGGGGCTGCGGATGTAAATCCAGAGAGTCTGTGCAGAAATTTAGGACCTGTGGATTCCTTTAATAGGCATCATAGTATTTATGGATTGCCCTTGGGAAGACTCTGAAAGAGTAATAATTGCTCACACTTTCTGTATAATAAAGGATGTTTCATCTTCTTTATACACTGCATATTACATCATCGTAGATAATCTTTCAAAAAACTAGCATTTTAGATGGATTTGTGTTAGTGAGGGTACAAAACTAATTAGCATGTGTTGATTTAATTGTTCTGGAGTGTAATAGGGGTTCAGATGGGAACTTCAGTCATTGCTGCTTGAAACAAGGTTAGACAACTGCTTGTTTTGGAAAAGTATAAAGCTTGCAAGATTGCATATTTAACATCAAGATTTTCTTTGTCTGGGGAGAGATAAAGTTACTATGTAAAAGTGAATCTGCTCAGGAGAATAAAGTCATGAGTGTGCTGCCATTGTGAAATGCAGAGATGTTTTTTAATCAAGAAAGCAAAAACCTATTTTTTTATTAGGGTGGAGGTTGCTGAGAGTTGCGTACCATGGCAGAGGCAGTTTTATTGTGTTCCAGCTTAATGATGCAGTGCAGGAAAGGTAGTGCTGCATCAGAGCTACTCCGTAATCATTCATCAGGGTCAGGAGAAGGGTGTTCTCTGCAGTGGGAACATGCTGTGCCTGAGCTCCGGGGGGGATGTTACTGGCCAATATAGGAGTGTTCATCCAGGATGATGCTGCATAAGAACAGGAAGAAGGGGTAAACAATTTGCTGCTCCTGGGGCTTGGGTTCCTGCTGAAAGGGATTTGAAAGACCGTTTCATTGCACAAAAGTCTGTCTTTCCAGTGCAACTTGTCTACTTTAACACGCTAACAAATACAGATAAATAAAGATGCTGAAGCAATACGTAGGTTATTCCCTTTTCCTAAGAATGCCTGAGAGTGGGTAATTTTAAGGAAACATCTTAGTTCTCAATAAAATTCATTAACTGGAAATATAGACACAAGAAAATACCTGGGCTGTGGCATCAGACCTGCCCTTGGTGGTATTTGTCATCATTAAGAAGAAAAAAAAAGGGAATGTGATTATGTAAGTTCAAGTGTAGTAGCAATAGCTAAGAAAACTGCACTGGTACGAATTTTACATGGAGGAAAAACAGATGGTCCAAAAACTACTGTACTATTAGAAGTAACAAAGAAGTATTGAAGCTGGTACTTTAAAGTCTTTAGAGTAGGGGTCTAGAAAAAGGAAACCATGCTGGCTCTGACAATAAATTGTTCTGTGACCTTGAGTGAGTCTCAGTGAACACAAAAAAAAATTGCAAAGACATTTGGAGCACTCAGATTTTCCAAGAGATTGGATGGTTATATCTATCCTTAGAGATTCCCACTGATCTCTCGCTGATCTCTCACCAAAGGAAAAACAGAGGATTTAGCACTTCTGTATTTTCACGGAATCACAGAATTTTTCAGAGTTGGAAGGGACCTCTAGAGATCATCTAGTCCAACTCCCCTGCTAAAGCAGGATTGCCTAGAGCATATTACCCAGGACTGCATCCAGGCAGGTCTTGAAAGTCTGCAGAGAAGGGGACTCCACAGCCTCCCTGGGCAGCCTGTTCCAGTGCTCTGTCACCCTCACCGTAAAGAAGTTTTTTCTTACATTTGATTGGAACTTCCTGTGTTCCAGCTTGTCCTGTTACTGGGATCCACTGAAAAGAGTCTGGCTCCATCCTCCTTAAACCCACCGTTTAGATACTTGTAAACGTTAATTTGGAGGAAATGTAACTAGTAAAATAATGCTAGAGCTTGGATCTCTAAAGAATCCCTAATAGCGAGTGACTACCAAGACGCTAATGGCTGTCTTGGCTAATGCCGAAGAAAGCATTCAGCAATTGTTTTCTCTTTTGTAGAATTTCTTACGAGTCAGGAAAGTTTTTGAGAGATGAAGTACTCCTTCCTATTATCTGAATTCAAGGCTATGATTTGAAGGCTTATGCTAGTCCAGAACACAGTATTTGCCAACTGATTTTGTGGGGCTATCTTTAAATTGTAGTGTGAATTTTTCACTGCAGTAATAGAGCATGTGAGTAGGGTGAGCTGAATACAGGGAAGGGCCATGGTATTTTGTGGCACTCCCCTTGCCTATTGCGCAGAGAGGGAGACTCGGGGAATGGCCTGCTCCTGTAAATGAAGCTGGGTGCAGTGACTTTTGGCACTGCTGTATTGATTCTGTGTTAGTCAAGACATAGTGCTGAGCATTTGTTCTTAAGAGACCTGAATTTGTATTCCAGGGCGGGATAGGTGGTCACACAGAATATCTTTTGGAGTGAGGGACCACAACCTAAGTCCTCCCAGCAAAGGTCCTGTGGTCTCTCTCCATCTGCAAAGCCTTGCAGAGTGGCACGTATGCTAAAAGATGGGAGACACAGGGTCAGACCTCCCCAGGAGGAGTAGGGGTTTGAACTGAGACTGCCCATAGCTCTGACAAATGGGAGCAGGGAACACGAAGCAGACATGCACCAGGGTGCTACGTTGCCATGTCACTGACTAATACTTCTCTCTAATGGCACTGTAAAGCAGCAGTGTAGTAGTGTATTATAGGTAAAAGGCACTATTAACCCCACATTTTACAACCTGCCAGTGTCCTATTATCCAGCTGTGTTAACAACAGAAACGCCTGATGGAGTTGACTTAAACACTGGCTGGGGGTTAGTTTCACGACCACAAGACAGATACGCAGAAGACTAAGCTTCTATGGCCCTAAGGAATATTCAACAGAAGCCTAGTGAATAGCTTGCTTGTGACGTCCTAAAATTATTTGAGGGAAAAAGACTGACAAAGTACAATGGGTTGTGGCTAAAAAGCAGCCTTCCACACAACCTGTAAAATTCTTAAAATCAATTAAAAAACCTTTAAAGAGTTTGTCCTATGTCAGAAAAGCTAGGCTGAAACCTATCAGGAAGCAAGTTGTAGGGTTCTGAGTCAGATGTGTCCAAGGAATAATAATAGCATTTAGGAACTCCGGGGAAATAAAAAACTACAGTAATTCAGCCCCCAGAGGAATACAAAAAAGGGAGGAAAAGGAAGAAAAGAAAAAGATTACATTTACTAGTAGCTTGACACCCTTTGTCCTGAGGGGCAATTCTTCCAGGCGGTGTCATCCAGATGATGAATTTATGCTTTGCAAATTGTTCTGGAGACCATTGTCCCTTTAAAGTGAGATCCCGTTCCAGGCATTTCCTTCCACATAAGTGCAGCTTGTGCAAATAAGGAAATCTTTGCTTTTTTTTTTTTTTTTTTTAGTGGAACCTGGGGACCCTGTTTTGTAATTGGAACAAATACAGGAGGGAATCCCTAATGCTCACTACACCAGTTATTCAGTCCAGTGCTTTCTCTGCTACCAAAATATCCGTGTCTGCTGTTCTCTGAATCTTGGGGAAGGGGCTGAGCATCCGCTCAGCGCTGGTGGGAAGACAGTTATGCTGAAGGCAAGGTCGTGTACAGTTGTGTCAGTCTGGAACGCAATTCTGCCTCTGTGGTAGGTTCCTAACATGACTTGCGGTGGGTTAATTGGTGCTCTCTGATTGACTTACCCTAATGCCAAACAGCAGTGATAAAGCCACGTTCCTCACAAGGGTATTATAATGACTAATGCTTTCTGAAGTATTTAGATATGATAAAGGTGAGGAGTAGCAAAGAAAAATAGATGCTTGCTGGTTTGAAATGTATTGTGTACAGTCTGTGCTTATTTAGCTGTGGTAAATGAACTGTAGCATATAACAGAGAAGACCTGAGACTAGATCTCTTTCATTATTAAAGTTATGTGTTTCTGGCATTTCCTCCCCCTGCCCCATCCTTCTAATATGCTGTTGTTATGGCAACAGTGTTTCTATCAAGAGATTCATATGAACTACTAAACCTTCCTTGCACTTTTACCAGTTTTGGCACACTCAAGATACTTAAATGCATATGTTCTTGAGTTGTTGTGGGGTTTTTTTGTTTATTTTTTTTGTTATTGTTCTGTTTTTTTAACTGGAGGGAATGAAATCATAATTTTGAGCAGAACTTCCCTTGCTCAAAGAGGGCTTTACCAAAATCGTCATAACTACTGTTACATACTGGTGTGTTTAATACAACCTATATTAAAAAATCTAATGTTGTATTTCCTCTTCCATGTCCTAGAGTTGGACAAAGACGCCTCCACAGCAATCTCCTTGCAACTTTTAATAATCATGGATGAATGGAACAGTACCATCAAGTTCACTCATAACTTACTACAAAGGATTGTATTTCATTTAATTTTGCACACCTCATTTATGGGCTCTTGTGTTCTGCTAACAAGAGCCTCTGGAGGGAGGAGATGTCTCAGATATTGCAGGATGTGCAGCTACACACATAGTGATGTCAGTTCTAGCTGTTCACCCCCTCAATAAACAATAACAGCAAAGTGGCACTCTGACAGGGTCATGAAATAGTCATGAGGAGTCCCAAAATAACAGACGGCAGTAAACTGTAATTGGGTCTCCTAACCAAAAGAAATGGAGGTGTGTAATATTACAAGCTTCCAGATGGCAGAATATGGAAAAGACAGCTTTATGATCTGCTCTTATGAATCCTAACTGCTGCGTGTCACTGATGAATGAAAGGTATAATTATTTAGAGGGGGAGGGTGTTTTTCATTTCTTTGAGTGGTATTTCACTAGTTGGATGTGTTAACTCAAGTTGCCTTATGAAATGTTTTCTGGGCAGATAGAGTAGAAGCTTATGCACAGTTCTGTTGTTGAAGTGCTTGGTGTGTTCAGTTATTTTCCTTAATTGTGCCTCAAATCTTGTTTTTAGTACTCTGAACATACCTGTAACTTTTTTCCTTCCTGTAAAAATGTCTGGAAAGCACCTCATGAACAAATACGAAATCAACCATGATTAAAACTTTACACATCTTAGTAACACTTTATACTGAGTTGTGCCTTTAGCTTTGTTTTGTTTGTTTGGGGGACGTTCCTCAAGATAGATTTCTCTGAAACAACGCTTCAGTTGTGACAATCCCAGGGGATCATGACTGGAAATCCTAATCTTTCTACTAATCGTTTACTACAATGGGTCTTGTGCCGTATCTGCCTCTACGATATGAAAAGTATCAACTACATTCTGATAACGCATAAATATATCTATTTTTATGATATCAGTCTTAATATAGATCTTAGTGAAAAGGCAATATTGGGCTGTCTTCACTGCACATCAATTGCAAACTGTTTCAAGCTTAGTGTTCTAGGCATACATTCATGCATCTGTTGGCATTTGGAGGGGAAAGGAGGGCATGTTGATGTTTGGTTGAATTAAAAATTGCTATTACTGTAAGCAAATGGATCTGGAGCTATTTACCTGCTCTTGGTTTCATGAGCTGTAAAATTCTTAGTATCTACACTGGCTTTTGCAGCTAGCAAGCTGTTATTAGCACTGGCCTCAAGAAACAGCTTCTATGTGACTTTTGTGTATAATTTCAACCTGCGGGAAGCCCTCTAAAAGAACTTATTTTCTTTACCTGTTGCTCTTAGGCTATATCTATATATGCTAGTAATTTGGTGCACTAGCGGTGAACCAGTAGATGAAAACAGCTGGTGCTGGGGCCCCTACCTCTGTCTACATTGTGTGCTGCTTGCCAGGCTTGTTTGGGATGAGATTTAGCCTGGTTTCCTGGACTGACTGCCTCCCATCAAATGGCCTTCAAAGCTGACCAAAGGGTCAGTTATTGGTTCAGACTCTTCTGTACCAGTGAGGCTTGGGAATGTGGTCACGGAGTGGTTTTTTTTAGAGGTGATGCTGCAGTTGTCCTCGTGCTCTGTAGGGTTCTGGGCTGTTCTGCAGGCCTTGGACGGAAGCAGCGACCTTCAAGGCAAAACTTGGTGCAAATATTCTCAACGTGTATTTATCAAATGCTCAGTATCCATGGCTGATTGCTATGGGAAGATGAGAAGGTGATTTACCTTGATGGTATTTCTAATTCTCAGTGTACTTGCTTTCTGAGGTATTTAAGCTCAGGTGTTTGCACAGTAAGCTCTTTACCTGATCGTTTACTCCGTTGGCTTTTTTTGCTCCTCTATCCTCCAGCTGTCTGTCTCCACTGAGATACCTTGTACTTTATGCTGCCACCTTGTAGGCTGTGCTTTCTCCTCCATCATGCGTCAGTGGGAAAAGACTCAATAAGGTGCTCTCAGATACATTAAATGTACAAATACAGAAAGACAGAAAAGTGGAGAAAGGAAGATGAGAGTTTTTCTTCTTTCAGTCATAATTAGGCTGCCTCCTATGCCACCAGCAAAATTCCTTCTCCACACAATGATGGTTTTTTTAATAGATATGAGCAAGCTGCGACTGACTGTAGTGGATTTTGGCCAGTTTCCAGATCTCTTTAACTACACTTTCTAAGTTTGTTTTTGTTTGTTTGTTGGTTAAGCTAATCCTTGTTGGTATAAAGGAAATACAAAGATCATAACCTGCTCTGATGGGTTTTCCCCCCCCTTTACCGGTCTCTTTACCAGTTGCACAGTGCTATTGGAATATCTTTATAGTGTACAATAAGCACTTACTTTTTTTTTAAATTCAATACAGTTCTGTCACTAGCAGTGTTCGTCACTTATTGGCATTCATTAGCTGACCCAGTTGGTTTGCATTGCAAATTAACTAATAGCCATGGATGGCTATAAATGAGTAACAAGCTATATTATTCATATGTAAATATTCTTTTGATTAAATCCATCTTCACTTGCTAATGCCCTAAAATGCTTTGATGTTTTTTTCTTCTACAAGTTTATGGAACACGATTTCAGCCATGCTTCACTTTTTCAGTGGTTTGTCTGCTCCCACAGCCTTTTATTTTTCACTCATTAAAAGTAACTGTTGCAACACTTCCTGTGACTAACTAGGAAAATTGGTTCCCTATGTAACAGCGTTCACCTGTTTGATCAAAAATGCTGCTTTGGTGGATTTCTTAAAATTAATTGGAACACTTTTTCAGAAATATTTTTTTTTTCTAGGTTAAAACCGAGATGAAGATAAGAAGTTCTAAATTCTGGCAAGAGAGCTTTTTCACATTCTTACATGCTGTTCCCAAGCCGCTCATTAGTGGGCTGTCAGCTTTATAGCCAGAAGGTAGCCTTCTCCCAAAAGAAACTGTGGGAATTCTGTTTGAAACTATCACGCTAGTGTTATTTCTATAGCTAGTGATTATAAAGATAAACTTTCATGTTAGGAAGTGCAGATGACTTAGAGGCTAATTGCTATGCGTTTACAAAAGCCTTTTAATTTTCTACTGCCTTTGGGACCTAGTCTTTAAAAGCTGGCCTGAAGAATGCAAATACTCATGAATTGGGTTTCCTTACACAGCAATGTTGTTGTGTGCCGTGTCACCTAAGACCAAGCTGTAGTTTAGATGCCAGTTATCATGCTGGTGATTCAGGAATTGGACAAATCAGTTTTTACTTTCAATGTCTGTTGGATCTTGCCCTCTATCTTAATCGATGAGGCTGGTTCATCTTGGATCCTAGTGGCAACATGCTACAGACAGACAAGTGTCTCAGCTGTCTGTGGCAAAAGGAACATGCATGCTTTAGTGTAATAGACCACCAGAAGGCATAAAGGCTAAGAATATAATTCTTCTGATCTCAGAAGAAACTCATCCTGATTTACATCCCTGTAACTGAGAACAAAATCAGACTCTGAATGTCTTAGGAGACATTATCCAATTAGAGAAAAGGTCGGGTTTGCACATTTACTGTCTATAATAGTATTTCTCAGTTACTGTTGGTCAGACCTGTGTGTGAAATGCAAATGGGCGTGTGGGGGAGTGAGAGAGAATGTCATCTTATCGAGCAAATTTAAGCAGGAATAGTTAGTTTCCACAGAGAATATATTCAGAGCGAATTTGTCCATTAGTCACCCCTATTGCTTTTCCAGCTGCCTTTCATCTCCTCACTTGCATCTCCTAAACATCTTTTCCTTACATGTGTAATTGTAAAAAGGATAAACTTAGGCTATCAGTAATGCCTTGTTGAGAAGAACAATGCTTAATCAGAATTAATCCATGATCCCAAAAGAGGAGGAAGCAATAAATGTGCTGTTTCCTATCTGAGAAATGGACATAACTGTGTGGTAATAGATCCATTGTTATTAAGAGACATTTAACAAAATGGTGGTGGTTTATCTTGTGAAGGCAGAAGGAGCACACTTTAGATAAAATTAGCTCTTAAAGTCCTCTTTATATAAACAAAGCTAGAGCAGTCTTCATCTTCCTGAAGACCTTTCCAGCTCAAGATCTTCACAGGGAAAGAAATAAAGAAATGCCGTGTAGAGTCATAGATGCACCAATTAATACTGCTTTTACATTACGTAACATGATTTATGTTAGTACAACTGGAACAGACTTGTAATGAACTTGTGTTTTCCAGCCTGAGAGACTGGGGAGAATAATGGCAAATGAAACTAGTGTTTCCACAGCACTTGCAATCTAGGAGCTGTGACAAAGACAGGCTCTCTATTCTCCACACCCTCCCCCCTCGCCTCTTCAGATTGTCTCCTGGACTATACCAAGACTGTGGGAAGCTTGAGTAAAATGAGCCCTGCATATATGCGAGAGTATAATCTGACTGAAAAAAAAAGCCTTGCATGTAATTAGGAGTAGCCAAGTACAAGTCTAAAGAGAACATTGTTGCTAGTAAAACTCACATATGACTGGGATAATGGTGGAAAGCAACTTGCTTTTTAAGTATTAATTGAGGATGTATATCTGTGACAACAATATTAGACAAAGCCTTTCTGGGCAGTTATTTCAGTTATGGTCAACTAAAGGAGTTTCTTGCGGTCAGGACTACAGTGTGATGTAGGACTAGACAAAGTACTCGGCTGAAGTGCTATATTAGCTTGGGTATGTGCTGCTCAGTGCTACGCAGTGCTGCTTTAGAAATCCCCTTAGCCTGGGCTTGATATATTTACATGGTAGAATAATAACACCGCAAGTACATAAACCAGTCTACTACCAAACTGCAAACTATGCTGACATAGCTGTTCTACTTCTTGGTGTCCCATGACCTGTGGTTTCACTCTGATGTTGGCAGGGGGTGTTGAAGTGAGTTGTTAGCATCTAGAGTCCTTCACCAGGAAGAATATGGGTTTTTTTTTCTGTTGATGGTTGCTTCTTCCTTATTCTAGGATCTACTTGGGTTCCTTTTTATCTGTCTGGTAACATGGTTGTACATCTCTGCTTTTTCTTTGTTCTGCAGCTCCATGTTACATTCAAATTTACTATGTACGGCCATTTTGCTCATGTTAGATACTATTTCTTTGTTCCCTTCATTAGTCCTAAACCAAGTTTTTTCCAGGTTCGTTTTGCATTTCTTTAACTGACCATTGGTGAGTTATTCATACCTGTGGAGTTCCAAGTGCTATGCCTGTACTTCTCTACTCTACTCAGCTATCTCTAATCATTCCGTGCCTGTACTTCTATACTGCATCACGTGTCTACATTTCCTCAGGCCTCTGTCATATCAGGCAGCATTTGTCTGTACCATGTTGTTAGTCAGAACCATGGTGGTGCCATACAAAGATAAACAGAAGTAAAACGAATTAGCCATAGACACCTAGTCAATTAGAAAAATTCCTGTTACAGCTAAATGAAGCTAAAACTAATTTGCAGGCAGGTCAAGATAAGTTCAGATATAGCAAGCCTGAGAAGTTGCAGTCCTGAGGCCCCGCAAACTTAGTACAAAGCTCATGGGCTGTTACTAGCAATGGCAATGCCATAATCACCTTGCTGGTTGGTTACGTACTGCATCGTGAATATGTCCTGTGGTGACTGTCTGTGCTAAAGTAGGACAATTGTTCAAAGGCTATTTGGAGTAACACTTATTCTTACAAATGAAAACAGCTGTGGGAGGATAACTTCTAGTATTTCCACAGTGATTCTATAACCTAGTAGCTTAAAGCTGTAAAACATCAATTTCTGCTGTCTTGTCATTGTTGATGATTACTCATCTTATAACCATGGGTTCCTAAAACAGGTATGTTCCTAAAAAAAATAACTTATCAAAGAAATTAAAGCTGTTTGTTTAACATGCTTAGCAAGGGCTTACCCACTATGCGGAGCCTAAGGAGTTGCAGGCAGCCGACAATGGGAGGTGATGTGTGTGGCTGTGGCAGTGTATGGCTGGGCATGTGGCTTGGGAATTTTGTGCTCGCGTACTAGTCTTCATTTGATGCTGGGTCTCTTCTTAAAAGACTTCTGCAGTGAAAAATGGGAGCAATATTTTTGTTATTCCCCTGCTTGGCCCACTGAAATAGTGGAATGCCAAGAGTGTTGATTTGAAAGTATAATGTTATGCAGTCAATGCAACTGATGCACCCTACCCTAGTCTTAAAACGACATCAGAAAAGGGGCAAGAGATACCTCTTACTCCTACATTACATTACTTTACTACATTACTGTTAGCTTTGAAACAGACTCCTTTAGTTTCTTCTTCTGACACCCCACCCCCCTTCTGTTGTGCTTTCTATAAAAGCGAAGAAAATTTGCAAGTAATCCCTTCCAAAAGCAGGTTAGGAAAGGTTTACAGGGTCACCTCTCTTTTGGCTGTAGCTGGTAATGTTTTTTCCTGGGCCTGCTTCTCTCTCTACTGGCTGCTGCTGCACATTGATGGAAAGAACACTCTAAAAGCAAGCTTTTGTCTATAAATATCCAAAGCAAATGCTTCTAGATCAATTTCTTTTGAGAAACATTAGAGTTTCCTCCATCAGACATATCTAAAATATAAGACTATAGGAGAGGATATATGGGGGTGTGGCGTTCAACAGTAGACTTTCTTCAGACTTGGGGTTTCTTAAATATCTTCCCCTATAGGCTGGTCTACCTGCTGAAGCAATGACTGCTGTAGCTAGTCTGAAAGTAGAAAGTCTCTTCATCAGGCTATGTTTAAGGAAACATACTAAAAGGAACAGGAAGACCCAATCTGTTGAGAATATGAGGCGGGTGGGGGGGGGGAACCACCAAAACAACTTGCCTTACTACCGCCTTCATGGGGATCAACTGGTATTACCATTTGGTTCGTCTGCAGCCAAAGTAGCAAAGTTGGGAGGAAGATTTTCCTGTGTTCAGCAGCTTATAGGTGTCTCCTACCAGAAATAAATGCTTTATTTACTCATTTTCACCCTACTTAAGCTATATGAGAACAATGCCTAAGCAAATCCTTGATGCCCACATAATGTTAGCCGACCTGACGAACAGCTTTGAAGTGTAGACTTGACCTGGATTTTGGGGCCTGCTAGGTGGAAAACTCTTCAGAAGTTAGTTTTGTTTTGAGTTAGTTTTACAGCTGAATGTGTATAAATATGTGTATAAACAAAATCTGTTGGTATCCTACGTTCCCTGCAGCATTGTTGTAAGCAAGGATGCATCTGTTTTATGTTGGGATGCTAGCTTCACTGACCTAAGATGTGAAGATGACCATTAGGATATCCCGTTGAAGGAGAGAAGATTATTCAACTTATCCAAATTGTGTGTGGAGCCTGAAATTGTCACTCTGATTATATGAGAGCTCTTAAATGGCAAAGATTGTGTTATAGACCATTCTGAGCAAGCTTCAGCTTCTGGTAAACCTGCTTTCTGCAACCAATTCAACAATAACTGCGTGTCGGGGGGAAAAAGTGAGGTTACTGTTGTGGCTCACTGTCACAGCATCCTAAATTTGTGGGAGCTCTCCCAAAGGATCCCACGTGGTATGGCCAAGCCTTTTTTGGAACAGCATGTAGGCCTTTACCTATAGGTCTCTTACGATGGTTTCTGAAGACAATTTCATGCTTCTTTTATATTGATTAGTTATATTGATTATTATTATATTATTTATATATTATATATATTATTTATATTGATTATTATTGATTCAAAATGGCACTTTGAATTTTTCTCTTCCTCTCAGTCTAGGGTGTATTCATGTGATCAGGAAAACATAGCAATGTCTGCAATATGAGTAATTAGGAAGAATTCTTATTTTTATTTTGGCTTACTGCAGCCAAAGGCTAAATCTATTAATTTATTCCCCCCTACCTCAGGTAAGTGAAGACATCCTGGTGTTAATTACAGTTAGAGGAATGGAACAGGTGTGTATCATACACTGGAATGAATATTGTTATATAACTTCTTGCCAGCTCAGTACTCTTGGTGACCGGTGATTTTGTTTAGAAATAGAAGCGATTGGAAATTTAGCTAATATTTCAAAAGCTTTCACAGCACTTTTGAAATATTGGGGGGGGGAAATGTTAGAAGTTGCCATTTTAGCTGTGGGAAATATTCAGTATTGAACTTAAAAATTATGTAAGTGCATCGAAGGAATGTTACTCGTACCAAATGCCCTTAAGAGGGCGCTTATTCACCACTGCATTTGTTTTGAACATCATCTGTTGTGTGATTTTAAAACTAATTTTCTACTGCACTAAGTTAACATTTGACTGCAATGTGTTTGGGCCAGTTATGGTTACTGACATCAGCAGATACAAAGTATACAACAATATTGCATTAAGTGGGCTTAATTTGTATAATAGTTCTGTCACTTTACAGGAGTGCAATTTCCATGCAGAACGGCAGGTGCAAAACAGTTCCACACCTCTTAAAAGAAACAGCTTTTCCATACAAAACCAGATTCCAGTTTGATTTGGGGTTTTCTTTGGCTTTGCTTTTGCTTTTCTGTGACAGTCATCAGCTGTAATAAACTTCCATACTCCATCCTCTGCAGTCATCTTCCTTTGAGTAAACTATCATGTAATTAGGGGTCTGGTAGGAGACTCTGGAGGATAAAGAACAGCTCTGGTAACGAAATTGGGCTATCAAATGCCTATTTTTTTTTTCTAAGCCAACCACTGAGAAATTATGTTCTATTTTCTTAGAAAGGAACTTTCCGATAAGTTCTGCCATAAAGTGCTTGTTTGTAATGATCATGGCAGCTGGATGGATGTCCCAGTGGTGTCATCTGATCATTTTCTGCCATGTCTAGTGTCTTCATTTTCAGTTTGGCTAAATTAGCTAAGGTACTTTTCCATCCATCTTGACGCTCTTCCCATAAAGTACAACTGCCATCAGTAACTTGAGAAAACTTCTCTTGGCAGAGAACAACCCACTGCCTGCAGGCAATGCTGATCACTTTCATATTATCTCTTACCACTTCAACATAGCATAAAGCAGTACTGCATGGGTGGGACATGTGATAAATCTTCCTACGCTGAATTGCTTATGGCTGTGAAATGCCTGAGAGAAGACAAGCTACAGTATATGCATGCATGTCATGTGTTTAGAAAAACAGGGCTGGCAGTGTATATTAAGTCAAAGCTCTAAGGAATTAATCTCTGCTTTAGATGTATCACATAGAAATTAATGCTTGTTCACAAATAAAATAGGATTTTCTAAAATATCTCTGTTAGGCCAGACCTAGATCTTGTCATCACGGTTTGCTTCTTTACACATAGAACAATGGAAAAAGAAAGTGGTTGATGTAAACTATAATTGGATTATGCCATATAACACTAGCAGTAATTTCAAAGTAAATACGTATGTAATTTTCTATCACACAAATGAACACAAATTTACCTATAGCATTGTCTGGTTGGAATGAAAGGAGAGCTGTTTTTTCCCACCCTACTTTCAGATTTGGCATTTTTATGTGGGTTTGAAAGGTTGCTTAACTGGAGGCAGCTAAGCTGTCACCAGAGCTGAGCTCTTCCATGCCAGCAGAAGAGCTGACCTTCTGCTTCAATTTTAAAGCCTTCGTTTTCCATCTATAATTAATTCGTTTCATCTGAATCTGAGGGTTGTCTCAGTGGCCTGTGCATAAACATTGTGTATAGGCCCCAGACTGCATACCCAGATAATCACCTTGCAGATTCAATTCTGTAGCAACATGGGATCTTATGGTGATAGGTATCCAAACTTCACATTGTGAATTTATAAAGGCATCACTGTTATCATTTCAAAACATGCTGATTGTGTGCACTCTCATAAAGCTTTGTGGTCATACAGTTGTACAAGTAAAGGCAATTACTTTAAGTTACTTCTAAGCAGCAATGGAAGTTGATTTTTTTTTTTTTTAATACTCCTTCATAAGTAAAATTCAGTCTGTACATTTGTTTCTCTCTGGTATCTGTGTGACATTCTTTAGCTGAAACCAGCTAATTTATTCCAGTGGTGTATAGGGGATCTGGCTTTTTAATAGCTTTCCATATCTTGTTAGCCTTTGTTTAATGTTCGTCTAGACAGAGACCAGTGATATTAAGAAGCACATATCTTTAGGATAACACTTAATTTTTGTATCACTAGACAGGATATAGCTTCTGATACTGGAATAATGATGAGATCTTCTTTTTGGAGATTATGAAATATTGCTTTGCCCCTGTATCACCAGATAAACTGAGTCTCATGAAATAAGCATTACCTCTTGTGCCTGAGGTTAATTGAGGAAGACGTTTAATTACTTTTCCATGGACCTGTAGGACTGCTATGCCTTTTTTAGGCCTTGACCAGCTTATTGAATACTTAGTTTTCATATATAAAACAAACTTTATTATATCTGTTCTGACTTGGTAAAGGGGGAGTTTTAGGGGTTTACAAGCTTCTGGAAATGCTTTGACTTCTATGTCTTTCAGAAGCGGTGGTTCTAGAGGTTTTGTCACAAAGCCACTTTTACGTCCCTTATTTTTGTACTTTGTTGCTAGTGCTAGATCTTGGGTCTTCAGGCATTCTGGGTGTCACTGTCCCAAGTCCTTACTGGTGCTACTGGGTGGAACTAGTGTGGTAGGTACTTGGTGAACAATAGCGACAAAGCTGCTCCCTTCCTGCTACTAGGAAAAAAGTCAGTTTAGGAAACCACAGGTTTTCTTAGTGCACCAAGATGCCACCACTTATTTAACATCTGAGAAATTAATTCATTGGCTAAGTGACTGCGCTAGTGTCCTAGGTGAACATTTAAAGCTACTGCCTATGTGCCGTAGCAGGCATACAAAAATGAGGGTTGTTTCAGTGGGTGGCAGTGGAGACACTGACACCATGTCAGTTGTATAGTAATTTTTTCAAATTTAACTGCTCACATTGGAATTTCCTGTGTTGCTTTCTGTGGAGTTTTAGGGGGACTATTTCAGCCAAAAAGATCCTGCTGTTCACAAGTGGCATCCCTTCTAAAGGGAGAGTAGGCTGGCTGTATCATATGGTTTCATAGCCAATATGAAATGGGTCCAGGCAGAGATGCTCCTGAGGAAAGCTGCCATAATTACCACTAGCAAGCATGAACTCCCATCGCAACCATTTCTGCCCATTTACCTGCTTTTGTGGTTAAAATGCAAAACTGACATCTTCTCAGGCAGGCTGACTTAAACCAATGTCTGGTCCTGACCTTCTAGATCTCGTGTTGTGTCTTGTATCAGAGCTACTTCACTTGTACAAGAGGCTGTTTGCAAAACTCTGGAGGAATACACATTTCAATTTATGCAAATTTTGCCTTTGAAGACTGTTTATGGTGAAGAGTTTAGCAATACAGAGTATAAATAAATAACGTAATGATACTAATAATGGAGTCGCTCAGGCATTGATTACAGCTTCATTAAGTGAGATTACTCACTGTGATCTCTGCACTACAAATTAGTTTTTGATAATTTGACCTATTCTCTATTTTAATTTAATGAATTAGAAAAATAAATTGCCAGGGTAGAACACTTAGAAAATAAAAGTATTTTTCATTTCTGTTGTAAAATGTTTATTTAAAATGACAAAAATTACCCTCAAGTCTTTGTTTATTCAGGGTAGGCAAGTTCATCTAAACTATTTTTAAAGGTAATATTTTTATACTAAAAGATCTGTGAGCCTTTATTTTCTTTCACTTTTAATTCCCCAGTCATAAGAAATCTCTCCTAATCACAGTTCTTTTTTTTTTTTTTTTTTTTTTTTTTTTTTTTTTTTTTACAAAGTACATAACAGTGTTTTGTTGCAATACATGTCTTGCTAATCTTTCTTTTAAGGATGTCAGGAAGTTGCAACCCAGTCTGGTAATCAGCCCTGGTATTGTTTCTGAGGAACTCTCTGCTTTATAGAGATATGTTTGCACACAGATTCAGAGATGCTGGATCTCTTGTATGAGCAAATGCAGAAGTGGAATATGCCAGCATGTGTGATAAATTAACCTCGGAATAAATGAAAAGGCTTTTGCTTTATACATAAACCAAAACTTGAGCAACGTATTCACAGTTTCTAAAACTGTACGGTCTGCAGTATAATCCAGAAATGCGACCAGAAAGTCAGCGTTAGTTAAACAATTCAGTTTATACTGCTATGGCTAGAATGAAGGCTGTGTCCACCTTACATGAGATTTTGTGATCAGGTGGTGTGAAGGAATGAGTTATAACATCAATGTATAATGCTTATGGTAATCGGATCAGCACTCCATAGGGCCTAGCTTTCTAAAAGGTGTATCTGTTATTGCTAATAGTGGAGCTGATTCTCAGAGTGCCTCTGAGAACTGCATTGGGATGATGTGTTTTGTGGCTTTTTTTTTTTTTTTTGCTGTGATCCAAATGTTGACTTCTCTTGTGTATTTCAGCTCCTTAAAGGGCTTCATCTGAATAGGGTATTTTGACATGAGTCTGAAAGGCTTATTGTAATAATCTTCACAATGAATTTAAACATGTTGATTAATATGGTTACCATTAACTCTAAGGAGTGCTTAAAATGGATCTTGATTCATGGAAGGCTATTGTAAAATTTAATATAATTCTCTCAAGTTAGAGGCCTAATTTTTAGGCTGTTCTATATTTCATACTAGCTACTTTCCTTTCACCATAAATAAGGAAATATTTGGGATCACTCCAGCAAAAATTTACACAGGATTCTCCTTCTGAATAGGATGCGTATTTCTTGATATTTAGACACGAACTGGATTCCTAGTCTATTACTGTACAGAGAAAACTGTCAATCTTCAATTATATAACTCACTAAATCATACTCACGACATTTGAAAGGTATAGGAAGAAAATATGGCATGATGTAGCATCCTGAATCTCAAATTTTCAATTCCTCCCAGACCCAGTTATTAAATACATGGCCTTGAATAACTTGTAGAAATTTAACTTATTTTTTTGTATGCTTGGTTCAACTTGTTTTAATGTAGCTGTCTGCTGTTGTTTTTCCAGAGAGCAGTCAGAAAAGCCATCCTTTCTCAGTGAGAGTAGATTCACAGTGTCAGTCAAATGCCCCCACTCTGAGCTGGTCTTTATTTATAGTATTCTATCTGCTTTTCTGTTGTATCAGCCCTCAGTGTGTCAGCTGGGTATCAAACTGCTGAATTAATAGAAATACAGTAGTAAAAAAATACTAGCACAAAGGTGATAAACACCTCCACGCAAATTACCCTCAGCACTAATCACTTAGGCTTTGTGAGAAACAGCACACTAAAATGTTCCTGAAATAATCTTACTCTGCCATCAGCTTTTTAAAAATAGCCCCCAAAACATGCATAAACATCAGATGCTGTGGAACAGACCTCCCCTGCTAACTGTTTGTAGCTCTAATTAACACAGATTTACACAGTTAGGGCATTTGAATGCCTGCTAGTATTATCTGTATTGTTTATAAATGTGTGGTGTCGGATGTATATTGATAAACCTTTTCCTCATAGTATCAGCATTTCTGCTTTTTCATCTGCTATGACAGAAGTGGAAGTTTTCATTATTATGACTGTTAGATTCATTAGAACAGACTGAGCTGTAAGGTTTCAGGGCAAATACATTACTTTTAATAATAACTGGTGGTGTGCCTGCTTACAAACACAAGAATGGAGCTCTTTTAGTCCCAAGATGATGGGAAAAACTTCAGCAAATTAATTTATCTTTTTCAAAGACGCAATCCACTGAATGTGCAGAGCAGAGCAATGGCCTCTATTGTTCTTCTTCCCTCTTGCAGAAGTCCATATTTCACAAGAACTCAGAGAGACTGATTTGGTATGTCTGTAAGCATGTGGATGGGGCCCGTGCA
The DNA here is from genome assembly GCF_964199755.1 of Larus michahellis. Taxonomy (NCBI): domain Eukaryota; kingdom Metazoa; phylum Chordata; class Aves; order Charadriiformes; family Laridae; genus Larus; species Larus michahellis. The sequence continues at coordinate 5,078,110 of NC_133898.1, read as the reverse complement.
CAGTGTCTTAAAAAGTGAATGAAAGGTGCTTGAGTCTCCCTGCCTTGGGCTTGATGTTGGTGACTAGGCAAAGCTGGCTTTCTGTATTATACCAGTGACAGTGACTTTCCTTCTAGAGAATATCTGAGCCAGCAGCATCTCTAATACCAACACTGCCGGTCTGTCACCATAGTTATATTTATGGTTCCTTTTATCTGTCCTGCGGGTTAGAGATGATTCCCTTTGGGCCCACAGGTTACACTTGGGGTTTGCCCAAGTTTTGAGCTCTTCCTTGCAAGAAACAATTTGAAATTCTTACAGCATTTTGTCTCCAAGAGCTTGATCTTGAAATCAATCACCAAGTATTGCAAGATATAGTGAAAACCGCAAAGCCTGCAGTGGCAAGCAAGTAACTTTTATATGGCCATTCATATTTAGATCAGCTTTATGCTAACTGTAATCATCTCTGGCTTCTAGAATCCCTAACTTACATAAATACTTTTTTTCTCTGTCTTCCCTTTTAACCCAAGTTCATACTCAAGACCATTTTTTCCCTTTTAAGTTTTCTAGCCTTATACTCTACACAATGTTGCAGCTAGGTGTAGATTCATACTTTTCAGTATGTAGTGGGATTCTCCAGCTTCCTAAACTTATTTACCATGACAAATCTGGCCCTTGTGCTGAGTTTCTTCAGTGTTGCTAAATTCAGATCTGATCAGCTAGTGGGTAGTTTAATGCACCCAGTGGTGCAGAAGACTTTTGGTTATTGAATTCAAGCCAAACTAGCAAGGAACGCATTATTTAACAGCTTTTGGGAATTTGTCGCATCAGTCTGCAATGGACTGACTGGTGTCACCTTGTCCCAGAAGACAGATCAACTAAGACCTTTTTCTCTCTCCTATTCTCTATCTCAAGTAATGGGTGAAGGTTGCAAGCCTGGCCAAAGTGTGCTATTTGCACACAAGCTGTGGATGTGTGAGGTACCCAGAACTCCTGTGACATTGTATGTCATTCACAGGCTGTCAGTATTGCGATGCTGACGTACACCCCCGAGAGACAGTGTCACACTGCTCAAACTCTTTCCCTTGTGCCTTGTCACTAAACAGCCAACCCAGTAACGGCTTTTGGTCACTGTCACTTTGGCTTGGGTTTAGAGGTTGAAAGCCTCTGCTCTCTATTGATTTATTTGTATAACAACAGCAGGGATGAAATAAGGACCTGCTTTTCCATTTGCCCGTCTTGCAGCTCAGCAGGAGTTGGTGGGATGCTGACTACCTGTTCTCAGTCCAGCTCCTCCCTGGAGCGGTGCTGCACTGAATCTCCTCTCACACTGCCCCTGCTACACCCAGCCACAATAGCAGCAAATCCCCCACATGCGCAGCAAATCATGTCTTTAACCATTCAAAGCTGATGTCAAGAGGAAACCATTTTGCAGCAGTCTACCATGAGTTTTATTGGGCCAGCAAAACCATAGGATTCCGTCTTTGAAAGCCACCTTGTTTGTCTGTTTACCTGTTTGCTTCTGTACTGATGCACTGGTCCCCCAGAACACTTACTAAAGGTGAGAGACAGCCCCTGCAACAACTAAACTAGACTAAAGTAGCATTGTTCTCCTCTAACACCTGAAAAATTAATAAAAGGAGAATAAGCTACTAATTCAGCATTGTTCTATGCGTTGGCCAGAACTAGAAATTAAATACAGATTTCTTTTTTTTTTTTTTTTTTTGAGGTCCAGGCTGATGTCTACTAAAAGATATACTCTTCTTTCTTTTTAGGTTATGTAATGGATTGCATGAACCCTCTCACGTTCTTTCTACCTTGCATTGTTGAGAGGTGATGAATTAATAAGAATATCCCTACAAAACCACTTATTTTGCCTAATGTTTTAAATTGAGACTGTCAGTAAAATATAACTTTTCTTTTTAACTTGCTTTCTACAAGTGGCTGCACCAGCCCCCAGCGTTTTGAGACAGCCTGTATTTGGCTGTCACATAACAGGACTTCCCTCTAAGAACTGAAATGATGCTCATGTTTTGCTTACAAGGTAATCAGAACTGCAGCAGACAATGTTTAAAAATGACATTAATTATGACGTTTTGCTAAACAGCAGATGTGTTTTTGCTCAAGCATGTAAATGTCAAGGAGCAGAGCACCTAGCAACCAGTTTGCAAGGTATTTTCAGCATGCAAAGAAGGCTCATGGCGCCTGTTGGCAGATGTACTTTCCTTTGTGCTCAATAACTGTCCCAGCTGCAGGCTGAGGTAGATAGGTTGTCTTCCTCACCTTTTTTAAATTAGTAATCCACCTAAGGAAATAATATTGCAGTGTGATAGGTGTGCTCCAAACAGATGTTTTCTAGCTAGCTCAGGTCTCTGAAACTAGTCCAGAGACTTTATATGCAGCGAGGGTGGTGGGCTAACAACCTTTCAATATTAAATCCTCCTACCATAAGATGAGAGAAGGCCTGATGGTCATCCAGTCCATTCTTCTCTCCAAAGGCAGGATTTGTGTTACCCCTGACAAGAGTTTCTTTCTGAAAACTTCCTGTGATGGAGATCCTGCCTTTTCTCTGAGCAGTCACTTCGAAGAATCACTGCCCTTATTGGTAGGGAGACTTTTGGTTCTCCCTTTCTTCATAACTAACCTGAGTTTTCTTTTGTGTAGACTTAAGCCTAATCGTTCTGTCTTCTGCTTATCCTGGGCATGGAGAACACGTAGGATTACAAGAGCTGCTTTTGCGGTTCAGAGCAAAGGTCTGTCTAACACCACTGTCTGCCTCCAACAGCAGTCAAAGCAAGGTGCCTGAGGAGGGGTATGAACAAGGATAAGCGTATAGGTGATACTGTCATCTTACAAAAGCATTGCCAGATCTATTTTGGCTCACAGGATTTTCTGAGCTTGTTGTAGCTTCTCTACTTGGTAACTTGCAGTGGATTGCCCTTCCAAGCTCTCAATTTGATTCTTTCTCTCCTCGCAACAGTTTTTTTTTTTTTTTTTTGCATTCTTAAATGCTTTTACATCTTGTCCTTGTTCAGATGACTCCTCTTTAGACTGAACGTTCATTTCATCTTCTCTCATAGGTCATGTCTTCTAGTTTTCTGATCTTTTTGTGATTGATCTATGCCTTTCTTACAGCATAGTTTCTGACACTGGGCATATTAGATCAGCCAAGCCTTCACCCATGCTGAATAGGTACCTTCTTTATGTCCCACTTATATCTTATTGATGTCATTACTAATACGCTGTGTTTTCTGGGAAGTGCGTTCTGTTACAGGTAGCATAATCGGGATTTTTGGCTGTGGTTTTAACAGAATCTGTGACTTGCTTTTGAAGATGCTTCTGTTCCTATTGAATGAAATGGGACACAAAGGCACTCGCTCTTCAGATGGCTATGTTTGAAATCTGTAACCATGGAGAATATTTATACATTTCCCTCTGCATCTGAGACCCATTCTCATTCTCACTGAGGTTATTGTTAGCAAGCTCTGACAGTGCTTGCAGTAGTCTTAATTTATGCTGTAAATGATCTTTCCTGTTGGACGAGGCAAAAAATTTTTCTTAGCCACAAATTCCAGCCTATTTCTGCAAGTTGGGAAGGGATGCTCTTCTCTTTCTTTTTATGTGAAAAGAAGAGCTTGTGCTTCCACACCCTGCTGTCAATTAAGTGGTGTGTTCCCTGCAAGTAGCATGTCGGTCACGTCAGTGTCACTACATGACAATGCATTGCAATGCATTCAGTATTGTGGCTAAACCAGGAAAAAGTAATCTATAAAAACCCATCTCCTCTTCATGTTTTTATATATTTTGCTGTGGGGGACATTCTGTGAGTCTCCAGATGAGAGAATCGTTATATACGTAACAATATTTAAATGTCTAACTCCTGCTTAGTTTCCGAAGCTTCCATTGAGTAACTAGCTGTTTGACTTCTGTGTTGTAATGGATAGAGCCTTGAAAGTATCTTTTAGACATGCCGCAATCATATGAGGGTTAACGTTGAAAATCATACTTGCTCATGGACACTGCCCAGATGAAAATATAAAGGGGAAGTTCAAATGACTGCAACATTCAAAGAAGGCTAAGTCTAGCTGAGTCCAAGGGAACCCAAATACGTGTTTGGGACTCTTTCCCTTTTTGCCGAAGGAACTCTGCTGTTGAGCAGTATTGAGAAGCAACAGGCTAAAGTGTGTGCCTCTGTCGTGGTTTAGCCTCAGACGGCAACAAAGAACCACGTGCCGCTCGCTCGCGCCTTCCTAATACAGGAAGAATCGTAAGAAAAGGCAAGACTCTTGGGTTGAGACAAAGGCAGTTTAACAGGACAGCAAAGGGAACAGGCAAACAACAACAACAACACCACCACGGATAGAGGCATATACAAACACGATTTCGGAACCGCCGCTCCCCGCCGCTCGCCGGGCCGGACCCAGGACGCCCCAGCCCGCTTTTAAGCAGCAACTTCCTGCCCCCTCCCCCGGCAGCTCAGGGTGGGCGTGGCTCACATGGCATGGAATACCAGGAAAAATTAACCCTATCCCCGCCGGAACCAGGACAGCCTCTCAGTGGTGCAATGATGGGAAGGATGGAGTGACCTCGACAGTAGACAACAGAAAATAGGCTCAATCCTGGATGTTGTGCTCTGTCTTTGTCACTGAGAGTATGTGAGATGTGAATGAGTAAATAGGATTACTCTGATCTCTGGGTGTTGTTCAGGATTGGGACAGGATTCAGTATCTCAACAGATGAGTATCTCACTGAATACCTGTGACTGAGAAAGCTTTGCCTCAGAGGAATGCAGTGAGGTGACGTCCTGGAGCAGTTGGAACCAGGTGTCCTTATTCTAAGTGGCTGCATAATATGGTGGTTTGTTGCTGTGCTGCTCTCTGAACAGCTGGCTGGTTTAAGATGATATTTTTGTTTAGAGCTGTGTACAGATTGCCCAGTCATATATATCTGAAGGATTTTTTTTAAAGAAGGATTACATTTATAGAAGAAAAAAAAAAACCCACTGCTTCCTTTTCAGCCCCCTTTCTCCCCCTGCCCAAATGAAATTAGCAGTCAGAAAACTGACTTGTTACTAGTTAGAAAACATCAGCATTATTCTGAATGCTGACAAAATCTTGCTTCTCAGTGAACTGCAGCATGTGCCTTCCCTGCTACAAATCAGTTGCTAGGAAGGAGGGTAATAGATCTGATGATTTTGTGTGTCCTGGTCCTCAGCACGTACTCTATCCTGGCTCTTGCAGCCGGCCCAGCAGCTGAGAATCTGTCCCAGACATTAGAAACTCTTTATCACCATGCCTTTCAATCCAAATCATATTAACTTTCATTTGCAGAGAGGTTGCCCTGACATGGCAAAGATCATGAGCTGTATTTTGCAGATGCTGTTACCGCACAACAGCTGAGTTGGCCAATGTATCTTTAATTTCCTTTTGGCATCCATCCCAAGGGACCATGCAATGAGCAATTTCCTCAAGCATAGTATCAGTAGGAAATTCATCTTGTTCTGAGCCAGCTACGTGATCTAAGCAGGGGACAGTGTGATTTTTTTCAGCTCTGGTACTCTGAAAAAGAAATTGGAATATAAAATCAGCCTTGGTACTTGGATGCCTGTACTTCCCCAGTGGGCATTTCAAGTGACACAACTGTTTCCTTATCCTGACATTTTCTTAGAATTTCCTTATACTGTAGCTATCAGTAGGTTGTTTACAGCGTACTGTATAGTCTATCAAACCTGTGCAAATATTTTATTTCATGGCAAGGAGGGACAGTTTAGAAAACAAAACAAAACTAGGCAGGATGGTATTATATTTTTGAGTCTTTAGAATCAGTTCCTCCATTATTATTTGTCCTCCTTGGTTTCTAATCCTTATATCTAAAACCACACCTATTTTTCTCAACATTTACTTCACCTGTCACTAAATTTTAGTGGTTTTATCTGATTCTTATCTTTGTCTCTCTTTATCTTCCCAGTTGCTAGGTTGTTCAAGTGTCTTGGGTTTCAAAACTGTTCCTCACCCTCTATTCTTCCCGTTGATCTTTTTTGAAGTGATGGAAAGCTGTGTATGCATTACTTATGACGCCTTGGATAGATTTTCAAGATTTCTCCTGAGCTAAAGATTTTTGTAGAACCTCTCACTCCATCCACGTCACCGTACTTCATAGTTCACATGGAATTTTTTGTGTCTGATACCTGTTACTATTGTATTGCCACATTCCATGAGTTCAAATACAGGGCTTGCTTTGCTGTAAGGAGTTTGCTGAAACTGATAATGCAACTTAGTTGTTGTTCTCATCTCCTCCATCCATTTCTTTCCCTTCAGGTTGGATTTTTGGGGTTGAGACTTGCTGCAGAGGTGAATCCTTGAACCTGTTATGTGTCTGGGACAGGAATGCAGGTCACTATGATAAAAAAATCAATTACTACTTTGCTGATTTAATCTAGTTTCTGTTTCATGATTGACAGGTGCTCAGGTACATCGGTCCTCAGTCCCTCTCAGCTGGAGTATTTTGACTGTCCATAATGCACAGAATGTTTGGGGTACAGAGACTTCAGTGTAGATTAGTTGCCTCTTCCACCTTCTCGCTTTCTTTCTTCTCTCCTGGTGGGTTTCCCTCTGTGGTGGTAGTTTCTTGGGGGTTTTCTGCTTCTTTGTCAATCCTTGGGCACCCACCTAGCTTTGAGTTAGGACAAGTTTCATTGTCTGTGCTTGTTTTGCATAAATGTACTTTGCTTTTCTTGATAATCAGCCTTGGTCATCAAAGTCTCCCTCCTTCATGACTCCTGCTCTCCTCTTATCATATGATAGGTCAGATGGTGCCTTCAGTTCCTGGTTTTTTGAAACAATTTTCTGAAGTCTTGTTTGGCTTCTCAAGGCATCTGGCATTTGCAGTCACACAATGATTGTAAGTGCATGTGGATGTTGCAGTCTGTCCTCCCTTTTCCTTGATGATTTTTGAGGTGATCAACTTCAGCTGCATATGATGGAAATAATTGAGGAGCTGGACATCTACAAAGAACATATGGATGTATTTCCTGCAGAAAGGGAAATCAGCTCATTGCAGATATTGTTGCTGCTTCTTCGTCTCAATTCAGGAACACAGGTCATGCTTGCCTATCTAGTGTTTATTATCTCTTCCTCTGCATTATTTTATTTTCTGGGAACTTCATTAATGTGACTTTTTTGAAGGAGAAACTGTTAGAGCACTTTTTGTTGCTTCCATTGTCTTTGTTCATAAATAGCTGACTTACAGATCCTTCTCTATTTGCCAGTGGATTACACACTTTAAAGATGTTGACCAAGTGCGCTTGTGCAAAGCCTTTGTACAGAGAAAGGTGAGTTTAGGATTATTCTTCAGTCACCTTTAATCTGAATTCAGTGTGACTTATTGTCACCATGCTAGAATCAATCCTTGACAAACGTGAGTATGCACGCTAACTTGATGGACAGTCTATTCAGCTTCACCTGTGCTGTTCTGTCCTCTACCAGATGTCTCAGACGTATTCTGATGCAAAATTACATATTCATAAATATCTTTTTAACCTCAGGCTGGTAACAGTTGACTTGGTCTTTTTTATTTCAGAAGCTGTAAATGCAAATCATTTTGTTCATGCAAAGTCTTAGTCTTCCGCTGAATTAAATTGTGTAAATTAATGGTGACTTGTAAGATGAAGTATCATCAAGACATATAAAAATATATTTGTACTTGTAGCAACTGTAAATGTGTTGCCTTAAATTTGTCAACAATGAATTTCTACTTAAGGAATGTTCTTTACTTTTCCCTTCTTCTTCCTAAATGACTATTTATTTTATATTCTGTATACATTTCCCAACCCAGAGGTAACCCACATCTTTCTTTCATACATCTTTGTAAAACTTTTGCAAGATTATAATTATTCTTCATGATTTCCTCTGAATGTCGTATATGTTTTTTGAGAAGGGATGTCGAAGTTAACACAGAACTCAGGGTGAGGCAGTCAGCTAACATACATTCATTCCCTTTTTCCCATCATGATAGTTTGAGTTTTTATATTTTGCTTTATGTTTTCCTCTCTACTTACTATCAAGCCAGTTTTATATAGAGCAGTTTGGCTGACCTTGCTTTGTTCTGTTCTCTTATTTTGGAAATGGCTTCAGCTATTTTAGGAGTTGTTAATAATTTTGCCTCTTCAAAAGAGAGCATAAACTCAGTAAGCATGCAGACAGGGCATCTCTCCACCTAGGACATGATAGCTATTGACAATAAACCGCAGGCAGGGTGAAAATAAACACAAAAAATACAGCCTGTCTCTTTGGGTTAGAGTTATTTCAGTAGCTGTGGCACCTCTTCAGGACAAGGGAAAACCCACCTCCCAGCAGGACCCTAATCACAAGCCGTGAGGGAATAAAGAGCAATAAGGGGTTTTGTGCTGCTGACAGTTCCCTCTAAATTGAGCTACTATTTTAAGTACAAATATAGAGTGTGAAGCACTCCAATGGTACAAATTCTCTGAGGACTGGCATAGTTGTTTTTTTTTTTCTTCTCTTGCAACACAGTCAGTTGTGAGCAAACTTGTCAGAGTTTGCTTGATTCCCAAGCAGGAGTATCACACTGCACTTTTTGGGTGGGTTTGGTTTTTTTGGTTTGTGTTTGTTTTTTGGGGTTTTTTTTTGTTTTTTTTTGTTTTTTTTTTTTTTTTTTTCACCCAGAACTATTTCTGGTGCACAGAACTTTCTTGTCAAGGGCAGCACACAGTTCCTCCATGGCTTTTGCTATAATATCATGGTAGATAGAGCATGTGTCTTATCTCTCTTTCTCCCAGAATTTCAGAGGTTTGACTTGGATCACGACAAAAATACCAGAATATAGAAGTGCCACAAAAATAGTTCAGGAAGCAGAAAAGATGAGGCTTGGGAAGTTTTCAGTCCTTTTTCCAATAGCTCAAACTTTGGACACTTTGTTCAGCCTTTTGACATTTGAGGTTTGCACATCTGCTTGAGCTTGCCAGTCATCTCTGAATGTTTTTGCATCATACTATATTACAAAGATGATGCTTAAAGAGGAAAAATTATAGCATTCCATTAAGTCAATGATCAGAATTAAATTGATGACTAATGTTTAAACTTTGTTACAAAATTAACTCTAAGCTCCAGGCAATAATTACTCATTATTTTGAACGATACAGAATTCCATTAATTTGTAGCCATCAGTGCTGGAGAGTGATTCAAGACCAAAGCCGCCCAACATGAGCTAGCTGGAAACCTATCACCCTGTTATATATCTGTGGGACAGGGTGAGTATTTTGCTCATGTCATCATAGCTCCTAATAACACAAATTTTTGGTGAAATGGTTGAGATTAGGAGGAACGATGGAGAGATGGTGCCTCTTTCAATGCATCACTGAGCCAAAGCCTACCCTAGCTGAGATTTGGTGGTTTTTGCTTAAGTTATTTGTTACCACTTGGAATGATTTGTATCCATTTGCTGCTCCATGCACTTAAGGTAGAGGAGGTACATTAGAAGGTGGGAAGAGCAGACAGCTCCTATATGTATTGCAAACCGAATGTCAGTGATTGTGTCTGTGCCTTTAACCCCTTAGTTTATTACTGTAACAGTAAGGAAACAAGAGACATCTGCTTTGATTTGGAAATATCCATATCACCCACCAGCTGAGAGAAACTAGGAGAAAAATAAAAGTGGAATTGAGTCTTGAGTCTCCAACTCCCAAAATATAATAGCAGCAGTGACACTAAGGGACACCCTGGAGGAGCAAGCAGTGATGTCTTCATTTCAAAGAAACCCAAACTGGACCATGATATTTTCTCTTTTGCATCATGCAGTTTAGTCCTCCTGTAGGTTGTAGGCCTTCCTTTGCCTTCCCAGTCAAGTCAACCTGGAAACTGGGTCAAAGCTAAGCCTGCCACAGGAGATTTGAGCATGGAGGTGATTCCTCATGGACAACTTTGGTCCAAGCCAGTAAAAAATGGAAAGATAGGGTAGAGGAGAAGCAATGATTTGCGAATAGCACTCGCTCTCACAAAGTGCTACATGAGTCAGTATGTCTGATGGCAGTAACAGTTTCAAGTTAAACAGTGAGGAATCTCATTCCTTATGATCACACAAAATCAGGTGTATGAATGTTTAAAGTATATTCTAAATGGTGCCCATTGCTTTATGGTACACAAGCTATATGCTCTGTTGTACACAAGCTGTGTGGCTGTGATAAAACTTTCACTGTCTTGGTTTGGGCTGCTTAATGCAACATAATGAAAGACTTGGGGTTTGTCTTAGTTTTACCCGAGAAATTTCCAAACAGAACTGCAAAATATATTAAGCATAAACATTAGTATGGTAAATATTCTATATAAAACACATAGGACAAAGTGCTCTTCAGGGGGCTGCATGGGTGATCAGTTCCTTTCTAATTAAAAAAAAAAAAATAATCTGTGAATTTAAGCTTTCAAGCTACAGAAAGTTGAAGTCTGATGATATTAAAGGATCATATCCACAGTATACATGCTGTAATGCATTTTCATTGATCATTTATATGATTAAAAGTTAATAAATAAAACAGTCACCCTACAACCATCTCTTTCTTACATGGATTAGCTTAATTCACCGCTACGGGTTTCATCTCTTCAGGAATAAAGCAATACTCACTATGGGAGTAAATAGTATTTCTTGTAAACCTTGTGTATTGTGGCTTGCATTCAGCCCTTTTCCCTGCAAGTTTTTTGATTATTTTTTTACTGTTCTCCAGTTCATGAAAAGAGCCATTTGACTTTTTAGGAAGGCCTTGTGTTGTGTGTTGACGTTGCTATTGTTTACTGGATTCTGTTTGGCAGAATTATTGTCAACAAGTTTTCCTCATCATCTCTGTTGCTGAGTTGAGAACTGTTGCAGAAAAGCCTGAGCTCCAAGGGGTGGTCATCATCATTGACCTCCCTGGAGTACAGGCGTGGGATGGTCTCCATACACTCTTCTGAATATTTACCTTACTCATCCAGCTTACACTAAACCCAGCTAATATTTGCCTTGAGTGTCATTAGTTGTATTACTGCTTTTTACACTATTTGCCTTTTCTTGATATTTGACTTTTTTGTAGTCTGTGCTTTTCCTGCTGTTCCCTTATGGCTGTTTCTTATTTGCTTGTTTGCTGGATCAGAAGCCTATCTGACTGCAGAGGAGAAGGTCTGCTGTGTGCATAGCTGCAGGTGAAACAGCCCATTCTTTTGTTACTGTACTTTTCCTAGCAAAAAGCAAGCTTTGGAAAAAAGAAAAGTATTTCTCTTGAGGAATCTGAATTTTGTTTAAAAAGTCAAATCAACTGCTGAAAAAGTCAAACTCGGTTACTTAAAAATGGATTGTTGGCACTCTTTATGTCTGTGGTTTTGGGGCATAAAGAAAAGTATTTACCATATAAGCTTGCTGTGGGGATTGGTTCCTCACCCTCTGGGGCACTGTCTGTAGGTGAGTGGAGAGTGGACAGGACTTTTCGTACCTTCAAAAAAAGTTCAAAACTTTGCATAGTCTGTCCAACTAGGTGAAAAGCAAGGGCATGGGACTGTATTTCATGCTGTGAGGTGGACTCTTAACAGCTGCAGATCTGTTGATATGTGCCTCTGGAGGTGCCTGTTTCTGCCGTCTCCAAGGACAGTGATCCAAGTCAAGCTCCCATTCAAGTCTATGGGTCAGATCCTGAGCTGATGGGAATGGTTGCATGTAAATGGAGACAATGTCTCTACTGATGTGAGGATCTGGATTTAGGCTTTTTGTCAACCTTTTGCATTGAAGCAGAGTTATAAGGTACATTAAACCCATGGTCTCTCATGTTGGTTGCTGGAGATGGGTGAGGTACAGTCTAACTGAAAAGCAGTTTGAATGAGTTTTTCTGCTTTTGTGATTCAGTGACACTTTCAGAAGTGCAGCCCAAGAAATATAACATCATAAAGAAAGACTGTTCCTACAACTGTAGTTCCTTAACTGCAATTAAGATAGCTGGCAAAAGGCAAATCTCAAAGGACTTCTGAAAAATGTGTGTAACTGTACTGGGAAGTAAATGGAAAGAAGCTCACCCAGCACCAAAGTTCTGGGTTTGCTGCTTCAGTGCAAACCTCGCAGTGTTTCTGCACTGCATATGAATTTATGATACAGATATTTTTCTATGTGCCCCATCTGTCTCCATGTTCAATATTGTTTTTCATTAGATGAGAAAACACTATTCTGAAGAATGGGATAACTTAAATGACTATGATCTTCTGTTTGTTGTGATTCCACTCTAAAATATCTAGATATTTTCAGTGTAAACATCACAACAGTTAGTAAAATCTTACTGAATTCCAGATCACTTTCTCTGCTCAAACTTTGGAAAACAAACAAAACTGGAGTTATTTTAGAGTTCTTAATGCCTCTAACATAAAAGAAGAACTATGTTTGCTCTTCCAGACCAGTCCAAAAGTTCATCCAGTCTAGTAAATAGTCTCAATGAGTAGCTACTTGGGGAAAAACTCAGGCAAAGAGTATGTGAGACAATGTGTGCCTAAAATATCTTTCCACACATATTTTTCTTTAGCTCTTGGTAATCTGCTGAGTACTGTTTTCCAGACTGGGCAACTGTGGCTGGGCCATCCTGATTAATATACACCAATGATGAATGAGTCTAATTTATTCTTCAACCTATTTATAATTTGGCTTCCACAACAGGATGTTGTGGAGAGCTCTGGAATTAAACTAAGCGTTGCATAGGGGAGAAAAAGATCTTGTTTGTTTGTTTTCAGTGTGCCAAGTAATTTTGAGTCCAAGCACAGGAAATGTAAGCCTCTCAAACCTCTCAAAAAACATTTCGTGCTTGGGATGAACGTGACGCTTTCCTAGTGCTGAAGTTTCGCATATAGCTATAAAGGGCTCAAAACTGGTGGTCTTTCAGTAATACCACCAACTGGTGATATCTAAACCTGGGGCCTGCATCCATGCTTTAAATATTTATATTTTTTTGCTATTTAACTTTGACATTGTAAATGATGCCTGCTCTTGTAAAGAAGAGTACTTTGTTATGGCGGCAGAGGGATCCTGTGCTCTGTTGTAGAGTTCTCGAGGGAAATCTTTAGGTGGTAGTTATGTATTGAAAATACTTGCACCAAATGGTAAAAAGCAATTAAACATTTCTAACAAGTCACGGCATCCATTATGCAAGCATCACTGTTTAATTTTTCATCATCTTTTCCTCTGCCAGTTCTGCTTTCCTTCCTCAGAAATATCTGCTCTGGTTTAAATATATTTAAGAAAAAAAAAAAAAGGCGGGGGGAATAAGTCAGGTCTCTCCTTCGGGTGCTGTCTGATAGATAGTACAGATTCTTTGTGTTTATCTCTAGGGAATGGTGGCTGATGGTGAAAAACAAGAGCATGTCTTAAGAAAAATTACATACAGTGGGTTATTGATATATTCTTTGTACGCAGCCATTTGATTAGAGCCACTTCTGTAATAGAGTATAATAAGACAGCGAACCCAATTAACAGTCCACCAGGAGCGGTGATGATGGTCTTTGTGTCCTGTGAACTTATATCAGGATTTAGTTAGGCTGGAGGCTACGGCATTTACTGAATATTTTCCCTCAGTGGCAAGAGATGCTGGCTTTGTTCCTTTAAGGGGAGGAAGCAACATGAAAACCAAAAGAAAGCGTATCCGAAGGTTGCTAGCAGCAGCAGAGGATGGATAGGCTCAATTCTGTTTAATTTTGCTTCACAATTTACTTTATAATTACAGATCTCTTCTACCTAAACCCCAAATGACTCTATAGGAATAGAGCAAGTATGCTACTAATTAAAAAAACCAACAAACAAAACAAAACCAACAACCAACAAACTTCACAGTAACTTGGGGTGACTCAGTTCTGTTGTTTCTAGATGCCCTTGAAGTAAGGAACAACAATACGTTCTTTTCTGTAAAGATATATTTACGCATTTATGTGAATTGAGGTCCTGATACAGTTAGTTCACAGAGATGCAGATATTTACAATGCTTATCTACTTTCTTACTGATATTTTTCAATTGCTAAGCAAGAATTTATTGAGGGCATTGTCTTCCTAAAATGACTTATTTCAAGAGTGATGGGCAGATCTCAGTATGAGTGAAATACTTTGCAGCATGGAGTAGAGCTATATGTGACTGGAAAGAGTCATGCTCGTGATTATTTTGGAAAGTCATGCCACTCTCTATTTCAAGAAGTAGGACAATGCGTGTTGTTGCTGAGAAAATACAGCAGCATGTTCTGAGCTGTTGTTATATCTCCTAATAGCGGTAGACATAAAATAGCACATCTCTGATGAGTGACAAAGAGCAATCAGTCCTAGCCCTCAAACTGGCTTTGGTAGCTTGTGACCTTCCCACCAAGAGATTTCAGGAAGTTCATGTGACCTTCTTGCTGGTTGCAGCATTGTCAAGACTATAAGTCACAAAGTTTTTGTTTCATGATAGGACAAGCTGTTCAACACAGAACGGACAATTTCATTGTCTTGAGCAGGACCTCGGTGTTCACTGTGAAGTACATCTACAGCTGATGTAGAATTTCCCAAACCACTGCCTGTTTCACCCTTGTCAGCTGTAGGGATTCATACCTTCACAAAGGCAGAAGCCAAAAATACTGAATTTAGATACAGGCAGACAAAGACTGGTAAAGAAGAATTATTACAGCCCCATTTTACCTTGGGAATGCATGCAAGCCTGGTTCTTTCCCCCACATAGAACTGCACGTGAGTCCTGCTGTAAAATTTGGAATGAAACCTTGAATTAACTAGAAACTTATCCTACCCCTTGCATCTTCAGTTTACTGATTCTTATATTCTAAGAGTCATTTTTCTCTGATAAATCCAAGCCCAGCCTTATCTTAGAAAATAAAGATATCAATGCTCTAAGTTTAAAGTGTAAGTTTTAAAATGCCGAAATAAAGCTGCTTTTGCAATTTTGGTGGTTTCACAAAGTTGTAGGCAACTGAAAATAGGATCTTATAGTGGGAAATGTTGTTGAATTCTAGTTGCATTAATTATAAACTGGATTGTATATGGTCCCTTGTAAGAATAACAGTAACAAGGCATTAAAGAACAAATCTACAATGGTCTCTTATGGTGATAGAAAAATCCTGCTGGCTTCATGAACTATGTTAGCCCATGGAGTCCATGTAAGGACTAAACCACCAGAAATGGCAATCTCATCCTTTTCTCATTTTCGTGACTTCTGTTGCCTACAGCAATGTTTGATATAGCTGCTTTCAGACCCTTGCCAGAGAGGCTTATTCTCTTTGCCAGGCCCTGGAGTTTTCAGCATTACTCAACTTTAGCTTTATTTAGCTAGGATTCTTTTTTCTTTTTTTGGCAGTCAATTTTCCCTTGTTAAATTCTGAGCAATCTGGCACTCAGTCATTTCAGTGTAATTTATTCATGTTCACTTTGGTTTTCCTCCATGGAAAATTAAAAGGTGCTCTAACTAACGTGTCTGTTACCCTCTGGAACTGTATCCAATAAACCTCCTCTCCCACTGGGCCCTCCAGTACAGCCATGTCCAAGAGAGATTTGCTTACTTCAATTTTATTGCTGTCTTGTAAAGCTATTCCTATTCTGTGTTTCAGCAGGTAGTGCTCTCATTGGACTTGCGGAAATATTGCTTGTGTTGTCCTTTTTGCTAAGTATCTTTGAAGGCATAGTGTTTAGCAAAAATTTCTCATCCTCTCTAGCAATATGCAAGCTGCTGCTACTTTCACACGTCTTGAGCTCCTCTTGGTTTAGACAAATTTATACAGTCAGATTGTTACAGGACTTCGTTAGAGCTTCAACCTGTCTTGGATCTGGTCCTTTGTACCTAAGCCTAAAAGAGCGAGCCACAGGTGTCCTTCCTGTGGGATCTGGCAGCTTTGCAGGTTCCCTCCAAAGCATGTAACTTTGTACAAATATCAAAAGGAGTTGCCTTGGTAACAAAACCTCTGAGCCTTCATTTAATTTCAGAGGAGCAGAAGGTCATATGCCCAGTCAGCAGAGCTGTGTGTCAGGTACTAACGGTGGGGGGAGAGAGTTAGTAAGGCCAGAGGTACTTTTGTTTTTAAATGTCAAGAACATTGAAAACCATGTGAGAAGCAAACGATAAATTTCCTTGTTGAAGATAATGGCTGAAGCAAGTGCTTTGCTTTCATGAGGAAAGAGGAGTCAGCTTGCCAGGAAACTATCCTGCTGTCTGCACCTGCTTAATCATGCTGTTATCACAGGTGACATTATCATTAGCGCGGTCATAGGGACATACCCTCCTGTCCCCAACAACAAATGTAAGAGACATCCTCAGACACTGCCAGCCCAGTGTAGCTCTGGGGGGTTACATTGAGGGCAAGGAACAGTCACAAAAATTGGACTAGGCCTTCAGCTGGTTTAAACACTGCTGTTCCACAAAACATCCTAAATCTACCCTACGATTCATCATAGAAAGGTGAAACCCTAGTTCCCAAACCCTTTTTCCTGCCTTTTAGTGATTTATTTTGTGTATCTGATAGCAAGTGAGACTTTAAAATCCTGCTCAATTAAACGCGTTTGCTTAGAAGCTGAGTGTATTGTTATTGCATAGAGCAAGTACAGAAACCATGTCAAGGAGAAGAGCCCTGATGGCTGACTGAAGCACAGATGGTCAGCTCTGTGGTGATGATGTGATGAAGAGGGCATCTCTTTGTTGTTATGGGATGGGATTCTGCTTGCAACTGCCTCTGTATGCAGAGAAGCAGCAACCGAATGTGACAGTGGCAAGCACAAGTGAACACCGTAACTGTTTGAGGTTTCTCCATAGGGGTTGAGAGTGCTCAGCCACACAGCAACACTGTGCAAGGAGCAAAAAGCCCAGCTCTGCCATCCTTTTTTAGGCATTTTTCTGAAGTTCTGCTCTAGCCTGTATTGTTCTTAAAGTAGAATTAGTGAGAATGATTTGGAGGCCATAACTAAGCTGTATATGCACAGATAAGCCAGCAAACATGAGAGGAGAAAGCTGGTAAGGGGGTGAGTGCTCTGAATGTCTTTTCTGAGTCTGCTGACCTGCACCTACCTGTCCAGTCGAACTAGAGCATTGGTGTTGCACTTCAGTTCTTGTTCTCCAAAATCTAGATAGCTTATGTGTGTGCCTACCTGCCTGGACCAGAGAAATCAGGAGAAATAGGAAGAGAGGAAAGGACAGACTGACTTGAAGCCAGCTGTGTATTTCACACATATTTCGTGTGGTCATCAACTTGGTATTGACATAGCCCTCAGCCCTTTGGCTCTAGTTCCTTATGATGCCTGTTGTCTTGCTTAACAAACAGAAATGAGTGTGGTTACCATTTAACCTGCCACTGTTCATCTGACACCATTTCTGATGAGCCATTTCCTTCCCCATAATTTCCTGACTCTCCATATGGATTGCCAAGTATAAATACAGATTTTTGAAGATGGCAAGCAAACTTGAAGCTACCTTACGAGCAACCAGTTAAGTTGTCGATAACAGTCTGTGCTTAACAAGGTCCTCAACAAACGGGATGTTGCTCAACACCTACCAACTCTGTCACCACTACATCATGGATTGATGGAGTTTATTAAATCTGGGCAGAGCATTTTATTCAAAAATATTTTGCTATGAAACTGACAGTTTTCTAGGTCATGTTGTCCCTGAGGGCTAAATTGTAAGATGAGGAATGGTTTTGATTAGAGAACAGGCAAAGAGTATCTGTCAGTGATAACTCTTCTACAGGTGACTGCATATTCATTCTCCTGACACTGGCTCTTCACTCAGCTGTGACATTTAAAATAGAGAACTGGAAAATCCTGAGACAGAATGGCAGTCATAACCACTTTAGATACGGTACAAAGAGGATTGGAAGAAGTCAGTATGCTGTGTTACTCTCGTGTTAGAGCTAATTAGAAGAAGAGAGGATCAAGTGTTCCTGCTCGCTCAAAGCCCTGGTTTACTGCCTTACCAGCTGCTCTGCCTCCCTCCTTTCTTCATATATCCGTGACGGAAGAAGCAAATTTCCCCCACAGAGAGCGTGTGCAAGTGGTCTGCTGTGGTCATGAGGCTCAGAGGGAGCTCTGCTGGGTCTCAGTTCTGTAATTGTAAATAATAAGCCTCTTGTGATTCCTTCTTTCATACTGTGGCTTCAAGTTGTTTTGTGCAGATCCCTGACATTCTTGACTGCCTTTGCAGCTCAAGACAATCCTGCCTGTCAGGGCAGGTTATGATTTTTTCCTCTACAGCCATTGTGTGATCACTTTCAGGAATGCTGCACGCAAAACCCTTCCTGGCATGAACCACGCATGGCTTTTTAGGAACTCACTCTGTTTGAACTGACATGGGACTTTCTGGAGCAATGTGAAAACTGACATGCTGGATACTCTCACAGAGTCTTAGTAACCTCACTATGCTGACAGAGGAATGAAAAGTAACTGTGTACTAGGCTCCCTTAACTGGGAAATGATAAACCTGTTTGTACAGAGCAGTGATTCAGATCACTAAGGTTTGAAAAACCACTGCGTCTCCTCATAATCAGGTTGAGGTTAAGTGGGAGACATATAAGAAAAATCTTCCTGAAGGTTGTGGTTAATTATAATTCCTTAGGTGCTGTTGTCAAAACAGTCCTATTAGGCAGCTATTGTGCAGAAGAAGGGTCACTTTCTGCTGCTTTGACACCTTGAACTACATGCAGTGCTGCTGCGTTTGGGGCATGAGAGACTTCTGTGAGGCCAGCTTGATGCCTTATTATATCTTGTAAGTTCTGCTTTGGAGGTTCCAGATAAATGTACGGAATCCTGATTACATTTTCTTTCACTTGTAAAAACAAGGAATGGGAAAGTACAAATGGTCTGCCTAGTTCTCAAAAAGCAGCACCAGCACTATTATAGTGCATAAGGTTGTGGGTTTTTTTCCTCCCTTCCCAATTTTACATAAGGCAAGCTTATATAGCACAAAATTATACTCGGAAAGCATTTTAATTCAGCTTGATTGGAGTATCATGAAGATCTTAAGTGTATATATGCAGACAGAACTGGAAGCAAGAATTATCCAGCAGCATTATCTTTTAATGGCTGTTTCTATTTTTGTCCTAAATTCATTTGATTAGAATAATAGCTAAAGTCTTATGCAGTATACAGAGAAAGCATTGCTGATGGTTCAGTTAGCAGACAAAGGGATAAATACATTTAATTTCATGGAAACTTTGTTAGATGAATTTGTTTAATGCCATATCAACACTTTGTTTGGTTTTAGCTAGAAATAATTAAGCAGGAACGATGGCTAACAAGTCACCAACTGGCAGAAATGAACCATTAGAAGAACAGATTAGTTCACAGTTTACAAAGAAGCAAGGTCGCTGTTAAGTATCTTGATTATCTCAAGATGTCTCATGATAACCAATTATTCATCTTCTGAGGTATTCTTCTGCTTTTCAGAGCTTAAAACTTTTAGAGAGGGCAGCAATTTAGGCTGAATACTTATGGTAGTAAGGGCAAGGAACTGAACCCCCTTTTTCTACAGGATGCATAGAAAAGAGGTTTTTGTATTGCTTATGAAATAGGTATACAGTTGGAGATACTGCATTTTTATTGGGTTTCAGCGTATTCACAGTCATCTGTTTTCTTTTTCTCTCTACAGATAACTCTACATCTGATGTATGAAATTTGGGTAGTCTATTAAAAGATTTTGGGCTAGATACTAGACTCTAGAAACTACAAGGTAAGATCTGTCTTTCAGTGCTTTTGGATGCATTTACATTGTCTCATAAAACAAGTGCTATCTGTATGTGCAGCTATAATAAGATCTTCAGTTTGGATTTTCATTGGTCAGGTGTATTATTTGATGTTCTGAAGATGATCTCCAAAGATTAATTTCTTTCCATCTCCTGCATCTTGCACAGAGATCCATTTTTTATTATTTACCCAGCACAGTCTTCAGGTTATTTGATAATGCAGCTGCTGGTATTTTCTTCGTGAAACCAATTGTCTTCTGAAGGTAAGTGCCGTGAGGCCCTCGCTGCTTGTTATTATAATGATAGTTTTTCTGTGAAAATAGCAGCACACTTATACTCAGGTTCATAAAAGTATGCTATTCAGAGCTTTATACCATACAGTCATTTGCAAAGAAAAAAAAAAAAACAAAAAAAACCAGACTAGGCGAAGCTCTCCACAAGCAGTGGGTAGAGCTCATTCATGTAATGATATCACTTTGAAATGGATGCTACTGAAAAATGCGTGGTATGTAACTAGCTGCCATTTCCAAATGTCATAGAATTTTTTGCCCTTAGAGGGACAGCAAAACCTAGATCAGGTTAGTTTTAAATTTAATATGGCTTGCTCTTGTGATATATCCAGGCTTAGAGTTGAGAGAAAGTGAATAGGTATTGATTCTGTAAGTCAGTTTTCTATTAATCTTGCAAGATTGTTAATGATCTGGGTAAATTGTTTAATATGCATTTGCATATTTTTAGCCCGTATCTTTTAGTAGGTCTTGCTTTTCTTAATAGATTCATGAATAGCTACTGAACCAACTGCGATCATGTGGGCACTAAATTTCATTGAAAATTATTGACTTACCTTCTTGTGTCATGTCAAGAAATGAGGCAGATTTAAAAGAGGAGGCACATTTTTATGAAAAAGACATATTAAACAAAGATGTACTACTTTATCTTTGCATTTGCATTCTCAACAAACTGATAAGAAGCATCAGTGGCATAGATTTTTAGATAGATACAAAGACACGGATACAGATGCATGCAATAACCTAACAGTTATCTTTCCTGGTGTCTGCAAAACAGAGGCCTTTTCTTAATGATTTACCTTATTCCGAGATTTCTGATGGCTACATAAGGCAACCTGAGCAAAGTCTTAATCCTAGTTTATCAGTACTAGGAGACAATGTTATGTGATGTGTGGGCTTGGATAGTATACTATTTCCTGGATAAAGGTTTTTATTAAATA
The DNA here is from genome assembly GCF_964199755.1 of Larus michahellis. Classification (NCBI taxonomy): domain Eukaryota; kingdom Metazoa; phylum Chordata; class Aves; order Charadriiformes; family Laridae; genus Larus; species Larus michahellis. The sequence continues at coordinate 5,057,191 of NC_133898.1, read as the reverse complement.
AAAGGGTTTACTTAGCTTTATTTCCCCTTGGGGAACTTCAGGAGGGGCGCAAATAGTTTCTAAATCTCTTTTGTGCTGCCCTGAAGGACTGCAGATTGCTACTTGGCTGCACTGGGCCTGCCTCAACAGAGAGTGTGAGAAGTTAGTCCTTTGCTTCTCTTCATTCCTTCACCTTGTTAAGTCAGTTCTGCCTATATTGAAGAAGAAATGAAAAATCTTTGCTTACAGGAGGATTTTTGTTCTTATGTAGGCCTTATCTGGGGACAACTTCCTAAGTGGTAAACCTACTTGAAGATCTACCCAGCCCTTCTTCAGAAATTTCTCACAATGTTGTTTGAAGAGACCCTTTTTGTTTGAAATAGACCAAATCTGATGTTTGGATTGGATAGCTTGTGAATAGAATCTTTCATTTAGATTGAATGTGGTTTAACAGGATATTTTATAGGTGATTGGGTCCTTCGTTTTAAATAAAAGAAGGGTCTAAATTGTGGAATGGGCTTTGACTCCTACTGCCCCTGATCCCCACTCAGGTCTGCTTTGGCCAATACAGCAAGACGGGAGGCTACCTGTGGAACGGCTGTTACTGTGCAGCACAGCAGGAATGAATGTCTCTGAGCCAATGTGAGAAGTAGCCTCCCAAACAAATGTCATTTTGATAACATAATGCTTATTTATAGCATGCTGCAATTTTTAGTCTTGCTCAGGATCAGGGTGCCAATTTGCAAGCACACAAAGCATTTTAATTTAAGTTAATAGAGCAGAGGAAAGGGAAAGGAAAGGAAATAGGGAGGTAAAATGTCTTTTTCTCTGCATGGACAGAAATGGGAGTAAAAACCCATTGTCCTGATCCCAGCCCCGTGTTCTGCCTCAAGACCTGCTCTGCTGGAATCAGCTCCCTTGAGATATCACAGATGTCATAAATTTTGTGTCTGACCGACTTTCTGCTCATCCCCTCTCTCCTTTCTTGGGCTGGCCAGGGCACACAGGCTGCGGGTTAATTATTTCATCTTCCACTGTGGGGAAAGTGCGCAAGATTCTCAAGTGCTGGCAGTTTCAGCAGCTCCCTAGGTAGTCATTCCTGCTCAATACCAATGTCACTGACTCTAGGGCTTTTCTGCTTGTTCTCTAATTCTCTTTAATCATATGCAGCGGTGTGAGACAGCATTCAGCTTTTTGGTTTGTTTTTCTTGTTAGCCTTTCATGCTTGATTCAGATATCTTGAAGTTATGCAGAGACCTCAAACGTTTTGATGAGTTGGAAAGAGAGTAAGACACACAATTAAGTGTAACAAACCCATTCCTGTGACAGGGCACCTTTTAGTTTGTCCATCCAGGAACTGTAATTCAAGCAGCACAACAAATTAATATTTCATTGATGGCTTCTCTGGTCTGGGGGTGTATTAACTAAAAGCTGTTGTGCATGTCAACAGGAAAACAAGTATGTTTTCATGGAATGGCAGAAAGCTTGCAAAATTGATGTTGGAGGCCGGTAATTAAAACGTAAACACTGAAGTACAGTCATCCACTCCTGGGAGGAAGGTGTATAAGAAGGGAAACTCAAGTAGTCTTACTCTAACCTAAGGACATTTCAGACTAGATTGGAAAAAGGCAGTAGAATGCTGCATGAAGCATGTAGAAATGGCACTGCTTAGCACCTTCCCTGGGGTAGAAACATGGAGAGAGGAGCCCATGCTGGAGCAGGTTTGCTGGCAGGACTTGTGACCCCATGGGGGACCCACGCTGGAGCATTCTGTTCCTGAAGGACTGCGTCCCATGGAAGGAAACAAGTTTGTGGAGAACTGTCTCCTGTGGTTGGGACCCCACGCTGGAGCAGGGGGAAGAGTCTGAGGAGTCCTCCCCCTGAGAGGAATAAGCAGCAGAGACAATGTGTGATGAACTGACCACAACCCCCACTCCCTATACCCCCGCACTGCTGTGGGGCGGAGGTTGAGCCTGGAAAGAAGAGAGGGATAGGGGGAAGGCATTTTAAGATTTGTTTTTTATTTTTCGCTACCCTACTCTGACTACTAATTGGCAATAAATTAAATTAATTTCCCCGAGTTGAGTCTGTTTTGCTCATGATGGTAATTGCTGAGTGATCCCCCTGTCCTTATCTGAACCGATGAGCCTTTTGTTATTTGATCTCTCCCCTGTCCAGTTGAGGAGGGGGAGTGATAGAGCAGCTTTGGTGGGCGCCTGGTGTCCAGCGAGGATCAACCCACCACAGTGGATGATGAATAAGGTGTCAGGTGAGGTTGTTTACTTGGAAAGCAAAATGGAGGAAAGCAACCCTATAGAAGGAGACAGTCCTTCAGGAGGAAGGCAATTGCTGAAGGAGCACAAAGCTGTCACTAATTCTTTGCAAAGTATTATTTATGTGGGTTAGACTTCTGTGAGAGAAAAATTTAGATTTAAGTCAGAATATAAAAACATACCAGATACTGGTAATTGGATAAGCATTTATGGGAAGAAAAATTTATGAACAATGTTTTTCTTGTTTATATTCATCTCTCCTCCATCACAAGGCCTAGTGTATTTCCACTACAAGCAAACTTTATATGGACTGAAACACAGCGAATCCCATAAACTATTTGGTAGTAGGAAGAGAACAAGGGAATACTAAATATGCTGCAGGGAGAGGCTTGGTGATGAAGGAATTTTCTTCTTCTAAAGCTGGATTGAAATAACTTTCATATAAGAATTAGAACTGACCTATCTCTTCACTCAGAAATGAAACCTTGAACTCTGTTTAGGTTAAACCTACAGAGGGTTATGTGGTCTGGATGGCTTGCTATATTATTCTCTTTTCAAAGACCAGTCTAGTAATTTAAATGTGGTCTAACTAAAAGTACAGCCCTACTAAAATAAACATAAAAGAATAATTTTTTTCTCCTTCCAGAAGCTTTTGTGTTTTCCTTGGGCACAGTGATAGTCTTAATTTTCTACTTTGATAATTATGTTGAGTTATATTTTATTTAATGTTAAAAACACTTATTGAGTTCTCCCTGGGCTGGTTGTGTATCCCTGCTTAAAAAACAGATGTTTATACTGACTGGTTGTTTGAACCATTGCAATTATGTTAGACCCATTGCGTACGCGGAGTTAAGTTTCACATTTGCTGGATACTGTTTTTAATGCATCAGCAATGAGCGTATCTGAAAACATTTATTATGGCTAGGATAGTTTCAGAGAGCTGTGACTGACAGCTGAAAGTTGCTGAGCTGATTACCTGGAGCATTAATGCAGTGCCATCCCTTAGCCCAACCTTGGCCCTAAGCCAGAATGGTATTACTCTTTCATAAGATAAACCTCTGAGAGCAAAACATTTTGAATACAGATTTGAGCAGCAGTGAAATGAGAGAAGCAGTCCAGGTCAGATCCTCAGCCATCGTAAATTGGTCCCATCGGGCCGTGGAGGTGTGCTGCATTTTGACATTGTTCCTTGGAGAGCTTCCCACCGGACAGGTGCAGATAAGGAAAGCAGATTTCTCAAACTGTAGGCTACAGATAAAAACTAGAAAAATGTTCCTATCTTTAGGCCGGAGGCTTGGAAAGTCAAGCTGGCTGCTGCTGCTCCCAGGTGCAGAATTGCCGTTTGGGGGTGGGAGATAACTGTGACTGCACCCCACCTCCCTCTCCAGTTCCCTCTGAAGCATGCCTCTAAGCCTTGATGTCTCTGTCCCAGCCCTTCCTCTTGCTATTCAATTCCTGTGCCAGAAGTAGCCTTGCACAGCCTGGCCTCCATAACCATTCACCTCATGATGAATGGAAATGTAGATCCCAATCTGGCTGTTTACACACACGCAGGCACAACTTTGGGGATCCATGCAGACACTCCACAGAAATGCAACAGCAGGCCCAGTGTGCCTAAACCCATGATGATCCCTACACAGCATGGATGGCTCTCCCACTTTTTTGGCTCCATGGCTTTGTTCTCATAGCTGATGTGCTTTCAGTCGTCTTTGAGTCAATAACACAAGCCCAAAAGGCAGCATGAATGATAAGGAGCTGCTTCAACATGCTTCTCCCTTAACAAGCCAGTTGTGAAATTTTCATTAGTTGTAGACACAACAGAAAAGATATCAGAGGTTTTTACCATTCAGGAGATTAATTGTATCTCATGGGGACCAGCATTGTGCTTTACCTAAGCTCATCCAGGCAGGAATTGAACAAAACCTGCTATGCTATTGCCTGAACCAAACCCAAACAGAAGCAGCTCTGTCATATCAGGGGACCACTCATAAAGGACTATGCAGACTAAACCTTATCAAGAAAGATATAATTCTCGTAAATATTAATCCATTTTACTCAGAGGCAAGAATCTCTGGTGCTTTGTAACTTTGAGAATAAAATAATTTGAATTCCATGGTGCAGGCTAAACAGGAAACTAATATTCAAGCAGACTGTAGCGGTGAAAGAAGAACGCATTTTCTGGCTTTCAATTTAGAGGTTGCGTAAGTGGAAGAAAGGCAGAAAATGTAATATTTTTTTCCCTGCAATTTTTTATCCTTTGTAATTGAAATACACCTGGCTGTAGCATATGTTTCCATAACTGCCAAGCTAGGCCAAAATGGGGGGTTTCAGAATGGATTAAAGGGACAGGGCCCGTTGAAAAGCACTTGGGCAAATTGCACTGAGAACAAAGTAGGTGCTGAATTCTTATTGAAAATCGAAAGGAGCAAGGCCTTTACTTCTATTTGTGTCAAAGAAAGTCCTTCTTAATGATGTATTCCATCTTCAGGCCTCATTCACACAGAGCTGGGTGGGTTTTTTTCCTTATGTGTTGTGTTTTTTAAACCTACTGCTTCCAAAGGAAGACCCCTTGGTTGAAAAGGGGATGTTCATTACTTGGGACTGCATCCAGCAAGGTACTTGAGTAATGAGAAGGTGGCCTGGCAGCCTTCTGACGTGCTCAGGTGGAACCCGTGTCCTGTAAAGCGCATAGGGGAGAGAGCTTGGGGTTTGCGAAGGAACTTTAATTCTAATCCAAACCAAGTAATAAAATTTAAAAAGAGGTGTCATGAATTGTGAATCTGTTCCAGATTAAAAATTAAAAAAAAAAAATGAAAAATCAAAAGTTCTCTTATGGCACCTTTTCTTGGTAGCTATTTTTACTCTGACAGGCTGAATGTTCTTTTCCTGCTATGCCACTTAGTTGTGCTCATTTTGCTTTTGCTGACAAACCTGCAGATTTAGGATGAAAACAGTTTGCAGCTGATTAAAGATGGTGTGCCTGGCAAATTCTTGCTAATCTCTCTTATTGTGCCCTTCATAAAAATGACAGTCATGGTATAAATCCTAGTTTAAATCAATACCTGCAAGTGCTAATCTCTGAAGAGGAAAATGTCAAATACCTCCTGCTGTGTGCAAGGACTCAAATTGTATGGCATCAAACGTTAAAGGCTACCTAAATTGTTCACCTTTTCTCCTTTGTCTAATGCTTTGTACTTTCTTTTCTGTCATTCCTTATGTCATTAACCATTCTCACATAAACGGTGCCATACTGGTGATAGGTGTCATGAGGACACGTACAGTGCAACATTGTCGTTTCTTGCCCTGTAGTGGAGCCACCATTGGTCTCACAGAGGCATAATGTCTTGGACAGTGTCCTAAACTCTGGAGTCAGCTTTCTTTCTTACCTATGGGACCTCTTCTGAGAAATGTTTCTAAAAGCTCTGAGTGTTAGTTGCATATTTAGGTGCAACATAGCACTTGAGGTGACCAGTGCTAGGAATCCTGGAGCCAAAGTCAGTAGTAAGATTAGTCTCTGTTTTGGGACCCTAAACCCAGCTTTGAACACTTACGGTCAATGCCTATGGATGCTTTTCTTGCTGATGAACATTAGGACACACAGTGGTTTTAAAAGCCTGCTCTTTGCTCAAAAGTGCCAGAGGGCAAAAGCAAATAAGTAAACTGTAAGACTGAAAGGTCGCTTAGAAATGAGAACGTAGTGTGTTTCAAGGTAAAAAGGCTTTACCTGTCCATTCTGCATCTGTTCCATGTCTGCAGAAGTATATGCTCTTTTTTTTTAAATTAAGAAAAGTGGTTAGATCATATTAGCTCATAAAACTATTTCAGAACGTAGAGAGAATTTCTGCTTTCACTGATTCACAAGCTGCTTGTGAATCTCAGTGCATTTGGGACCCTGATTCTAGGAAGCAGTTGAAATCATAGCTTTTTTTTTTTTCAAGACTGAGATTAACAAACTGAAACTCTTCATGTAATTTTTATAAATTTTAGCAATTTGATGGGGTTTTTTTTATAAGGTACATGCCTGACTTTTGTTTGTCATTGATTATTTCCATTGCTAAAATACCAAGCCAAATTTCAAAAATCCTGAATCTCCTTTCATTGCAACCTTAGATAAAAACATTGCTGATGCTATCTCAGCCCAAGGAAAATCCAAGCAATACTGTGTCACTTGCATCTTCGGTTATGTTTAGGTGCTCTGTTTCTGAAATATGTTCTAGAAGCTCTTCAAATACAAGCAGCAGAGAGTGTGTCAGGCAGAAGTAATTAGAGCTGGGGGATCCCTGTAATCTTGAGAAACAAATTAGTTAAGTATTAAAAAAATCAGTCACACAGCAGCATCTACAGCCACACTGGATGAAAGGCTTCCTAGGAACAGACACCTGAGTTTTGGCCATGTTCCCTTGGCCACAGAACAGCAAGAGAGAGGGATTACTGCTGGAAGAGGGGTACCTCCTTGGTATTTCCAAATGGACAGTTGCAGATACCCCAGGAACGATTGGGTCTGTGCAACTGACTCTTATGGGGGTTTTGTGAGACAGGGAGAACTTCTCTTAGAAGAGAAGAGAAGCTCTGGTCTCCTGAGGATTTTCCTGTGTGTTTTCCAACAAAAGCAGCTTTCAACTGCCATCTTTGAGGAAATGCCCTTGGATTGTGCATACTCACACTGATTCCCTCCTGTAAAAATACAGTCAGAAAGAATATATCTAACAGCTATCACCTTTTCATAGCTCTGCAGCTGGGAGGAATGCCACTTTTCTGTCATTTCACAAAAAAAGCTGTAGTTTCTTTCGGTTTTATGGCAACTTTTGGAAGCCAGCAGCAAATAAGTGTTGGAGAAATAACACAGGCTTATGAGTAGCAAATTTGCACCTTTATACCCAAGACAGCTAGTGCCAAATTCTGTTCACATAAACAGGTCCTGCTGGGGAACACCACGTTTGTGTGAAAGCATACTTTGGGGCACGGTCTGCTTTAGATATGTTTACTATCAAATAAAAACAGTGCAGAATTGCAATCCGTTCTGCCTCCATTGCATTGGTGAAATTTCTGTTGACCTCAGTAGGACTTGTGTTGCCTGTGGCTGAAGCAGCAACTTTCCTTTTCCTGGAATGAGGCGATTTAGTTCATTTTAAGGGATGGAAATATCTCACACCTCAACGTTTTCATATTTCAATAAAGATTAAATGTAATTCAAGTAATCTCTCAGGAATTTGTGTGGTGAATCTAGTAGGCGGATTGAACCTTATTGTGACTCCAGGGAACTGCATGATAAATCAACAACTGTTCACCAATTGGATTTATTTGCAGCAGCTTAAAGGCATACTGTAATGGTGCTGTACTGAAAAGGTGCTGTGTTCCAGCTCTTACAGATGTGCAGAGAGTGCACTAGCTGATTATTTAGAGCTAGTTTTAGGTGCTTTTCAAGATACTATGTCAAATATTAGAATCAATAGATATGGAGATGAACATTTAGGCTACTGGGCAGCTGTACCAGAAACGCAGGCTGTTGCAGGGAAGCCGCCTGAAAGGAGGCAGACAGGAGGCAGCGGGTTTGCCATGGCAGAGAAGTACATCTCATTTACACATCCTCTTAGCTTTCTTACTTCCCATAGCAGTTTCTCACACTGTTCTGTTTGGGCTCTGCACAAGTTTTGCCCCCATTCCTTTGAAGAAAGTGACTCCTTGACTTCATCACTCTTGCTGTGTTATTTCCGTCTCTACATTTTCCTGGGCAGCATGCGAGGGCCAACTGGTAGGGTGTAATCATCCTGGCTATGTCCAAGTGGGAGCAGGGCTGCAGCTTCTTGAGACCTTAAAACCATTGCATCTTCCAGGTTCCCTTTGGCTCTGAGAAAGGAGAGGACCAGCATGTGGTTCCTCCCATGCTAACTGATCCAGGCAGTGGTGTTGTGCAGGGCAGCTCAGGAGAGCTGCAGCTCAGTTTCCTCTTCAGGGAGGCTCTGAGACTGACCTCCCTTCCCAGTGAGGTCCTCAAGGTACAATAAGGACCTGAGCCATCATATTTGGATCAATGGCTCACCTAGGAGCGGTTAGGTCTCCTGTATTGTCTTGTAGAGAAGGTCAGGTCAAGACAGACCATATATTTTGGGATTTTTGCCCTCAGTCATCCTTGGTCTAATGTAGTTAGAACTGATAAAGGCCGTTACAAAAGGTAGAGTTGTTATCCTGCCAGAAGGATGTGTACTACAGAACATGCCTTAGGAGCAAAGGTCTAGGACGTATTCAAAATCATCCCTGCCTTTGTAGAATTTCTGTAGTCTAAAAAAAAAAATAAATCAACTGCCATGTTTGGCATTTGCTCAACCCACAGAACTTAGTTATTATCTATCATGGGCTTGTAATTTATCATGGGCTTGTAATTTATCCATTAGCTGCCAAGGCCTGCTGATAGACTTTTCAGAAATCTGTCACCCTCTGATAAAATGCTTAGTCTTAGCTCTTTGCCTTTCTTCACTGGGTAGTCACAGCAGATGTTTTATTTGTAATACAGGAAAAACAAAGTTTAACACATTTTTTGCAAATCCACAAGGGGAAATGAAACTTCTAGGCAGATTGTTTCATATGCATGTTTCTTGAAAAAAATTGCCTTATATTAAGCACTGCCTTTTTATTTTCTTTTATTTTAAGAGAAACATTGGTACAAAGAACTGGGAGTGTTCTACCGATTGAATTGCTGAATGCACCACATCCCAGCCTTTTCTATAAGCTTAGCAAACTATATCTTAAAACCTGTTTCTCAGCTATAGGATAGCACCTCACTCCTCTAATGCTTTTCTTCTAATGCTTAGTCATTTAATTTTCAGTGTAATTATGCCTCAGTATGGCTTATTAACACACTTTTTTTCTTATAACAATACTGCCCCTGGCGTTTCTTCCTTGCCAGTCCTTTCCCATAGATGCGTTATTTGTGATTCTGTAGCTGTGATTTTCAGAGCAGTACTATTACTTCTCTTCTGTTGCTTTGACTGGTTGAAAAAACCCAGCTGGACTTTGCAACTATTTGGCTTACTCTTGGTTCCCATGACTGTCCATGGTTTTTTTTTTCTTAATACCTGCAGCATTTTCAATGTTTCTTGAATCTCAGTGATGAGAATTGTTCATATTAGTCCAAATATTCCCAGTGCAGCTCATAAAATTCTTGACTAAAGAGAGACCCTGCTTTTGTCAGAAATGTTAGGTGACTAACAATTGCTAATGACTATCAGCAGAAAGATAGCTAATAAATACTTCAATCTCAGATGCTCTTTCACTTTAACCTTGCAGCAAATACTGATTTTAAGATACAGTTTCCTTTAGATATGCGTGAGTAGTTCCTGTGATGTTATAATTATGTCTTCTTTCCAGAAGGCATTCTCCCTTCTAGCATTTGCCTGACTTCACTTTGTACGTTCAATAAAAGAAACACAGATCTGACATCTTAGCCAAATCCTCGGAGGTCAAGAAAACTGCAATAAGCCCATGTGCCTGTAGCCACAAAGCCATCCTTCTCCTGCTATCGTGAGCGCCAGCTCACAGCTCGCTCCTGCTTTGATTTTCCGGTGACCTTTCGTTTTGGTGCTCAGCCCTGTTGAGACTCTCATGAGTGATGCTACAGAAGTGAATGGAATTGCTTCCTGAGCAGAGAAATGCCAGACCTTAAACAGGCAGCCAGGAGAGTGGGGGATAAATGACTCTAAGAGTGGTCTGTTCTTGAGAAGGAAAAGCTTGTTTCTCTGCCAAAAAGTTACAGTCCCTGTAGACTTCAGTCAGTTGCTTCTGGAGGGAGCAAACGTGAGGTTTTGCATTTCCTCATAATCTTTCATGCAAATGTTCCAATATTTGGATGCCTTATTACATTAGATATGCCTAATTTATATAAATGCCCCCATTTTGTACATGAGTGCAACGCTGGAAGTGGGTGGCAGACCTGAGGGGGAATTCAGTCTCTGAATTCATGTATTGGAGCCACAGAGCTCACTCACTTCCCTCTGAGGGCATGCTATCATCACATAGGTTTTCCTTTTTAAATCTTATTGTCAGCATCATCATCTATCTTGTATATGTGAGTAGTTCTAATAAGATGACTAATATATTAATAGCAATCACTGTTCATTTTTAATATTATAAACAGACTACTTAATTATTCTTCAATGGCATAATGTGTACACTCAGCCCATGTCTATACAGCGGTGTCAAGCTGTGATAGTCACCTGTTAACCACAGTGATTCAACGTGTGATTTTCAGAGTACGTACAAATGAATGATATTGGCCCATCTGCACTGGGCTATTTCAGGAAGAAATGGTACTTGCAAGGTAGCAGGAGGGGAAAAGAGATGTTAATCAGTGGCTGGTATTTGCTGGATTGGATGAAATAGAAAAGAGAAAACAAATAAACAAAAAAAAATCCTGGACTTGTTGTGAAGGGTCTGTTTTCTGGCCGAACCTGTGAGGGAATTTGTTTCAGAAAAGAAGGGAGAGGGGGACTGTTGTACTTGGACATCAGTGGCGTCTCTCAGGCAAGCAGCACACCAGCATTGTGCCCCATGCCTTAGGCTGAGAGCACAGCACGCAGCTCTTCCTGCTCCTGCTAAATGGTTCAGAAACTGATTTATAGACACTTTCTTGAGAGCTAGCATAAGGGACATTCACTGATTTTATCTAAACTGATTCAGTTAAACTGCTAAAACTCTTTTTTCCTGTTATTTTTTTTTTCCCCCCAGTGTGTATTCAAGGCCCTTGTAGGCTAAAGACAATAGTTACTATTAGTGCTAAACTGCTTTCATCCCTGGACCTCAAGTGCTTTGCAGGGATGAGTAAGTGTTATCAATCTGATTGAACAGTTACACGTGCCCAATTACAAAGGCTTGAAGCAATTGTTGGAGAATCTATTGAATGAAACTCAGGCTGTAGGGGCTCAGAGAGCGAAGAACGCTTCCTTGACCCACTTCTGTAAGTCTGTGTCTCGCTTCTCAGAGCTGGATGTCGTGTGCATGGTCGTGTGCATGTTTATCAGAGTGAGGGGACATATAAGGAGAAGTTTGAAGGAAATAAAGGTTACTTTACAACAGTTCTTGGACCTTTGGAAATTAAATCTGTGTAGTATTGAAAGTGAAAATAACTATTTGGTTTTTTGACTGACTTGACTTCCTCCACTGAAAGTACTCTATCTTTGTCCTGAAATAGTTTAAAGAGAGCTGGAATGGCCATGTATTTCTCCTAAAACTGAGTGATATGACTGTTAGAAATCACCTCATTCTTAGGATGAAATCTGTTGAACGTGAACGTATAGAGCTGTTCTGACTGCTGAGCTCAGGAATATGGGAAGGGTCGTTGCTGCTGGCTTAATGAAGTTGATTTGTTGAAACAGAGGCAAATACCAATCAGCTTGTCAAGTCAGTAAAGCAGATACGGCCATCCAGGGCATAGAGTACATTCTATTAAAGGGTCTGTCTTGGAAAGGAAGAAAAAAATCTAGCAATGGAGCAGAGGCTGTAGGTGTTAAGATAGTAAACATGCGGGGATTTCTTGTGTGAGGGGCTGAATATCCTCACTTGTTATCTCAAAAATGTAGACGTGGAAGGATTATAATTTTGTAGCTGTTGCCTGGGGTCCTCAGCTAAGAGTGAGGAGTTCTAGGCTCTAGTCCCTTTTCCAAGACCTTGCTATATTTCTTACGCAGTGACTCCTGAATACCAAGTGCATAAGCAGTCTTTTTGCCATGTCTGTGCTTTAGTTAATTACAGGCTAGGGGATTTCAGGATTGCATTTCTGAACGTGGCTAAACTTTACCTCCTCGAAGCTTTATGTTCTCTTTGGGATATGCTACCATTACACTTTGAGTCATAAGCCTTACATATGTAGGATTTAGTTTCTGAAGTCAGAATGAGATTTCAGTAGTTTCCAAAATTGAATCGGGCACGCATTTTGCTAAGGTGGTTTCAAAATGGAGGTTTGAGTTCTTGTATCATTCTATGCTGTTGAAAACTTTATTCAGGTTTAGAGGTAATAAAAACGTTCATGCTTTTTTACTCCTCTATTTCATGCTGTCAGATTTTTCATTAACGGCTTTCACAGACAATTCAACAGTTCAAGTAAAAAAAAAAACAAACAAACAAATTGAAAATAACTTTTTAACTTTTTTCCAAATTCAATGGACCAATGAGCTAACCCAGTGGTGCAGTGAACTGGCAAAAAGCCCTGGCTTTACAGCTGTTGTACAACACGTAAACATGAGCTGTAACCTACTGTGCTGTCCCTTGTGGAAGGATTTGTGAAGGTGAATTGTGGAAGGGGGTAGCCATCAGAGGGGGCTGCAGTTGTTTTATAAACGCTTCTGAGCAGGCTGAGGTTTTCGGTTGGAGTAATTGAATGTCTGGTTATGGACTGTGTTTATTACTATGGTAGTAAACAGAAGAGTTGAGGCGAAAGTTAGAATAAAATCTCTTACCATATAGATTCGCTGAAGCGTTGTACGCATATTTTTGGAGCAGCATGGCTGGTACCACTTCAGTGAAACCTGCGTCTTTTACCAGCTGTTAGAATAGTACCCATACAGGAAAGAGCTCAGAAGAGAGGCACTGAAAGATTTAGAGCAATGCCACCTAGTGATATAATATAATCTTCCGATATAACTCAATTTTAATCTTATGGGCTTTAAGATGCTTATTCCTTTACAGTACTCTCTGGTGATTCCACTTACTAGCATTGAACTTGGACATCAAAAATACCTTGAGGTGTAGTTAGAGCTTTTGCTCAGCACCAGCTTAGATTTGTAGGTATGGCTCATAACCCACCGAGAGCAGCGGGCAGAGCTGACCAGGAGGAGCCCTCTTCCCTCGCTTTTTTCCTGTCTTACACCAGTTAGTGGCTGAAAGCTGATACCGCTACTTAGCAGGAGGGAGTGCATCTGAATCTGACCATTTTTAGCCTTTGATGCCTGATAGTGAATCATTTTTTTCCCCCCCAACAGCTGCTTGAATAAGGTGACCATCTGTTCCTTCTTAAAAAAAAAAATAAAATCCTTTATTCAATGCTTAATGTTCTACAGCCTATATCAATTGAATATAGGGTATACTTTGTCCCACATTTCAGCAATAATCACACAGAAGAGTCTATACAAAGACCAGTGGCATGATTTGATAAGATCAGTGATTGTCGTGTTGCAAATAGAACACTGCAGACTTTTCTTTCCATTTTCCAGTGTTCTTTTTTTTTCTGTTTTTCATATTTCTTCTCATTATTGTATTTCCTGGTAATGCAACATTTAACAGCCCCTTTAATAGCCAAAATTTTTTGGACTGTTCTATATTACGTACTTCCATAAGGTTGAATCGATACTTTTCCCACTGAGATTATTTTTGCCTTGTGATGCCTTTCATGATGTTGGTGAACCTGCTGCTTAATTTCCTCATGCAAGGTATCATCATGGTTCAAAGGGGTGGCTCCTGAGAATAACCTGAACAGGATACAGCTAACACATCCTGCCAAAACAAACCTTTGGGCAAAACAGCAATGCACATTTGGGGAGCCAGATGCTTTTTCCTCTTTATGTTTTTAAAATAGTGGTCCATGGGTTGGCCAAGACCAGTGTCCTATCAAATATATTAGGAGAGATACGTGTACAAAGGCAAACCTGTGGTAAAGACCAGACTTTTTGTTTCTTTTTCCATCTACATTCCTTTGTCTTGAATTTGAAACTGTTGATTTCAAATGAAGTGTCACCCTCTCCTCTTTCTTTGGTGGTGTGGTACTCTTTTTCTCTGAAATAAAATCCAAATCGAAAATTTGCTGAATCCCAAGCCCTCCCTTTGTATGCTGATGCAGCTCTGTTCCCATCGAGAGGTAAGGGTTGAAAAGAGATAACAAATTACTGCAAAGTCTCTTGAAGGGCCACTTCCACCCTTGAAGCCAGCATGGTAGCTCTGATGGAAAATAGGTTCTCACTGCTTAAAATCTGATTGTCTAGCAAAGTGAAAACAAAACCAAAATCAGACCCAAGAGATACCCCAAAATAAATTAAACTTTAGTTTTGCCTTAACAAGATGTTTATTGAAGACTTGATCTCTCACCTGCTCATGGCTTCTTTATTTTCTACGAGTAAAATTAAGATGTAGGCAAACATCAGGTTTTTGCAGTGGTTTAGAAGTGAGCTCTTGAGCAGAGCCTGCAGACATTTTTGTGTTGTTCATTATAGTTATCGCGCAGCATAAGTAATAACAGGAAATGCATTTCTTTATGAATAGAATGATGATATGAGAGCAGTTTAGGGGACAAGCGATGTGTTTTTCCTAATGATTTATTTGCTCATATTTTTCCTTTTTTTCTTAAGCTGTCAAAATTGACTTTTTCAATTATGAATGTGCAGTGGCTTTCTGGTGAATTGCTTAGGAAGCCATGATACTGCTTAGTGTCACAATATGTGCGTATACACTTCGTAATGATTTGGAAAGGGACAGCACTACAGAAAAGAAGGTGTAGGAATAGATGGGTTTGTTTTCATGCCAAAAATCCAGACAAAATTATTTCTGCCAGGGGAGAATTTCAAAGAACAGATAGGCTTTGTCATCCATCTCCCACTGAATTTCAGTAGGCTTTGTATGGCCTGCCTTTTAGAAAATCCTTCCTTTTTCTTTACAAAAGGCTGTTTATTGTTGTTGTCTACAGCGAAGCACTTCTGAACCTCAGACTGGAATGAGGTTTCATTGTGCGAACAGTCTTAGTAATCATTATATGAGGTACATGTGAGATGGAGGGAAAAGTTCAAGGTTTTATTTCTCCCTGTGCCTTTCCCATTGCTAACTTGTCTCCTCTGTGTCAGCTGTGTCCTCTAGCAAACAGCTCTTTGTGGCACAATTGGTGACAGAGGGTCAGGACGGTGTGTGGTGGCAGCTGTACTCAGTGCCACCATGTCGGAATGTCACACACTCTGACCCTCCCGATGTCCAAGCCGGTATCTGCAGAAGACTGTCTGCAGCATCCTCTGAGCTTTGTGCCCCCAGTTCTTGCCCTGTGCCAGCATCCCAGTTCCAGCGCCTCTGTACCAGGCATGTGAGAAGGTCACCGGTTGCAAGGGGAAAGGCTTTTAGGCAGGGCCTGGGAATGAGACAGCTGAATGTGACAAAATCTAAAGCTCTGCAGAGATCCTGAAGGAAATGAACCTTAACAGGGGTAAATAGCTATTAACTTAAAACTGTTATTCTGGCATGATGCTTTAAGCTAATTTGGGGGTTTTCTTTTCTATTTTTTATAGTGATGATTAAGACTTTTTTTAATTCATGATGACATGAACTAAAAATCACCAGTATGCAGCCTTTTCCCAGGGGTAGGGGGTGAACTGCAGGCCTGTGAAATCGATACAAGAAAGAGCATGGACAAATTCACCTCAGTCATGTACCAAGCTACTTAACTCTGGCAGTACTTGGCAGATGAATTATGAGAAAAGTCATCGAAGTAGCCCAGCAGAGATGGCAGAGATATTTTTTTCCTATCTTTGCCTCTACTTTTCAGTAGGCTGCAAGGCTTTAATTTGAAACAGAAAATACAGAAATTTTGTAAGTAAGTTTCATCAAAAGGATTTTTATACAATGGAGTCTTGAAAAGTTTATTTTCCTGTCAGCAAGAAGAACAAAGTTAGTAGTGGAAGAGTTTAATTTGCCTTTTAGAAACTTGGAATCTCAAAGATAAACTTGAAAGAAACCTACATTTATCTGAATATATGGTGCCATATCTCTAATTTATGGAAGCAAATTTGAGTCTGCCCATGGAGACCTTTCAGCTCAGGAGCAGCATCTTGTTTTATTTTCACTTTTGCCTTTATAAATTAATTTTTCTGTGATCATACCTTTTTTTAGTGCTTGAGTTTAAAAAAAAACCAAACAACACAACATGGCTGTTCTAATTAGCTTTCTTCTTGATAGGAAACAAAACCTGAAGTTTTAATACATAGAAATTAAAAAAATATTCTGGAAACATACCTTTGTTTCATACTGACGATTGGTAACTACTAAGATAAAAATTATTAAATATGCTATGGGGAGCATAATATCTTTGAATTAACAAAATCCAAAATGCAATGGACAATAGTAAATGCAAAATGTTCAACATTGTTTAATTAGCAATAAAACTTTTGGGTTTTATCCAACAAAATTGTCATGGAAACTGTCAACACTGTGTATGGGTTTTGATTGCAGTAAACTGCATTTTTGGTGGACAGCTGTTTTGTCCCATGTTTCGGCCAAACATTCCCAATTAGTGCTCCACCAAAGTTGAAGAGCTCGTTATTAGTTGTGCTAAACCTGTGTGTTGTCACCCATTTCTCTTTATCAAAGAGATGAGCAATTACAAGGGCTCAGAAAGTTGAACAATTACTGATCTTTCTTCCTCGCCTTCCCTGAGCCTTTCTGTAATTCATTTGGGACACAGTTAGGAGATTCCCAAAGCAGTTATATTTGTTAGTAATTCATGGAAGTTTTATCACCCATGTGGCTGGAGTTCTTGGAGGCCGTTTTATTGGAGTGGCTTTTTCAGTCTTTCTTCTGATGCATGATCTCTGTCCCCCACTCCATCTACCCAGCCATTTGCCATTTTCCTTTGGCCTAGTCATTCCCATGGTTCACAGATATCTTTTACCTTGACTTTCTTCTGCCTGTCTGCTGCTATTGATGAGGTTTGGTTTTGTTCTGTGTTTTGGGTTTGGTTTTTTGGTGGTTTGGGGTTTTGGGTTTTTTTGGTGTTTTTGTTTTTGTTTTTGTTTTTGTTTTTTACACTAGTATTTCCAGGTCTCGCTTAGGAGCTTTCTTTCATCCATTGTTACCTTCTAAAATGTCACTGAGACCATCTGCTCCAAACTGACTCTGCTGAGCAATTCTAGTTCTCTAATATCATTTGCACAGACCTCTTTTCCAGACTGATTCGGTCTTCAGTAAAGAACTCGGTAGCATAAAACCCAAACAAGCCTGGTAAATGCGACAAGCATATCCTTTTACTATAAATGAACCACATATTTTCATTACTTCTAGTACCTCTCTGCCATGGCTGCCTAAGCTGAACGTTTGTCTACATGGATGTTAAGCAGTGGCTAAGAGTCAGATTCAGGAAACCGCTCCAGTGCATGGGTAATCATATCCCCATTTAGCAGACAGACACGTACATGCTGTAGTCCTGGTGAAATCCATGGGGCTTTCAGCAAGGACCTAAACTTAAGCGTACTCAAATGCTCAGTTAAACACTCTTGTTTCAAGGGCTTTACTTTTCTGGTTTGTGAACATGTATTTTACATGTAACATATTTCTCTCTGCCCATGTTGGATTGTAAACTCATAAAGTAAGCATGGGAGATTGAGGAGGAAATTACACCTTTCCTTTTCTCATCCTCTTTGCTTGGCCCTGCTGGCCTGCAGTCAATGGATGCTGAAAACCAATTCTTGTACTCTTCTTATTTACTATTTGCATTATCATGTTGCTAAATTAGTACATACAGTTCTTGTTTACTCTGACACTTGGCAGTATAACACTTACAAGTGTGTGTTGAGAGGATTCTGCCTGCAACTTAAAGTCTAAGTAACTAGAAACTGTGGATTAGGTTTCCAGTCTTCCAGTGTCCTTTAAGCTTGAAAGGTCCATGCAGCCCCACATGGTGACAGCATGAAATATTTCATTTTAGTTCTTAATTCCTGTGCCCGGTAACTGCCAGCCTTCCTGTGTTCACATCTTAGATACAAAGTGTACCTGCTGTAGCTCTCTCTTTTCACTAAATGCATTTAACATAATATTTATTTCACTAAATGCATTTAACATAAATTATGCATTTAACATAATATATAGCAGATTGGGAGCCATGTGCCTGTAAATAGTGCTGCCATTGTTAATACATTTGTAACAGTAATAAAATATTCCAATAGTATAAAGCAATGAAAATGCTCAGGTGCATATTTTTAAATAGGGCAAATGATCTTGAAATTATCTAAGATAACTGTATCCCAATCTTTTTAATCTAGAACCTCTGTGCAGAAACACTGGTTTTGCTTGGCTTCGTCAGTTTGCTACGATAACTCATACATCCATCTTTTCATCATTGCGCTCAAATGGCCCAGATATGTTTTATGAAAACCCTTCTTGAGACAGCCATGGCTGATTGGCAATTAGCCCAAAGTGGAGCAATAGTAGCTGTGCTCTCTCTGAGCTCATTTACCGTGCTTTCTGCTTTGCTTTCCTCATACCCGTGCTGCACAGTATCAAAACAAACCAATTTAAAGCTTGCTCTTAGGCGCTGTCATAAGATGATCCACAGCACGACTGATCCATAGACGTACCTTTAGAGTGCTTGTTCTGGAATCTTTCTGAAGTGACTTTTATTCTGTAGCTGAAGTGGGGCAACGCATTGCAGTGAGTTGGTCCACTTAACTGCCGTGGTAGTTCCTGATAGCATTTTTCATTTCATACTGTACATTCAATTACACAGTTCTCTGGTGTTCCTGATATGCAGAGAATATAAGGCTCTAGTTTTTGCTTTTCTTCAAACTGGTCTGTTCATTCCCAGTCCGAGTAACTTCTGAGCAAGATTGTCAAACGATACTGTTTCACTTTCTTTCAACCGTGGGCTTTTTAATGCGCATCCAATTCTTTCCTTTTGAAGTCTCATGCCTTTTTAGTCCCATTTCTGTTGCTCCAAATGCAGGTATTATCTTTGAGCCTGCTCCAGACTCCACTTAAAGCATGGTTTTATGCTCACCAAACGGCTTCAGAAAGATAGGTTTAAGGGAGACTCAGAGTTGTGTAAAAGGATTGTCATCTGTTTCACTCTCTCATAACACATGAAATTTGATTATTGCAATATTCTATTTCCAGTTCTTCAGAATGCTACTGCTCACGCATCTGCTAGGATGAACAATTAAAGATGAAAGCAATGTAAATCTTGTACTTAGGACTCGGTTGACTTTGACAGCAAGGAAATGAGTTCTTACAGCTTCCTCAGACATACCGGTCTCTTTTGTCACGGTACCATCCTGTGTGGTCCCCAGGGAAAGAAACACCTGGAAATGTTGGTGCTTTGTTGACCTCATACAGAATGCCAACAACTTGTTGTAAAATAATCGTAGTAATTTAATGGTTGTTTATGGTTGTTTAAAGATGTAGTCAGCAATCCATTTGGGAACTGGAATTGTTAAACTGATTTTATATCATTTTTAAACCCTATTGTAGTCTTGACTGGTAAAACTACTAGTGTTGTTTATTCATCTTCTCGTAGATGAGCCAAAATTTATGGGAAACCTTAATCTCTTTTACTGGACCAACTGATGAAGTTGGGGGGGGAAAAAAAGCAGGTTTTTTGATCCATCATGTCTATGACATTAATTGTGTCTGAGAGACCCTTGCTATCACATGACGTGTCAGTGAATAAATTGGATAAAAAATTAAAATGGCCTTTATGAAATAGACTAAAAACTGATTAAATGCTAGGTTCTTAAGTATGATTACAAAGTGGGAATCATACTTAAGTATGATTACAAAGTATGATTACAAAGCAATTACAATTGCTGAAGTTGATTTGTTTTTGGAGGCGTTCCAGAGGACTGGGGCCAAGAAATGATCTCTGTAAGATCTTGCTAAATCCAGTACATCACTGTAAATTCATTACTGATAAAGTTAGTAGGTTAAAGGAGGAAGTTGTAAAGTGTAACAGAGAGGAGTGCTGAGCAATGTGGACTGTTCGGAAAGCTGCACGCAAGTAAAGGAAATGTATTTCAATAAAGTAGGATAATATATATCTAGGGACAAAGATCATTGGCCATGCTGGATATAATAACCTGTCCTAGAGAGCGGCAGTCCTGAAGAGGGCTTGAAGGAGATGAGGATTGTAGGAGTCAGTGTGGGTGCTCTGCTGCGCATCAGGGAGACTCGGTGGTAAGGAGACTGAATGAAATCCTTGGATGGTGAAACACTGGGTAGCCAGTAAGAAGAGAAATGTGATGTAACGTCCATTTAACACTGACCTGACTTCTGCTGAAAAAATATCTGATGCAGCAATGGCTCACAATTCAAGGAGTAAAAAGGTCTAATGGGAATGGTTGAATCATAGAATGTGTTGGGTTGGAAGGGACCTTTAAAGGTCATCTAGTCCAACCCCCCTGCAGTAAGCAGGGACATCTTCAACTAGATCAGGTTGCTCAGAGCCTCATCCAGCCTGGCCTTGAATGTCTCCAGGGATGGGGCCTCCACCCCCTCTCTGGGCAACCTGGGCCAGTGTCTCACCACCCTCAGTGTAAAGAACTTCTTCCTAATGTCTAATCTAAACCTGCCCTGCTCTAGTTCTAAATCTGCCCTGCTCTAGTTAGGAAGAGGTGGAAAATATATATGCCTGACATGAAGAGACTCAGGGAGTGCTTATCTAGATATCTTTGTCATCACAACCTTAAAGCTACCATCCGAGGAGGAAAAGTTCAATAAAAGTTCAGTAGTTCCATGGACAAATTCATAATAAAAATAACACCTAGAAGTCAATGCAGGATGAATCAGTATTTTAAAGATAGGCAGAGTTACATCTTTTTACTGTAAGCACTCCTTGGAACATTCCACAATAGCTGTAATAGATCAGCCTTGATTTTTCACTCAAGATTGGTACATTAAAGAAAAAGAAAGGCTATAGACCAGAAGCAAGAATTAATACAGATAAGCCTACAGCTTACATAAAGCACTAGGTTAGAAATGCCAGTGGTCCAGTCTGGTCTGAAACTTCTGTAGTCATCAACTCCTAATGACCGTTTTTCTTTAAATGGCTTCTTTGAACTGAGTTTTTTCTTCTTGGTGTTATTCAGATTTGACTTTTTAACCCAGTCTTTCCTAACCTAATCTCTCTTTTTAAATTTTTTTTAAACATCATCACATAGACAAAAGCTCTATATCATGAGGTTTATAAGCTAGAGCCCAGTTGGTGCTATCTCCTCAGCATTGCAATATCCCTGCCGTATAGTTCTTCAGTGGCATCAACTTGCAGAGCGGTATGTCAGGTGCAGGTGGGGATGTCAGGAGATATACAGTGAATGATTTAGTCATGCTCCTCACCCAGACCTGCAATATGGTCCTAGTTTCTGAATCTGTGCAGATTCTTGTCTTGCTGCTTTGAGGGAGCCAGGAGGGCTGCTCCATTGCCTTTGTTATTGATGTTCCTCTTTCTACAGACTGGCAACAAAATGGAAAGAAGCACGTCAACTGACGGAAGACCTCTAGGGGAAGAAAGGCTTATATATATATGTATTTTCACAGACAGGAATTTAAAGTAGAGAAAATCCCTTTCCCCTGCTTTTTTTTTAATTTTCCTTTAGTTTCTGATCGCAAGGAACAGCTATGGATGGAAACCAGTAGGGTCTCCATCGACTGTCAAGCAGTCACCAGCAGGTATTACTGACCCGAGAGTCTCATGGGCCCCAAGTCACCTGGAAACACGTCATGCAACAGGATCTGCTTTAATACTGGGAAAGATGTTCTAAGGAGAGGTGTTGCTGAATATTGATGAAAACAAACAACTTGGCTTAAAGAAATAACGTATAAAGCTGTTTATAATAACTGTCTATGCTTAGAATAGGCATCTAAAAGCTGAATTCTATTGACATAGTCTCTTAATGAGGCTGCAAAGATGTTTTCCTTCTCTGCTGTGCCATTTCTAATGTTTTACCTTTCCCTTGTGTTTGTTTTTTTTTCAACATCAGTCATTCATTTACAGCACTTTGGTTGATTTAAATGGGCTTTGGATTAGGCTCCAAGTTACCATTTCCCTTCTGTTTGAATAGGGATTTTCTTTTATCCAGAAGAAGGAAATCAATAATCTGTCATGACAAACCAATGCTCATTTGGATTCACAATCACGCAGTGAGCTCTTCTGTCATTTCCTAAAGCATCTTAGGATAATGGAAGAAGAGTTTCACTTGTGATCTTTGCTGTTTCCCTTTTTTTTCCCAGATTGATGTAAATTCTGTACTCCATTTGACCATTTTTAGAATGGATTACAGTAAATCTATCATTCTGTTTGTTTTAAAGGCAGTACTAACTTTCCATGTTTTCTGTGCCCCAAGTCCTGTGCCCAGGGGACCATTCAGGGATCCATCAACGGATTAACCTTTGGCATGACAAATTAACAAACATCTCTGTAGGAACAAGCTAAACTATACCTTGACGTAAGTTTGCATATTCTGTACCATTTGTTTCCACTTGGAGTTTTGCAGATGGCAGATTGTTTTTTACAGAGACGAGTTCCCATCCCCTTAGGTGCTGC